>NC_042617.1:537145502-537745502 GCF_901001135.1 Rhinatrema bivittatum
ATCTGGCGATATTAAGTCGGAGGTCCCGAAGAGTAAGTAAAAAAAAAAAAAATTTGAAGTGGGCCTGCGGCTGTCGGGTCGAAAACCGGACGCTCAATTTTGCCGGCGTCCGGCTGTCAGTGGGCTCGAGAACAAACGCTGGCAAAATTGAGTGCCGGCTGTCAAACCCACTGACAGCCACCGCTCCTGTCAAAAAGGAGGTGCTAGGGACGCGCTAGTGTCCCTAGCGCCTCCTTTTGCCCGTTTCTAACACCGGGCCTCATTTAAATATTGAATCGCGCGCACAGGCGAGTGGCCTGTGCGCGCACCGGGAGAGCGGGAGCGGGCATTCGCCCGCTCTCCCGCAGACTTTACTGAATCAGCCCGAAAGTTAGATACTTTAGGCTACAGAAGTGAATAGGCTTGAATTGTGGTCATATAAATTGAGCCAAAATTAAAATCCCATAAGAACCTAAAAAAGGTGATGTGGGTCAGACCAATGGTTCATAGAGACCAGTATCCTGTCTCTGACACTGGCAATCTGGGTTGCCTGGAGATACCTGACAAATCCCAATATGAAAGTTTGTTTCATATTGCTCTCCACAAGAATTAAGAGATAGAGAAAACAAGGTCTACCAGACAAGTAATTATTTATGGATCTATCCTCCAGACATGATGGATGACTTCAGAGGAGGGGTGTCACATAAAGCATATCCTTCATGAAGCTTTTAACCAAGCACAGAGAAGACACCATCTTCCCCTCCTCCAGGTTGTGGTAAGCTGCAATAGCACTAAGATGAACTCTTACGGAATTTATTTTAAGACCTGATTTAGATAGATGAAGTAAATAGTTAAGAAGATTTTGAACTGGACATCAGAAAGGTCAGAGGTTAATGCTGAAACACCAGCTGACAAACTCCTTCCATTTATGGGCATAAGAGATTCTGGTAGACTTGTTGCCTGAACTATAGGAGTGTCTGGGCTATATTTTCTGTGAAACCAAGAGAAGGAATTACTTTCCTTTCAATATCCATGCAGTCAATGCCAGCATGGTGATATTCAGATGAAGAAGCATACCCAACTGTTGGGAGATCAGGGGTGGAAAAGAAGGAAGATTAATCTTTATTATGGCAGATTGCTTTTCTGAGCCAGGCTGGGACTATTAGAATTAGCATTTCCAAATGCTTCATTAACTTGGCCAGAGTTTATGATATTAATGGTATTAGTGGGTAAGTATATAGGAAGTCTGTCTCCCCCTATAACAAGAACACATCTTCTGCCAACCTGAATGGGGAGGAGTTTCCTGAGTAAAACTCTCAAACTTTCCTGTTGTGGGGCATTCCTGTCATTTGGTCACTCCAAGACCATTCACATGAATCTAGCACTCTGCTCAGCTGGTCTGTAGTATGTTCTCTGCTTCTGCTAGGTAGGTTTCTCAGAAAAAGCTGCATGTAATACAGCCCATTGCCTGATTCTGACATCTTCTAGACATAGTGGGTAGTAGCTGTCCCCCCTTGCTTGCTGATTTTAAAGATGACCACCTGGTTATCCATAGCTATTGAACAACAAGTGCTGGAAGGCTGACAAGATCAGCTTTATAGCTTATAGCACTAGTAGACTAATGGTTACTTAACTCCCTTGGAGGTCTATAGGCTTTGAGTTTGGGCTCCCCACTTCCAAAAAGTAGTATCTGCGATCAGAACCACTGAAAGAAATGGTATGCTGAATGGCGGGCCAGCCTCCAGGTTATTCCAGGAGAGACACCAGTGAAAGAACTCTCTCAGTTCTGTGATCACTTGGACATAGTACTGCAGGTTCTGAGAGTGCTGGGCCCATAAAAACATAGAGCCTAGGACAGTCTGATTTGAATCTCACCATTGGCCACACCTGGACATTAAGAACATAAGAACATGCCATACTGGATCAGACCAAGGGTCCATCAAGCCCAGCATCCTGTTTCCAACAGTGGTCAATCCAGGCCATAAGAACCTGGCAAGTACACAAAAACTAGGTCTATTCCATGTTACCATTGGAAGACTTAAGGCTGAGCACCTTGAGAAAGTCCAATGCTGAGAACACCTTTTCCTTGGAGGAAGACTGTACTGAAGATATGATGCTTGTTGTAACTTGGGTTATGACCTTGAGAACCCATTTGCCTTTGGTGATGAGGTTCCATTGTGATTGAAAAAACTGAAGTCTTTCCCCCACTTGAACTCCTGATATGGGTGATGTTTTTTGGCTAAATGATAGTCAAAAAACTGAACTAAGCCTTTGAGGAAGCTGTTTAGATTGCCTCTGTTGAGGCAAACTCAAGACCTGGTTTGTTGTTGATGCTGCTGCTGCAGTTGGTGGTATTGTTGTATGAAGACAAGGCACTGTCTATAATATGGATAAGGACTGTATCTTCTCCTTGAAAAATAATAATATTGTCATCTGAAAGGATGCTGAATATCTTCTTTGGAAAGACTGGTCCATTGACACTAATGTCAGAAAGTAATGTCTCCAGTACATGGTGCATTTGCCAATTCTTCTTGTGCATCTTCCCTAGACAGGGAGCCCTGGGCTATGCTAATCTCCTTGTCACAATGGCAATGGTTAATATTTCTGAAGTTGTGTCAAATGAATCATATTTTCATCTACAAGCTATGCCATATAGATAATTTTAATTCCTGGCTCAAAATATGGTATACAGAAAATGGTTTTGGATACATTGGAGGCTGGGGTCGTATATGGAGCAGTAAAAGGCTATATGGAAAGAATGGCCTACATCTGTCTGTAGCAGCAAGGAGGATGCTAAGTGAGAAATTCAGATCATATATAAACAGACATTTAAACTAAAGAATGGGGGTGGCAGGAGATGGCCAATGAAATTAACATGTCACCCCCAAGCAATACAGGAAGTGGGAAGAGAAAATAACAAAAACAACAAGTAAAGATGTCCAGGAAGTACAACAAGTCAAGAGAAAAAAATTGGAAAGCTATGACGACAAATGCTCGTAGCTTGGACAATAAAATCCCAGACCTGCAGGCCCTAATGGTGGAGGTGGAGGTGGACTTGGACACTGTTGCTGTTACGGAGACATGGTTCACAGATTCTCATTTATTTATTTATTTATTTATTTATTATTTAACAACTTTTAATATACCGACGTTCGTGAGGCACATCACGCCGGTTTACAAGTAACTCAGTTAAAGGAGAAAATTAAAATGAACAGGGGGCTGGGGATGGGAGCAGTCCAGAAAAGGGGGGGGGGGGGGGGGTAAGGGAGACAGGAAGAAGAGAGGGAAAGATAGGTAGCGTGAGTGAGAGTATAAAACAACCGTTAACATAAGAAATAAAAGGAACTTATTTACAGAAAAAGGACTATTTACATTAGAGACAATTGGCATAGGATTGATTATATCGGACAAAATTGAACAATTTTGTAAAATTGTAGGAAGATAAAATGGGGAGGGCGGGCAAAGGAGAGGCGAAAGGGAAAGCCTTGGGAGGGGGGGAAAAGCCTTAGGAGGGGGGGAAAAAGGCCTTGGGAGGGGGGGAAAAAAGGGAAAGCCTTAGGAGGGGGGGAAAAAGGGCGGGTGGGGTGAGAGGGATGGAGGCTGGGAATTTGAGTGGGGGGGGATTATGTGGATATGTTTAGGTTTGGTTGGTTTCCGGGTAGGCCTATATGGCCATTTCCTCATAGCTGGGAAATGGCCATATAGGGCTATAACTTGTTAAGGAAGGACAGAAAAGACAGAAAAAGGGGAGGAGTAGCTCTTTATGACAAAAACAGTATCCAAGCAACTGAACTGCAAGGAAGGTGGGATAGAGAAGAAGCATTATGGGCCACCCTAAAAAAAGATGATGGTACATCCTTTTTTACTGAGGTTGTTTACAGGCCTCCAACTCAACTAGAAAAACTAAACAGAGATTTGGTCGAAGACATCCAAAAGGTAGGAAAGAAAGGAGACATGTTGATTGTTGGAGATTTTAATCTGCTGGATGTAGATGTGATAATTCTTTCTGTGGAAACTACCAGAAGTAAAAAGAAGTGGATGTGCTGCAAGAAGCTCTGTTCAAAAAATGGTAATGGAACCCACGAGGGAGGGAGTTATACTTGAACTAATGCTCACTAACAGGAATAATATCTCTAATGTCCGGGTGGGTGCCCACCTCAGCACCAGTGATCATCAAACGGTATGGTTTGATATCACAAATAGGATACGGAAAAGTCACATGAAGACCCGAGTTTTGAATTTCAAAAATATGGACTTTCTCAACATGGGGCCATACCTGGAGGTAGAACTAGAAGATTGGGAGAAAATGAGAGAGGTGGAACAACAGTGGGCCAAACTAAAAGGAGCAATTATAAAGGCAACTAATCTATACGCTAGAAAAATAAACAAAAGCAAGAGAAATAAGAAACTGATCTGGTTCTCGAAGGAGGTGGCTGATAAAATAAAAGCAAAAAGAATAGCGCTTAAGAAATATAAAAGATCCCAAAAAGAGGAACACGGAAGAATATCTGGTGAAACTGAGGGAGCCGAAGAAAGAAATCAAGAAAGCAAAAAAGTCAGGCGGAAGCACAGATTGCCAAAGAGGTAAAGCAAGGTGACAAAACATTTTTTAGCTACATCAGAGAAAGGTCCGAAGTGGTATAGTGAAATTGAAAGGTCACAGTGATCAATATGAGGAGAGAGACGAAGATATGGCTGAAATATTAAATACTTCAGTTCGGTGTTCACTAAAGAAGTCCCTGGAGAAGGACTGTCGCTAGTTGACAAGACTGTGGATGGGAATGGAGTAGACAAAACTCCTTTTACAGAAGAGAATGTATGGGAATAGCTAGGAAAACTGAAAGTGGACAAAGCCATTGGGCCAGATGAGGTACATCCCAGGATACTGAGGGAGCTCCTGGAGCCCTTTTTAAATATTGGGGTTACATTAGCTATCCTCCAGTCTTCAGGTACAATGGATGATTTTAATGATAGGTTACAAATTTTTACTAATAGGTCTGAAATTTCATTTTTTAGTTCCTTCAGAACTCTGGGGTGTATACCATCCAGTCCAGGTGATTTACTACTCTTCAGTTTGTCAATCAGGTCTACCACATCTTCTAGGTTCACCGTGATTTGGTTCAGTCCATCTGAATCATTAACCATGAAAACCTTTTCCAGTACGGGTACCTCCCCAACATCCTCTTCAGTAAACACCGAAGCAAAGAAATCATTTAATCTTTCCGCGATGGCCTTATCTTCTCTAAGTGCCCCTTTAACCCCTCGATCATCTAACGGTCCAACTGACTCCCTCACAGGCTTTCTGCTTCGGATATATTTTAAAAAGTTTTTACTGTGAGTTTTTGCCTCTACGGGCACCTTCTTTTCAAATTCTCTCTTAGCCTGACTTATCAATGTCTTACATTTAACTTGCCAACGTTTATGCATTATCCTATTTTCTTCTATTGGATCCTTCTTCCAATTTTTAAATGAAGATCTTTTGATTAAAATAGCTTCTTTCACCTCCCTTTTAACCATGCCGGAAATCGTTTTGCCTTCTTTCCACCTTTCTTAATGTGTGGAATACATCTGGACTGTGCTTCTAGGATGGTATTTTATAACAATGACCATGCACCTCTTGCACACTTTTTACCTTTGTAGTTGCTCCTTTCAGTTTTTTTCTATTTTTCTCATTTTATCAAAGTTTCCCTTTTGAAAGTTTAGCACGAGAGCCGTGGATTTGCTTACTGTCCCCCTTCCAGTCATTAATTCAAATTTGATCATATTATGATCACTATTGCCAAGCGGCCCCACCACCGTTACCTCTCTCACCAAATCCTGGGCTCCACCGAGAATTAGATCTAAAATTGCTCCCTCTCTCGTCGGTTCCTGAACCAATTGCTCCATAAAGCTACCATTTATTTCATCCAGGAACTGTATCTCTCTAGCGTGTCCCGATGATACATTTACCCAGTCAATATTGGGGTAATTGAAGTCTCCCATTATTACCGAACTACCAATTTGGTTAGCTTCCCTAATTTCTCTTAGCATTTCACTGTCAGTCTCACCATCTTGACCAGGTGGATGGTAGTATACTCCTATCACTATAGTCTTCCCCAACTCACAAGGGATTTCTACCCATAAAGATTCAATTGTGCATTTAGTCTCATGCAGGATGTTTATCCTGTTAGACTCTATGCCATCCCAGACATAAAGCACCACACCGCCTCCCGGGTGGCTCCTCTCTGTCATTGCGATATAATTTGTACCCCAGTATAGCACTGTCCCATTGGTTGTCCTCCTTCCACAATGTCTCTGAGATGCCAATTAAGTTTATGTCGTCATTCACTGCTATACATTCTAATTCTCCCATCTTACTTCTTAGACTTCTGGCATTAGGATACAAGCATTTCAAAGTTTGTTTTTTGTTTGTGTTTTCATTCTGCTTTTTAATTGATAGGGATAAGTTAGAATTTTTTTTAGCTTAGGTGAGTTTTTAGTTACAGGCACTTGGACTACTTTTCTTATTATTGGAACCTCACTGTTGGGATGCCCTAATTCTAATGCATCATTAGTATCCTTTGAAGATACCTCTCTCCAAACCATACGTTGCTGAGCGACTGTCGGCTTAACCCTTTGTTCTAGTTTAAAAGCTCTCCTTTTTGTAGGTTAGCGCCAGCAGTATGGTTCCACCCTGGTTAAGGTGGCGCCCATCCCTTCGGAAGAGACTCCCCCTTCCCCCAAAGTTTCCCCAGTTCCTAACAAAACTGAATCCCTCTTCCTTGCACCATCATCTCATCCACGCATTGAGATTCCGGACCTCTGCCTGCCTCTGGTGACCTGCGCGTGGAACAGGGAGCATGTCAGAGAATGCTACCCTGGAGGTTCTGGATTTAAGCTTTCTACCTAAGAGCCTAAATTTGGCTTCCAGAACCTCCCTCCCTCATTTTCCTATGTTGTTGGTGCCCACATTACCATGACAGCCGGCTCCTCCCCAGCACTGTCTAAAATCCTATTCTAGGTGATGCGTGAGGTCCGCCACCTTCGCACCAGGTAGGCATGTTACCAGGCGATCCTCACGCCCACCAGCCACCCAGCTGTCTACATTCCTAATAATCGAATCACCAACTATGACGGTCGACCTAACCCTTCTGTCCTGCGAAAGGACAATGACTTAGGCAAAAGGACACTACCTTCGACAAAAATTTAGGGTGAGTGCGGAGCACTACCCTGTCATGCAGAATTTTAGTGTAAGGCGGGTAGGTAACTAATGCCTGTAATTCACTAACTCTGCGAGCGGACGTGATCGCAAGAAGAAAAACTACCTTCCAGGTGAGATAGCAGAGATCACAGAAGTGGAGAGGTTCAAACGGAGGTTTCATGAGCCGTCCCAAAACCACATTAAGGTCCCAAGCAGGGGCAGGAGGGCGCAGTGGAGGTTTGAAATGGAGCAAGCCTCTCATGAAATGAAATGTGATACTAAGGGTTGTGTTGAAATTGAAACATTTCCTATACCCTTATGGTACGCAGACACTGCACTAACATGCACTCTGATAGAGGAAGTTTTTAGGCCTAACTCTGACAGGTGCCAGAGATAATCTAGGAACCTCGCAGTGGAACAAGTGAAGGGGGTCTATGGATATGGAACTGCACCAGACTGTAAACCTCTTCCATTTAGAGCGATAAGACAAGACTCGGGATACCGACTCTGAAAGGTTAAGAGGTTGGAGTTTTAACCTTTCAACATCCAGGCCATCAGAAATAGAGCCTGGAGGTTGGGGTGACGCAGGTACCCTTCGTTCTGAGTTATTAGAAGGAGATCGTTCCCCAGAGGAAGTGCTGGCGTACTGATAGGTCCTGGAGGATTGGAAACCGCACCCGGTGTAGCCAGTGGGGAGCTATTAGGATCATTAATCCCTTGTCCTGCCAGAACTTCAAGAGTCTTGGAAATGAGAGGAAGTGGAGGGTATGCATAAAGGAGACCGCTGGCCCAGGAGAAGGCGAAGGCATCTCTTGGTTGTGAGTGGTGACTGCGAATGAGAGAGCAGAAGTTGTCTACTTTGTGGTTGTGGACCAACGCAAAGAGGTCTATGCGAGGGTAACCCCAGCGTTGGAATATCGTGTCCGCTATCGTGGGGTTGAGAGACCACGCGTGCAGATGGAAAGTGCGACTCAGCCTGTCCGCCAAAAGACTGTCCACTCCCGGCAAGTAGGTTGCTTTGAGATACATCGAGCAGGAAAGGGCCCATGCCCATATCTGTGCAGCTTCCTGACTCAGGAGGTAGGAGCCTGTTCCCCGTTGTTTGTTGATGTACCACATCGCATCCTGATTGTTGGTTTGAATCAGGATGGCTTTGTTTGATAGGCAATCCTGAAAAGCCTTGAGGGCATATCTGATCACCCGTAGCTCCAGGAAATTTATTTGGTATTTGGCTTCCTCTGGAGACCAGGTTCCCTGAGTCTGCAGGTCGCCTACATGTGCACCCCACTCGAGATTGGATGCGTCTGTTGTTAAGGTAATTTGAGGTTCTGGAGCCTGAAATGGAAGGCCTTGAATGATGTTGGAGTGGTGCATCCAACAGGCTAGTGACAGACAGAGCTGTTTGGTAATTTGGATAATGCTGGACATTGGCTGACAAGCTTGAATTCACTGGTATTTTAAGGTCCACTGCATCACTCTCATAGCTAGACGAGCCATCGGAGTGACATGCACCGAGGATGCCATGTGACCCAGCAGTATGAGGAAGTGACGAGCAGTTGAAGATACTTGAGTTTGTAGGTGTTGCGCCAGAGATGCTATGGTGAAAGCGCGATCCTGGGGGAGGAAGGCTTTCGCCTGTATAGTGTTTAGGTCAGCCCCTATAAAGGATAGGGTTTGGGATAGAACTATCTTGGATTTGGAATAGTTGATTAGAAACCCTAAGGAGATCAGGGTGTGGATAGTGAGACGCAAGGAGGCTAAAGCGCCCTGCTGAGTCGGAGCCCTTATCAACCAATCGTCGAGATAAGGGTAGACGTGGACACCCTGATTCCTGAGAAAGGCTGTGACCACTACCAGGCACTTGGTGAATACTCGTGGAGCAGACGCTAGGCCGAATGGTAGTACATGGTACTGGAAGTGACAAGGGCCGACCAGGAATCGCAAGTGACTGGCAGACTGCTGAACGCTTACAGTGCTCACAGGGAGAGCTTAAGCGGAGGTCAGGAAATCCTGAGCAGGAGCTAAAGGTAACCTTCGACTATCACCTTGACGCCCCACGGGCCCGACCTAATTTTGACCCATACCTCGAGAAACAGAGACAAACGACCACCTATGGAGGAATGAGACGGCCGTATTAACTGGAAGAGGGCTTTGCAGCCGAGTGCTATGGGGTATCCTCCCGGAAGGGATGAAACCAGGACTTAAGGAAAAAAAGACTTAGACTGGGTCGGACGGGCCTCCGGCAGCTTAGGATCCTTGTTCCTCTGAGGATATAATAAGCCATTCAAGACCCTCACCAAAAGCAAATTGCCACAGGGAAAAGTGCCCAACTCCGAATTAGAGGAGTACTCCACCGGGCAAGGCGGCTCCAGAGGAAAAACCTGACAGATACTGTTGAAACCATTGCCTTGGCCAGCACTCAGAGCAAACTTATAGGGCGTCCATCCCATATGCCACTACTGCCACCAGTCGCCCAGCCTGCATCGCCTCGGCAGACAGGAGGTCCTGGGTGCTGAGCAAGTGCGGAACCCACCCAGGGCTTGCCCACTGCATGAGGCCGCCTTCCAAGGTGGAAAACATCCACCTTGGAAGGTTTAAGCATCTCTGGGCATCGATGGTATATAAAACTCGACAAATAAATAAATGATAGAGCATGCCCATCACCTCACCCACGCGGAGTCCCACTTCAGGAGACCCCCAATCCCGGAGGAGCAGATGTCTGCGCATAGCATGGAACATAAACATACGTGGAGGAGCCTTAAGTCCCGTCAGGACCGGACCCACGTTAGCTGCGAGAGAGGGCATAGGGGGACACTCCAATGCCCAGCACTGTCAAAGGAAAAGAAAAAGGAATGAGTTAGCCAGATCTTCCCTTTGTATCAAGGGAGAACATGCGGGTCGTCCCCCGTTTTAGGGGAGGCCCTGGGAGCAAAACAGAATCTGAAACAGGGCGCAACTGTTTTGTTTTTTTTTTGGGGGGGGGGGGGGGGGGGGGGCGGCTGAAGCCTGAACATCCGAAAATAGCAAGGAGCTGAAAACAGCCAGGAGCCGTGGAGCAGATAACAGAGGAAGATTAGCTGGGGGGGGGGGGGGGGGGGGCAGGGAAGGAAACATCCCCTTCCTGCAGGCTAATGAAGGATGTGTAGGAAAGTGACACATTCAGTTGAGAAACCAGGTATAAACATCCTGGGGAGGGTGGAGGGGATAGAGAGGGAGAAGGTCAGAGAACCCCTCCGGAGACTGAATGGGGGTTAGGGCCGGCGGGAAACCAGTAAAAACGGGCTCCCCAGTTTGTTCCCGCCCTGAAGCTGAAGAGAGAACCTTCCCCAAAATGACCGCCGTTCCCGCGGTTTTTCGGGCCGGGAACGGCCTAGCCATGCGTTGGAAGGGCAGACCCCGGGTTGTAGTACTCAGCGCTGCTGCGGAGGGAGCCTCCCCCCAAGTAAGCCGAGCCCGTCGCAGTAGAGAACAGGCAGAGAACAACTTGGCAAGATCAAAGGGAGCCACCGCGGAGAAGATTAGCTGAGCCGTCCGCAGGGGAAAACATATGCCGGCGATTTTTTTTTTTTTTAAACACTTGCAGGGAAATCAGTCTTCCCTGCCTAAGGAGCTGAGATTGCTCAGGGCGGAGTAATTGCTGCTATTTAGCAGTTGCAGGGGAAAGTATCTTCCCTGCTGGGAGACCCGATTTTGAGTAGCTGCTCAGGGTCAGATGAATGGCTACAGTCTTTGAGCACTGGCAGGGCAGAAACACCTTCCCTGCTGAGGGACCTGAGATATTAGCTGCTCAAGGTCCAAGAAATTGCTGATAGATTATTGAGCAGATGCAGGGGAATTAAATTTCCCTGGCGGGGGACCCGAGGTATTAGCTGCTCCGGGTCAGTGTAAATGCTGTTAGATATTGGAACAGTTGCAGGGGGATTGAACTTACCTGCTAGAGGACCTGAGGTATTGGTTGCTCAGGGTCAGTGTAATTACTGGTAGATCTTTTTGAGCAGCTGCAGGGGAATTAAACATCCCTGCTAAGGGACCAGAGGTATGTGCATCTCAGGGTCAGTGCAGCCAGAAAAGAGGGAGTGACTGGACCACCAGTATCGCCCCAAGACGGCACACAGGTCACCGGGAAAGGGAGCCTAGGTTGAATAATCAAGGGGCAAGCCCCACTAGGCTCCCAGCAGAGCGAGGAGACAGGGCTGTCTCCGTGACTGACAGAGCAGAAACTGATTGGGATCCTATTTTTTTTTTTTTTTAAATACAAAAGTATAGAGAATACTTGCTTGATCTTGGAAAAAATCTGAGAAGAAAACCCCAAAGGGAAATAGAAAACTGAGGAAATAAGGGAACCGCAGGTTCTACCGTCTGAATCTGCTGGAGACAGAGAAATACTGAAGGGATGCAAGGTAGGCTCTGTCCTGATATAGGATATCCTTTCAGTTTTTCTCTGTCTCCATCTGCTGGACAGGAGGCTCAACCCACGGTCTGGACTGATCCGTGTACGTACAGGGAAAGAAAGAATTTTGTGTACAAAGAAGTATTTTCTTTTTCCATCTTTTACAGCTGTTACATAGGAAAGAAGACTTTCTGCATTTCACCCCAAAATACAGCTTAAGATTCTTTGTCTTTTTAAAAATATTTTATAGAGATGTGAATCGTGTCCTCGATCGTCTTAACGATCGATTTCGGCTGGGAGGGGGAGGGAATCGTATTGTTGCCGTTTGGGTGTTTAAAATATCGTGAAAATCGTTAAAATCGTGAGCCGGCACACTAAAACCCCCCTAAAACCCACCCCCGACCCTTTAAATTAAATCCCCCACCCCAAATGCCTTAATACTTCATCAACTTTGGGAGGGAAGTACTTACTTGCCCTAAACCAAAGGCAGGAAAACCGGCACACTAAAACCCCCTAAAACCCACCCCAACCCTTTAAATTAAATCCCCCACCCTCCCGAACCCCCCCCCCCCAAATGCTTTAAATTACCTGGGGGTCCAGCGGCGGTCCGGAACGGGCTCCTGCAATTGAATTGTGTTGTCTTCAGCCGGCGCCATTTTGCAAAATGGCGGCCGCAAAATGGCGGCGGCCATAGACCAACACGATTCGACTGCAGGAGGTCGTTCCGGACCCCCGCTGGACTTTTGGCAAGTCTTGTGGGGGTCAGGAGGCCCCCCAAGCTGGCCAAAAGTCCCTGGGGGTCCAGCGGGGGGCCGGGGGCGATCTCCTGCGGCGAATCGTTTTCGGTACGGAAAATGGCGCCGGCAGGAGGGCGACTGCAGGAGGTCGTTCAGCGGCGGTCCGGAACCCCCGCTGAACGACCTCCTGCAGTCGATCTCCTGCCGGCGCCATTTTCCGTACGGCCATACGCGTATGGCCGGCGCCATTTTCCGTACGGAAAATGGCGCCGGCAGGAGATCGACTGCAGGAGGTCGTTCAGCGGCGGTCCGGAACCCCTGCTGAACGACCTCCTGCAGTCGATCTCCTGCCGGCGCCATTTTCCGTACGGAAAACGATTCGCGGCAGGAGATCGCTCCCGGACCCCCGCTGGACCCCCAGGGACTTTTGGCCAGCTTGGGGGGGCCTCCTGACCCCCACAAGACTTGCCAAAAGTCCAGCGGGGTCCGGAACGACCTCCTGCAGTCGAATCGTGTTGGTCTATGGCCGCCGCCATTTTGCGGCCGCCATTTTGCAAAATGGCGCCGGCTGAAGACAACACAATTCAATTGCAGGAGCCCGTTCCGGACCGCCGCTGGACCCCCAGGTAATTTAAGGCATTTGGGGGGGGGGGTTCGGGAGGGGGGGGGATTTAATTTAAAGGGTCGGGGGTGGGTTTTAGGGGGTTTTAGTGTGCCGGTTTTCCTGCCATTGGTTTAGGGCAAGTAAGTAAGTTCCTGCCCTCCCCCGTCCCCCGATTTACGATTTTTTAACGATAAATCGGGGGAATTGGTATTGTATCGTGGCCCTAACGATTTTGACGATTTAAAATATATCGGACGATATTTTAAATCGTCAAAAAACGATTCACATCCCTAATATTTTAATCACAGATGATATTCTTAATAAGGCTATCACTCATAATAGAAAAGGAACCTACTCATCAGCAAACCAGAGAATGAGGGGGAAAAAATAAGTGCAGATTAGCATAAAATAGTGCTTTCCCTGCAAGCCAAAAAAAACCCTCCTGTTACAACTTATTTAAAATGCTTGTAATTCTGCAACTTCCGCATTACAATTTTGCAGAACGGATAACAAAAAACACTCCTAATAAAACATGAAAATTACAACTAAAACAATTAAATACACTGATTTGCAAACATACGTCAAAAAGACCTCGTCTCTTAACCATAAGCCTCCAAAAACAATAATGTTTTAACCCCCCCGCCTAAACTCCTTTGCTGTTTTCAAAATGGTGGATCCATATGCTTACCACCAAACAAGTTGACTGCTGTGTAATCTGTCAGTCAAAAAATGCACAAACAAAAGCATGCAGCAGAAAACTGTGCCATCTTTGTCCCAAGAATTCCCGAGGCACTAACTACATTTCAACCTTGCAAATATCAGCAGAAAACTGGAAGAGAAGCAGAGCTGGGGGTGAGACAGAAAATGCCAGTCCTGGGATTTTTAGTTTTCAGTATTGGTCTCACCCTATGGAAATAGTGAAATACTCTTGTATCCAAACTGGTGGGAGAGCAAAATATAACTAGTATCCTTTGATTATCTGAGCCTAGAATGCTTTAAAATGGCAGCTATTTACCTTTCAGCCTCTTTGTATTTCCCCTGATTCTCCAGCTCCTGTGCTTGGGTGATGTACAGTACAGATACATCCTCCTGCTTCATACACCTTGTAGCTAGCTAGAGGAAGGAGAAGGAGAAGTGAGAAACAGACTGTTATACTGTCCTGTTAAGCAAGAATCAAAGCATAAAATGGGATGCAAAATGAAAGGAATACAATAAGATGAGAACAAGATTCCAGGAATGGACAGTAAACAAAGAGACCCTAGAAGCCAATCTGAACCTGACCTTGTGTGCTTGTTCCCAGCGTCCAGCATGAGTGTACATGTCGATGGCTTCTTTGATTCGATCTGCTTTAATGAACAATTGCTCTGCAATCTGCAGGGAGAAATGAAAAATGTATCAGAGGCAGAACTGATCTGGGGACAACATAGCAGGCTAGAGCAGAGGAAGGCATTCATAAAGTGCTCAAGTATTCAAAGTCAGGCACAACTCGATGAATGTGCCAGTTAAAACATTCTGTGTACCATCTCTCTCTCTCTCTCTCTCTCTCTCTCTATATATATATATAATACTCTTGGGTGGTGTCTGTCGGCAACTGGAGGAATGGAATCTACTATACAATACCATGCCGCAGGTCTCAATTCACTGGTGGCCATTTTGCAAATCCAGAGAACTGAGGCAGGAGCAATGGGGGATGGTTCCTGCCCTCAAAACTTGTGCCAGACTGTGATTTTGCAAGGCCTAGGGTAAGGAGTTTTCCAAGAAGGGAGGGGCCTTGGCTGAACTGGGTTTAGTGAGCAGGAGGAGGAGATATGTTTATTTCACTTGAATTTTTTCAGTTATTTTTTGGTGTTTGCTGTTTCTTCCCTTTTGGGGAATGGGAAGGGAGTATGCTGGGGATGGGGGGGGAAACAAATATGCTGGAATCAGGTTAGGGAGAGGGATCAGGAATGTGCTGGAGTCAAAATGGGCAGGAGAGAAGGGAGTGCTGCAATTTGTCAGGGGGTCAGCATGTACAAGGGTTGGGGAAGGGGGAGGCAGTGTCTGCTGGGGCTGGGTCAGTGAGGAAGAAACAGGGGAGTGCTGGGGTTGGGCTAGGGAGGATGGAGGTCTGATTGTACTGGGGTTGAGTTGGAGGGATAGGGGTGCCGAGAGTTCTAGGGTCGAGGGTGGGGAGGGGTTGTGATGAGTGTGCAAGGGTCAAGCTGGAGAGGGAGACCCCAGTGTGCTGGGGTCAAGGAGAAAGGGGCCCCAGTGTGCTAGGGTTGGGCTGAGAAGAAGGGCCCCAGTGTGCTGGGATTGAGTTGGGGATGGGGGGCCCTCAGTGTGGCTGGGGTCGAGCTGCAAGTGGGAGGTCAAATTGTGCTGGGGTCAGCTTAGGGAGGGGCTCAGACTGGGCAGGTGAAGAGGAGTGCTAGCATTGAGCAGGGGAGTAGGATGAGCTGAAGCCAGGCTGGGATTGTGCTGGGACAGGGGATTAAGGTGTTCCAGGGTCAAGCTAGAAAGGCAGACTAGAGTACTGGGACTAGGCTGGGGATCGGGGTGTGTTGGGGTTGGGCTGGAGAGTGGAAGGTCAAATTGTGCTGGGCTTGGACTCAGGAATGGGTCTGAGCAGTGTGCAGGTGTTAGGTTAGGGAGAGTGGTCGGGAATATGCTGGAGCCATGCTAGGCAGAAGAGAAGAGAGTGCTGGCATCAGGCTCTGACAGGCAGTTAGGGTGTGCTGGTGTGGAGCAGGGGAGAGAAGTTAGAGTATGCTTGACATAGACTGAGTACAAGCTGAGAAGAAGAAAAAGAGGTGTTGGGGTAGAGCTGAGGAGGGTGCAAGGGAGTGCTGGAGTCAGACTGGGGAGGACAGTAAATAGGGGCCTCTGGGGAATTTCATCAGGTTTCAGTTAATTACCTATAAAGAGTATAATATGTTACTGCTATTGACACTGCAGCAGTGACACAGTCCCTTACCTTCTGGTACATATAAAGTGAACAGAAGGACTACTATTGATGATGAAGCTAAGAAGCTCTTCCCTACCTGATGTTCCTTACATAACATGTTGTGTCACACTTTGGGACTCTGGATTAGTATTATGTGCTCAGTGTTTTCATCTTCTACTCCTTATGTACAAGGTCCCAACATACAAGAGGCCTTTAGGTAAGCATTGGAGGCTCAATACTCCTACCTCATACTCCTGTAAGGAAGCATAATGCTGGCCTATCTTGTGATAATATTTAGCTGCTGTTCTTGAGTCTTGTAGATCCAGGATGTGAACAGCTTTCTTCCACTGGCGGGCTCCAATGGCAGCATCAATTGCCTTAATAGAGGATCTGGCATCAACAAGATAAGAGAAAGAAAAGGAAAAGGTGATGAAATTACTTCTTCCCTGATCATTTCCTTTTCTCTAGGACAAGCAGGCCAGGTCCACACAAGTGGGTTAAGCATGCCAACCAGCAAGATGGAGATCACTGACTTGCTGATGTCACATAATGCCCTGCACTGTCACATAATGCCCTGCACGTCAGCCTGCCAGTAGTTGCCAACTGTGGACAACTGATTAACTCTAGAACTTTAAACTGTGAACATTTTCCTACCCTATCCTTCCAGTCCTTTTTTTTTTTTTTTTTTTAAACTTCCAGTGGAGCAGGAAGCACTGACCTCAGAATGAAAAGAAATAGAAAATTCATTGGAAAGAAAAGCACTTATCCCGTCCCTCAGTGACATAGAGATACCTGGCAGCCTCTGATCCTTGGCTCTAATGTCTCTTAAGGACAAAGAGAAAGATAAATGATACATTGATCTGCCTACAGAGACACTCTCGTTGCCCCCCCCCCAAAAAAAGCACATTAAGGAAACAAGCTCTTTCCACAACTCCACAGCACTGGAATGCTCTCCCACCAGATCTTCGATGCGAACAATGCCTGACCACCTTCAAAAAAAGACTCAAAACCTGGCTGTTCGAGCAAGCTTTCCCTTAATTCATCTGATCCTTTTCCGCTTCAAACCTCCTCCACTAAAAGACATGCTCACAACTCTCCTCCACCCTTCAGAAGACTAGTCCACGTTAGGTACCCTATTTACAAGTCCCTTTCAGTTGATTAAGTCTCACTATTATTTATTTATTTATTGTAGTTTATATACCGCCGTTCATCCTAGGATATCGCGTCGGTTTACAGTAAACAAAACAAAACGGCAAGCGTTGTACATAGAACAAGGTAGTAATAATTATGAACTAGTAAATAAATAACTAAGGAAAAGGATAACATTGAAGATATAACAACTTAATAATTAAGAACTAATACATAAATAACTAACAGTAGAGTAACTAAGAAAGATAAACGGTAGAACCTAGAAACTGAGAGAGGGGGCAAGGGGGGGAGGAGAGAGGAGGGAGAAATAGATACAAGACGCTGTACAGTGCTCAGGTACACTAGGTACAGTCAATTTTGTTCTCCTTATACTCCGGCTCTAGATAAGAGCCCATCCTTTATTCGCCCGGTTATCCCAGTTAATGTATCCCTTTGTTGTAATGTAATGCATTCTTACATGCTAGTTCACGTTCTAATGTAAACCGAAGTGATGTGTAATTTTTACATGAATATCGGTATATAAAAATGCTAAATAAATGATACCGGTAGCCTAGGGTGGGGGTATGGACTGGCCTGCCTGTCCTAGAGGAAAGGAAATTATCAGGTAAGAAGTAGTTTCACTTTTCTCTGCATCCAGGCAGGCCAATTCACAAAAGTGGGGATATACTAAAGCTACTTCCTCTCAGGGTAGGAGACTGCCTGCACTCCCATCAAACAGCCCTAGCAAATTATACTTCTTCCTGAACCATAACATCCAAATGATGTTTGGAAAAGGTATGCAATGAAGACCACATCGCCACATATCAGGATGCGAAGAGAGAGCTCTACCTCGAACTTGACCCCTATAATCAGGAAAAGCTTGCCACTTGCACTTTTAGCATACTAAAGGCCAATTCCTTACTCAAACCTTCCTGCAGAAAGTCCAGAATGACAGGAATTGCTAATTTAATGGGAACACCCTGCTGCTCCAGACACCAATGCTCAAAAACTCTTCAGACGTATGCCAATGACGTAGAAAATTTGTGCACCCGCAATATAGTGCCCACTACCGACATGGAATAACCCTGCTTTAACAGTCACACCTTCTCAAGTGCCAAGCTGTAAGACAAAACTGATCTTTATTCTCCTTGTCACATAAGATCCCCTCATGACGGCAGCCACAACGGCCTTCCATTGACCATATGTTGAAGGTCCGCATAGCAGGGCCTCCTTGGCCAATCTGGGGCCACCATGAGAACTACTCCCGGATGACGGGCTATCTTCTGCAACAACCTGCTGATCATGGGTCACGGGAGAAACACATATAATATCGACCCCTCGACCATCCTTTAACAAGAACATTGATCCTGAGCGCCTGAGGTCCAATCTGTGACTGTAAAACTGAGGAAATTTTTTGTACTTTCGGGGTCACCATCAGATCCAAAAAGGTTGTGACCCCATTTGGATATAATGAGCTGAAATGCCTTAATCATCAGATCCCATTCTCCCAGGTCCAGGACATGACTGCTAAGTTAATCTGCCTGGAAGTTGTCAATCCCTGCAATATTTATTTATTTTATTTATATGCTTTTTTATACCGAAATTTAGCTAAAAGCCTTCATTCCGGTTTTACAGATATAACAACTTAATACATTATGTTAACAAGTGAAAAAGAATATGGTGTAACAAAGAACATATTGTGTGGCATTTAACAACTTAGCTATCAGTAACATTAACAATTAAGGTATTAATTGATAAAATCCTAGGAAATGGTGTTTAAATCATATGTGGATCGGCGATATGGGTATATGAGAACTGGTTTTATAAAGCTTATGGGAAAAATCATGTCCGTGTTCTGTAGACTAACTGATTTCATAACATTGTTTTAGTACTGTTCTCTCATAACCGAGGGCAGTTAGGCAATATTTAGGTGATATATGGCTAGCCGATACCATTTTTAAAAGTTTGAGTGTAGATCCAGGTTTTTTGAGCTCTTTTTTGAACGTTTTGATGTTGTTTGTGAGCTCAAGTAATCGGGGAGTGAATTCCATAATTTTGGTCCAGCAATTGAAATAGCTCTGTTTCGTGTGTTTGATAGTTTGGGCTAGTTGAAGTGGTGGAATTACTAGTTATATTTTGCTTGCCGGTTCTTGTCGTGCACCGTGATCTGTGTATCTGTATGATGTTGTTGAGGGCGGTGTTATCTGTCTTGTATATTGCATTGTGTAGGACTGTCAAGATTTTAAATTCAATTCTTTTCTCAATCGGTAGCCAATGTAGACTGTTGAGGACTGGGTGATGTGGTCTGATCTTTTTTTTGCCGGTTAGGACTCTAGCTGCTGCGTTCTGTAGCAATTGTAGAGGGTTTTAAGGTTGTCTTTGGGAGTCCTATTAACAAAGAGTGCAGTAGTCGAGGCTAGTGAGAATGAGTGATTGTAGTACTGTTCTGAAATCTTGGTGGTGAAGTATCGGTTTTAGGTGTTTAAGTATTTGAAGCTTGTGGAAGCCTTCTTTGGTTTTTGTTGAGATGTGTTTTTTGTAGCTGAGTTCATTGTCAACCCATATACCTAGGTCTTTTACGTTGTCTCTTAATTGTACACTTATGTTGTCTATTTGTATGGAGTGGTTGGTTATTGATCTTGCGTCGTTTCTTCCTATCAGAATGCATTCTGTTTTATTCATGTTGAGGCACAGCTTTAGGTGGTGGTTTAACATGTTTCTGACTGATTCAGGTTGAGAGGCTGCTAAACTCATTGCATCTTCGATGGTGGAAGTTATTGGTATGAGGCGTTGTATGTCGTCAGCGTACATATAGAATGTTACGTCTAGACCAGAGATGAGTTGGCAGAGTGGGAGTAGGTATAAATTAAAGAGTCTGGCCGATAGTGCGGAACCTTGTGGCACTCTTGTTCAAGAGGGATGGGATCGGATGAGTATCGTTGATGCTGACTTTGAAATATCTGTTTTTGAGAAAGGATGTGAACCAGTCTAGCGTTTTGCCTGAGAGACCAATGTTGCTAGTCTTGGATATTAGGTTTTTGTGATCTACGGTGTCAAATTCATATTTATATGTACACTTGTATATAATTAACCTCCTCTATCTTTCTCTATTTCTTTACAATCCCAGTTCATTAGCCCTTGTTAATTGTAACTGCTTCTCTTCATCACGTTATTTATGTTTTTTGGTTGTATTATTCACACCCCTGTTTTCTGTAAACCGACATGATGTGAACGAGTTCATGAATGCCGGTATAAAAAAACCTTAAATAAATAAATAAATAAAAAATGCAGCCGAGAGGTCCAGGAGTATTAGTAGATGGTTTATTTTTTCTATCGATACCTCTGATTATATTATTTGATAGATTGAGTAACAGAGTTTCGGTGGAGTGGTTTTTCCTGAAGCCGTGTTGTGCGGGATGCAGGATGTTGTTGATTTCAAGGTGTTCATTGAGCTGTTTCAGGGCCGCTTTCTCTGTCAGTTTTGCCAGTAGGGTAAGTTGGAGATTGGGCGGTAGTTGTTCAGATCATTTGGGTCTAGGGTTTTTTTCTTTAGTATTGGTTTGATTGTTGCGGTTTTTTAGTTTGTCTGGTAGTTCACCTTCTTCAAGGGATTTGTTAATTATTGCTGCTATTGTTGGAGCAATGGAATGGGCTATTTCCTTTAGGTCTCGTGTTGGGATGATGTCCAGATCGTGGCGTGCTGGGTTTATTTTTCTTATCATTTTTTCTGCTTCTATGGTTGAGATTGGATCGAAGTTAGACCACGGTATTATATTTGTGGTTGGTATTTGGTCGACTGTGACCTGGGATTTGTTGGTGGCTCCATTTATTTTACTTATCTTGTTTTTGAAAAATATGGCCAGATCCTGACTTAGATTTTTGGATGAATTTGAGGGGGAATTGTTGTTTTCAGATATGAGGTTGTTTATGAAATTGTATAGAGATTTGGAGTTATTGGTGGAGTTTTTGATCTTTTGACTGTAGTATTCTCGTTTAGTGTTGAGAATCATTTTTTTATAGATGGCGAGTTGTGTGCGATATCTTGCAACGTCAGGGGACATTTGTTTTTTTGCCAATCCTTTTCTTTTTCCTGAGGTTGGCTTTCGTAGTTTTTAGTTGTGTATTGTACCATGGGTTGTTTCTTTCTCTATTGTTCTTTATCTGTTTTAATTTTTCTGGGTTTATGTTGTTTGCAGTTTCTTCGGTAATTTGGAACCAGGAGTGAATGGCGTTGTTTATATTTGAAAGATCAAGGTTTGATAATTGTTTTCCTAGTTCTTGTTGGAGGATGTTAGTTTGGAAGGGAAGACGGTATTTGAAAGAAGACATTTTATTTGTTTTTGTCGTGTTGTTGAAATTTGCTTGTGTCTTACATTGAAGGAGGTAGTGATCGGACCAGGGGACTGGTCTACATGTTATTGAGGTGTCTGAGAAGAATTGGTTCGTGAAGATTAGGTCCAAGGTGTGTCCTGCTTTGTGTGTGGGGTTGTTAACTTGTTGGATTAGGTTTAGACTTGATAGCATGTCTAGCATGGTTTGGCAGTTTTGTGATCTGGGGCTGGAGTCTGTGTGAAGATTGAAGTCACCAAGAATAATTGTCGGTCTTTTTATACTGATGTTTGATATTAGGAATTCTAAGAGAGGGGAGATTTCGTTATCCAGAAGCTTGGGAGGGCAGTAAACTAGGCAAATTTGTATGATTTCAGAGTCAAAAAGGGAGACTTCGTAGTGTTTTGGGAGATGGTGTGGGATTATTTTCGTTGAGAAATGTTTTTTTATGATTAGGAGTAATCCTCCACCTCTGCGAGATTTGCGTGGGATTGAGAACAGGTCATATTCATTGTTGTTTAGTTGGTTTATTAATACTTGGTCGGTATTTTTAAACCAGGTTTCTGTTATGGCGAAGTCAGGTTGTTTTTCTTGCAGAATGTCAGATATTAACATGAATTTTTTTGTCAGGTATTGTGCATTTATGAGAAAGAAGGTGAGGTATAAAATATACCTCACCATATGTGAAGGTATATTTTATTGGCTTCACCAATATGTGAAGCCAACACTGTCAGAAGATGCTGCTCCACTCATGGCAGGAGGGCGTCCATTTCCTGAGACACCTGCTGATGCAGAATTTTTTTTGTCAGGGATTGTGCATTTATGAGAAAGAAGGTGAGGAATAAAATATACCTCACCATATGTGAAGGTATATTTTATTGGCTTCACCAATATGTGAAGCCAACACTGTCAGAAGATGCTGCTCCACTCATGGCAGGAGGGCATCCATTTCCTGAGACATCTGCTGATGCCGAGTTCCTCCCTGATGATTTATGCAGGCTATTGACATGTGCTGGTCCAACATCACCTTCACAGTTCTCCTGCTCAGTCGATTTGCAAACCTCAGCAACACCAACTGAATCACTCGAGCCTCCAACCAATTGATGGGCCAATTCATCTCCTCTGGGGATCACTTTCCCTGCAATCACTAATTCCTGGCAGTGAGTTCCCAGCCTTGGAGACTCACATCTATTGTGACCACTATCCAATTGGAAACTTCTAGATCCATTCCTTTGGTGAGGTGATCCTTCTGCAGCCAACCAGCATAAATCCTGCTTCACCCTTGATGGGAGAGCCAGCCGGATCGAATATTCCTGGGATTGAGGGCTCCATCACAAGAGCAATGTCCTTTGACGTGACCTCATACATGCCCTCATCCACAGAACTAACTCCAAGGTTGCTGTCATGAAGCCTAATGTCTGCAGGTAAGGCAACACTGACCGCCAATCCACTGTTTGCATTGGGGAAGAAAGAGAGGCTCCACAGTAGAATTTCCATCCTTTTCAGTCTTCTCTGACTGAAAGCACTGCGACCTCCCAAAGAAGCAAGAGATCTGACTCCCTGACCCCGTTTGAATGAAAACACCAGGAGTCACAAAAATGTACTCTAGGAAAGGAGAGCTGCAAAGCTGGTTTCTTGTTTTCTGGAATTTGAAGTATCTTGGAATCACCCCATCTATATGTCATCTTCTCCAAATCCTCCTAGAACAGAAAGTGACCCTTAAAGAGCAACTTTGTCAAATTCGACTTAAAGATAATATCCGCCAATCAGATGCACAGCCACAACAAATGCCGTGCTGCCTCCACCAGGGCCCGCCCACCCACCCCCCCGAATTAGCTTCCAGCGCTCCTCATTCCAAGTCAATCAGTTCTTGTACTGCTTCACGAAGGGGGAAAATAAACGTTGCTTTCTGTAAACTGACCAGATTGGGGTCTTTCTTCTTTTGCGGTTGAGACAGTGCCATCTCTTCCTCATTTAGTCCTAATGCATGCTGGGACTAGTCTATCTATCAGGGTGACTCATCCCGATGGAAAAGTCGAAGCATAATCTGGTGAGCTTCTACATATGGAGGAATCTTACCCTCTTCCAAGGTAGGCTTCCCCAGCTCCTCAGGATAACCATCCAAGGAGCTTTCTGAGATATCAGGGTCTTCCTCATCCTCCTCCTGGTCTTCCCTGCTTCTCCTCCATGACTTCATCTGCTTCAGGGAGGGGAAACCCGGAGCTGATTACTTTCTGATATGCAAGGATGGTTGACCCGGAGTGGGAGTTCCTTTGGGTCCTGACTGTAGTACCTCTTGTCCCATACAAAAGGTCTGGAGGCCTTTAAAAAATTCTAGCCACAACAGGGCTGGAAGATCCATGCCTGGCATCAGGGGCATAGGTAGTGCCACCTCCGAGCCAACCCCCATAGACTCCATAGGACCAGGTGACAACAGGAGGATGTCCCAGCTCTTCATCTCCTTGTGGGGAGTCAGGTGGTTGATCCCTCCCGTGGGGGTCTGCCACCTCCATATTGTGTGTTTATATCTTTATTGTAAGGAAAATTTGTCTTTGCTTTGGTGGAAGGAAAGAGAACACTTAAACAGAGTGCGGTGCCTGGCTGCTCGCCAAACTCCTTCAGAGAGCTATTACATCTCTCTTATATACAGTATTCTTGCTATAGGCTCCATATCCCTCCGTTCCCCCCCTCCATCATGCATTACTCAGACTTCTTGTAATTTGTCATTTACCATGCACCAAAAAAGGGTACTGCTTCCTACTTCTAAGCCAGTATAGCCCCCCTTCTGACCACAAATGTCCCAGCTCTGGTTCTGCATTTCACCTCGGCACCCAGGCAACTGCTTCATGCTCTCTGCTAACTGTTGTCAGGCTGGCACGCACTGGTTCCTCTTTTGTACATGTTCCTTCTGTGCTGTCTGTCAGTGTCTCTGTAAAGAGGCAACTCTCCCTTTAGCTGGGGCTTTGGACACATGAGCATCTTGCCTGATCTTTGGTGTTTGTTGCCAGGCAGATTTATACAATATCCTCTGAGTGAGATCCCCCTGCTGAGATAAACTTTATCTGGCCATCTCCACCTTTGCCGAAGAGCACTTGCCACATTAGCTTAATGAGTGTCTTGGCTGCATGGCCTGCATGTGGCAGGCTGCACAGAGCAGGAGTCATTTCCTGTGTTGATCTCCCAGCACCTTTAAAGCTTGCACCATGCAACCCACTGAGCAAATGGTTTGCCTACAAACAGCTGTACAAACTGCGCGCTTAATTGCTGACTTACAGCACCGTGAAAAACAGCTGTTGCAGCCCTCCAACGCTAGCCCACTTCCATTAACACAGGAGGCCTTGATCCCACTAGTGCCACAAGTGTGACTGACTGCAGTCATGCGGGAATGCTGTTTAAAACTTTTCTAACCCAGCTCGCACTTTAAATGAGCACTGTCCTAATTACAATAAAGTCTCTGATTTGCCACGAAGCCCAGCCAATGGAGGGAGACCCAGAAAAGATTCCAAAGAAAAAGGGAGAGAAAAAGGTATCAGAAGGAGACCACAAGTGCTGAGCTCAATGGCTTCCTTACCCGCATTGGAAGTTGAGCCTCTGCTTCTAAGGAAGTGGGCTAAATGCCTTCACCTCCGGATCCCCTCCAATCCATCCAAATCTGTACTTGGCACTCAACTGAGGGAGGGAGCATTGCTATCACCTCAGGAGTCTGCCCTGGGCTGCCCATCCTATTCTGACAGGACTACAACCACACACAAGCATGCATGTCCACCATCTGCTGGAGATGGAGAATACAAACCTGAACGGATTAGTGACTGCCAGGTAGCGAAGGAGGACCCTCCGCACATCGAGCTTCCGCAGTTCCCTGGATTTCGGATCCGACAAGTCTGTAACCGGGAAGGCAGGCAGATCAATCGATTGATTTAAATGAAACGCCGACACAACTTTTGGCAAAAAGGAAGGAACTGTCCGCAAGGAAACCCCTGAATCAGAGATCCTCAGGAACGGTTCCCTACAGGACAACGCCTGTAACTCCGAAACTCGTCTCGCCGAGGCAGTAGTAGATGGAACTCCTCCGACACTGGCTTCCAACAGTTAAGTAATGCTGATTGCAACGGACGCAGGTGGGCGAAAGCCCAGGGCACCAAAGCCAGCGTTGAGGCCATAGAGCCCAAAACAGTCAGATAATCGCAAACCAGTGGGAGCCGAAGCGACAACAATCAGCACACTTGACTCTGCAGCTTGCAAACCCGCTCCCTGGAAAGAAACACCTTGCCCTGCTTGGTATCGAACCGGGCGCCCAGGTACTCCAAAGATTGGGTGGGGACCAGATGACTCTTGTTGAGATTGACCACCCAGCCCAGGGAGCGCAACAGATGGAGGACCCTGGCTATCGTTTGCCGACATCGACTCTCGGACTTGGCCCGAATCAGCCAATCGTCTAAGTAGGGGTGCCCCAGAAACACCTCCCGTCGGACTTGAGCCGCCACCACTACCATTACCTTCGTGAATGTGCGGGGAGCCGTGGCGAGACCGAAGGGAAGGGCCCTGAATTGATAGTGCCTGCCCAGAATGCAAAACTTGAGGAACCGTTGATAAAACAGTTGAATGCCGATATGGAGGTACGCTTCCGTGAGGTCCAAGGACGCTAGAAACTCGCCCGGGCGGACCGAGGCTATTACGGACCAAATCGTCTCCATTTTGAAACGGGGAATGCAAAGACATCTGTTTACCCCTTTTAGATCCAAGATTGGCCGTGCTGTGCCGTCCTTCTTTGGTACGATGAAATAAATGGAGTAACAGCCCTTGCCTCGTTGGCCGGGAGGTAAGGGAAGTACTGCCCCCAAGCATTCCAGGCGCCGCAGAGTACCCTCCACGGCTTCGTGCTTCCATGGACACTTGCAGGGGGACACCAGGAACTTGTCTGTGGGTGTTCTTGCAAAATCTAACGCGTAGCCTCCTCTTATCACGCTGAGAACCCACTGGTCCGATGTTATTTTGGCCCATTCCTCGTAAAACAATTCCAGCCGAGCTCCTACGTTTGGGATGAGCGACTGGAGCTGCTGCGAGGTATGGACTGGCAGCCTTTAATTGGGATGGCTTGGACCCCTAACCCCCCGGGGCCCCCCCTTGCCTACCGAACCGTTTCCCCCGAAAGGACTGCGACCAGGAAGAGGACCGAGAGGAACCCGCACGGTAGGAAGGACCAGAGGACCACTGGGGCCGAGATTTCCTGTTCCCCCGGAACCTAGACCTACTAGAAAAAGAGAAACGAGTCCTAAACCTATCTTCAGGCAGCTTAAAAGCCCTGTTTTCCCCGAGGGACAACATCATATCCTCCAACTCCTTGCCGAACAACAACTTGCCCTTGAACGGTAGCGCCCCGAGGTGAGCCTTGGACGACCCATCCGCCGCCCAGTTGCGGAGCCAGAGGAGATGCCGCGCTGAAACCGCCGAAACCATGGATCTGGCTGAAGTGCGAATGAGGTCATATAGGGCATCAGCACTATAAGCTATCGCCGCCTCCAGATGGTCGGCTTGCGTGGCTTCTTCCTGTGATAGGTCAGCATTGGCCTGAAGAACCTGGGCCCAGCACAGGCTCGCCCTCATGGCGAAGTTACTACAGATGGCTGCTCGGACCCCCAAGGCCGATACCTTGAAAATCTTCTTCAGCTGCAGCTCAAGCTTCCTGTCTTGTATGTCCCTGAGGGCCGTAGCCCCTGTGACCGGAATTGTCGACCTCTTCGTCACCGCTGACACTGCCGCATCCACCCTCGGCAACCGGAGAAGCTCCAGGGCATCCTCTGGCAGTGGGTAAAGCTTATCCATGGCCCTGCTGACCTTCAGACCCAGCTCTGGCTTATCCCACTCACGGAACAGGATATCGGACGCCGCAAAGTGGAACGGGAAAGCCACGGCTGGTCCGGTGAGACCCTGGAGCACCGGATCCATGTTTGCGTCAGGCCGCGATACCACCGGAGGTGCTTCCACCCCCAGCTCCTGGAGGATAGCCGGTATAAGAGGGCCCAGCTCGTCCCTTCGAAATAGACGGACCACCTTAGGGTCATCGCCGTCAACGGCCTGCGCTCCTTTACCAGTACCGGGCTGAGAAGAACCGTCCCCCGTAGCATCATCGACCCCCCCACCGGGGGCCCTTCGGCCAAATCTCCCTCGTCCTGCAACGAGGAATCCGAATCCGTGTCCTGCGGCACGCCTCTCAAGGGACACTTCTCCCTAGGGGGCGCGAGGGTTCTTTTGGAAACTGCTCCGGATTTCCTCTTCCGGGATCCGGAGCCTCCTCCTGATCCCTTGGCGCGAGATCTTCCCTTCCCGCGCTTGTGGCTCTTGTACCTCAGGACCTTGCGCAATAAAAGCGCAAAGTCCGAGGAAAAGGAGGAATCCGACTCCGAGAACTCACTTCCGCTGGCCTCCACCGGTGAGTCAGCCCCCCCCCCGGAGGGCCCCCCCCCCGAGGGTGCCCGTTGCGGGGAAAGCGCAGGAGGCAATCCGCCATCTGCCGCGGCCTCCCGCGAAATTTCCCGGGCTGACGCCAAAATGGCCACCACTCCCGCACTGACAGGGAAAGGATCTGCAGGCCCATCTGCAGCCTTCCCTGCACGCGGCGGTGATCGCGCCGCCCGGGACTGGCCCTCCCGACTGGCCCCGGACGGTCCCTCACCTCCAGCCACACACGCCGAGCACACCCCGTCACGCGAGAGACGAGCGCGGGCCGAGCTGCATGCGCGGCAGGCCGACCCTCGCGGCATCCGGCGGGACCACGAGTCAGAAAAAAATAAATTAACTAAAGCAAATATAGACACCTGCGCCGAACAACAGCACCCCCCCCCCCCTGCGAAGAGAGCCCGCGAAGGAACGGAGAGCCGGCGCAACAACAATAAAGGAAACTTTTTTTTTTTTTTTTTTACTGACTTGGTGCTGTCCTCGGTCCTGAGCTCCTGCGGGGGTGAGTGAACCGGGCTCCCCGGTGTCACCCCCTACGCTGCTACTGGAATAGCCGGGTCCTCGACCCTAGCAGCGGCCTCAACCAGGGGGGATGGTCCCCTCAGAACCTTCCGACCCCCCTGGGAGGCAGGACAGCCAGAGGATCTTCCTGCTGCTGTTCTCCAAACAGCCAAATCTAACTTCCTTTTTTTTTTTTTTTAAACTTACAAGAAAAACCAAAGAAAACCTAAACCTAACTACCAGGCCTAGCCAGAGGCTGTGACTGCACCTACACCATCTACTGGAGACAGAGTAAGACTGAGGGGCTGTGTGAGGCACGTGGCTATATGTAGCCAAGACCGACAGATCTTGCTCTGTCTCCATCTACTGGTGCGGAGTCACAACCCAGGTTGTCCTGGACTGATCCTGGTACGTACAGGGAACAGCTGTTGCAGCCCTCCAACGCTGGCCCACTCCCATTTACACAGGAGGCCTTGATCCCACTAGTGCCACAAGTGTGACTGACTGCAGTCATGCGGGAATGCTGTTTAAAACTTTTCTAACCCAGCTCGCACTTTAAATGAGCACTGTCCTAATTACAATAAAGTCTCTGATTTGCCACGAAGCCCAGCCAATGGAGGGAGACCCAGAAAAGATTCCAAAGAAAAAGGGAGAGAAAAAGGTATCAGAAGGAGACCACAAGTGCTGAGCTCAATGGCTTCCTTACCCACATTGGAAGTTGAGCCTCTGCTTCTAAGGAAGTGGGCAAAATGCCTTCACCTCCGGATCCCCTGCAATCCATCCAAATCTGTACCAGGCACTCAACTGAGGGAGGGAGCATTGCTATCACCTCAAGAGTCTGCCCCGGGCTGCCCATCCTATTCTGACAGGACTACAACCACACACAAGTATGCATGTCCACCATCTGCTGGAGATGGAGAATACTGGCAGGCTGATGTCAGTGCAGGGCTATATGAAAAGCCAGTGGGATTACTAGGTAAACTGTGCGGCCACCTACTGCTTGCACAGACCCACAGCAATTGGGCTTCCTTCTTCCCTGGCCCCGCTGTAGCAGAAGAAAAAAAAAAAGACTCCATACTATCCAGAAGCAGGAGGCAGCCTTCCTTTCCGAAGAGCGGTGAAGTTGTGGCAGTCTAAGCCACGTGGCTGAAGAGAGGAGACTCAGTGGCAAGTCAGGCCATGTGTCTGAAGAGCGGGAGAGCTGCGACAGGCCGGGCCACGTGGCTGAAGAAAGGAGACACAGTGGCAGGTCAGGCCATGCATCTGAAAAGCAGGAGAGCTGCGGCAGGCCGAGCCACATGGCTGAAGAAAGGAGTCGCAGTGGCAGGTTGGGCTTTGAGTCTGAAGAGCAGCGGAGCTGCAGCAGGCCAGACCAAGTGGCTGAAGAGAAAAGTAGCAGTGGCAGATTGGGCCTCATGGTGTAGAAAGTCAGCAGTATAAGGGTTAACAACAGCACAAAGGCTAACAGTCCCTTGAGCCTGGACAGTTCAAAAAGAGCTGTTATTGCTTTAACTTGGGCCCTAATGAAAAACTGGTCACAGATAACCTTGCATACACAGCTTTTTGGGAATCTTGCATATCTAGAGGACAGATATGAACTTGGTTGGCAAAACACCCAGCAACAGCAATGGTAGTTGTATGCATCAGGGATGTGAGTAAGATAGAGGGGACCTTCCAAGGAGTAGACAGAGGGAAAAAGAACAATGATATAGTATTAGAACTGCATAGATTAACAATTTACACATAGCTGCAGTAGAACAAAAAATGTATAAAGACCGAGATTAGGAACTTAGTCTATGGGAAAAGTACTCTGGTTTGGCTATGTGGAGCAGTCTATCAGAAAAGCTTTCCCCAGGAAGAGAATTACTAATCAATTGATTGCCTGTTATTGCTTTTTCATATTATATTCCATCACTGTCTAGAATAAAGAGAATAATTTATAAAAAGAGATTGAACCCAGAGTTTTTCTCTTCCTTCCTTCTGGCATGTGGTTAGCCGGAGTGCTGCGACACTCGGGGAGGAGAAGCACTTTGAAGGTTCAGCTAAAAATAGGCAGCCTCTGTGATACTCCAGCAGGGCAGCTGAACAGTGGCCAAAGAGGAGCAGGTACTGGGCTGCATGGCCAGAGAGGCGCACGGGCCCATCTGAAAGAGGAGCTGCGTCCTCTCCACAATGAAAGAGAGGAGACCTCCCTGTTGGTGTGAGAACTGAAGCTGCTTCTTCTACCTTCATATTCTGGGGAGAGAAAAAAAAGAGAGTGTGTGTGTGAGCATATGAGAGCTCATGTAGCAGTGTGTGTGAGCATGTGAGAGCATGTGGAGGAGAGAGAGAGCATGTGTATATGTGTGTGATCATGAGGGAGAGAGTATGTGTGTGTGTGTATGTGTGTGAAGTGGAGAGACAACATATGTTTGTAATCATGTGGGGGAGCGAGTATATGTTTGCGTGTGTGATCATGTGGGGCCTAGAGAGAGAGCATGTGTGCATGTGATGAAAGACAAACTGTGTGTATGAGAACATGTGAGTAGGGGAGAGCATGTGGGAGAAAGGGTGTTTGTATGAGAGAATGGCACTTGTGGTGGTATCTCAGGACGATGGTCAAGAAATCTCACTGCTGTCTAGTAGAAAGTATTGAGTAGATAGAATCCAATGGTAATGGCAGGTGCCCAGACAGGCAAGGACCACAGAAGAAACTAATAATGCAGCAACGTCAAAAGATTTATATCTGCGGGTCGCATCACAGCAGGTCTGATGCAAAAACCAGGAGTCTGGACTGATCTGGGTATGTACAGGGAATCATGGATTCAATACCACAATGTCACTGTGAGAAACAAACTGTATAATATAGAGGAAGTCTGGGTTTTGTTTCACTTTTATGTTAACATTTCTAGGATGGCTAAAATTCTGGTTTTGCTGCCTGTGTTTTGGCTATGGGATTGGTACAAGCAGGCATCTGATTCATAGTATTGCTTTGCATATTAAAGTGAGACTTGCCCTTACCCAGCCTCAATGTAATGGTTGATGGCAGCATCTAGTTGCTTCTGTTGAACCAGGTAATCTCCCCATGCTTCTTCCAGCTTTACCACCTCTGCTGGGAATGCTACACGGGCAAGTTCCACAGCTAAGAAAAGACAGAATGGGAATGAGCAAAAAAGAAGGAAAGTCTGTCATATAATGTGTTGATGTTATCCCTAACACCCACCAGGGGTTAAACTCTTGGCCACAGCAAGCACTGCATAGGCCTCACCTCCACCTATGCCTCTCTCCTGACAACCACCCACTTACCAACTGGGTTTCCAATTGCCTCTGGGCAAGAACCCTGCTCACAAGCTGCTGCCTGAGGGTTTTATGCAGACACTGACTGCATAAACCTGGGGTATCACAGTTCCTAGAAAAATTATCACAGACCATATCCAAATCGCTGGGATTCTAATCAACCACAAACACAATGGTTAAAAAGTCAGAGGTTATTGTTACAAATAGCATTATGAAGTGATCTTGCTGTTTTGTTACACCTGTACAAAAATTTATAAATAAAGGTTACAAAAAAAAAAAGTCAGAACAGTGAACAAAATTGCTTTTACACAAAACTGCATTACAACTGACAAGGAAACAGAAAAGGAATTTCACAATAACACTAACTAATTTAACCAAATCTATTTGCAGAACTAATGGAGAAACTACTTACCTGATAATTTCATTTTCCTTAGTGTAGACAGATGGATTCAGGACCAGTGGGTTATGCTCCCCTGCCAGCAGTTGGATTCAGAGAAGCTGATGTCATAGTATATATACTCCTGCACTGACCCCCAGCCTGCCAGTATTCTCTTCAAAAGCAACTGTGGACAGACTAGCAAAACCTTTGATTAAAAACAGTCAACCATAACTGTAGTCAACCAACAAGAAACACTGAACTCAAGTAAGAACGTAGGTACCCCAATCTAGGTACCTGATGAACACTTACCAGTAATCCCTTGGGACTTGGAGCCCCACAGGAGGACTATTGACACAATCATTCAGCAGCCAAGGGTGGGAAGCTGAGTCCATCTGTCTACACTAAGTAAAATAAAATTATCAGGTAAGTAATTTTTCCATTTCCTAGCATGTAGACAGATGGACTTAGGAACAGTGGGATGTACCAAATCTACTTCCGAACAGGGCGGGAGGCTGCCCACGGTGCAGTCAACACCACATATGCAAAGGCTGCATCCTCCCAGGCCTGCACATCCAGATGATAAAACCTGGAGAAAGTATGTAAGGAGGACCACATCGTAGCTCGTCAAATGTCGACAGGAGACAATAATTTAACCTCCGCCCATGACACTGCCTGAGCCCTAGGGGAATGAGCCCTAACCTGAGAAGGCAACAGCTTTTCAGAATCCACATATGCGACCGTGACCACCTCCTTAATCCAGTGAGCTATTGTAGCTCGTGAACCTGGTTCACCCTGCTTCCTTCCACCATGGAGGACAAACAGGCGATCCGTCTTTCAGAAAGGTTCAGAAACCTCCAGATACCACACAAGTCTCTTAACATTCAAGAAATATAAGAGGAGATACTCCTCCGTGTCCCTGACCTTAGCCATGGATGGCAAGGAAATGGACTGATTCAAATGAAATTCCAAGACTACTTTAGGCAAGAAAGATGGAACAGTATGCAGCTGTAGCGCCCCTAGATTCACTCGAAGGAACGGCTCCTGGCAAGACAAGGCCTGCAGCTTGGAAATTTGATGCGCAGAACATAAGCCACCAGAAACACCGTCTTCAAGGTTGATAACCACAAGGAAAGGCCACACAGTAGTCAAAATGTAGGGCCCACCAAAAAGTCCAGCACCAAATTAAGACTCCACAAGGGAACTGGTAACCTCAAGGGAGGCTGAAGATGCTTCACTCCCTTAAAAAAACGGGCCACATCAGGATGAGACGATAAGGAAACACCATTCACCGGGCCTCTGAAACAGGCAAGAGCGGCAATCTGTACCTTCAAGGAATTAAGGGCCAATCCTTTATTCAACCCATCCTGCAAAAAGTTCAGCATGAATGGAATCTTAACTGAATGAGGAAGAATACCTCGCTCTTCGCACAAGGTCTCAAACACTCTCCAAACCCACACATAGGCTAAGGAAGTGGAGAACTTACAAGCGTGGAGTAAATTGGCAATCATCGCCACCTTACTCCACGCCCTTGAGAGGGTTTGGCTCTTGAGAGGGCTCAATAGGTGAGCCCTCTCAAGGGCCAAACCATAAGACAGAACAGAGTTGGATCCTCGTGAAGAACCTATCCCTGCTGCTACAGATCAATGTGTGGTGGAAGATGAAGGGGGGTCTCCACCAGGAGTCTCCACAAATCTGCATACCATAGACGCCTGGGCCAGTCCAGTGCCACCAGGAGTACCAGCCCCCTGTGGCCTTCGATCTTGCGAATTATCCTGCCCAACAAGGGCCACGGAAGAAAGGCATAAAGCAACTTGTTTTCCGTCCAGACTTGTATGATAGCATCTATGCCCAACTGTTGGGTCGGCTCCAGCCGGCTCTTCGCAAAGTTGACTACCCAACCTAATGCCTGCAATTGCTGTACCACCAGCCGAACCGCCCGCGTGCACAATGCTTCCGACTTTGCCCGGATGAGCCAATCGTCGAGATAAGGATGGACCAGAATTCCTTGACGGCGCAGGAAAGCTGCTACGACCACGAGAACCTTGATGAACACCCTCGGAGCAGTCGCTAAGCCGAACGGTAGGGCACAAAACTGGTAATGGTTCCCTAACACCATGAATCTCAGGTACCTCTGATGATGCTCCCTGATTCCTATGTGAAGGTACACCTCGGTCAGGTCCAAAGAAGCCAAAAATTCTCCCTTGTGGATGGCCGCAATAACAGACCGTAGCGTCTCCATGCGAAAGCGAGGAACGCGCAACGCCTTGTTTACGACCTTTAAATCCAAGATCGGCCTGAACGTGCCCTCCTTCTTTGGAACCACGAAGTATATGGAGTACCGGCCAGTCTTGCGCTCGGCCGGTGGGACCGGCAATACCGCCTCCAGGAGCCTTCAGGAAAGAAGATGCAGATGGCTATCTTTATAGGAAATGGGAAAGGTGGGATTGGTGGAAACTAAGTGGGCAACTTGTATGCTTTTCTATTGTCATATAATTAAACACATTAAAATGACTATTCATGAGAAATATTAATAGTCATCTTTAGCAGACTTGTGTGACATGTTTTAACAGACAATAGTTCGTTCTGAGAAGTGTTGATTTACAATCTGTCATACACAGCTCCTGACAAAGCTTAGGGTGAAACACTGGCCGTTGTTGGGCTTTGATGGCTAATTTTACAGGACTGTTATATAAAGATTTTTTAGGACTGTTGTTCCATTTTTTATTTGCAATTTTAAAAAATTTTGTAAAAAAATGTATGCAAGAAAGGCACTGCAAAACTTCCGCATAAGATTGAATTAGCTGAGTGGCTCGTGCAACACAGGGCACACTGACAGGCTTGCTGATGTTGAAATAGTTGCACTAAACAATACACATGCAAGATGATTTAAGCCACATTTTGATACAAAGTTTCCGTGTGTTGGATTGGTGATTCGAGATTCGGGGCTCTCCTTTGTATTAATTAATCCTGATATTGTTTATGAGCCATAGGAACTGAGGGTTTAAAGTCATTGAGTTTTTCTGAGGCTGATTTGCAAGTGCTTTTGACAAAACCCTCTTATTTTCACCACAGACACAGGATCTTTGCCTTGTGAGGATCAATGGTTTGTTTTACAAAAACATCTTCATCAGTCAGTATGTACCATGCTTCATGCAGACACACTTTTAGAATGTTGCAGGCAACAATGTATCCCAAGAGGGTCAGTCAGTGAAGATTCTGACTTTATGTATGCTTTCCTATTGTCACATAATTAAACACATTAAAATGACTATTCATGAGAAATATTAATAGTCATCTTTAGCAGACTTGTGGCAAGAGGAAAAGTGGAAAAAAGGATTTGCATTCACAAAAAAGTGGGGAGTAGCTTGCTTGTTACGGCGGTTACTACCCCAAACCACTTTTAATACATATCCAGCATAGCTCTCTGCTTCAACGGCAGGGGAGAGACCGATACTTCACGCATATCCAGCACAGCTCTCTGCTTCAACGGGAGGGGAGAAAGACCGATACTTCACGCATATCCAGCATAGCTCTCTGCTTCAACGGCAGGGGAGAAAGACCGATACTTCACGCATATCCAGCATAGCTCTCTGCTTCAACAGCAGGGGAGAAAGACAGATATTTCACGCATATCCAGCATAGCTCTCTGCTTCAATGGCAGGGGAGAAAGACAGATACTTTAAGCATATCCAGCATAGCTCTCTGCTTCAATGGCAGGGGGAATGAAAATACGTGGATCTATATCCAGACAACCAACAAGGACTGAATTACATAGTCTGAGTAAACAAAAGCATGGGTGTAGCTTGCTTATTGCGGCGGTTACTACCCTAACTAAGCTAGATATTCATTTAGATGCAGTTCCAACACTGTTCTCTACATTAATGGTGGGGGTGGAAGGGGAATAGAACTAAAAGGTTACTAAGAGCCAAGACTAACAGAAGTATGAGAAAAAAATAGTGCAAAGCTTACTGGGCAGACTGGATGGGCCGTTTGGCCTTCTTCTGCCGTCATTTCTATGTTTCTATGTTTCAGAGACCGCAATCGGTCCAAAGTTTGGGCGATAACCTGCTGCTTTTCCAGAGGACCGTAAGGCGACATCATAAAAAGATCCCGGAGGGGACGAGCAAAATCCAACTCGTAACCGTGGTGGATGACATCGAGAACCCATTGATCTGAAGTTATCTTGACCCATTCCTCCCAAAACTGGGACAACTGACCCCCGATGCATGGAAGAGAGGAATGGGCCTGCGCGCCTTCATTGCGAAGTCTTGTCGGGAACAAATCCTTGCGAGGGTCCGGAAAGTTGCGGCCGCCTGCCGCGAAAGGAAGAAGTCCAGGATTGGGACCGTGCCGCTGGCTGTCTTTGGGAAAAGGAACCGCCTCTCCCCATGTGGAACCATCGCTGACCCCGAAAACGAGCCCTGGAATTCCCGAAGGGCCGAGTCTGACGGGGCTTATCCTCGGGCAACTTATACACCTTATTATCTCCTAGGTCCTTAATGAGCTGATCCAGCTCATCCCCAAACAACACCTTACCTTTGAAGGGGAAAGAACCTAAACGTGCCTTAGAGGATGCATCTGCTGACCAACGACGGAGCCACAGCAGCCGCCTGGCTGAAACCGCAGACGATATGATTCGCGCCGAGGTCCGCAGCAGGTCATACAAAGCGTCTGCTGTATAGGTGACCGTAGCCTCCACGCAGTTGGCCTGCTCCGCCTCGCCAGGAGGAAGATCCTGCGTTGTAAGCAATTGCTGGACCCAGCGCAAATTTGCCCTCTGCACGAGGCTGCTACAAGCCGCCGCCCGGACCCCTAATGCCGCAACCTCAAAGATGCGTTTCAATAAGACCTCCAACTTCCGATCTTGGAGATCCTTCAACGCAATCCCCCCCGAGACAGGGATGGTAGTGTGCTTCACCACGGCCGTGACCGCTGAATCTACTGAAGGGTTCTTGAGGAGATCCAAGGTTTCCGCCGGTAGGGGATACAGCTTATCCATAGCCCTGCTTACCCGCAAAGAAGCTTCTGGGAGGTCCCATTCCTTAGACACAATCTGAAAAACTTTATGATGGAATGGAAAAGTTTGCAGGGAGGCCCGCAGGCCCGCCATAGCCACATCCCCCGTGGACGTGTCAGCTTTCTGATGTGGGGCCGCGATTTCCAATTCCTTTAAAACATGAAGGATTAAAAAGCTTAACTCCTCTTTACCAAATAATCTGAGCACCTGGGGGTCATCTCCTTCCACAGCCCCCTGCCCGGCAGTGCCATCCAACCCGGGCGCCCCCGGGGAGTCCGGAGCGAGGTCCGGCACCTCCGGACCACCAGCACCCCCCTGCGAACGAGGGCCGTGAGCCCCAGCCTTCCCCATATTTACACTTGCCCTGGGGATTTTTGGTGGAGGGGGACCATCCACCTCCACACCAGCTTCAGCCTCTAAAAAAGCTTTGTGCATTAAAAGCACAAACCGTGAAGAAAAAGGAGTCACTGACCTTTTCAGGCTGTCTGCCGCGGGCCGGGAGGGGGGAGGGGGCCGATGCGCCTCCGAATCGGGCGTGCTCTGTGGGGATAAGGCAGGCAGTGAAGGAGGAGGGGAGAATTCCTCCTCCGACACCGATTCCCCTGCCTGCCGCGTGGTCAAGATGGCCGCCGCCCCCCTGACGATGGGATGCGGGGCCGAAGCTCGGGGAACCTGAACCCTCTTCTGTCATGCTGAGCCGGGAAGAGAGGATCCGCTGTGGGCAGCGCTCGGCTCCCGAGAGGGTCCCTCGCCCCCGGGAAGACATCGGGAGCAGAGACCCTCTCAGGAGAGTTGCGCCCCCGCCCCCCCACAGGCCGTGCAGGCCGAAGAACGTGGCATGCCGATGTGGGAAGACAAACTGCCACAAAAAAGCGCGCCAAAAATGTAAGTACTGCACCGCTAGTCACAGGAACGCACCGGGTGAGCTAGCCACCCCCTCTGTAGTCCTGGGACCGATTAATGGCAGGCCGGGGCTGAAATGAAAAGGCTCACTGCCTGCCACCAACAGGACTTAAGCGGCCGCTGTTTCCGTTGTGTGGTTTTTTGTTTTTTTTTTAATGAATAAACAAAGCTTACAAGCCCCCTTCAGAGGAACCTCTGGAGCATATTACATGTGGGGGGAGGGTGACCGGCCCACCGGTAATCTCTCCCCCTGTCCCCTGGGACTATCCTAGCTCCGGGTAAATAGTGAGAGGGCAGTGCCCTACAAGCCTGCCCTGAAGTTTGTCACCTCGCTGCGCAAAAAACACCAATAGACAAGACCAACCTCCATTAATTCAAAAATATTTCCTTTTTTTTTTTTTTAAACTAGACAAAGGAAGGAAGGAAGAAACGAATTAATCTAGTCAGGGTTAATTGAGATAAACAAAACCTGGATAAGCAATGTAGAAAACCGAGAGATCAGGACCGCAGGTTATGCCTCTCAATCTGCTAGAGTCAGAGAAAATACTGAGGGATCGCAGGTGGCACACCAGTATATCTGGGGGGTGCTTTTCAGCTTTTCTCTGACTCCATCTGCTGAAGGGGAGGCATAACCCAGCAGTCTGGACTGATCCTGGTACGTACAGGGAAAGGTGTTTTCCATATTCTTTCTTGAAGCTCTGGGTACTAGAACTGGTACTACTTGTCTAGATGACTGAATGTATTTGAACAATTCAAATACATCATCACTAGGCTCTGCTTCGTTTGGAAATTGAATGAATTTTCTGGCCACCTTTTGAACAAAGGCAAGGTATATCATGTCTTCCGGAGAAGATGTATTCATAGGATGCTGAGGGGATGGATCTGATGGAGATCTGGGGATTCCTCATCATTTGAACTTAATGATATAGAGGCATAAGATGATCCTGAGCCTGCCTATGAATCAGATGATAAAAGATTCTTCTGGGATTGTCCTACCCCCAGAAAAAGGTTTATCATGAGACTGAATGTGCATCAGAGTCAGAATCTTTTCATTTCTACGTTGATAAGGCAGTAAAATGGATTAATGGTCCAGTTTGGAAGCTATAGTGTTCAAAATTGGTGACATTTGCTCCGATGATGCAGGAAAAGGCAAACCTTGTGTATCTTTAAAATACTTCTTCAACTCAAGTCACATTTTTCCACAATAGAATGATGACCTGATCCTATTAGACTGCTGTGGAAGAGCTGTCTAAATCTGGAACCAGAACTGGCACTGGCAAAGGAATTTTTCATTTTGAGGTGTAGTTTCTACAAGACCAGTAATCAAAGGCATTTAGCCAGATAGCTTGAGAGTTATCCAGTTAAATGCTGACTTTTCAATATCACCGGTACCTAATACCTTCATTAGTGAGGGATAGCCTCAACTGAGGAGTTCTATTATCATAATCACATACAGTACAGCAGGAGATAGTCAGCATAGCTATGTACAGACAGATATAGACTCTCTTTGAAAGAGTATTCTCTGCTATGTAAATAGACCTTTTTGTGCAATTGAGAGCCTGCGACATTTGCTGCTGTTACCTTTTTGGAAGGCACTGCCCTTGCAGTAACAATCCAGGGCCCTCTGGGAATTCCGGACCTTCTCAAACAGATCTCCAGCCTACCACAGAACACAAAGGAAGAAACATGAATATAAAGAAACCTTGTAATGAAACAGAAAATAGAATGAATACATGTACAGTAAGAAGTACACACAGGAATAGAAAAGCAGACAGCAAGAATGTATGAAAGGAAACAGAATACATAGGAATAAGCATGAGTCACATAGGGAATATGGGATGGAAGGGTATGTATTGAAGCAGTGAAAGTACAAAATATATAAGAGAATCTCACTAGGTAAATATAAACTAGATATGCATGAACAATGGGCGTACAAGGGAGTAGAAATTACTTCGTGTAACTTTAATATGACCACTGAACAGTCGCCTCTCTTTTTTTTTTTTTTTTAAATCATAAACACAAATGAGGACTGGGGACTTCAAGACTCCTGTAATAGATCCTGAAACTTTGCTCCTGCAAGAGCATATTCCAGGCTGTTAGCAGTATTTTCTAGTGTCATGACAGACCCTGATAATCCACCTTTCCAACATAACTGCACCCTATGGCAGGCAAGCAGAGTAGTGTGAACAGAACTGTCAGGAACAGTTTACGCTCTATGAAGAAGAAATATTTAAGTTAACCCTGGATGAGTCAACATGATCTATAGGTAAAGGAGAAGAAAAGACCAGAAAGAGAAACAAGAAGACACCAAAGAAAAGAATGGGAAAGAAAGAACAAGACAAATTAAATAAGAAAATACATACCTCAATGGAAAAAAATCATTAAATAACTCATCAAAAAAATGAAGTCACTTAACTGTAATAGGAGTTCTCTGAGGATAGCAGTTCACCAGTCACACAACCTAATGCTGTGAAACTGGACAGCCTCTTCCAGAGCTTTCCAGGAAGTTCTTCAGCTCCACTGGCCCATACACAACAGTTTCTGTGCAGCTGCTTGTCCACAGTATGTTTCAATCCTGTCATTAAGCTAATGAGCTCAACTCCAGAAGAGGAAGAGGGTGGATTTGTTTGACTGGTGAACTGCTGTCTTTATAGAGCACCTTTGGCAGATAAGTAACTTTTCTCAGAGGATAAGCAGTTCACCCATCAGACAACTGGGACTTCCTAGCTAAGGGTTATCCTCAAAATAAAAAGGGGAGGACACCACACAGGGCAGGTCAACTATTTTTGGCACATTAGAGCTCTATTTTTTTTTTCAACAGAACAACAAAGAGGACAGCCTAAAATAATAAAAATGGATCACAGGATGCTGTGTTTGGAATTGAAGCTTCAAACAGATTCTTTACAATAGATTGCCCAAACATGGTGTCATCTTAGGGATCAGCAGAGACTGGCTCTGAAGAGAAGTACTCACTATGCAACACCAAGTTTGAGCAGTTTGTTGAGCCCCCACTAATCTTTGGAGTCATTTTCATTAAAAACAGGAGTTGATATCAAAGCTGCACTGAACCATGTGTCAACTAACTTTCAGTGCTAAGGGTATATTCTTGGAGCACAGGTGTGGGGCATCAATGAACAGAAGCAGTTTCCCCCTCTGTTTTGGCTTCCTTAACCATGGGATGATGTTCCAAGGACTGCTGGGCAGAGATGGAGTCCACCTGTTGAAGAAGGGGTACAGCATCCTTCAAAAAGACTGGCAAACCTAACGAGGAGGATGGTTTTATACTAGGATTGTAGGGATAATTTAGACCAACATTTTCAGAGTATATCTTAAAGAAGCTTATTCTCTCTGAACCAAGACAAATGGAAGACAGACAGCAATGAATTATGGACATTCCTCTATTTGTGCTGAGTCTGAGAAATACAGGCCTTACAGAAGGAATGCGTAGGTTGTAAAATCAATTCTGGCATGGGCGTCAGTTTGTCTAATGTTAGTTCTGCTGAAATAAAGGGCTTTGATACTGATTGGAGGACTCTTATCTTTAATGATATTTTGAGACTATGCAGGTCTCTATGATAACATGAACTCTTCATTTTTATTAAAAAAAAAAAAAGTGTGAAACTCCCAGAGAGCTATGTATGCATTATGCAGATGAACTGCTATAAAATAAGTAAAAGCACAGTTGCTTACCTGTAACAGGTGTTCTCCTAGGACAGCAGGATGCTAGCCCTCACATGTGGGTGACATCATCTAATGGAGCCCGGCACAGAAAACTTTTGTCAAAGTTTCTAGAAGCTTTGACCAGAACACTGAGCGTGCCAGCATGCCGCTATCCACGCGTCCATGCGAGATACCCCTTCAGTCTTGTAACAAAGATAAAAGATACAAGCGAAAATATAAAACAACAAACCGTAAGGAGAACCCAACTCCGTGGGGAGGCAGGTGGGATTCCTGAGGACAAACATCCTGTTCTCCTAGGAGAATACCTGTTACAGGTAAGCAACTGCGCTTTTGTTGCAACCGTCCCTTCCCGACGGCTGCACTCCTCCTACTTCTCTCTTTTGCTCCTCCTCCTAGCTGCCACAGCATCTGTCTGCTGTCCTCTCTGGCGTTCCCGGCCGGCTTGGGCGCTGCCTCCCGCCATGCTCCTTCTGTACCTTAGGGCGCGTGTGCCACACGGCCCTCGCTCTTATTTCCTACCTGGCGCGAACCTCAGGGGCGTCCCCCTGTGATGACGTCACGCTGCCCGGATATTTAAAGCCTACACTGTTTGCTAGCCTTTGAGTTAGCAAGGGGGATTCTTATGCATGGGATTCGCTCTCGTACCCAGCTACTTCGCCTCCAATCTTCATTGGACTCATCGCTAATGGGGTACCCGCTCCTCGGGGGCCTCACTTGCTTTTCAGGTCGCTATCAGGAAACCAGTACTTGCTCCTCAAGGGCCCATGTTCCCTGACTCGCTGCCTGCTCCTACCTTCTCTTCTGCCTGGAAGGATTTGCTTTCTTCAACACCAGTGACTACCACCATCTCCACCTCAGAGCTTTCCCTGGAACCAGGTACTCGCTTCTCGAGGGCCTGCCTCCGTTCCAGCCCTGATGCCATCTCTTACGTGGAACCGCTGTGTGAGTATATCTCCTTCAAGCCTCTCAGCTCTTAGGGATCAGGTACTCGCTCCTCGAGGGCCTGCTCTTCCTATCCTGGGGTTCTCCATACTGGGGCTTGTTCATATTCCACTGTACTCATTCTCAGTTCTTTCCACTAGAGCACTGCTACCGGAGGAGTCACTGTTCCAGCGCCTGAGGGATACTAGTCCAGCTGGGCTACTTCAACTACTCATCACTGCCACCTCTGGTGGCTACACAACATTGTTTAAATAAAGATCAATCTCTGTGTTTGTTTGTCCTCAGCTGAGCCTGACCTGTGGCCCCTCACAGGACTGCCCCCCTCCCCCCCCCGTGGGCGTGGTCAGCTGCCACAGTGTCCAAGGGTCCACCCAAACCTCACTAATTACAACAGCTTTCTCCTAGGACAAGCAGGATGGTAAGTCCTCACATGTGGGTGAATACCAAGTTCCAGACTGTCCTGTAGCAGGAGACACCAATAGTGGCTGAACAAGGTGCCAACGGGCACAACACAACTGCGGTGCTGTAGATCGATGGGGACTGTCTGGTTCTCACAGAAGCACGAAGAGTTGGGGTCAAGCCTGGAACAGGTTTCTCAGGATGGATTGACCAAAAGTACTGTCCTGATGCCTGTCCTTATCCAAGCAATAATGAGCCACAAACGTATGAAGAGAACTCCAGGTTGTGGTCCGGCAAATTTCAACAATGGGGACTGCATGCAAATGAACCACTGACGTTGCCAGAGTCCGCACAGAGTGAGCCTTTACTCTGCCAGCTAGCGGAAGGCCTGCCCGCGCACAGCAGAAGGTGATGCAATCCGCCAGCCAGTTCAACAAGGTCTGTTTACCCACCACCAGTCCCAGCCTGTTGGAATCAAAGGACATGAAGAGCTGAGTGGACTGTCTGTGGCCGGCAGTGTGATCTAGATAGAAAGCTAAAGCCCTTTTACAGTCCAAAGTATGAAGAGCCTGTTCCCCCGAGTGGGAATGAGGCCTTGGAAAGAAGGTGGGTAAAATGATGGACTGATTGATATAAAAATCAGTTACAACCTTGGGCAGAAACTTCAGATGCGTACGCGAGACCACACGATCATGGAAGAACTTCGTGTATGGTGGGTATGTAACCAGAGATTGAAGCTCACTGACCTTATGAGCCGAAGTAATCGCCACCAGAATATGACTTTCCAGGTGAGGAACTTCAGATTGCAGGATTGCAGCGGCTCAAAAGGAGGTCGCATGAGTCGTGCCAGGACAAAGTTGAGGTCCCAGGATGCAACCGGAGGCCGAAGAGGGGGCTTCAGCTGGTGGAGGGCCCGCATGAAACGGCCTACTAAAGGTTGCACCGAAATGGGCGTGCCAGTGACACCCTGATGGTACACACTGACAGCGCTAAGGTGAACCCTGACTGAGCTGGTTTGAAGCCCAGACTCGGGAAGATGCCACAGGTAGTCCAACAGCCGGGGAAGGGGACATGAAAAAGGATCTAAATCATGCCCTGTGCACCAGATGGAAAACCTTTTCCACTTCAAGATGTAGGACTTCCTGATGGAAGGCTTCCGAGACACCACCAGAACCTGGGAGACGCAGTCCGAGAGCGCCAAGGGCTGGAGGACTACGTGCTCAACATTCAAGCTGTTAGGGCCATCACCTGGAGGTCTGGATGGTGCAGAGCACCCTGATTCTGCGAGATGAGATCGGGCGCTGTCCCCAGCCAGATGGGTGCCCGTACCGACAGGTCCTGTAGAAGCAGGAACTAGACTTGTCAGGGCCTAGAGGGTGCCACGAATATCATGGTTCCCCTGTCCTACTGAAGCTTCAGCAGTGTCCTCGAGAGGAGCAGTAGAGGGGGGTACTCGTACAGTAGGCTTCACCCCCAGTGGAGGGAGAAGGCATTGCAGGCTGGATGCCCACCCTCTGACACCAGGAAGCAGAACCTGCTCACCTAGTGGTTGTGTGGGGAGGCGAAGAGATCCACATCCGGCGTACCCCCACTGGCGAAGTAGTTCAGCTGTTACCTTCGGATTGAGGGACCACTCATGTGACTGGAAGGAATGACTTAAGCAGTCCACCAGCACATTGAGATGGCCCGGCAGGTATGTCGGTCACAGAAACATCCCTTGTGAAAGGGCCCAGGGTCCACACGTGCACTGCCTCGTAGCAGAGGAGGAATGAACCCATGCCACCCTGCCTGTTGATATACACATCACTACCTGGTTGTCTGTCTGGATCAGGACTGCCTTGTGCAACAGCCGGTCTCTGAATGCCCACAAGGCATAATGGATTGCCCGAAGTTCCAGGAAGTTTATTTGACTGTCCAGAAGGGCTCCCCAGCCTTGAGGAGAGGCATTGGTGGTGAGGATCATCTGAGGCGGAGCAGACTGGAAGGGGAGTTCCCTCTCCAAGTTGGAGAGGTCTTCCCACCAGGACAGAGAAACTCACAGAGGATCTGTCTGGGACTGTGATGGGAGTCTCGAGGTCCTGGGAGGCCTGTCGCCATTGTGACAGGCCATCCGCATGCACAGGCTTGCGAGAGGGGTAACATGGATAGAGGCCGCCATGTGGCCTAGCAGGCGGAGCAGGAGGTGGGCAGACACCTGCTGGCTGTTGCAGACAGAGGTCGACAGCGAGGCGAGGGCAAGGGCCCGATTCTTGGGCAATAACGCTCTCTCCTGAGCTGTGTCCAGCCTGGCCCCTATGAAGTCCAGCTGAGTAGACGGGCAGAGATGAAACTTGGGGTAGTTGATAACGAACCCCAAAGTTTGTCGCCCTGCACTGTCAGGGCCAGAGCACTCAGGGCCCCCGCCCGGAAGCCGCTATTGATTAACCAGACGTTAAGGTACGGGAAGACATGCATCGTTCGACATCTAGGGTAGGCCGCTACCACCGCCAGGCATTTGGTGAAAATGCGGGTGCAGAAGCAGAGGTACTTCCTGTGACTGATGGTATGTGAGCATATGCGATACTTGAGATTGAGGGAGCAAAGCCAGTCTCCTCCTCTGAGGAGGGGAATCAGCGTGCTCAGAGAGACCATCTTGAATTTTTCTCTTGCAAGAAACCTGTTCAATGCCCTGAGGTTGAGGATGGGGCACAAGCTTCCATTCCTTTTCGGAATGAGGAAATACCTCAAATAGTACCCTCGGCCCTGCTGGGAGTGAGGGACCAGCTCTATCGCTCCTGCTGTTAGAAGGGCGGAGAGCTCTGTTTGAAGTATGACCTGCTGGGTGGACGAACCCCATGATGGACATGGGGGAGAGGTCCCTGGGAGTTGGCTGAAATTGAGACGGTACCCCTGACGGATGATAGAAAGGACCCATCAGTCCGAAGTGATCTCTTCCCAGCGATGGACGAAACTAAGGAGCCTGTCTCCTACTGGGGGATCCGGCATCAGGGGCATGGTCAACTGACTTTCGCTCTCTCACCACCAGTCAAAAGCCCGTGGTCGGAACTTGTTGGGGAGCCGGCTGGGGTCTAGGTGCTTGCTGATGGCGAGGATTGCCCCTAGAGCCAGTGCATGGCATATGTGCCTAGGAGGCTGGAGGATATTTTTTCCTCTGCCTGTAAAAGGGCTTCCGGGATCCCGGCCTGGAGGATTTCCTGGGAGAGGATGGGCCTTCGGAGGTGCTAGCAGACAGCTGTTGAAGGGTGTCATGATGATCCTTCAGTTATGCTAACGCATCCCGGACTTTATCCCTGAAGAGGTTTTCACCTGTGCAGAGGAGGTCGGCTAACCTTTCCTTGACCTCCGGATGGAGGTCCGAGGCTCTGAGCCACGCCATCCTCCGGGCGCCAATGCCCACCCATGGCCACACAGGCTGCTGTCTCGAAGACATCATAGGTGGATCGCACCTCATGGTTGCCAGCTTCTAGATCCAGTAGAACATTGGCTAGAAACAAGGCATCACCCCTATCTTCCTCCTCCTCACACCAGAGGATCTGGATCACTCTGGTGGAGGGCATCGGTGGCCATTGAGGAATCGAGGGACCCTCGGGCATCAGCTGCATTGGTAGGGCGCCTAAAAGGACGTCCAGGTGCTCCAGCAAGGGTACTAAAACTGATAGCGAAGGCTCAAGCAGTGGTATGGGGGCTGGTTGCACTGGCATCTCAGCGCTCTGAAGTGCCTTGAGCACCGTGGACTGCACTCTGCGGTCCAACTCCTTCTGAAAGTCCGGTGTAGCTAGGACTGAGGGAGGGGGACAAGGCGTCACCAGCTATTCCTCGGGTCCCCAAGGAGGCACGATGCCTGTAACTGATATCGGTGGGGCTTCTGATGGCCATTGTTGCTTTGGTGGCGGCCCAGCAGCTGCCGGTGCCGCACCAGAACCAGAACTATATGTCAACGGCAACTGGTGAAGATGCTTACGTGATCACCCCTCAGTGCTCGGACCGATCTTTCCCCGGTGCCAAGGAAGTAGAGGATCCCGAAGTCTAGGAGAGTGGTGAGATCATCAAGGCTCTCACATCATCCCCGCGATCCTTTGAAGGACCGGCGACAGTAATAGCGAGAGGAAGTGTGTCGAGAGGCTCCCCGCAACCTCTTGGAGTTGAGGGATCCAAAGCAGGGGTAGATGGATCAGATTTGGGCACCCCGAAAAGTTTTTCCATCTTATCAAGATGCTCCCAATGGACCTTGGGGGCCATCTGGTCACACAGACGACATCCACGGACGTCGTGTGAGGCCCCAGGCAGAGGATACAGACCTCATGCGGATCCGTGATGGAAATGGTCCACAGGCACTGGGGGCATTGATGAAAACCGGTCAACGCCACGGAAAACACCCAGCATATGGTCGATGACCGCTGGTCACCGTGCGGCGAGGCGTCAGGAATCAAACGCAGGCTAGAGTTAAAAACAGTAAGAACTTACTGACCGAGGAAGCACTTACTGAAAAGAGGGACCTGACAAGGAAGTCAAGAAAGGAAAATTAGTTCTTACCTGTTAATTTTCGTTCCTGTAGTACCACGGATCAGTCCAGTCCGTGGGTTGAGCCTTCTGTCCAGCAAATGGAGACAGACCAAAACTGAAAGGGTATCCTATATCAGGACAGAGCTTACCCTGCAGCCCTTCAGTATAACCATTGTCAAAGCAGATAAGAATAAAGATAACCAGTAAAAGATCAAGCAAGTAACAATAGAACTCAAGCAAGTAACGAGAGAACTCTCAAAAACTAAACAATTGCAAACATTGAATGGACTGAATATGATCGCTCTTGCATATCCATTATCTTCAGAACAGATGCTTCCGGTGCCTTTAAGGATAATCACAGATGAAAAACATCCAGTAACCTGCAAAAAGAGTTTCGAGTGGACGGCAGAAAATACAGGGAAGGGTATCTGGACTGATCCGTGGTACTACAGAAATGAAAATCAATAGGTAAGAACTAATTTTCCTTTCCCTGTACGGACCCGGATCAGTCCAGACTGTGGGATGTACCAAAGCGTCAATACAGAGGGTGGGACCGAGACAGTCCCGCTCAAAGCACCTGCCGACCGAAGGAACCAAACACTGGCGCCTGTACATCAAGGCGGTAATGTCGAACAAAGGTATGCAGGGATTTCCATGTAGTGGCCCTGCATATTTCCTGCAGAGAGACCGATTGACTCTCCCCCCAAGAATTAGCCTGAGAATGCAAGTAATGAGCCTTTAGGCCCTCCGGAACTGCCCAGCCTTGACAGATATAGGCTGACGAGATCGCCTCCAACCACCAAGCAATTGTAGTCTTAGAAGCTTGGTTGCCCCTATTTGGACCACTCCACAGGACAAAAAGATGATCTGAGTCCCGAAAATCATTGGTGACCTGGAGGTAATGCAGTAAAATGCGTTTTACATCAAGGCGGTGAAGATCACCCCCAACTGTACTCGCGATATCCGCAGGAGAGAACACGGGAAGCTCCACCGACTGATTGACATTAAAGGAAGAATCAACCTTCGGCAAGAAAGAAGGTACAGTCTTGAGAGAAACTCCGGAATCAGAAAACCGCAGAAAGGGTTCCCGACAGGACAACGCTTGAATCTCCAACACCCGTCTGGCGGAGCAAATAGAAACCAGGAAAACTGTCTTGAGCGTCAGATCCTTAAGGGTAGTCCGATGGAGAGCTTCGAAAGGAGCCTCACAGAGAGCCCGAAGGACTAAATTAAGACTCCACAAAGGACAAGTGGACCGGACGGGCGGCTTCAAATGCTTGGCGCCCTTGAGGAAACTGACAACATCCGGGTGAGACACTATTGCATAACCATCAATGTTACTTAAGAGAGAGCCAAGAGCGGACACTTGGATGTACAACGAGCTGAATGAGAGACCCTTGGAGAGGCCCTTCTGGAGGAAGGAAAGAATCACAGAAACCGGAGCTGAACGAGCCGAGACACCTGATTCTGCTCATACATTTTCAAAAACTTTCCAAATGTGGATATAAGCCAGAGAAGTAGACGACTTACGGGCTCGAAGCAGGGTGGATATAACTTCCTCTTTATATCCCTTCTTTCTCAGTCTTCGCCGTTCAAAAGCCAAGCCTCTAGACAGAAGCAATCCGCCTGGTCGAAAAATATGGGACCCTGCCAGAGTAGGCGAGGGAGATGGCCGAGACAAAGACGACCGTCCGTTGCCAGGTTTACCAGATCCGTGAACCACGGTCTGCGGGGCCATTCGGGTGCCACGAGGATGACCGGTCCCCTGTGAAGTTCTATTCTTCGGAGAACTTTTCCTACTAGAGGCCAAGGAGGAAACACGTACAGAAGGATGTCGTGGGGCCAGGGAAGGACAAGAGCATCCACTTCTTCCGAACAGTGCTCCCTCCAGCGGTTGAAGAACCTGGGAGCTTTGGCATTGCTCAAGGTTGCCATCAGGTCCAGGTGAGGAGGACCCCCATCTGCTGATGATCAGATCCATCGCTCCGTCTGATAACTCCCACTCGCCTGGATCGAGACGCTGATGACTCAAGAAATCGGTTTGCACATTCTTCTTGCCCGCTATATGGGAGGCTGCTAGGCGCTCCAGGTGACATTCTGCCCAGGCAAAGAGTCTGCTGGCTTCTAGGGCCACCAGGCGACTCCCGGTGCCCCCCTGTCGAATGATATAAGCCACCGTGGTGGAGTTGTCCGAGAGTACTCGCACCGTCAGAGGGAGAAAAACCTTGAGAGCTAGATGGACCGCCCGGGCCTCCAGGTGATTGATGTGCCAGCGGGATTGGGCTGAGGACCAGTATCCCTGCGTGGCCTGTGACTGGCAGACTGCTCCCCATCCGAAGAGACTGGCATCTGTCGTGACTAAAATCCACTGCGGAGTCTGAAGGGACATGCCCCTTGGAAGGTGCGTCAGTGAGAGCCACCATTGTACGTCGGCAATGGTAGAGTCTGAGAGCGGGAGAATCGTCCAGAACTGTTCCAACTCTGGTTTCCAGCGGGATAGCAAAGCTTTCTGTAATGGTCGCATATGCACAAAAGCCCAGGGGACCAGGTCGATAGTGGAAGCCATGGTCCCCAGGAACTGAAGGTAGTCCCCATGCTGTGGGAAGCAGAAGCGAGAAAAGGCTGTGCACTTGGTCCATAAGCTTGAGTACCTAAGCGTCCGGCAGGAACACCTTGCCGAACCGGGTATCGAAGCACGCCCCCAGAAATTCCAAGACCTGGGAGGGCTGCAGATTGCTTTTGGGAAAATTGACTATCCACCCGAGAGAGGTGAGGAGAGCAAGGACCCGGTCAACTGCGAGCCTGCAGACAGTCTCCGACTTGACCCGCACGAGCCAGTCATCCAGGTAAGGATGGACCAGGACTCCTTCTCGTTGGAGGGCAGCCGCCACAACCTCCATAACCTTGGTGAAAGTGCGTGGCGCGGTGGCCAGGCCGAAGGGCAGAGCCCTGAACTGAAAATGCTGGCCCAGATTGTTGAATCGGAGATACTTCTGATGCTCGTGGCGAATCGGGATGTGTAATTAAGCCTCCTTCAAATCGAGAGAGGCCAGATATTCACCGGAGCGAACAGCCGCTATGACAGCCCTCAGGGTCTCCATCTGAAAATGCGGTACCCTGAGGGTCCGGTTGACTCTCTTGAGGTCCAGGATCAGACGGAAGGAACTGTCCTTTTTCGGCACAATGAAGTAGATGGAATACCGGCCGGCGCCTTGTTCCTCCACTGGGACTGGGACTATGGCTCCCAGCTCCTGGAGCCTGGCAAGAGTCTGGAATACGGCAGCCCGCTTTCGGTGTCCGCAAGGAGAGACTATGTACAGATCCAGCAGGTCTCGAGCAAACTCCAAAGCGTAACCTTTCTCTATTATTTCGAGGACCCACTGGTCCGATGTAATTTTGGCTCATTACTCTAAGAACAAGGAGAGGCGACCACCTAAGTTTATAATGGAGGAATGAGCCAGCCGGATCTCATTGGGAGGCGGGCTTTGTGGCAGAATGCTGTGGGTTACCATCTCGGAAGGCCCGACGGCCCCGAAAGGAATGAGACCAGGACTGGGATCTGGAGGAATTTCCTCGAGAGAAAGAACCTTGTGCCCGATTATTATACCTTTGCTGGCCCCTGAAGCGGGAACGTGTAGGGGAAAAAAGACCTTGACTGTTTCAGGCAGTCCTACAGCAGCTTATGGACCTTGTGCTCACCCAAGGACTTAATAAGCTGTTCTAAGTCCTCGCTAAAAAGCAACTTACCCTTGAAAGGAAGTGTGCCCAACTGAGACTTGGAAGAAGAATCCACCAACCAATTGCGCAGCCAGAGGAGACGTCTGGCCGACACCGCGGAAACCATCGCTTTGGCCTGCATGCAAAGTAAATCGTAAAGAGCATCCGCCCCATACGCTACAGTGCCTTCCAACCATTCAGCCTGCTCCACCTCTGCAGATGGGAGGTTCTGGGTGCTGAGCAATTGTTGAACCACCTAAGGCTTGCCCTCTGCATGAGACTGCTGCACATCGTCGCCTAGATTCCTAAGGCCAGGACTTAGAAGTTACGCTTGAGATAGAATTTGAGCTTGCGGTCCTGCACGTCCTTCAACACCATGGCTCCACCACCAGAATAGTGGTGTGCTTGGTGACCGCAGACACAGAAGAATCCACTTAGGGATTTTAAGCACCTCCAGGTAATCCTTGGGGAGAGGATAGAGCTTGTCCATAGCTCTCCCCACTCGGAGCCCCGTCTCAGGAGCTTCCCATTCTCGGAGGAGCAGCAGCTTGTGCATAGGATGGAAGGGGAAAGTGCATGGAGGAGCCCTGAATCCCGCCAGGACCGGGTCCACGTGAGCTGGCATCGCAGCCATGACTGTTTCGTCCGGAGGGATCTCAATCCCCAGCTCCTGAAGTATGAAGGGAATGAGCGGTTCCAGCTCTTCCTTCTGAAATAAGTGGAGCACTCGTGGATCATCCCTCTCCAGAGGGGGGGGGCAGGCCCCGCCAAATCTGCATCCGGATCCTGATCTGGTGTCACGGTGGAGCCGGAGGATCCAGGGGTGGGGGAACCCCCGGTACCACTCAAACTTGGATGGACCCCTGCGCATCTGGTGCCGCGGGAGCAAGCGGAGAGGGCATTTGGGGGATCTTAGTGGGGGGGAGGACCTGGTAGAGATTCCTCCTCCTCCTGTAGACTGGCCAAATAAGATTTGTGCATTAATAGCACAAATTCAGAAGAAAAACGTGGCCTGGATTTCCCGGGGGGGGGGGGGAGGAGGAGTCCTCATCCTGGGCATGCGCGGGGCTCAAATCGGGGGGGAGAAAATGAAAAATCTGGCTCTTCTGAGTCCTGCAGCCCCGAATCAGGAGCTGCAGAAATCCCCAAGATGGCTGCCGTTCTCGCGATTTGCCGACTCGGGAACAGCCTGGGCACACGATCAGAGGACTTCCCCCAGGTCGTCGATTTTGTCGCTGCTGGGGAGGGACCCTCCCCACCCGGCAGGCACCCCGAGCAAAGGCTTTCGCGGGAGAGCCGTGAAGCAGGTTCCCCGCAGGCCAGGCACAGATTGGAACACGGCATGACTGTGAGTAAAAAAGTGCCGCGAGGTCAGAGAGAAAAAATTTACTGAGCTGTCCGGTGCTGAGGAGCGGGTGCAGGAGAATGAACCCTGCTCGCTCCTAAAGTAAATATCAAAAACTGCCGAAAAAACAGTCAGCACTGAAGCTGAAAGTGCCCCAAATAATTATTCCTTTTTTTTTTTTTTTTTTAAATTTCAGGGGAATGTGCTTCCCTGCTGGCCCAGCCAGGGAATGGAGTGTCCTGGGAGATAGTGAGGCACAAAGCAGTTAGATAGGGGGAGTGACTAGACCACCAGTATCACCCCAATAAGGTACACCGGGAAAGAAGCCTAGGCTGCTTAAAAACAAGGAGTGAAAACCCCCCCTAGGCCCCCCCAAGAGCGAGAAGGCAGGCGCTGTCTCCTGAGTGAAACAGAGTCTTTTCTCTCTTTTTATTTTTTTTTTATAACCTCTTAACAATTTTGAAATACTTGCTTGATCTGACAGGAATAGGGAAAAAGAGCCTAACAGGGCAAAGGCTAAGAAGATAAGCCAGGGAACCGCAGGGTGAGCTGTCGCATTTGCTGGAGACAGACAAATACTGAAGGGCTGCAGGGTAGGCTCTGTCCTGATATAGGATACCCTTTCAGTTTTGGTCTGTCTCCATCTGTTGGACAGGAGGCTCAACCCACGGTCTGTAGTGATCTGGGTATGGACCCAAAAAGCAAAGGGGAAGCCGATCCAGTTGGCTGTGTAGCATTGAAGAAAACGAGAATCGGATCTGGGTACATACAGGGAAAAAACCTGAACTTTGAAAGAAAAGAAACAGAGGTCCACGAGGCAACTGCACTGCGGAAAACAAGGGACTGATGGGGGAACTAGCGTGGATGTGTGGATAGCAGCATGCTGGGGGTGCTCAGTTTGATGGTCAAAGCTTCTAGAAACTTTGACAAAAGTTTTCTGTGCCGGCCTCCATCAGAGGATGTCACCCACATGTGAGGACTACCACACCCTCCTTGTCCTATGAGAAACAAAGGATCTAGAGCTTTCAACCACTCGAGAGAGCATGCCATCCAAGAGTTCTCCTCAATCAACAGACTACGCCCCAGCCAGGTGACCAGAAGCAATCTGCCTGCACTTTAGCCTGATCATTAGGATGAAGAGGCGCTTCCCAGATGCCTGTGCCCAGCTGCTGAACCTCCAGACAAGCCCACAGAAGAACACAGATACAGATGCCTTCACAGAGAGAAACTATATCTTTCCTTCAGCTTGCTTTTAACTTTAATTAAGAGGTCTGAAGTTACCTTTAGTTTGGGTATACCGAAGTTGTGATTGCTCTGAATTTCATCTCTGCAAACTAGTAGTCAAAAAGCTGTTTACTGCCTCTAACTTTCTGCATCACTTAAATGATTGTTATATCAATCAATTATATTTTAGCTCCTAAAATACTCTCAATAAACCTCTAATGTTAAATTGAATGAGTTCTTGTTCTGATTAAAACAAACTCTGATCAACCATAGTGTGAGTACTTAATAAATTTATACATTTTGTGTTTGGCAGGGTCAAGTATAATTACTCTATAACTTGTGGTGCTACCATCTTCCTTACAGAATCAACGGGGATGAGAGGACTAATCAGTATTTATAAATCTTTAAACACTCACAGAAAAATGGGAAAAAAGGGCAAGATATGGAAAGCTATGTAAACTAATGCTCATAATAGGGGGAAATAAAGTTTCAGATCTAAAAGGAGTCATAGGAGATGCTAACTTGGATACAGAGGTGGTCACAGAGACATGGTCCACAAAGAATCATGACTGGGATATAGTTGTACTATAATCTATTCAGGAAGGACAGGCTAGAAAGAAAGGGAGATGTGGCTCTATCCATAAAAAAAAATATATTATTAAAGCGACAGAACTGAAGGGCATACAAAGGCAAGGAGGTGGCATTGTAGATTAACCAGGAAAAAGAGAATGGAACATCTATTTATAGTGGTGTGGTATACAGATCTCTGTCACAAGCAGAAGAAATGGATAGAGATTTAATTGAAAACATTCACAAAACAGCTATGAAAGGGGAGATGCTGTTGCTCAGTAATTTCAGTCTGCTAGATGTGGACATCTCAACTGCAATATCATCTAGAAACAGGGAGATCCTAGACTGTATGCAGAAAGAACTGTTCCAGAAACTGGTAATGGAACTGAGATTTGAGAGGGCGATACTGGACCTGGTGCTTACAAATGGGGAGAGTGTTTCTGATGTCAGTGGAGGATCACCTGATGGTGTGGTTCAAGTCAATGGTGGTTCATTCAAAGGCAAGGGTTCTGGACTTCAGGAAAAGTAACTTTCTTAAGCTGGGGGAGTACTTCAAGGAGTCATTCATTGGACTGGATAAGCTAAGCTACGGGAAGTGGAAGAGCAGAGAACAAAGATATTGTAAGGGCAATAAACTTTTTTGTTAGAAAAGTAAATAAAGAAAAAAAAGAGGCCACTGTGGTTTTCTAAAGAAGTAGCTAAAAAGGTAAGGGAAAAATGGTTAGTATTCATAAACAAAAGACTGAAGAAAGAGGAAGACAGGCAACAATATTCAGAAAAGCTAAGAGAAGCTGCAAAAATAGTCAGGAAAGCAAAGGCACAAATAAAAGAAAAAAATAGCTAATATGGTAAAAGAGGGGGATGAAATTATTTTTAGATATATTAGTGACAGGAGGAAATGCAAAAGTGGGATTTTAAGACTCAAAGAAGTGGAGGGAATATATAGACCCTGATGATGAGAAAGTAGAATTGTTCAACAAATATTTCTGCTCCGGGCTCACTGAGGAAGAATTTGGAATAGGGCCACAGAAAACTGCAGAATGGAAGTGAGGTAGGCATCAATACATTTTCAGAAGACTGTATGCAAGGAGCTAGCAAAACTAAATATAGATAAAGCAATGGGGCCGGTTGGGATACACCTCAGGATATTAAGGGAACTTAGGGAAGTTGTGGCAGCTCCACTATATGACCTTTTCAACAGACTTAACTCCCTTGTCATCTAGTCAAAGAAATTATTAGATTTTTCTGGCAAGACCTATGTATGGTAAAACCATACTGTCTCAGATCCTGCAATCCTTTGTAGTCCAGAAGCTGTACTATCCTTTGTTTTAACAGTGATTCCATTAATTTACTCCCTATCAAGTCAGACTAACCAGTCTGGAGTTCTGTGGTTTCTCCTTACTTCCACTTTGTAAAGAACCACCGCATCTGCCTATCTCCAGTACTTTATAACCACTCCTGACTCTAAGAGAGAGATGTAGATGTGGTGGTTCTTCACAAAGTGGAAGTAAGGAGAAACCACAGAACTACACGCTGGTTAGTTGGACTTGGTAGGGAGTAAATTAATGGAATTGCTGTTAAAACAAAGGATAGTGCAGTTTCTGAGACAGTATGGTTTTACCAGAAGTAGTTCTGGTCAGAAAAATCTAATAATTTCTTTGAATGGGTGACAAGGGAGTTCGGGGAGAACGCTAGTCGTAGTGTATTTGGATTTCATGATGCTGAAGAGGTGACTTATAAACAAACTGAGTACCAAAGGTTAAATATTTTATTTATATTCTGTTTTTCAGGAAATTCAAAGCAGAACACTTTCAGGTACTCTGTATATTTTCCTGTTCCCAGTGGGTTCACAATCTAAGTCTGTACCTGAGGCAATGGACAGTGAAGTGACTTGCCCAAGGTCACAAGAGCAGCAGTGGGAGTTGAACCTTGGCTTTCCTTATTTGCAGCCCACTACTCTAATTACTATGCTACTCCTCCACTCCATTAGAGTTGCCTTTTTGCAGATGATACCACAATCTGCAACAAGGCAGACAACCTGGAAAGTGTGCAAAACAAAGCAAGATCTAGTGAAGCCTGAGAAATAATATGAAGTTTGGCAGCTAAAATTTAATGCTACAAAATGAAGGATCATGTATTTGGGTTGCAAAAACCCAAGGGAGCAGTAGAGTATAGGGGTTGAAGTTCTTCTGTGCACAAAAGAGCGAGATCTAGAGGTGATCATATTTGATGATTTTAGGTGGCCAAACAGGTAGAAGAGGATAGCAAAAACCAGAAGAATGGCTGGATGCTTAGGGAGAGGAATAGTCAGCAAGAAAAAGTAGGTGATACTGCCTTGATATAAGTCTCTGGTGAGACCTCAATTGGAGTACCGTGTACAGTTCTGAAGACCACACTTTCAAAAGGATATAAACCGAATAGAGTCAGTCCAGAAGGCAGCTACTAAAATGATCAACCTAATAAAGCATATGGGGACAGACTTAAAGATCTAGACATGTATACCATGGAGGAAAGGAAGGAAGCAGGAGTTATGTCAAAGACATTCTAATACCACCATATAATAAATTCAGAGGAGGTGGGCCTCTTTCAATGGAAAGGAGGCTCTAGAAAAAAGGGTCATGGGATGATAGTGAAAGGGGATAGATTCAAAAGTAATAAGGAAATATTTCCAAGGAGGTCACAGAGAACAGCCTCCCTATGGAGGTGGTGGAGACGAGGACTATACCAGAAATCAAGAAAACAAAGAGGATCTCTGAAGGAGAAGAAAAGACGATAAAACTGAATAGGAGATGTGGAAGGCAGACTGGATGGGCTGCATGGTCTTTATCTGCTGTCATTTTCTATATGTTTATATGAAGCTGTCCAACTACAACATGGCACACCTTGCGTCAACAGTGAACCTCAGAGCTTGAAGTGTGTTATTGGTATCTTGTATTAAAGTATTTATATTTTTATTCTTATTTTTTATTAATTCTGCGTTGAAGCTGCTTTCGGTTTGTAATTGTTCCTTGTTTCCAAATGTTTGAATGTTATAATACGCTAGTGTTCAATGTTTAATGTATCGCCTCCCAGCGAAAGTTCTGTTTCAATGTAAACCGGTGTGATCTGTATTCTTTACAGGAATGTCGGTTACATAAAAATTCAAAACCAATAAATAAATAAATAAATAAATAAGAGACATCACAAGAAAAGATCTACTGGACACACCATAACGAACTGAGCTGGATGATGCTGGCCGCTCATCACTCTTCATGTACTGAGTCACTGGCCCTGCAATAGGCCCCCTGAGTTCTTCAAAGTTAAATAGGGCAGAAAAATGATGGGAGCCTTGGAGTGTTTTGAGGGGAGTCAATGGTCTGTGGAGACAGTTGTGGCAGTTGCTACGAAAGGAGGGCAGAGTTATATGCAGTGCAGTAGCTCCTTACTTCCAGAGCTGTACGTCAAAAAGAGATCTGTATTGACATTCCTAGTCTTTCGATAGTTCTTCAACCCTGGATCTTCTCAGTTCTGTACCTGAGTGCTCAGAGCTCTCTGCTCAACATGAGCTGGGAGAGTAAATGTGGACTCGCTCTTTGTGCCTAACCACAGGCTTTAATGCCAAAGGACTATTTATTTATTCAGATTTCTACACCGCCTCCCCTGAAAAGCTGAAGTATCTTTTGGCAACTCCTTATTTCCAATGGATGTTGCAGCTCCCTGGTCCATCCGCTTCAATGGCCTCAATGCCAGTTTGGCAGAACTGTTTTTTTTCTTTAGCACAAGATTCTTCAGTACGGAAACCCTACTAATCTCTCAAAGAGACAAGGACAAGATGGAAGCGGTACAGAGAAGGGCGACCAGGAAGGTGGAGGGTCTTCATAGGATGACATTCGAGGAGAGATTGAAGAATCTAAATATGTACTCCCTGGAGGAAAGGAGGAGCAGGGGTGATATGATTCAGACTTTCAGATACTTGAAAAACTTTAATGATCCAAAGACAACGACAAACCTTTTCTGTCAGAAAAAAATCAGCAGAACCAGAGGTCACGAGCTGAGGCTCCAGGGAGGAAGATTAAGAACCAATGTCAGGAAGTATTTCTTCACGTAAAGGGTGGTGGATGCCTGGAATGCCCTTCTGGAGGAAGTGGTGAAGTCTAAAACTGTGAACGACTTCAAAGGGGCGTGGGATAAACACTGTGGATCCATCAAGTCTAGAGGGCGTGAATAAAGTGGAGGCATTCAAACACTGCACGGAGCGGCAGTAGCCACAGCGGCATTCAAACAGTGCACGGAGCGGCAGTAGCCACAGAGGCATTCACGGAGCGGGATGCCAGTGGCCAGTAGTTGGTGTTCCACCTTCACGGAGCAGAAGGATGGAGGGCTGCTATTTCCAAAAAAAAATAAAACAAAACAAAAAAATAAAAACAGGGGTGGGTAAGAGTAGGGGGCAAGGGGGTGGCCTGCTTGTTACAGCGGTTGCTACCCCTAATTGAGCTGGATGTCACTTGGATGCAGATACAGAGATGCTCTCTAAATTGGGTGGAGGGGAATTAGGGCTGGAGGGTACTGGAAGCCAATAGTAACAGGTGGGAGAGTGAAAAAGGGAAAAAAAAATGGATAAAGTGCGTAGCTTGCTGGGCAGACTTGATGGGCCGTTTGGTCTTCTTCTGCCGTCATTTCTATGTTTCTATGTTTCTATGTTTCAAAGGATTAGATCATGGCCACTCCTACATTCTTGCCTTGCTTGACATATCATCAGCATTTGACACCATCAGCCACAACATTCTAATTAACCATCTCACTGAAATTGGCATTACAGGAACAGCCTTGCACTGGTTTGAATCTTACCTTATGTGATGTAGCGCAGCCCAGCCGCAGGCAGGAGCTGACAAGCTACTATAAGAGCAGCAAGAATACCAGAGCCAGACAGCAGGGCCTATTTCAGACCGTACAGAAAAATGCCCGGGAGAGGGGCACCAGCCCACTCTCCCACCGAAATAGTCAAACAACTGTGCCCTGCATCCCGCAGGGAACACAGAAGAAAGGGCCAGACAGCAGGGGCCTATTTCAGACCGTACAGAAAAATGCCCGGGAGAGGGGCACCAGCCCACTCTCCCACCGAAATAGTCAAACAACTGTGCCCTGCATCCCGCAGGGAACACAGAAGAAAGGGCCAGACAGCAGGGGCCTATTTCAGACCGTACAGAAAAATGCCCGGGAGAGGGGCACCAGCCCACTCTCCCACCGAAATAGTCAAATAACTGTGCCCTGCATCCCGCAGGGAACACAGAAGAAAGGGCCAGACAGCAGGGGCCTATTTCAGACCGTACAGAAAAATGCCCGGGAGAGGGGCACCAGCCCACTCTCCCACCGAAATAGTCAAACAACTGTGCCCTGCATCCCGCAGGGAACACAGAAGAAAGGGCCAGACAGCAGGGCCTATTTCAGACCGTACAGAAAAATGCCCGGGAGAGGGGCACCAGCCCACTCTCCCACCGAAATAGTCAAACAACTGTGCCCTGCATCCCGCAGGGAACACAGAAGAAAGGGCCAGACAGCAGGGCCTATTTCAGACCGTACAGAAAAATGCCCGGGAGAGGGGCACCAGCCCACTCTCCCACCGAAATAGTCAAATAACTGTGCCCTGCATCCCGCAGGGAACACAGAAGAAAGGGCCAGCCAGCAGGGGCCTATTTCAGACCGTACAGAAAAATGCCCGGGAGAGGGGCACCAGCCCACTCTCCCACCGAAATAGTCAAATAACTGTGCCCTGCATCCCGCAGGGAACACAGAAGAAAGGGCCAGACAGCAGGGGCCTATTTCAGACCGTACAGAAAAAATGCCCGGGAGAGGGGCACCAGCCCACCCTCCCACCGAAACAGTCAGATAACCGTGCCCTGCATCCCGCAGGGAACACAGAAGAAAGGGCCAGACAGCAGGGGCCTATTTCAGACCGTACAGAAAAAATGCCCGGGAGAGGGGCACCAGCCCACCCTCCCACCGAAACAGTCAGATAACCGTGCCCTGCATCCCGCAGGGAACACAGAAGAAAGGGCCAGACAGCAGGGGGCGCAGGGGAAGAGAAGGACTACGAATCCCAGCTTCCCTGAAACACCACCAGACAAGGGAGGAAAGCCTGAAGGCGAACAGGTGGCAGGCATAGACCTTAATGAGGCAGACACAGATGAGCCCATGGAGGTGGAGAAAGAGGGCGTGCCCCCTTGGTGGAACTGGCCACAAAAACCCAGCTCTTCGGAGTCAGAGATGGAGGTAGGTTCAGGGGGAGAGGAGTCCTCCAGTTCATATATGGATACCGAGTAAGCTGTGTGGGGTAAAGGATACTCCTTAGCCTAAAGGGGAAGCCCGGGAGGAGGGCTCTAAAGGGGCCTGTGGGTTAGCTCCTGTGATAGAGCTAAGCATAAGAAGTAAGAGGGTTACTCTGTAATAGCACTGCTTGTAAGAGAACCGGAGGGTTGGAGGGGGATGGGACAACCCTCATGTAATGTTTCCAGGTGGTACTTGATAAACTGCTTTGAAGGAACTAGCACTCTCTCTCTCTGTGTTGTCTTTGGGGGGGATCGGGGGCTTGCTTACCCCCAACCCTGCTTGAAGTGAACTTAGGAGCCCAGTCAAACCAGGGCCAGCGGAGGCCCGGACCCCGGGATTTACTCGAGCCTGGCAAACTCCAGGAACCTTGGCCGCGGGTGGCGACACAGGACGGCCGACGGAAGGGCGGCGACCAAGGCCTCACGGACGGTGAGCCATCACACATGGTGGCAGCAGTGGGATAGATGGAACTCGCTGTCCAGAGGACCTGGAAGGAGCAGCTGGACATACCAAGGCATTCATTAGCCTGGGGGAAGGTAAAAGTACCTCTGCAGCACTAAAAAAAAAAAAAAAAAAAAAAAAAATTAAAAAATTTTTTTTGTGTTTTGTTCTCTCTCACTCTCTTCACCTGGCTGTTTCCAGCGGTCTCGCCCTGCTTGGGGACTGGGGGGGGGGGGCTTGAGTGTTGAACGGCCACACTTGGGTCTTGCTGCTGTTGCCTTCCAGAGATGGCGTCGGAGGAGGTGTTAAAGTGGCTAACTGCACAGATGCAGCAGCAACAGGAGGGCATGCAACAACTGATGAAACAAATGATGGAACAGCAGCAGCAGCAACAACGACCCCTGCTACAACTTCTTGATGAGCAGCGGAAGGTCACACAGCTATGGGCGGCCCAGCTTACCGCAGGACCCTCAGGTACCTCCCAGCATGTTCCGGGAGCAATGGGGCTTGCACGGACGGAAGCTCCCTTGAACATTCATTTAGAAAAGATGGGGCCTGGTGATGATCCCGAGGCCTTTCTCGTGACTTTTGAGAGGGTGGCCAGCGTTGCGGGTTGGCCCCGCAAACAGTGGACTGCCCGATTAGCACCCTGTTTAACAGGAGCAGCCCAGGCGGCCTACAGGGCCCTGGCACCGGACCAAGCTGCCAATTACTCGGTCTTGAAGGCTGCTATATTGGACAGGCTGGGAGTGACCCAAGACTGGTATCGCCGGCAATTCAGGGCTACGTGTTTTCAACCCAGGGATCGACCTCGGGCCCTGGCTCAGCACCTGAAGGACTTAGCCTATAGGTGGCTAGAGCCCGAGGGTAAGACGGTAACAAAGATTATGGAAATGATTATTCTGGAGCGTTATATAGAAGCGCTACCTGCTCAGATGAGGAGTTGGGTGGTACGTCAGGGGGTAACTGGGCTCGAGAGGGCCATTGTGAATGCAGAGAGGTACTTAGAGGCCGAAGCCACAGTGGCCGCTAGCCCTGCCTTAACAAAAATAAAAGCCCCTAGGGAGTTAGCTCGGGAAAAGGGAGAGGGCTTGGTAGGCCCTGTAACCGTGCGAAACCGATCCCCAAAGCCAGAGGGGGCGGCCCGTCCGCTCGAGGGGCAAGGCCGGGGCTGGGAACCCCCTAGGAGGTCTGGGACCCTCAAGTGCTTCCATTGTGGGGAACCGGGGCACTTCCAGAGGGAATGCCCTCACGTGACGGTAGGCTATGTGCAACCCCCGAAGTCAGGTGGAGGGGAAGCCTCCCGGGAAAAGACCCCCTATTTTCAATGGGTTAGGGTCAATGGCCATAGAGTGCAAGCTCTCCTAGACACCGGCACAAGTCAATCCTTAATTTCGGGAAGAACCGCAGCGCAAGTGGGGCTAAATGCATCTCGGGTCCCAAAGGGAGAAGCTCAGGTACGTTGCGTACATGGGGACGTAAGAAAGCATCAGGTGTATGAGGTCCTTTTACAGTGGGGCCCTTATGAGGATATGTTGGAAGTCGCCCGGGCCGAAGCATTACCCGTACCCCTCCTATTGGGGCGCGACTGGAAGCCTCTCGCGGAGGTATTAGCCGACAAACAAGCCCTGGTGACTACTAGAGCCCAGACCCAGATGCAGGGCGCTTCAGAAGCTGAACCCGGGATTGGGGAGGTTTTTCCCTTCGGGGAGGGGGGAGTAGTGGAGGAACCAGGGCCGAGTCGCAAACCACGCGCTGAGAGAAAGAAGGAAAAGCGAGGTCAGGTAGACCTTTGGGAGGGAGAAGAGGAGCCCCGCACGAATCAGATAGTGGGGACATTGCTGGGACGGTTTCCCGAATTCAGGGAGGAACAGCTCCAGGATCCGGCCCTTAAGGAGGCGTGGAAACAGGCAAAAATGCCCACTCCTCCTATTACTAATAAAGGAAATACATTATACCCTTATTTCATGGTGGAAAAAGGTTTACTCTATAGGGTAGAGGAAGGACTGGTAGGGCAGGGTGCTCACAAACAGCTTTTGGTGCCCCTGTGCTTCCAGAACGATGTTCTGGCCCTAGCCCACGAACATCCCCTGGCGGGCCATTTGGGCATACATAGTACTCTAGCTCGGCTTAAGAGGAGGTTCTTTTGGCCGGGCATATACAGGAACGTTAGGAAATATTGTTCTTCATGTCCCAAATGCCAATTAGTCTCAACAAGAGCTCCGGCTCGCACGCCACTGGTACCCCTCCCCACAGTACAGGCACCCATGGACCGCATAGCGGTAGACATGATCAGACCGTTAGAAAAGACCAAGAGGGGACACCAGTACATTCTAGTGGTGCTGGATTACGCCACTAGGTATCCCTGGGCCGTCCCCTTGAGGTCCACAAGAGCCTCAGTGGTGGCGCCCGAGCTAGTAAAAATCTTCTGTGAGTTCGGGTTCCCCAGGGAAGTATTAACAGATCGAGGCACCAACTTTATGTCCCGGGAGTTGGCGAACTTGTGGAACCAGTTTGACATAAAGCACACGCGCACCGCTGTGTATCATCCCCAAACTGATGGCTTGGTTGAACGCTATAATCAAACCCTGAAATCTATGATGCGGGCTTGTTTGGAGAGGGATTCGGGGGATTGGGACAGGCTTATCCCCTTCTTATTGTTCGCCTCGCGGGAGGTACCCCAGGCCTCTACTGGGTTCTCCCCATTTGAACTAATCTTTGGGCGACAACCCCGGGGTATGCTGGATGTCATTCAGGAGAAATGGAGTGGGGTAGAGGCAGAGCCCCAAGATGTAATAAGTTACGTGGATGGTTTGAGGCAGCATGCAGAGGTTGCTTTGGGGATAGCCCGAGATAACTTAAGGCAAGCCCAAGAGAAGCAGAAGCAGTACTATGACCGAGGGGCGAGGGAGCGGGAATTCCAGGAAGGGGATCAGGTCCTGGTACTGGTACCCACGTCCCCCAATAAGCTCCTTGCCAAGTGGAAGGGCCCAGGGGTCATAGTAAAACGTTTAGGACCCCTGAACTATCAGGTTAAGGTTGGTCACAAACGCCCGCAGGTTTGTCACATCAATTTGCTCAAGCCCTGGATAGAGAGGGAAAGTCTGTCAGCAGGTCGGGTACCCGAGGACGACGGGGAGCTGGGCCCCCAGGTACGGGATCTTGATCTTAAGGAAGGGGTAAAAATAGGGGCAGACTTGACCCCATTGCAAAGGGCCCAAATAGAGAAGGTAGTGAGCCAGGCGGGGGATGTGTTTTCCCCATTACCGGGCCGTACAACCTTAGTCACCCACACCATAGAAACACAAACTGGGAAGGTGGTCAGGAGGAGGCCGTATCGGTTGCCTGAGGCTATGCAGACAGAGGTCACAAAGCAAGTAGAGGAGATGTTGCAGTTAGGGGTCATTGAGGAATCTAGCAGCGCATGGTGTAGCCCCATAGTCCTGGTACCCAAGCCCGATGGCACCTTGCGCTTCTGCATAGATTTTAGACTTGTAAATGCCATCTCTAGTTTCGATGCATATCCTATGCCCCGAGTGGACGAGCTAGTGGAAAGGCTGGGGACAGCCCACTATCTAACCACCCTAGACCTCACAAAAGGGTATTGGCAAATACCTTTAGATCGGGGGTCGCGGGAAAAAACAGCATTTGCCACCCCGTCGGGCCTATATCACTTCGTACGCATGCCTTTTGGGTTGCAGGGCGCTGCTGCCAGCTGTCAGCGCCTTTTGAATATAGTGCTACGCCCCCACATGAACTATGCCGCTGCGTACATGGACGACGTCATAATTCACTCTAATGATTGGGCCTCCCACCTGGTTAAAGTCAAAGCAGTGCTCCAGTCATTAAGGAAAGCAGGTTTGACGGTCAACCCGGCAAAATGTCGCCTGGCGCAAAGAGAGGTCAAGTACTTGGGGCATGTAGTGGGGAAGGGGGTGGTTAAACCCTTGCTGGACAAGATACAGTGTATTCAGGACTACCCTAGACCTGAGACGCAGAAGCAATTGAGGGCCTTCCTGGGTCTGGTAGGCTATTACAGACGCTTCATACCGCGGTTCGCCGACCTAGCATGTCCTTTAAATGACATGCTAAGGAAAGGAACACCGAATCGGTTAGGCTGGGAGCACCCCGCGGCAGCCGCGTTTGAGTACCTTAAGAGAGCTCTATGCCGAGATCCAGTATTAAAAGCCGTTGATTTTGCCCTGCCCTTCATATTGCAGACGGATGCATCGGGGACGGGATTAGGGGCCGTTCTCTCGCAAAGCGAATACGGGGAAGAACACCCGGTACTCTACCTTAGTCGTAGGCTGCATGAGCATGAACGCAAATACGCCACCATCGAAAAAGAATGCTTGGCGGTGAAGTGGGCGATTGATTCCCTGAAATATTATTTGGCTGGGCGTCCCTTTGTCCTAGTTACTGATCATGCACCCTTGAAATGGCTCCATGTAATGAAAGAATCCAACGCAAGGCTGACCAGATGGTACTTGGCGCTACAGCCGTACTGTTTTGAGGTCCGTCATAGGGCAGGTAGGGACCACGTAAATGCACTTTCTTTCACGCCTGGGGGAGGGAGCTGGAACTCCGGTACCCAAGAGTTCCAGGGTTTTTAAAAGGGGGGGGGGGGGTGTGTGATGTAGCGCAGCCCAGCCGCAGGCAGGAGCTGACAAGCTACTATAAGAGCAGCAAGAATACCAGAGCCAGACAGCAGGGGGCGCAGGGGAAGAGAAGGACTACGAATCCCAGCTTCCCTGAAACACCACCAGACAAGGGAGGAAAGCCTGAAGGTGAACAGGTGGCAGGCATAGACCTTAATGAGGCAGACACAGATGAGCCCATGGAGGTGGAGAAAGAGGGCGTGCCCCCTTGGTGGAACTGGCCACAAAAACCCAGCTCTTCGGAGTCAGAGGAGGAAGAGATGGAGGTAGGTTCAGGGGAGAGGAGTCCTCCAGTTCATATATGGATACCGAGTAAGCTGTGTGGGGTAAAGGATACTCCTTAGCCTAAAGGGGAAGCCCGGGAGGAGGGCTCTAAAGGGGCCTGTGGGTTAGCTCCTGTGATAGAGCTAAGCATAAGAAGTAAGAGGGTTACTCTGTAATAGCACTGCTTGTAAGAGAACCGGAGGGTTGAAGGGGGATGGGACAACCCTCATGTAATGTTTCCAGGTGGTACTTGATAAACTGCTTTGAAGGAACTAGCACTCTCTCTCTCTGTGTTGTCTTTGGGGGGGGATCGGGGGCTTGCTTACCCCCAACCCTGCTTGAAGTGAACTTAGGAGCCCAGTCAAACCAGGGCCAGCGGAGGCCCGGACCCCGGGATTTACTCGAGCCTGGCAAACTCCAGGAACCTTGGCCGCGGGTGGCGACACAGGACGGCCGACGGAAGGGCGGCGACCAAGGCCTCACGGACGGTGAGCCATCACACTTAAGAACAGACACTAAAGTCAGAATAGGCAACAGTGAATCCACGCCCATCAACCTAACTTGAGGCGTTCCACAAGGATCCTCCCTATCTTCCACCCTCTTCAACATCTACCTGCTACCCCTATGCCAACTCCTTTCCGATCTAGGTCTCACCCACTTTATTTACGTGGATAATGTCCAAATCCTCATTCCCATCACAGAATCTCTCTCCAAATCCCTCAAGACATGGGGAAACTGTCTTGCTGCAATTAATTACCTCCTCACAAACCTTCATCTCGCACTTAACACCTCCAAAACTGAACTCCTCATCATTTCCGCCCACCATAACACTGTGATCCCCCCCTCCGACCTCAACCCCCTTCCCCCCTCAACTTCTTTTTCGCAACATGTACGAGATCTAGGCATCATCTTAGACAACCAATTAAACCTAAAAAAATTCAACTCCACCATGAAAGAATGCTACTTTAAACTCCACGTCTTAAAAAAAACTGAGACCTCTCCTCCATTTCAATGATTTCCATGCAGTCCTTCAGGCCACATTATTCTCCAAAATAGACTACTGTAATTCATTACTCCTAGACCTCCCAGCAACTACTTTCAAATGTTGCAAAACGCCTCTGCCAGAATCCTCACTAACACCCACAAGAAAGACCATATCACCCCATCCTTAGAGACCTCCACTGGCTCCCAATATCTTCCAGAATTCTCTACAAGTGTCTTTCTATCATACACAAAACCCTACACAACCAAGTTATGCATTGGCTTAACGATTCCTTTTATCACCATACCTCCAACAGACCCACCAGATCAGCCTATAAAGAATCCTACACACTCCCTCCCCTAAACTCACACACCTTAATGCAATGAAAGAACGAGCTTTATCCATTGCAGGACCCTCAATCTGAAACTCCATGCCCCCTGAACTCCGTCAGGAAACTGCACCCAGAAATTAAAAAAAAAAAGCTAAAGACCTGGCTCTTTAAACAGGCATTCTCATAATAGCTCTCTACTGTCCACTACTCAATATCTCAAACTTTTCTCCAGAAATTAGCGACCTCCTCTCATGACCACATGCTGTTTATCTCTCTTTGCCTCACAACACATCCCCCTCAAGTGTAAATCATCACTTATCACATCATGCAACCCCTCACTCGGAATGATATGTTAGTCCATCTTTGTTATCTTTAACCTACTCATGTTTTATTTCTACATTTTATCTTTGTTATTGTATTATGTTAATCTCCTAATTTATTCATTATTGTTCCACGTTACCATTTATGTTCCATGAAATTCTGAATGTTTAACGTTATTTTCTCCACGTTCCATGTAATGCGATAAGTTCCATGTAAACTGATATGATGTACCAACGAATACCGGTATATAAAAGCTCTTAAACAAACAAACAAATAAATAAATAAATAAGATGGGCTTGAATTTATATGCATAACTATTCAACAGGGAAGGCTGGATAGACCATTTTGGTCTTTATCTGCCATTATTTATTATATTGCTATTAAAGCAGGTTGCTATGAAAGAAGCAAAATATGTTCAAGGAGACTGCAGAAAAAATGAGCCTGAGGCATTCTGTAGGTGTATGGCAACTGCTACGCATACCCATTATAGCTGAAAAATCTTGGAAAGCTCTGGTAGAGGCTATTTGGTTTGGTGCCATCAGAATATCATCATTCAGTTCTCTGATGGGTGAACTGCTTGTCTTCAGAGAAAAGTAATTTCAATAAAGGTATGAGAAAAGTGAAATTGCAGAGAACAAGGACACCAGAATAGAAATGCAGAAGTAACAAACATCTTTACTTTGTTACTTTTTGTGAAAAAATGCACTCAGTATCTTTATTTAAATTTCAGAAGTGATAATTTGTGAACTGACAGATTGAAATCTGTTCACTTAAATTAGTTCAAACCTTAAATTTATTCTACTTAATTTTATATGTACATTTAATTATTGTCTGATCAAAAAGTATTATAGGACTTATGATTTGTCTGATAATAAATTAACAAATAGATGATAGCTACAGTATTTTTAATTGTGTTTACTTTTTAGTGTTGAATAAATTCTCAAAACTAGAAATGTATTTTTCTATTCATTTTTTCAAGAAAAGGTCCCTCCAAAAATAGTTTTAGGTTATTATATAACATAGGCCAAACATGGCTATAGTCCCCTGTAAGAACATAAACATGCATGTAATTTTACAAGATGGGCTGGAAAAGGCACACCAATTTTGAGCCTATTTCTGATTCTTACCCTTTCATAGAACTCTCCTTTGATAAGGGCTGCTGCAATTCTGGCAACAATATCACTATCCACCATCAGCTGGTCCTTACTCATGGCCAGCCGAGCAGCCTTGGCAGGGAGGCCAGCCTTCAGATATAGGTAATGGGCAGTGATGTAATCTCCTTCATGTTCCTGCACTTCTCCTGCCTTTTCCTCCTGCTGACTCTCTGTAGCCACTGGTAATAGCTCCGTCTTCAGGTTCTCCAATTCTGGGTGTCCCTGAGCATAGAAGAAATGCAAACATCAGAAGAAATGTTTAGAATCAGATTCTGTAAATGCCACGAAACTTCAATTTATTTCCAAACTCCATGGGCCTGACTCACTAAGTATTTCTGTCAGCAGAGTGCAATAGGAAAAAACATTTAACAGATCTGGTCTGAAATAGAAAGTTCTGTTGAATAAAAACTATGCACACACGCAACTCAAATAATGGAATTCCAAAATCTTGTTGTGGCCTTAAAAATAAGGAAAAAAAATACTTTGAAATAACTAATGGTATAAACATAAAGAAAATGCACCCAAACATAGCAGGATTGTAGCATGAATCCAGAACCCTGAGAAAGGGGAAAGTAGAGAAGCAGTATTGGGATTATGTAATTTCCAGGTGCATTTGGCACCATATTCCCTGTCGACATCACATTGTAACAAAGGGGACGATTTTTCAGCTAGGTAAGTGTAGCTAAAGATAACCAGCTAAAGCTGTAGAAACATGAAGGCTATTCCTCCTTATACTGGTTGTTTTTTCTTTTTGTTTTTTTTTAATTTAACCACCTCACGCTTTCTCAGTCCTTTTTCTTGTCTATTATCCCTTGAGTATCTACCCTGTTATAGGTTAGTGTACTGTCAGAGAAAGGCACATCTCATCCAGCTTCTCTGGAAGGCTGCATATAAAGAGTGAATATAACCAGCCCTAGGATTTATTTCTTTGGCTCTCTGTGTCAATCTCCTCTTCTTGGAGTGAATTTCATATGTTTAGCATTTACTCAGTTGCTTATCTAGTTTACTGACAAAGGATTCATTCCCCATCCCTGATATGCTTCCCTACTTGTTTATAAGCCTCCAATGTAGAATAGGATCAAAGGTATGATCCAGCACTCTTTTTTGATCTAATTTTCTGATTACCCAGTGAAAAACATCAATCAGGTTTATTTGAGATGTTTTTCCTCCAAGTGAATTTATGCTGCCTTGGATCCCATAATCACTGGGCTGAAGATATTTCACACAGTTTTACTTTAGTAATGATTCCTCCTCTCTGCTTCCACTTTTCTTTTTTTGTAAACAACATTTTATTGGATGTAACATTACACAAGTACAAGAAATATTAACCATTGCAATAACCTAATAAATAAATAAAATAACATCCACAATTTTCATTTATCAAACATCCACCATCAATCCTAAACCCCCCCCCCCCCACCCCCCACAGATCAGTAGTTTTGTGGGAGAAGAAAGGGTTGCAGTTACCCCACTTATAAGCATTCAGTTAGGATATGCTCATAAGAACATGCCATACTGGGTCAGACCAAGGGTCCATCAAGCCCAGCATCCTGTTTCCAACAGTGGCCAAGCCAGGCCATAAGAACACTGGTAAACAAATTTCTGGGAACATTTTGTTTCCTCCACAACCCTTCGGTGAAACAAGTAGATTTTAACAAGCTGAACACAAATATGCATTATTAGGTCTGTATTACGTACCGTTTGCCAGAAAAGTGCGATATACATTAAGCATTGTTACATGTCTGTAGCAGCATAAGCTATAATGACAATGTTGGCACAAGAAAACAAAACTAAAAATGTTTTGCGGCAGATTTTCGTTTGTAATCACTGTCCGACGCTTCGCAGATGAGAGTCCAACAATAGTCACCCAGCATGGAGGTGTTCCACTTGCCTTTATACCGTTTCTCCATTTTGACAATGCTTGATGAAACCTTTCACCATGTTCGTCACTCACAGCACCAAGGGTGTCTGGGAACAAGTCCAAGAGGGAATGAGTTCCTGCGCAATGGAACTCTCTACCACCAGAGCTCCGGCTAGAACAATGCCAGATTACCTTCAAAAGAGACTCAAAACTTGGCTGTTCGAACAAGCTTTTCATTTATGCTGATGATCTTTCTAGTACTTCACCCTACATACTAACAGACAAGCTCTTAGATTAGCACTCCAACTCCGCAGATGATCAAGCTAACTATGCTCCTCTCACCCTTACCCTAAGTTAATTCATTACGCTCTTAGAACTTTAGTCAGTTTTTCTCTGGCCCCTCAATAGAGCCTATTATTTATTGTTGTTTAATTCATTATGCACTTAGAACCTTAGTCAGTTATTCTCTGGCCCCTCAATAGAGCCCATTATTTATTGTTGTTTTGTCCCTGTTTCATTGCTCCAAGTTATTTTATCCCTGTTAAATGTAAAGCATTCTTACATGCCAGTTATTGTTATACTGTAAACCGAAGTGATATGTAATCTTCTACATGAATATCGGTATATAAAAGTGTTAAGTAAGTAAGTAAATAAATAAATAAAATGTATCTTCAATGATATGTTGCACTTCATCAATTTGTTTGCCTGAAGCAGATTTTCAACCTGTTTGACATAGTCTGCTGCCTTATAGTGCCTAGAAAGTTACAAACAACATTCTTGAAGGCTGTCCACACAACACGTTCAATACCTTGCAGAAGACCATCAAAGTGGCTGTCCTTCATCACAGCTCGGATTTGTGGGCCAACGAAAACACCTTCTTTTAGCTTGGCGTCACTTAAGCGTGGAAACATTTGCCGCAAATAATCAAAGGCTTTACTTTGCTTATTCATTGCCTTAACAAAGTTTTTCATCAGCCCAAGTTTGATGTGCAAAGGTGGAAGAAATATCTTACTTGGATCCACCAATGGGTCGTGCGCAACATTCTTCTGCCCTGGAACCAACTTCTTGCAGAGAGGCCAGACTTTTCTGACATAATGCGAATCTCTTGCTCGACTGTCCCACTCACAAAGGAAGCAACAATACTTGGTGTAACCAAACTGCAGACCCAGTAGAATTGCAACTACCTTGAGATCATCACACAAATTCCAGTTGTACCTAGAGTACTCAATGTGGTTCAGCAGTAGCTGCATGTTCTCATACGTTCATTCATATAAACGGCATGTCCGACAGGTATTGATGGGTAGATATTGCCTTTGTGCAGCAAAACAGCCTTCAAACTTAAGATTGATGAATCAATAAACAGTCGCCATTCTGTTGGGTCGTAGTCACATCAGAGAGCACAAAACAATCCATTGATGTCACAGCAAAAAGTCAGACTGACTACTTGGTTGAAATATTTTGTCAAATCTTCATGACGGCTGCAAAATACTGAAATTTTCATATCAGATGACAAAAGATTATATCCTTACAGCCTTGACCCAAGCAGCTCCGCCTGACTCTTCAATAAAGCCAAATCTCTGACCAGATCGTTCAGCTCTGACTGAGATATTAAATGAGAATTGCTGGATGTTGATGGCACAAAGTCAGGATCAGCCGCAGCTTCCATCTGTGGTAGCTCGCTATCATCGCCTACCTCTTCATCCTTGTCATCAAGTGTCCACACCTCTGGCAGTTTTGGGACAGGAAGACTGTCGTCATGCGGCACTGGTCTCATTGCCGATGCAAGGTTAGGGTACTCAATAAACTTCCTTTTCTTTGATGAGTATCCTAACACATTTGTCATATAGAAGTAACAGTCAGTTATATGATTTCTGTTCCCTCCATATCATTGGGATGGCAAACAGCATGGATGATCGCACACCTTTTAGCCAAGCTCGCAGAGTACTGGCGCAAGATGCACAACATATATGAGAAGCCCATGCTCTGCCCTGGTCACCAACTTTGCACCCGAAGTATAACTCGCATGCCTTCTTAATGAGTGCAGTCATACTCCTTTTCTGTGCTTTCAGAGTAAACTCACCACAGATGTAATAACACGTGTCACGGCTATTACAACATTGGTGCGACATTTCATAAAGTATATGAAATTAAATCCACAAGCTTTAAACTCAACAGTTTTAGCGATGCAATTCGCTCATTCACACAGATGTTGCCCAGGAGACTACTCATTGCTGCTGCTTATATAAGGCTGCGTCGTCATGGAAATAAGTTGGAATCTTGCGCCGAACTGGGGCTTGCCCGAGCAAGTTCTGGCATGATCAGGTAGAGTTTCTTGGTGTATTTTAAAAAAAAGTTAGTCTCTGTTACATGTTATGTTGCTTATGGCCATCAAAAATATGACACATTTTAAAAATCATAAAAAATACTGTCCAGCAAGAAAATATATGTATGCGAGATGTTTTAAAATTTCACAATTATTGTAACACATAATTGGCCGTTCCTCAAAAACCTTACGTGATGTACAAATTTCGAAATAATATCTGAGATCAGCATCACAAAATCTATTTGGAACACCAAAAAGCCTGAAGGAAACAAAAACTTTGTTTACCAGTGTAACCATTTAATCCCAATCATCACTATGAACGAAGTTTTACAAAGGTTTCCACGTACAAGCAGGTAATAGGCAACAAGCACAAGGATATATAAAGAAACAGTGATCAAGAGACAAATCTTATTTCTTGATAATGGTTAAAGTCACTACTGTCAATAAGATAACGCATTATGCACACATGGTCTATATAGATAGAAGCCCTTGTCGCTTTTGACAAACTGAAAAGTGGTTCCAGATTTTATAATATGAAGGGAGGGTATCGTGCCGAATGGCCATTAGATGGGCCATATGATTGTGAAAATTTATATGTTGAACCACCGCCTAAAGTGTCGGAGGTTCTACGCTCTTCCAAAGCAGAGAGATTTCACATCTGGTCACAATATACTCTTCAAACATAAGGACTGTTGATACTTAGTTAGTTGCTGATCAGGTTTACCAAGTAACATGTGGAATGCATCAACCCCAATCTCCACTTCCAGAATTCCAGAAAGCCACATGGCTACCTGTTTCCAGAATGGAATTATTCTGCTACATTCTCACCAAACAATATATAAGTGCCCAGTTCCCCACAGTTCCTCCAACATTTTGAATAAGAATGTGAGATACAGTATAGTTTAGCTGGAGCTAAGTGCCAGCGATACAGTAGCTTATAGCAATTTTCTCGGATATAGGTCAAGATAGAACTTTTTCGAGCATTTTGATAAATGTGTCCCAATCCCCCTCACTGATAGTAATCCCCAAATCTGCTTCCCATGCTCACATATGATGATATTGAACATTGCCCTCTTTGTTGTAATAGGTCATAAATCTTCGAAATTAGGTCTTGTAAGAATAACCAGCACAAAACTACACCTAGTGGACTGATAGCCAGCACACGTCAGCACACAGTGACGTAAACTCTGGGAAAACGAAAGTTAACTTGGACTTATTCTCTGAAAATGACCACAAGAGGCTCCTGCCCACAGTAAGAGCACGAACACATGCTAAAATGTATTAATTGGCTATAAGGTAATGGGAGGGCATATGCAGACACCTGTTGATTGGCTGAAAGAAACCCTTAAATTGCTGAACACGCACGTCAGATCTCTGAGCAGGCTTAGAACTATATACCACTTGTTTTTTGTGTTGCTTCTGCTCCTGGAGGAACCACGCCTTCCTCCATAAATAAACCTCTCACTTTTATGACTCTTTAGAGCTGGTTTTTATTGGGTCTATTAGTCAGGGGCTTACCGCCTATTTACAGTCTCTAATTCTATCTGCTTGACTACAGTAATTTTCAAATAATGATTTAGTGTGTGTGGCCTGTAATCTCCACTGTGTCTGGATAAAGTGTCATATCTGAGCATATTCCAACGTACTCACACTCCATTCTGGGTACCTAGATTTTAAAGTATCCAGTGATAAAAGTGTACCTTGTAGAGTCACATGTTCCATGGTAAATATGCCTCTTGCCTTCCAGTCCTGGAAAGCCCTAAGATGTAACCAACAGGAAAAGAGGTATTGTGGAAAAAATGCGTGAGGAAATAATAAGAGTTATGCCCTACTAATTTATTTCGCGACTGAGCCAAGATTCTCATGGTAGTATTTAATGTAAAAGGCCAACAACGTAGTCGTTGCCATGGCAGGGTTTCCAGTGGGTGTTCCCCTACCATTGCCTGCTCAATAGCTATCCATTGTTTCATATTTACACTTCTATGGAAGTCAAGGAGTGCCCTTAGCTGAACCGCAGCAAAGAACCAATGTAGATTTGGTACACCCAAGCCTCCTCTATCCTTAGAAAGATACATTACTTGTTGAGACACTCTAGGGGGTCTCTGCCGCCATATATAGTCAAAAATCTTCTTTTGCCATGTTCTCAGTAGCGATGCCAATAGATATAGAAAGATAGCAATAAACAGGTATAAAAATCTAGGAAGTATGTTCATTTTAATGGCAGCGATTTGCCCTAGCCACGAGAAAGTTTCTCTGTCCTAGCTACCAAGGTCCTTATGTACCTGATTTGACAGAGGGATGTAATTGAATGCATTTATATCTCCCACATCAGGGCCGATGCTGACCCCCAGATATTTTAAGGATCGTTTAGCCCATCTGAAAGGGAAACAGATTTTCAATTTATTGCAGGTATTATTATCTAAGTTAACATTCAGAATCTCCGACTTATTGAAATTTACTTTAAATTCCGAGACTGCGCCGAACTGTTGTAACTCTAAACTGATCCCATATAGTGAGAAACTGGGGCTCGTGAGGGTGAAAAGAATATCGTCTGCAAAAAGAGTATGTTTATACTGTATGTCCCCTATGTTGACCCCCAAAATTTGGCCAGAGCTGCGAACTCTAGTATTGAAAGGCTCTAAAAATTTCTCCAAACCATGCCCCAGCGATGTCATCACCGAACACTTCCCCCTTGCCCTAAATACACTAAACCTTAGAGATCCAAACACTGCCATCAACTCCTGGATGGACATCAACGCTGAAATCGCCAAAACCAACTGCCCCATCATATCCAAAATCATCTCCACCAACAACGCACACAAAACTCCATGGTACTCCCCTGAACTGAAAAACACCAAAAGGCTCCTCCGGCAAGCTGAAAAAACCTGGAGAAGAAATCCCACCCCACCTCGACAGATACAGAACACTCCTCTACATTTACAGAACAGACACTGACAAAGCCAAGCGTCAATTCTACGGAAAAAAAGTTCATTGCAAAGACCTGCAATGAACTTGCCCGCTTCTTCTCTGAGAAAATCTCCAATCTCATACCTCCCAATCTCCCCACAAAGAAGAATCACCAACCCCCACCCAGCGAAACACCAATCATCTGGTCCAACTTCGAGCCCATCGCCTCTACCGAAGTAAAGAAGATCATCCAGAAAATAAACCCAGCATCACACCCCATCGACACAATCCCAGTCAAGACTCTCAAACTCATCCCCCAAATCATCTCCAACTCGAACATCTCCTCACTCAAACAAGGCATCTTCCCTGAAGCCCTGAAATGTGCTATAATTAAACCCATCCTCAAAAAACCTCAGCTCAACCCCTCCGACCTCTCCAACTATAGACCTATCTCAAATCTCTCCTTCATATCCAAGATCATAGAGAAACATGTGAACCTCCAACTCTCAGAGTACCTAGAAAATCACAACCTCATGTTCCACAACCAACATGGCTTCCGAAAATCCCTAAGCACCGAAACCCTCCTATTATCTCTCACAGACACAGCCCTGAGAGGCATAGACGCCGGTCGCTCCTACTTACTCATCCTACTGGACATCTCTGCCGCCTTTGACACCGTAAACCATGACATTCTCATGACACGACTGGAGGAGATCGGCCTAAGAGAAAACACCCTCAACTGGTTTCAATCTTACCTCTCCAACCGATCCTACAAAGTTCAACTTAACAGCTGCGAATCAGACCAATACCCACTTCCTCACGGAGTTCCCCAAGGTTCCTCCCTCTCATGAACCCTGTTCAATATATACATGCTCCCACTTTGTAAATTCCTCACCAGCCTGAACCTCGTTTTCTACATCTACGCAGATGACTTCCAGATTCTCCTCCCCATCAAAGAAAGCTTAACCAACACCATCGCAGTCTGGGAACACCCTTGCCACCCAAATAAAGAACCTCCTCTCACAGATCTCCCTCTGCCTCAACGACAAAAAAACTGAAATACTACACATAACTAACAAACCCTCTACTAGAACCGACAGTGACCTCTCCTTGAGCCAACCACACACCCCCCTCACCAATGAGGTCAGAAATCTTGGCTTCACCCTTGACTCGGATCTCAATATGAAAAAACACATCAGCAGGACAATCAAAGAGGGCTTCTTCAAGCTACAAGTCCTAAAAAAACTCAAACCTCTTCTCTTGCACCATGATTACCGTACAGTGCTACAATCCCTCATACTTTCCAAGCTAGACTACTGTAACTCCCTCCACATTAAAACCCCTCCAACTGCTACAAAACGCAGCAGCCAGATCACTCACAAACATCAACCGCTCAGCACACATCACCCCTATACTAAAAGAACTCCACTGGCTCCCCATACCCCACCGGTCACAATACAAAATTCTCACCTTACTCCATAAAACCATCAACAACCAAAACATCAAGTGGACCAACGACCCTCCCCAACTACTCAACAGCCAGAAAAATCTGCGATCTCAAAACACAGGCCTTCTTATCATCCCTCCCCCCAAACTAGCACACCTCTCCTCCACCAGACAACGCACTTTCTCTGTAGCGGGCCCCACCCTCTGGAACAAGCTTCCCCCCCATCTCAGACTGGAACCCTCCCTCCACTCTTTCAAAAAGAAATTAAAAACCTGGTTATACCTAAATGCCTACCAACACCCCACCTAACCCACCCCCCCTTTAACACCCTCCGTCTCCCCTGCTCAAATGTTTATACCGGATACATGTGCCCCCTCAAGACTCTTCACCACTCGTTTATTTAAAGCTCGTTCCCTAAATTTTTATTACATTGTATACTTAGTTCCAACCAATTTTTGTTAAATGCAAAATTTTTGTTACATTGTATACTTAGTTCCAACCAGTTTTTGTTAAATGTAAAATAGTATGACCCTTGTCATACTATTCCAATTGTTGTTATGTGAACCGATGTGATGTACGCCAACGAATGTCAGTATATAAAAGCAAATAAATAAATAAAACATATAAAATAAAAACAAAGCAAATAGATGGGTGACAGTGGGCAATTTTGTTTAGTGCCTCTTTCAATGGGAAAGCATTCGCCATAACCTCCATTGACTTTTACTCGAGCCTGTGGGAATTCATATAGGGGCAGATTTTTAATCTTACGCGCGCGGGGTACATTTGTGCGCGCTACCTGGCGCACACAAATGTACACCCGATCTTATAACATGCAAGCGTTGCCACGCGCATGTTATTAAATCCAGGGTCAGCGCGCGCAAGGGGGTGCACACTTGTGCACCTTGCGCACGCCGAGCCCTAGGGGAGGCCAGATGGCTTTCCCCGTTCCCTCTGAGGCCGCTCCGGGCCGGGATCCAACTATATGTGGCTCCTACAGGCCAATCTTTCTAATAAATCTTGATCTAAAAATTTTGGCCAGCATCTTAGCAGGATGCTTAAAAACCATTTTACCAGTCATAGTTCATCATGACCAAGTGGGCTTTGTACCAAGTTGCTCAGCCGCGGATAATGTTCGCAAAGTTACGAATCTCCTTCGGTGGGTACGAGAAAATAAAATACTACTGATATTGCTTTCAGTTGACCCTGAGAAAGCATTCGATATGGTGCACTGGCCCTTAGAAATTGCCATGCTGGGTCAGACCAAGGGTCCATCAAGCCCAGCATCCTGTTTCCAACAGAGGCCACACCAGGCCACAAGAACCTGGCAATTATCCAAACACTAAGAAGATCCTTGCTACTGATGCAAATAATAGCAGTGGCTATTCCCTAAGTAAACTTGATTAATAGCCGTTAATGGACTTCTCCTCCAAGAACTTATCCAAACCTTTTTTGAACCCAGCTACACCAACTGCACCAACCAAACACTAAAAAAGATGCAATTTGGACTTTTTTTGTCAGATGGTTACGGAAATTTGGACCTTTTTTTGTAAGTTGGTTACGGAAATCGGAGCGGCCTCAGAGGGAACTTTCCTTTCGCTCCCCCCACCTTCCCCTCCCTTCCCCTATGTAACCCACCCCCTGCCCTATCTAAATCCCCCCCCCTTCCTTTATTGCAGGAGTTACGCCTGCCGGCCCGCTGCCACCACACCAACCCCTGGCACAGCCGTTGTGCCGGAGGACTCAGGGCCGCCCCCGGACCTCCGCCCCTTTTTCAAAGCCCCGGGACATACGTGTGTCCCGGGGCTTGTGCGCGCCACCGAGTCTATGCAAAATAGGCTCAGCGCGCACAGGGGTAGGTTTTAAAGGGTTACGTGCGTAACCCTTTCAAAATCTATCCCACAATTTCCATAACCAATTGACAAAAAAAGGTCCAAATTGCATCTTTTTTAGCGTTTGGAATAAAAAGGGCCAAGGCACCATATCGAATGCTTTCTCCGTGTCAACTGAAAGCAATATCATTGGTATTTTATTTTCTCGTACCCATCGAAGGAGATTTGTAACTTTGCGAACATTATCCGCAATTGCATTATCCTGCAATTGACATTCCATTGACATTCCAGCCATCATACTTGGAGACTTCAACTTGCATGTTGATAGCTCCCCCCGCACCCCTTCATGTGATGCTTTTCTTGAATCATTAATGCTTTAGGCTATAAGCAATCTATCCATTTTCCTACTCACAAGGCGGGCCATACCCTTGACCTACTCTTCACCAATGCCCTCATACAAACTGACCCCCCTTCTCACACACCCATCCCCTGGTCAGATCATCACCTCATTAAAACCTCTCTCTCCATTAAGACACCCTCCTGCCATGACAACACATACAAAACCATTCATTACAGAAAAAATTGCACCAGAGATGACCTTATATCAGCTCTCGACAACAAACTTGACCACCTCGAGCTCACCAATGCAGATACAGCACTTGCTTCCTGGCATGACATTACCAACAGCATAGCTAACACCACCTGTCCCCTGCAATCTAAACGTGTCTGTCCGCAAAACAACAAGAGTAAGAAACCATGGTACTCCCAAGAGCTAAAAAACCTTAAACAACAACTTCGGAAATCTGAAAAGATCTGGCGTAAGAATCCCTCACATACTCACCTGGCACAATTTAAATCCTCCCTAAACCTCTATAGTGACAAACTTAACATGACAAAGCGAGACTTCTATGCCAACAAAATACACCAATTCCAATACAATCCTAAAGTACTATACGACTACGTGAATTCACTCACCAAGACAACTACTCCCGACATCCCTGATGTAGTAGCCAAATCCAAATGCGAAGAACTTGCCACGTTCTTCCAAACCAAAGTAGATAAATTGCTATCCAAGTTCTCCTCCTCTACCGGTCCCAGCAACCACTTCGAATTGGACATCAATCAAACAAAGACCAGTAACTATACTAAAGTTCTCTCCTCCCTAGACTGCAGTTCAACATTAGAAATAGAAACCTTTATCAAGAAAGCCAAACCGTCCACTCACCCATCTGACACTATACCCACTAAACAACTCCTCACAATACCCAACATCATTGCCAAACCTTTAACAAAAATCATTAACCTGTCCATTAACTCTGGGCAGGTACCCCTCCCCCTGAAACAGGCAATTGTCAAACCTATTCTAAAGAAGCCCAAACTTGACCCCTCTGATCCAGCTAATTATCGCCCTATATCAAATCTTCCATTCATTTCTAAACTCCTTGAAAAAACTGTCAACAAGCAACTCACAGAATACCTTGAAGATAATCATATCCTTGCCCCCGCACAATACGGTTTTCGGAAATCTCATAGTACTGAGACTCTTTTACTTTCCCTGACAGACCACATTATCAAAGGATTTGAGAAAGGGCAATCATACATTCTTGCCTTCCTTGACATATCCTCCGCTTTTGACACCGTCAGCCATCCTATTCTCCTACAGCAGTTGACTGAAATTGGCATTACAGGCGTTGCCCACAACTGGTTCAATTCCTACCTCAGCAACAGAGATTACAAAATTCAATTAGGAAATCACGTATCCAAGGCTATCCCCCTCAACCGAGGTGTCCCTCAGGGTTCTTCCCTATCCTCAACCCTATTCAATATTTACATCCTACCTCTCTGTTACTTCCTTTCCAGTCTAAATCTCCCTCATTACATATACGCTGATGATGTTCAGCTGCTCATACCCATCACTGACTCTCTATCGAAAACCATGGATTTCTGGAATGAAACCCTCTTTTCCATTAACAATCTCCTATCTTCCATCCACCTTGCCCTTAATACCACGAAAACTGAAATCATGCTCATCTCACCCCAAAACCAACCAATCCTCCCCCCTATTACGCAGTTCCAATTTGCCCAACAAGTCCGTGATCTGGGAATCATCCTTGATGGTCATGTCACACTTAAGAAATTCATCAATAACATACTCAAAGACGGCTTCTTTAAATTCCACACACTAAAAAAACTCAAACCCCTACTACATCCCCCCGATTTCCGTACAGTGCTTCAAACTACAATCTTCGCCAAGACTGACTACTGCAATTCCCTACTTCTCGGCCTACCCAACAATGCCATCCATCCCATTCAAATTCTGCAAAACACCACAGCCCGGATCTTGACCAACTTACGTAAACATGACCATATTACCCCTGTTCTAAAAGATTTACATTGGCTTCCAATAGCTTCCCGCATACAATATAAGGCGCTCTCTCTAATCCATAAGGCCTTATACAACCCTGAAATGAACTGGTTCAATGATTCCTTCCATTTACACCAGTCTAATAAGCCTACCAGACATGCACACCTTGCAACCATGCCTATCCCTTCTCCTAAACTCTACAAACTTACTTCCACGAGAGCCCGTGCATTATCGATAGCCGGGCCGACCCTCTGGAATACAATGCCAGTTGACTTACGGCAAGAGGAATGCCTCAAATCTTTCAAGCGGAAGCTTAAGACCTGGCTCTTTGCTAAAGCATACACCTAATTTTTCTCTCTTCCTATCCATTATTTCCACCTTCCACTCTCCCCTCTACTTTCCCCTTCACTGTCCCTCTCTCCCCTCCCCTCTTTCCCCCCTCCTACTTCTTTCCCCCGCTCCTCCCTCCTTCTCAGCTCTCCTCTCTCCTCTTCCCCTTTCTCCCTCACTAGCCTGCCTGCACTTCTTAGTCTTTATTTTCCATTGTACATATGTATATAATTGCAAACGTTGTTATAATATAATTTAATGCAAACTTTCCCATGTTATCTCCCACCCCCTTTTAATACCTTGTTCGCATGTTTAATCGTTCAATGTAAAGCGCCATGCCTGGCGCCAGTTTATGTTACAATGTGAACCGATATGATATCCTGGATGAATGTCGGTATATAAAAATTTTAAATAAATAAATAAAAATAAATAAATGAGCAATTTGGTACAAAGCCCACTTGGTCATGATGAACTATGACTGGTAAAATAGTGTTTAAGCATCCTGCTAAGATGCTGGCCAAAATTTTTAGATCAAGATTTATTAGAAAAATTGGCCTGTAGGAGCCACATATAGTTGGATCCCGGCCCGGTTTCGCTATGACTGTGATGGCCGCCACATTTGAATTAGGAGCTAGGGAGCCTCCCTCTCACAGGTAATTAAACATCTCAGTTAAGGGTGTAACCAGGAGGTGAGAGAAGCATTTGTAATAGAGACTGGTAAAGCCATCTAGGCCAGGGGGCCTTTCCCATCTTGAGATCTTTGATAGCGGGTGTAGTTATAGGGCTATTAAGAAATGTTTGTTGGTCTCTGGTAAGAGATGGTAAAGTTAAGGATCCACAGTATTCAGTATTCAGTGTTATGATTTTATTCCCAGCATATAACTTCCTATAAAAGTCCGTGAAACAATTTTGTATAGAAGAGGTACAAGAAACGCATTCACCCTGTGCAGTTTTAACTTTGACAATGGTATTCTGAGCCTGGCGAGCTTTCAGTTTCTGTGCTAATTGTCACCTCGATTTATTTTCTCCTTCTAAGTATGATGGTTTAATTATATTAAGCCTATGTGCTATGGAAACGTTATCCAGGGCTTGATGTTTGTTCCGTCCTAGCTAATCGTAGCCGGTTAGCTACTAGTTTTGTGGGTGATTGCATTTGTAATCTGGAAAGATGCTTGGTTTCGACATCTAACTTATTTCTGCTTTGTTCACGTTCTCTTTTACACTTTGCTGCCTGAAATATTGATAGGCCCCTTGCCACCGCCTTGGAGCACTCCCATACAATCTCTGGGGTCTGTCCCACTTTAGAGTGAAATTGAAAATATTATTTAAGCCCCTCCCCCAAGAAATTACAAAATAATTTATCTTGAAGCGAGTGTTCATTTAATCGCCAACACTTTGTCTAGTCATTGTCTAGTAAAAGCCAATCTAGCCATGTGGGAGCGTGATCATACCAGGAAATATTGCCAATATCTGTCCCTAATACCCTACTATCTAATGTTTATCTACTAAAATAAGATCAATACATGAGTAGGTATTGTGGGGCGCAGAGAAAAAGGTATAAACTCGAGAGGTTGGGTAACAGTGCCTCCAAATATCAACTAGATTCCAATCATTTAGAAAAGAGCGCAATCCTCTCCTGATTCCTATCGAAAATGTTGCCTGTAGTCGAGAGTTATCTAATTGTGGATTTAATGTTTGGTTAAAGTCACTTCCTATTATTGGGATACCCTCAGCATGCTTTTTGAGTGTGTCACCAAGATTATGAAAAAAAGGTGTTTGGTTGCTATTAAGAGCATAGAGATTCACTAATGTGTATATATCTGTTCCTACTCTAATTTTCAATATTAAGACTCAGCTCTGGAGGTCTGCAAAATGGGAAAGGTACTCACAAACAAGAGTGTCGGAGAGTAAAATGGCCACTCCAACATATTTGGCTTGTACTGTGCTGGAAGCATAGAATTTTTGAGAGAAAGATGGTGGGGATAGTAATTGTTCATAGCGTTTCTTTAAATGTGTCTCTTGTAGGAAAACTATAACCATTTGATATATCTGCAAATCATGATATAGTAACTGCCTCTTCCTATTGGCATTGAGACCTTTAGTATTAATTGAGTAGAGTCGTATCTTATTCATGTTATAATGTCTTCAATGTCAGACCTTAAAAACCATAAAATAACAGAAATGACACGGGGTGCCGAGGCAAGTCCGAAAGGCAGGACCTGGTCCTGAAAGTGTTGATGTCCCACTAGAAAACGCAGGTACTTGCGGTGATGTGGGAATATTGGAAATTGAGCGTAAGCATCTTGAAGATCCAGAGAACAGAGCCAATCTCCTTTTTGCAGAAGGGGAAGCATGGTGCCCAAGGACATCATCCTGAATTTTTCTTTTCATAGAAATTTGTTGAGATTGCGGAGGTCTAAGATGGGGCGGAGGCCACCTGATTGCTTTGGAATGAGAAAATAGCGGGAGTAGAACCCTCTGCCCTGCTGTGCCCGGGGAACAGGCTCCACAGCCCTGGCGCCCAGAAGGGTGGACAGTTCTGACTCTAGAAGACTTGTGTGATCTTTTTGCATCCACAGAGGATTGGGTGGTGAGTTGGGGGTACCATGAGGAAGTTTAGATGGTATCCCTGGGTTATGAAGGATATAACCCATTGGTCTGTGGTAATGTTGAGCCAGTTGGTTATGAAGTGGTGAATTCGACCTCCTACTGGCAAATCCGGATCTGGATTTGTGGAGTGGCTGCTGTTCTCTGGATAGATATTAAAATCCAGAGGCTTGGCCTGTTTGTGGTGGTGGCTGAGGTCTGGATGTCTGAAGCTGTCGAGGATATGCTCTCTGAGACGGCCTGGTTGGCCTCATGCAAGATGTAGGTGGGTAGTATCTGCATGGACGATAAAAGAGTTTTCTAGGGTCCCTTCTGGTGGATCTCCTTGCAGATAAAGGGGCCTCGGTAGTAACTGTAGATAATTGCCGCAGGGTCTCATTGTGGTCTTTTAGTTGAGCTGTTGCATCTTGCATCTTGTCTCCAAATAGGTTTTCACCGGTACATGGCAAATCGGCAAGTTTGTCTTGGACTTCAGGTCTCAAGTCAGATGCTTTCAGCCAGACCCACCTCCTGGCGCTGATTCCCGTGGCAGACAAGCGAGAAGCTGTTTCAAAGGAGTCATAACCAGCACGAACCTCATGTTTCCCAGCCTCAAGGACTTTTTGTAGTATGGTGTTGAGGCTATCTTGCTGTTGTTGGGGAAGTGAGTCGGCTATTTCCTGAACCTGCTTCCAGAGATTCATTTGATACTGTGTCATGTAAAGTTGGTATGCAGCTATGTGTGACACTAGCATAGAGCCCTGAAACATCTTGCGACCCAAAATATCAAGGAATTTTTGGTCTTTGCCAGGAGGTGTTGAAGAGTGAGGTCACACTCTTCTGGCCTTCTTCTGTGCAGACTCAACCACCACCGACTGATGGGGAGTTGTGGCTTTTGGAATCCAGGAATATGTTGGACCAGATAAGTTGCATCTGTCCTCTTATTCACTGGCTGGACAGTACAAGGATGCTCCCAGAGACGATGCTGGAGATCCACTAGCAGTTTGTGGATAGGGATAGCCATAACTTCTTTCAGAGCATCAACAAATTGGAGAACTTCCAATGTTTTGTGGCGTGTGTCCTCCTCTGTAATCAGGTCAAAGGGGATTGTCTCTGACATCTCCCTTACAAAATTAGAGAAGGAGAGATCTTTTGGGGGAGATGTTCTCCTTTCTTCTGGAGGAGATGGTTCTGATAAGATGTCCTCCGTGGATGTGTCGGTGTCAACATCTTCCCATGTGTCAGAAAAGGTCTCTAGTCGAGATCCTGAGGGAGGGAAGAAGGTTGGTACTGTTGGACATGTTAGCACCTATGGATCCTTCGATGGCCTTGATGGAAGATGCGGTGGCATCTGTGTGAGTTTCAGCGGCACCGAACACATCAAGGGGAAACGTGGGCATCTCGGTCCCGAGAGCCCTGATGGACCACTCATCGGTTCTGGCATCGGTGGAATTGGTGTTGAAAGGGGACTGGAGTCTGCCTTCAACCTCTGAGGATCCCGGAATGGGAATCGAGACTTTGCGGGTTGCTTCGGCATCGGTGGCCCGGGCTGTGTCGGAAGGGCACCAATGAGTGCATACAGTCTGGTTAGCAACGGTGTAAATATCGATGGCTCCGGTGTCTGTGTCGGTATGGTTTTTCGGTTGGAGAGGGTGTTAAAGGCTCCTCTACCCATGTTCTCTTCGCAAGCGGCTCAATAGCCATCGAGGCCGTTGCCAGCACCGGGAGAAGACTCGCGACGGTGCTGGTGTCGGTGCTTCCCTCGGTGCTCGGTCCGGTCTTTCTCCAGCACCGAGGAAGATGATACAGATGCCTTAGACGGAGTTGGTGACAGACGGTCACCGCTGCCTGGGTGCTCCCAGCAAGGTTTGATGACTAATTTCTTCGATGCTCCTGCCAGTGACGATTGGGTGGACGTCGATGGAGTCAGCTTGATTTTAAACAGGGTCTCCATCTTGTTGAGGCGAGCCCACCTACCCTTTGGAGTCATCTGGGCACATCTTGGGCAGTGAGAAACGTTGTGTGATGAGCCGAGGCACAGCATACAGACATCATGTGGTAATTGACATGGTATGGGGACATTCCGGACATTTTCGGAAAACTGTTGCCATGATGGCAGAGGTTGAGGCCCAAAAACTGTCAATGGTATGCGGACACCGAAAAAAGTAGGGGCAGGAACCAACCTGGGACAGTGAACTTTACTTAGCAAGCGATGAAAAACAATATCGCAATGGGAGACCCCCTATGAGGGAACGTTTTAATGAAGTAATCTTCAAGTTTTTTCTGTGAGGAAAATTGCGTGAGAGAATTCTCACAGAGCTCCTAATCGCGAGGCAAACTGCAGCGCAGTAAAAAAGAGACTGAAGTGAGACCCCTGTGGCTACAGGGATTATGGCATGCTAGGCATGCTCAGCGTGCCAGTCAAAAGTTTTAGAAACTTTGACAGAAAAGTTTTCCATGATAGGGTTCCGTCCAGTGATGTCACCCACATGTGAAGACTACCATCCTGCTTGTCCTGGGAGAACACACGTGCTCCTTTGCTCTCTCTCATACATACATGCTCAATCATATACACACACGTGCTCCTTTGCTCTCTCACATGTACATTCTCAATCATATACACACATACCTCACATCACAGGGGTCCCTGTTTCAAATGACAAATGACAATTTTCAAAGTCATTTACCTGGATAAACTGACCTAGCTGGAAATTGCCCTCTCCTGCCTGATTAAAAGCACATAGAGGCTTCCACAGCATGAATAGTTTTGGTCAGGTATGGGTGCGTTTAGGTCAGGAAAGTAAAATAGAATATGTATATTTCATTTTCAAGTGTACTTGCACTATTTTGCCCCCAGTTGGCCATCTGCACAAAAAAACAGGAACGAAGCTAATTTTCAAAGAGAAACTACCTTTCCCTTTGAAAATTAGCTGCAGGGTACATGCCTTGTAATATGGGTGGGCTATTGAAACTTCCACCATGATGATTGAAAACCTCTTGTTGCAGTTACCTCTCATAGTATAGCCCACATAAAAAAAATGGAAAGAAAAAAAAAGAATACTTGCAAAGTATCAAAACAATTTTGTAGTACCTTGGCTTCTGCAACGGCAATACACTCATCCCACATGTGGAGCTCCTGGTACATCTCCATGGCCTCAACAACAGCGTTCTGCATTTAACAATGAAAACAAGAATCTCGTTACATGAGAGTATTAAAACAATATCCTTGCATAACACTCCCAGTGGGGGAAAAAATTGAATATTTATTTTATTTATTTATTTTAATTTTTTCTATACCGGCATTCGTGATAATATCACATCAAGCCGGTTTACAATAAACAATGGGTGATAACCGGAACAGAGAACGAAATAATATGAACTATAAATAATATAGATGCAGTTACAATAAACAAGGAGACGTACAACTAGGAGCAAGAAGAAGACAAGATAGAAACTTTAACAAAGTGTATAAACCTGTAGAATGGAGGAATTTCCAAAAATGGATGTTTGAGATTTACAATGAATTGTTCAGTACAAGTATGTAGTTTAACAATAAAGACGAAATCATAAGTAATGAAGATTCTGGATGATTATAATGCTTAGGGGTAGGATACCAGGATGGTTATAATAATAAAAGATGTTGATTGGAGGTTGAATATCGGATAGAATAGTTTTTAATCTGCGTCTGGGAAGGCTTGTTTGAAAAGCCATGTTTTAAGTCTTTTTCTGAATGTCAGTAAGCAGGGTTCCTGTCTAAGTTCCGTTGGTATGGAGTTCCAAAGCGTGGGTCCTGCTGTGGAGAAAGCCCTATCTCTGTAAGTTATGTGGAGGGAAGTTTTGGAAGGCGGTACTTGCAGAGACTCTTTGTAGTACTCTCTTATGGGTCTGGAGGAAGTATGCTTTATGAAAGGGATTTGTAGGTTGAGAGGAGCGATTTGTTGGATGGATTTGTAGATTATGGTGATTGACTTATAAAGAATTCTGAAATGAATTGGTAGCCAGTGTAATTCTTTAAGGATTGGGGAAATGTGCTCTCTTCTCTTTGTATTAGTTAGGATTCTGGCTGCAGTATTTTGAACCATTTGTAGCGGTTTGGTGTGTGCTGATGGGGTACCTAATAATAAAGAATTGCAATAGTCTAACTTGGAGAAGATTATTGCTTGTAGGATAGTCCTGTAGTCATGGTTGTGGAACAGTGGTCTTATTCTTTTTAGAACATGCAGTTTATGAAAGCAGTCTTTAGTAGTTTGGTTTATGAAAGCTTTTAAATTAAGCCTATTATTGATGATTTAATCTCTTCTCCTCTTTATGTTTGTTTTAAAAGTTTCTTCAGCTAGAAAGCATGAATAAATGCCCTTCATTGGTCCTATATTGTACACATATAACAAAGTTAATGCACTGTTAAGGTCCTGTTTTGACTACATAATACACACTTAGCAATATTGTTAATGAAACATCATGAACACACTGCTCCAGCAAAAAAAAGCCAATTTGGTGCATGACACAAACCATATGAAAAATAAAATGATCTGTTACAAGGGATTCATCAATACAGAGAAAGTTCAGGACACTGTGAGGAAAATGGAAAATCTAAGTGCCTTCAATCTTTAAAATACTAACATATATTCATGCAACCAAATTTCCTTAAATGTACTATATTCTTATCACACAAGTTGATATTCAGATTTTAAAAAATTAATTGTAAAAAAATATGTTTAAGACAGAGTCACTGAGAATTATTGTTAGCTAATGTTGGATCAAAATGAACTCTTCTTTTTAATTTAACATTAGATACTTAAATATATCTATGATTTCAGCAATGTCAGAGGCAGGAGTTATATAAATAGTATGATACAGAACAGTTTGCATACATATATGATATAGAAATATATGGTATGATATGGTACAGATTTTTATACTTATATGCATCCTCCTTTCTAAGCTGAAAATCAAACATCTTATAAACGCGGATGACGTTTAAATTCTCATCCCGATTAAGAAGTCCCTACAAAATTCTTTAATTTTCTGGGAGACTTGCTTTCAGGAAATCAGTTCACTCCTCACTAAACTTAACTTAGTCATCAACAAAGACAAGACTGATTACCTCATTATCTCCCAGGAAGACAATCCCATTCCTAGAGAGACAGCCTCCCTTAAACCGGGTCAACCACAAAAAGACTTTAACTCTCTCCCCAACCTCCCTTCAACTATCCTAGACAACCTCCAAAACACGTCTTACGTAAGAGATCTAGGCGTGCTCCTGGACAATCAGCTGAACCTCAAAAGATTTGTAAACAACACGACTAAAGAGTGCTTTTTCAAATTACAAGTTCTGAAAAAGCTAAAACCCCTTCTGCACTCACATGATTTCCGCCTTATTCTACAATCTATCATCCTTACCAAAGTTGACTACTGTAACTCTTTGCTGCTCGGTCTACCAGCTACCACCACTAAGCCTTTACAGATGTTACAGAATTCAGCGGCCAGGATCTTGACTAATTCTAATAAGAGAGACCACATCATGCCCATCCTCTACAACCTCCACTGGCTTCCGATCAAATACAGAGTTCTCTACAAAGTTCTGACCATCATGCACAAATCCTTACACAACATAGGCCCAATTGATCTTACCTTTCAGATGCGCACCAACAACTCCACAAGACCGATTAGAAAAGCATACCAAGGCACCCTCTTTGTCCCTCAAGTCAAAACCTCGCTAAGGAATAGGGCACTTTCCACTGCAGGTCCTACCCATTGGAACACCCTCCCACCAGACCTCAGACAAGACCCCTGCCCGCATTCCTTCAAGAAAAAACTGAAAACATGGTTATTCAGCCTAGCGTTTCCCTGATCCCGCCTGCTAGCAATACACTTTCGCTATTGCTCACAATTACTTCCCTTGGCAACTATGATTTGCTTTTGCAGGTTATCAATCTGCTCTCAAACCTGCCCTTAAATCCACCATTCAATTTGGATCCTTTGTTTTCTTACCCTCCCTCCCTCTTGTCCTTCCCTCCGCCGTCCTCCCCCTGCATTCTAGCCCAAATTCATTCGATACATTCAACTGCATGTTAACTTTAACTTTAATGGCTTTTTGCAAGGCAGCTAGTATAAGAAGTTTACTTCAATACCATGTTACTTAAAGTTTTTTATTTGTTCTAGGTTCTATGTAATGCTCTCAGGCAAGTTTAATTGTTTCACTGTAAACTGGTTTGATTTGTATCCACTGCAAGAAGATCGGTATATAAAAACCCAAAAATAAATAAATAAATAAATGTGTCAGATTAGGCCCCAAATCAGTTCTCCTTAGTAATTCAATGCCAGGGATTTTTATTCACTGATATGCACAATGCACAGGATCATTTCACCTTCAGCTTAAATGTTGAACTAAGACTCACTGTGAATTGAATCATACCAGGTTGCTTCACAAGTATCGTATTTCATTTCAAAGTCAGAGCACACCTTGATGTAGCAGAGCTTCATTGTGCATTTTCCATGATTTAACCTTCAACCCTCAAGCTGCCATAATGTTGGGGCTTTCCCAGCATCCCCTTGTTGAACCTTTGAGGACCAATCCATATTCTCAGGGCCAGGATAACAATGGTTTGAGACTGCATCAGCTTAAGTCACTCTGTGGTTCAACATGCAGGGCACTAGCCTCCCCCACTGGGCAGATGCCAGGTCAAAGCCAAACAATACTTTTTTCCCTTTCAAAAAGTTTAAGTTGGTAGTATCAATGCAGTTCCAAGAGAAGGTGTCTACATTAATACAAAACCACTTTTACAATGTGCAGTATAACTCATATCTTTATGGGAAGTCTCAGCAGAGAAGCAAAGGATTGAGAAGCTATGGAAAGCAGAGTTGCTTATCTGTAACAGGTATTCTCTGAGGACAGCAGGATGTCAGTCCTCCCGTGTGTGATATTTATTTTATTTTATTTATTTATTTAAGAGTTTTTTTATACCGAGGTATAGCTAGCAGCCTTCACTCCGGTTTACAATTACAACAACCTATTACATTTAACAGTAAACTGAAAACTGAAAAACAGAAAACTAACTTATTACAAGCAGTTTCTGTGATCAAACCATGTATGTTCTAGCTTAAAACGTTCTGTTGGAGCCCGACATGGAACTTTGACCTCAAAGATTCTAGAGCTTTCAGCATGCTATATTGAACATGTACAGCTGTAGCCACCTCCCTGTCTCTCAGGCAGAGTTCCTCAGTCCATGATATAGCAGTTACATGGAAAAAAAAAACTTCTAGGGGAGGCAGGAGGTTATTTTGAGGACTGACATCCTGCTGTCCTTGGAGAACACCTGTTACAAGTAAACAACTCGTTCTCTGAGGACAAGCAGAATGGCAGGTCTCAAACATACGTGAATCCCAATCTAGAGCCTGCCAAAAACAGAAAAATTGGGGAAACCCTTCAGTGCAGAAGCACCACCCTTCCCCCTCCCCCTTTTTTTTGTTGAGGCAGCTGACCTATAAGGGATCAAGGAGGCAAAGAAATTGGGGTTATCAATGCAAACAAACTGGTATGACAGAAAGAGACAGAAATCCTGATACATATCCAAAGGCAGGGGCCTAATGCGAGCCCGGGGCGAGAAGCCCACTGAACGCCACAAAAATCAATACAGTCAGAGCTTCCGAACAGTGAACAGGCAAAGGGATAAATGACCAAGTACAAGAGAAAAAAGCTCTTGGATTAAGACCACAAATTTTGGGAGTTTTTTTTAGTCTTTGGTGTCACAAGCCCAACCGAACATCAGATGGGCCAAGAGAGCCCAGCAGAAAGAATACTACAGTTCATTATCAACCGAGCAACAAAACAGATTGGACATGCAGAACACCCCCCAAAGTACGTCCAAAAGGAACAGTGAGCATGGAAACCAAATGTGTGCCTGGAGAAGAAGAAGCAGCAAGAAGCACCCTGGTCTGCAGAAGATTGCACTTTCCGAACTACTACAAATACAAGATCAGATGAGATAAAAAACCAAAATGCTAAGGCATGAAGGGCTAACTCCTCCACTGGGAGCCCTATGCCAAGATGCTAAGTAGGGCAATTAGCTGCGACTGAAGCTTAGCTAAATAATGTACTTTAATATCGTAGGAGCCAAACAAAAGGGAATCAACTCGACCAGGAATCTGGCCCAAGCAGGGAAACGATCGCATAACCTTCTATGAAGATATGTGTGACAACCACTCCCATGCGCCCCCTGGCTTCTTCCTAGACTGACTGACAAAGTTAGAAGAAATGAACACCACAAGGAAGCAGCCTCCAGGTTGTAGAAAATACAATTGGGAGTCTTCCCAACCATACAAACCTCCTGCCAATCCCAGCAGGTAATTGCCTCTGAGGCAAACACAGCCCCACAGGGCTCATCTACCCTCAGTAAACATAGGCTACATATACTGAGAGAGTCCTAGCCTCCATCAGGGTGAGAGCAACCTGAAGAAGCCCGTAAACCTCACTGCTGAGAGCGAAAACAGGAATGCTGAAAGAGGTAGTCCCTCAATCTAGGAACCGTTGAGTGTACCAGAGAAGGAGCAGTCTGATCAGCAGAGCAGACTGCCCATCAACTGAGTTTAGGTATCAAACCTATGGCTTGAGACATCATAGCACATAAGCGGAAATATCTGCATAGATAGGGACTGTCTTTTCAGCCAACAAATGCATCTACTGACAGGGTCACGTTGAAAGAGGAAATAAGAATCCTTAAGTGACTGCAACATGGGTGTGGAGCAGCTTTTGTAAGATCCTCTCCCCCAATCCAAGCTGCCATAGATATAGCAAGCTGTCGGAAAGCCAACAGGTCAGTCAAGAAATGAAGGAGAAACTTCCCCCCAGAGGTAGAGTGCTACCCAAATTCAACACAGATGAGTAGGAAAGGCATGAAGTGAAACTATGTACATTGCGCTCAGCAGGTATTTCAAGAGGCACTCCACCCAGTGAGAGGAAGCCACATCTGCTACTGGGGAGCAGATTGCTCTACGAGGGAGTTTCCATCTGGGTAGCTCATCATCCATCACAAGGCATCTCAGTGCAACGGTGGAGCGAGAGCTCCCAATAGACAGCCTTCGGATCCCATGTGAGAACAGAGGGTAACTGCCACTCAGAGGCTAAGCCAACCCGGAGAATGGGGTGTGAAAAACAACCCCTTCCATAAGCAGAAAACAAGGCATAGAGAGGGAACCTATCTAAGGGCATCCCTCAAAAGCCAAAAGTCAGACCTCTCATCCCTGAGGAGGGGGGAGAGCACACTGCTCAACAGAATTGGTGCAATTCTGGATACTCCCCCATCTCCAGACGAGAGTGGGGCACAATCGCCAACCTATGAGGTTCTCAGTGGGAGCACTGAGAGGAGAGGATCACTTTACTTGTGGCTGGAAAGAATCAGAAAGTACTGTTTGGAGAAATTTTTAAAACTTAAAAGTTTCGGGGAGAAGTAAACTATTAGGGTTTATTATTTAGTGTGTTTGTGTGTTTTGTTTTAAATAGGTAGTCAGAAAGTCAGGCAACAAAAAGAAGTTTGTGTGTTTTGTTTTAAATAGTATTCAGAAAATCAGGCAACAAACAGAAGTTTGTGTGTTTGTATTTCTCAACCCTTCCACCCCACTCCCACCCATCCCAAGCTCATTCTTTAATTTATAGGCAGGTGTCACTTTCACACTTAAAACAAAAAAAAAAATAAAAAATCTGCCTTTCAACTGAAACTCAGAAATTCCCCATACCTTATCAAGAGTTTGATCATTCCCTTACTACCAGATATATAGTGAATACACTAATACATTTAAAGGACCCTAATTTTATGCAATCCTACACCCATAGCAAACTTAAACTTAACTAGGAATTGAATAAATTTAAGATGAAGGCAGCAGTCCAGCAGCAAGAGGGGGGCTTCCCAGTCTTTTGCATCAAGTGTCACATGAATGATTTCTTACCCACCAGAGAAATTGTACGTGTGCATCCGATGCAAAGAGCTCCTGTCTCTCAGAGGATGAGTCAGATCTCTGGAGGCTAGAGTGGCAGACCTGGAGGAGCTGAAGCAGAGAGGTATATAGATGAGACCTTCAGTGACATAGTAGCCAAATCCCAACTTCAATCTGGCATCCCTGGTGCTGCCTTGGAGGAGGAAGTACTCATGATTGGAGAGCATCAATCTGGTGCAGCAGGAAATGATCCTGTAAGTAAGGCCCTGCTCTCCAGATGGTGCATTGTCCTCTCGCACCGAGGATGTGTCTCTCAGAGCTTCTGCCAAGGAGGAAAGGGTCAGGTCCGCCATCATAGTAGGTGATTTGGTTATTAGGAATGTAAACAGTTGGGTGGGTGGTGGGTGTGAAGATCACCTGGTAACATACCTACCTGGTGCGAAAGTGGCGGACCTCATGCGTCACCAAGATAGGATTTGAGACAGTGCTGGGGAGGAGCTTGCTTTCGTGGTACAAATGGGCACCAATGACATAGGAAAATGTGGGAGGGAGGTTCTGGAAGCCAAATTTAGGCTCTTAGGTAGAAAGCTGAAATCCAGAACCTCCAGGGTAGCATTCTCTGAAATGTTCCCTGTTCCTCACGCAAGCCCCCAGAGGCAGGCAGAGCTGCAGAGTCTTGTTGCCTGGATGAGATGATGCTGCAAGGAAGAGGGATTCAGTTTTCTAAGGAACTGGAGAACCTTTTGGGGAAGGGAGAGCCTTTTCTGAAGGGATGGGTGCCACCTTAACCAGGGTGGAACCAGGCAGCTGGCGCTAACCTTTACAAAGGAGATAGAGCAGCTTTTAAACTAGAACAAAGAGGAAAGCCGACAGTCGCTCAGAAATGCATGGTTCGGAGGGAGATATCTTCAAAGGATACTAATGAAGCATTAGAGTTACGGCATCCCAACAGAGAGGTTCCACTAATAATAAAAGTAGTCCAAGTGCCTATAATTAAAAACTCAGCTGAGCTAAAAGATTCCACTTTATCCCTGTCAACTGAAAAGCAGAATGTAAATACAAACAAAAAACACACTTTGAAATGTTTGTATGCTAATGCCAGAAGTCTAAGAAGTAAGATGGGAGAATTAGAGTGTATTGCAGTGAATGATGACATAGTCTTAATTGGCATCTCAGAGAAATGATGGAAAGAGGATAACCAATGGGATAGTGCTATACCGGGGTATAAATTATATTGCAATGACAGAGAGGAGCAATTTGGTGGCGCTTTCAGTTTCGATGACTGTTGTGGGCTCCCTGCAAGTTGGATTGGGATCAACCATTCGGCTCCAGTTCAACATCACATGCTTGTCAACTATGGTTATTTATTTGGTTCAGTGCCCTTGTCATCTACCATATATTGGGAAAACCAAGCGGTTGTTAAAACTCGAATGATTGAACATCAGTTCAATATCAAACATGCCCCGTTAGATGAACCTTTGGTGTCTCATTGCATTGAATTCAACCATCTTTTTGAAGATCTATGTTTTTGTGTCATTGACCATCTTACTGAACACTGACGCGGTAGGAATTGGGAGTTGAACTATTGAGACTTGAACAGCGTTGGATATACTGCCTTCAAACTGTATCACCACATGGCCTCAATGTTGATTTGAACTTAAATGTTTTTCTTGGTTAAGGAATTTTTTATTTACACTTTTGTTTTCACTATAGGGGTATCCTGATGACGTCTTTCGTTTTACATCCAGCACATATAAAAGGGACGCCCTTGTCAGCTTTGGGTTCTCCACTTCCTGTTTGATGACGGTTGAGACGCTGATTCCTTCTCTAAATGGTAGCCAGTTGCAAGATAAGTATTTCAGCTCAAATATTTTTTGTTTAAGGACTTCTTACTCATCTATGAAATGTTATATTTTTAGGCAACAGTTGTGTTTGGATTAAGATGTTCATATTGCCCCTGATGAAGCATTTTGTTTGCGAAACATCGGCCATGTTGGGCTATTTTGAAAAATATTCGCTTTAATGACTGTTGTCATCTTTTTTTGTGGATTTTACTTGCACAAAGAAACACATATATAAAAAATTGACTTTAAAACACTACTTATTCACATGTTTTAGCTTTTTTTTGAACTACACGTTTTAATGAAGGTGAATGATTGAAAAGACCGGTTGTTTTGGCTTTGCAGATACAACATCTGGCTTGCTGACACCTTCATTTAGACTTGTATTGAGTTCTCTGTCTATTTGTTGATTTTGTACGTTTCTGGACAAATCTCAACTCTACTGTGATTAGATTTCAATTACCCCAGTATTGACTGGGTAAATGAAACATCAGGGCATACTAGAGAGATAAAGTTCCTGGATGGAATAAAAGACAGTTTTAAGGAGCAACTGGTTCAGGAACAGACGAGAGAGGGAGCAATTTTAGATCTAATTCTCAATGGAGCGCAGGATTTGGTAAGAGAGGAAGCGGTGGTGGGGCCACTTGGCAATAGTGATCATAATATGATCAAATTTGAATTAATGACTGGAAGGGGGACAGTATGTAAATCCACGGCTCTAGTGCTAAAGTTTCAAAAGGGAAACTTTAAGAAAATAAGAAAAATAGTTAGAAAAAAATTTAAAGGTGCAGCCACAAAGGTTAAAAATGTGTAACAGGTGTGGACATTGTTTAAAAATACCATCCTAGAAGCACAGACCAGATGTATTCCATGCATTACGAAAGGTGGAAGGAAGGCAAAACAATTACCGGCATGGTTAAAAGGTGAGATGAAAGAGGCTATTTTGGCCAAAAGATCTTCATTCAAAAATTGGAAGAAGGATCCTCCTCAAACCATAACATATGGGCCACACAGTTGCAACAATGACAAGAGGCGAATGGCATCTCATAGACTAACCAATTTATTGAGGCATGAGTTTTCAAGGACAGAGTCCATGTCATAAGATGCTTGAAGTGTAGTACAAGAGGTGGGAGGAAAGGATAAAGAACAAAGAAAAGGCACTGAGTAAATCAGGACAGGATATGAAAAGAGTGTTAATAGGATTATAGTTCAGCTTACTGACAATTAAAAAGACAGGATGATCTGAAAACAGTTAAGTTCATAGATACTGTAGTGTACCATGAAGCCATTGTTTCTCTTCAGACTTAGGGTGGGGAACGTCAGATCGCAGGAGAGCAGAGACTCGAAAGGACCTCACATGAGCCATGCCAATACCACGTTGAGGCCCCAGGACATAATGGGAGGCCAGAGGGGAGGCTTCAGCTGAAGCAGACCCTGCATAAAATGTCCTACTATAGGCTGCACAGAGATGGGCGTACCAGCAACACACTGTTGATAAGCACTGACTGAATTGGTCTTCAACCCCGCCTCCGACAGATGCCACAAATAGTCCAGCAGCTTCGGAGTGGGACAGGCGAATGGATCCAAGCCATGACCCTCGCACCAGACAGAGAACCTCTTCCACTTCAGTTGCTAAGACTTCCTGGTGGAAGGCTTCCTAGAAGCAACCAGCACCTGAGACAGCGTCAACAGAGAGGTCAAGGGACCGCAGGACCAGCTTTTCAACATCCAGGCCATCAAAGCTAACGACCTGAGGTTCAGATGGCGCAGCCTGCCCCAATCCTGTGTAATCAGATCAGGGAAGGTCTCCAGACTGCTCGGATCTCTGATTGACAGGTACCGCAAGAGCAGGAACCAGACCTGTCTTGGCCAATAGGGAGCCACCAGGATCATGGTCTCCTTCTCCTGCTGGAGCTTCAAGACAGTCTTCATTACTAGCAGAAGCAGAAGATACGCATACAGGAGACCCTTGGCGGGCGAAGACATCTAAGGCTGGTGGTCCGTCTGCCCTGAACAGGGAGCAGAAGTGGTTCACTTTGCTGTTGCAAGGGAAGGAAAAGAAGTCCAAATCTGGGGTTCCTCACAGGTGGAAGATCCGGTCCGCTACTGTTGGATCCAGCGACCACTCGTACAGTCAGAACACTCGACTCAAGCGATCCGCAACCAAATTCTCTGTCCCAGCTAGGTACACTGCTCGTGGAATCATGCCTTGTGACAGGGCCCAGGCCGATATTTGTACCTCCTCTTGACAGAGAAGGAACGAACCAATGCCCCCATGTTTATGTACCTATCACCACCTGATCATCTCTCTGGAAAAGAATCACTTTCAGGTCTATCCAGTAAAGTGCGGCCGCGTTTACCCCGCTCCTAACCCGCATTCTACTCACTTTCCGGCCGCGTTAGCCCTTCCTGTGATCCCGAATCCCCTTTAACCTACTCCTACCGCTTCCTAAAATCCCCGGGCAATCCCTTCCGCACGCAGCATGTATATTGCATGCAAACGAGCGAATTAGCTATTCCCTAGCATCCCGTAACCCGCGCCCCGACTATCGCTATCTTTCCCTGCCGTTTTGTCGCGCGTTTAACCTGCTAACTTACCGCCTACCCTTACCCCTGCGGTAGAGGCAGGGGTAAGGGTAGGCGGCAAGCTTTCCCCCAGCCCCCGCTCACCTGCCCCGGCCGCGATCATGGGTGCCGGTCTCCGGGGCAGCCCCAGTCCTCTCCCCTCCTCCCGAAGCAAAAAAAAAAAAAAAAGCGAAAAAAACGTTCTAAATTGCAGCCCCCTCCGATGTCCAGAGGAGGCTGCAAAAAGTAAGTCGCTTCGTACTGCCAGCCCCTTCTTCCCTCCTCCCGGAGCAAGGTTGCTTTTCGCGCCCTGCTTTGGGAGGAGGGAAGAAGAGACACTGACAGTGTGAAGCGGCGAATCAACTTACTTTTTGCAGCCCCCATTGGACCTCTCCTGCCTCCCGCTGTGCGACTTACTTTTTTTTGCAGCCCTCCGGCCATCAGCAGGAACGGATCGTGGCTCCCCTGCCTCCCGGCGAAGATGGACGCCTGCACGGGGGAAAGCGGCCCCTGTGCGTGCAATTGGCTGCTCAAGACGTGACGTCACATGCCGTGACGCCAAACGTCGTGACGTCACGTCTTGAGCGGCCAATTGCACGCACAGGGGCCGCTTTCCCCCGTGCAGGTCGTGACGTCACGTCTTGAGCGGCCAATTGCACGCACAGGGGCCGCTTTCCCCCGTGCAGGCGTCCATCTTCGCCGGGAGGCAGGGGAGCCACGATCCGTTCCTGCTGATGGCCGGAGGGCTGCAAAAAAAAGTAAGTCGCGCAGCGGGAGGCAGGAGAGGTCCGATGAGGGCTGCAAAAAGTAAGTTGCTTCGCCGCTTCACACTGTCAGTGTCTCTTCTTCCCTCCTCCCGAAGCAGGGCGCGAAAAGCAGCCTTGCTCCGGGAGGAGGGAAGAAGAGACACTGACAGTGTGAAGCGGCGAAGCAACTTACTTTTTGCAGGCGTCCATCTTCGCGAGCAGCTGGAGGCAGGAGAGGTCGTCCGATGTCCGGAGGGGGGTGCAAAAAGTAAGTCGCTTCGCCGCTTCGTACTGCCAGTCCCTTCTCCCCTCCTCCCGGAGCAAGGCTGCTTTTCGCGCCCTGCTTCGGGAGGAGGGGAGGGGGGACTGGCAGTCCCGACTTCCTGGTATCTGTCATTTCAAATGACATTTGAAATGACAGATACCAGCGTGGCGTGAAGCGTTAGGCCCGCGCACCCAGGATACTGTATAGGCGCTCTATCCAGTAAAATGGGTTGCGCGGGCCTAACGCTTCACGGACCCTTCTTAGACGCGGTTTACATTTGCATGAAATTATAGTTCAGGATCGAGCGGTAGGTGAGCTGCACTGTGCGTGTGGCAACCACGGGTGCGCCGGGCACTAACGCAGCTCTTCCTACCGCTCGGTACTGGATAGACCTGTTTGTGGGACAAATGATCCCGAAACGCCCAAAGAGCGTAGCAGATCGCCCAAAGCTCCAGGAAGTTGATCTGGCATTGAGACTCCTGAGGTGACCAATGACCTTGTGTACGGTGGTTGTCCACATGCGCCTGCCAACCCAGGGGGGATGCATCGGTGGTCAGTACGATCTGGGGCAGGGGAACTTGAAAGGGGACCCCTTGCTCCAGACTGGACAGGTCCTCCCACCAGGACAGGGAGACCTGGAGAGATAGTGTAATGCAAATATGTGCATTGAGGTTCTGGATTGCCTGCATCCATTGAGACCACAATGTCCACCGCGCTCTGCGCACACACAGATTGGCCGAGGGGGGGATATGGACAGATGCTACCATGTGACCCAGAAGACGCAGCAGAAGGTGAGCCAAAACCTGCTAGTGTCGGCGGACCAAACTCGCAAGGGATGACAGGGCGAGTGCTCGATCGTGGGAGAGAAATGCCCTGGCTTGCACTGTGTCCAGTCTGGCCCTGATGAATCCCAACTGTAGCGTTGGGATGAGATGGGACTCGGGGTAATTGATAACAAACCTCAGAGACTGCAGCACTGCAATGGTCAGATTGAGAGCATATAGCACACGCTCCTAGGTGGCACTCTTGACCAGTCAGTTGTCGAGGTAGGGGAACCCCCTGACAGTGGAGGTGTGCCCCCCCACAACTGCCAGGCACTTGGCGTAAACCCGAGGGGCTGATGCGAGGCCGAATGGCAACACTCTGTACTGGAAGTGTTCCTTGCCCATAAGAAATCGGAGATACTTCCTGTGAGCAGGAAAGATCTCAATGTGGGCATAGGTGTCTTTAGTCAAGGGAGTACAACCAGTCTCCTTTTTGCAGGAGTGGTATCAGGGTGCCCAAAGACACTATCTTGAACTTTTCTCTTTGAAGAAACTTGTTCAAGGCTCTTAGATCGAGAATAGGGCGGAGACCCCTGTTCTCTTTGGTATCAGGAAATACCGAGAGTAAAACCCCAAGTCCCTGCTGATGCAGAGGAACAGGCTCGACTGCTCCAGCTGTTAGAAGGGCTGAAAGCTCTGTCGAAAGTATTTCCTGATGAGTGGATGAGGCCCACGATGGACATGGGGGAGAGTCCGTGGGACATCCCTGAAGTTTAGCTGGTACCCTTTGAGAACGATGGAGAAAACCCACTGGTCTGAGCTAATGAGGGGCCAGTGTTCCGCCAAAAGATGCAGCCTGCCCCCAACTGGAGGGTAGGGTGCCAAGAGTACAGCAGTATGGCTTATGCTCCCCGCTCCCAGTCAAAACCCCATAGCGGGGCTCTGCTGAGGGGCTGGCTGAGTCCTGGGGGCCTTCTGTTGCCTGAAGCGAAACTGGAAAGCCATGTATGGCATATATGCCCTCGAGGCAGGAGGGTAATTATTTCCTCTAGCAATAGAAGGCCTTTCTAGAGCCCTGTCACGAGGATTTTCTGACAGAGGATAGTGGGTCAGAGGTACTGGCGGAGAGGTGCTGAAGGATCTCATGCTGCATCCCTGACCTTATCCCCGAAGAGATTCTGCCCAGTGCAGGGCAGATCTGCCAGCTTCTCCTGGACCTCTGGCCGAAGGTCCGAGGCATGGAGCCAGGCCATCCTTCGGGCACCAATGCCCACTGCGGCTACCCTGGCCACTGTCTCAAAAACATCGTAGGCAGATTACACCTTGTGTTTACCCACCTCCAGACCCTGCTATACCACCGCCAAAAAAGCGTCCATGTGCTGTTGAGGCAGACACTCCGACAGTACTTGCTTCCACATGTTCCGATTGTACTGGGTCATATACAGTTGGTAGGAGGCAATGCGGGTGAGGAGCATAGCGCCCTGATACACCTTCCTACCCAGAGCATCCAACGCTGATGCTCCTGGCCTGGAAGATGCACCTGAGGGTGCGGGAGCGCTTGGCTTTTTTGAGGGCGGACTCTACCACCACAGATTGATGCGGGAGGTATCGTCTCTCAAACCCCATCACTTATTGTACCAAATAAATTGCATCTGCCTTCCAACCAACCGGAGGAACGGTCACTGGGTGTTCCCAGATCCTAAGTAGCTCCTTGAAAATGTCATGGACTGGGACTGCCACTATTTTCTTTGGGGCATCCTCAAACTGAAGGACATCCAGCATTTTGTGCGGGGCATCCTCCTCAGTGAGAGCTGAAATGGGATGGCCTCCGCCATTGCCCAGACAAAACCCGCAAAGGAAAGTTCTTCCAGGGGAGGAACCTACGCCTCACATCAGGTGGAGACAGTTGCGACAGAAGGGCGCCTGAGTCGTCCGAAGAGGACTCGGAGCTATCGTTCCCCCATGGATCATAAGGGGGGCTCCTTTTTGCTAAGGTTCCCTCTGGGGGCCATCGCAGAGGGTCCATGCCCAAGCCTCTCGGTTTGGGCACCGACGGCCCCATGACTCCCAATGGTCCGGGGCCGAAATTGGAGAATTGTGGTCGTGGAACTAGCGCCCCAGTGGGTGTCATTGGCCACAATGATTCTTCCTTCTCGGAGGACTCGATGATGGGAATTGTTCTGGAGGAGGGCATTGGTGGCTGCTGCGACACCAATGGTGCCCTAGGCACCAGCTGCGTTAGAAGTGCACCCAAAAGGATGTCTAAACACTCGAGCAGGGGTGCCAAGAGAGACTGCGCAGGCTCCGGCACTGGCATGGAAACTGGTGCTGATGGCGGCTTGATGCCCCGCAGGGCTCGTAGCACCGCTAGCTGAACCCTGCAATCCAATTCCTCATGAAAGTCCGCTGAGAAAAGAATGGACTGAAGAGGAGGTGGAGAAGGCTTCACCAGAGCCTCCTCAGAGCCCGAAGGAGGCTCGGTGCCCAGCACCAACACTGGTGGGGAACGCCTGAGACTCCCAGGTCTGATAGAGGGCTGAGGCCTCCTCTCCACAGGGTCGCTTCAGTGCTGGCACAGCAGACGCTGGAGCCGCACCTGATCTGGTGCCGTGAAGAGAGACGGTGACTGGTGCCATTGTTTACGGGACTTCCCTCGGTGCTTGGCACTGTCTTTCCCTGGTGCCGAGGAAGACGAAGATCCTGATGCCTTGGAAAGAGAAGATACCAGAGAAGGCCTATCTCCGGCCCCTCTCTCTCTCTCTCGAGGGGGTCCCAATGGAGGAGTAGAGAGATTCGGCACATCTAGCGGCTCTCCACGGCCTCCTGGAGTTGATGCCCCTGATGCCGGAGTAGATGGGTTAGACATTTTGAGCCCAAAAAGCTTTTCCATCTTATCCAGCGAGGCGAGACGGCTTTTGGGGGTCATGTGAGCGTAGAGAGCGCAGGCCCCCGACGTTGTGTGATGCTCCCAGGCAGAAGATACAAGTCTCATGCGGATCAGTGATGGACATGGTCCGCGAGCACTGGGGGCATCGTCAAAAACCGGACGACCCCATGAGAAACAGTCGGCGAGCAATCAATGGCCAGCGGCCACCAAGGAGCAACACACCGGGAACTGATCGCAACAAGGGAAAACATTTCAACCTACTGCGCTGCAGGAAGACACCGATGGGTGGAGGAGGGACCCGGCGCGGAGACCATCAAAAAATGACAGGAGAACTTTGAAAATCAAACGGAAGAGCAGAGTTCCACCTCCGTGAGGCAATTACTTTGTGGGAAAAAAAGAGACTGAAAGGAGACCCCGTGTGAATGCACGGATAGCTGCATGCTGGGCATGCTCAGTGTGCCAGTCAAATTTTCAAAAAATTTGACAAAAAGGTTTTCCGTGTCAAGCTCCATCTGATGATGTCACCCACATGTGAGGACTACCATTCTGCTTGCCCTAGAAGAATCAACAGTTTTGCTAAGATGACTTCAGGAGATTTCCATCTACTCTCCAGCAATGTTTACACATCAGATGTTGTCCTTTCAAAGTGAGACTACTTTAAACAGAAGATTCCCTTCCAAATTCCCTCTCAGTGTTTTCCCACCTTTTGTGACTCATTGTCATGTAGAGGTGTCTCACCACAGTAATGGAATGTCCCAAGTGTCAGATAAAATGTGTGGATGTGGACTAGAAGGAGGAATGGAGAATGGCATCGATAGAGATTTCATCTTCGATGGATCCATCAATGATTTTTGCTTCTTTGGAATCAGTGCCGGATGGCTCAATCCTGAGAGACCCGACAGTCCTGGCCTCAGTTGAGGAGGCGATGGTTGATGGTCGGAGTCGGTGGAGTCAGCATCCGAAGAGTCCGGAATCGGAACCGGTTGATTCGGGTGCTTAATTGGTGTCTTCGGCCTTGATGGCACCAGTTGAGTCGGCAGGGCACCGATCAAGGAATCGAGCCAGGACAGTAAGGGTTGAAGCATCAATGCCTCCGGAGTTGGTGGAGGTACGGGAACCGGCACCGGTAGATGGAGTTCACGGAGGGCATCGACTACTGCCTGGCGGATAAAACCGTCCAGTTCCTCCCTGATAGCTGATGCAGACATAGCAGCTATAGGGGGTGGCAGAGGAGGCAAAACTGGCTGCACCACAGGACTCTGTGGGAGCTCAATAACCGGCACTGATGTCGGTGGGGATTGCCTCGGTTCTGGTATCGATGGTGTCGAAGTATCTTCGATCCTGGGCTTTTTAGCGGGTGGGTCGATAGGTATTGAACTCACCCCCGGATCGGAATCGGCACTGGGCTGTTCCCGTCGATGCGGATGACTGTTTCTCATGGTGCTCCCTTTTTTCGAGCACCAATGCTGATTTCGTTGATGCCTTCGTTGGAGTTGGGGATAGTGGGTCCCCACTACCCTATGCACCCGGCGGGTTTTTAAGATTACCTTTTTTGTAACTCCTGCCGAAGACAACTGCGTTGATGACTATGGAATGAGCTGAATACTGAAAAGATATTCCATTTTATCTAGACGGGCCCGTCTAACTTTGGAAGTCATCTCAGCACATTGGGGACATGATGAAACGTTGTGTCCGGGGCCAAGGCACAAGACACACTCAATGTGAGGATCGGTGATAGACATTGTACGGGGGCAATTAGGGCACTTTTAAAAGCCAGTTGCCATTGTAAAAGGCCAGACAGCCATCGACAGCCTGCGGTCACCGATAAAAATTTGGAACGGTATCGACCGGAAAATATTTATTTTAGTCACTGATCGAAGAAAAATTGATCGGAGACTGGGAGACCCCAATGAGGGGATTTTTCTGAGAAAAAGTATTAGTTTTTCCGTGAGGAAAAGTTGTGTGAAATCACACAGGGCTCCTTAACCACGAGACTAACTGCAGCGCGGAAAAAAGAAAACTGAAGGGAGACCCCTGTGGCTCGAGGGATAATGGCATGCTGGGCATGCTCAGTGGGCTCAGTGTGCCAGTCTAAAGTTTATAGAAACTTTGACAGAAAGTTTTCCATGATAGGGCTCTGTCCAGTGATGTCACCCATATGTGAGGACTATCATCCTGCTTGTCCTGGGATAAATATAATATCATTAAATTCACATCATCTCTTCTGTGCAGCTGGTGATAAAGGAAACTTGCTTACCTGTAACAGGTGTTCTCTATGGACAGCAAAACAAACAGCCACACCTGATGTGTGATGTCATCCAACAGCACCAAGTTGGGTCATTTTTCTTTCAAAGCCCAGAAAGTTTGACTTTGCTTTCTGAGCTCACGCAGGCTTTCCTGCACTAGCGTCCCAGCACTCAAGTCTCTTCAGTCTTCTTCCAAGCCTGGTAATACTACCTTGGGAGGAAGGAGGGATTGTGTTGCTGTTTGTTTTGCTGACAATGGAAAAATCATCATATATTGCAATCTGGTGGTCCTCCCAACTGAACAATCCTAGAGCCCTTGCCTTCATCAGAATTACTTCTTTGACAAGGAAATCAGGGAAACATATAATTATGTCCTGAGGTGTGACCAATGCCCAATGTTCCCAATTCCACTTTCACTTCCAGTCCCAAGCTTGGAAGTGTCCCCCGCTTCCAATATCACTCTGCTTACTTTTTGGTGAGCTCCATGCAGTCCATGAACTCACTTGTTTCAAGCATGTCCCAAATTTACAATTTACATCACCTTGAATGATTCTTCAGATCTTCAATTTTGTCAAATAGCTCGTTGCTCGCTCTCTCCAACCCTTTCATGTTTTCTTGTATTTCTGTTAATGATTCAGCCTGCTCCTACATTTCTTTTGTTCTGCTTCTTCCACCCTCTGAGATATCACTTCACAGATCTGTCACTATTCCTAAGACCTCATCCTTAAAAGAGACTATGTCCTTTTTAAAATCTTGAAACACCCTTCAAACTCTGCTCAAGTGATATTTTGCAGCTTCCCAGGTCCAGGTGCCTCATCAGATCTGCCTTTGCTCAAATTCGTAAGCCCTCCCGCAATCATATTTTTTTTGTTTCTCGCAGGGTGTAGCCACTACCAGAGTAGAAAAGTCCTTAAAATCCATCGTTTTATGCCTCATAAACAGAGAAGATATGTGTAGCAAATTATAATTTACTGAACTCAGCAAACGCCAATGTCATTGATTAACTAATATTAGAATCTCAATGAGAACTCTCTCCTTATGCTTCTCTCACAGTCAGTAACATTACTTCCTCTTCATCCAAATCATTTTTAAACCCAGCCATGCTATTAACTTTGACCATATCCTCTGGCAACAAATGCCACAAATTAATTGTGCATTTACTATGTGATGCTATTAATAACCCATATCACTGATTTTTTGGGCAATAAGCTAATATTGATGGATTTAAAATGAGTTAAAATAAGACTCAGAATCAAGAATCAACATTTGTTATGTTTTTGGCCTACTTTCCTTCTGCTACTTTCAGCTGCCAGATCATTTAGAATGCACCTCTATTGGACTACAGTGCCATGGGTCTTCGCCACATCTATCGCCCTATCAATCTATCTATTGCCCTATCGCCTTTAAAAAGAGACTCAAAACTTGGCTATTCGAACAAGCCTTCTATCCATACCAATAATTTTACTCTAAATCTTCCCAAATATGTGCACCTTGCAACGTGTCTACTGTATTTTAGCCAGGTCCTTTCGAGTACTACATTATTTATTGTATCTTCTTGTTCTTTAATCCCCAGTTACTTGATCCAAGTTTATCCTCCTGTTCGATGTAATTGCACTCTGTCTTGCCTGTTTAATGTTATAATGTAAACCGAATTGATATGTAACTTTTGCTACATGAATTTCGGTATATAAAAATGTTAAAAATAAATAAATCTACCTGGGAGTTTTCCCCATTTTATAAATCCTCCCCACCTAGGCCAGCCATCATAAACCATGGCCGCTTCTAGAATCTGGCATATATGCAATCTTAAATCAGCCACAAGGTGTCACTGTTTAACGTTGAGCCTCTTTCCTTTCAAAGGCTGTCAATGCTGCCTCCACAGCATCTTCAGCTATGGTCAGTCAGAGGAACAGAAACAACGCACAGCAGTCAAATCCAAATCCTTTGCATAGCACTGCCACTAAGCCACCAGGCCAGCCTAAAGTCAATGCTTTTATAAATGATAAAATTTGGATTCTTCAGGTTTCTTATCTGAAGAAGAGGGATTAAGAAAAGCAAAAGAAAGCAAATTAGAAATCAATACTTTAACATGTAGGCAGAGAACGAGGAAGGTTCAGACAGGTGGTTTAAAGATATTCAACAAATAAAAGCAGCTTAAAAATCAATTTGGGAATACAAGTAAAAGCAGGAGGAAATAAAGTATAGGGGATATGTTATCCAATCTTGGTACCAGTCATCAACAGTGAAAATTTGTATGACATACTTAGAGGTACAGGCCACTGCCAGAAAAAACATTACTAAGTAGGTAACCCTAGGAGTCTGAATGTCTCCAGCTTACCTCAGACTCTTAACTGTTCACATCCATCCCTTCAGTATGCAAGCTGGCACTCACATGCTACAGGAAATCATTTCTAACCTTTCATTTCTAGCTATGCCCCTTCATCTCCTATGGTACTCACTTGCTCCAAGAAGATCATTTCTGCTAGCTTGTAATTCTTTTCCAGCATTGCCAGGCGGGCACGTACTTGATAAAAATCTGTACCATCACCAACCTGAAAAACAGACAGACCTCATTTTTGATCGATTAAAGGATACATTGAGATACTTTTTCTGGTAAGTTCCTCAAATGCTTGGTTAGTAGTAAAGTGTAGAATAACAGTCCTACTTTAGAATTGCTCAGTTAGCCGTTACCAGCAAGATGGTGGCATAGCTGAGACACGGATCAGACGCTGTGATTTTCTTGCCTGAATTTTTTCTGGATAAACTTTGCAAATGCCTCCAAAACGGAAGGGGAAGGTGAGGTGTTTTCCCTCCGAACCCATACCTCCCCTAACACAGCTGGAGATCCTGCAGTTTCTCTCCCAACCAGATTGTTTGTAAGGAGTCAGGGAGCCCGATGGAGGTTCTAGCCTGGGGGAGCCGGAGCCTCCCGCAGAGGAGACGTCCCTTAGCCTGGACCAACGACAGCCTCCTGCGCAGCGTGACCCCTGCGGAGTTGCGACTCAGTCGCGGACTGCTGATGCGAGTGCCGCTACTGAGGGTAAGGGAGCTTCTGCCAGCAGTTTGCAGGAAGTGGAAAGCCTAGTCGGCGCCGGAGTGGAGACGAATACTGGTGCGGGAGATGACCTGTAGTACGCCCAAAGATTTACTTGGGGAGAGAAAGTTCACAAAACCCTCGGGAAGGAGCCCAGGAACCATCATCTGCCTGCAATATGGGTAAGTCTTGGCTGCAAACCCCAAAACTGGAAGCAATCACCCTAGAAGCTAGTTGGGACTTGATGGTAGGCTTCGGTACCTCTTTAAAACGCTTAAAAAGCAAAGTTGACTCTATGGCATATAATAATCAACAGAAGATTGTGGAGATTCAGCAAACTACAACTACACTTTCAAACAAAGTGACTGAAATTGAGAATAAAATATTGGAGATTTCTAAAGTTAACTCTACGATTATAAAATATCAGTTTGTAACCTCTAGAAGATTGGAGACAATAGAAAATAATGCTCGTCAATTTAACCTGAGGATTTTAAATTTTCCTCAGATTGTTAGGGAAATTTCTTATACAACCTTTTTTTTTTTTTTTTTTTTTTTTGTATAATCTTTTTATTGAAATTTTTGTTTACAATCAACAGTCAAATAAACAAATTCTTCATAACATACCACCCCCTACCTTACTTCCCCTCCCCCCTCCCACCCGCCCTCCCCCTTTATAAATAATTCAGTCTTTTCCTGCAGTTGGTCTTCTGAGCATCGGATGAGGCAAAGCGTGACCTTAGAGGGACTCGTCCATGGGTTCTCGTGTCTCTCCCTCCTGGCGTTTCTCCTCAACAACTGTGCGCGCTGGTGGATCTATCACTGGAGCCCACGGGTCCTCGCGATGGCAGACCCTAGGACTTAAGTATTCAGTAAAAGCCTTCCACGTTAATGATGTGCGTACAGACTTCTTTGGCTCCGTCTTTGTCAAGATGGCATGTTCCATAGAGCACAGACTTACCATCTTCTTAAACCAGTGCTCATGGTTTGGGGGGTCTGTAGCAAGCCACTGGGTTAAAATGACTTGTTTTCCTACCAATCCCGCCCGTAAAATGAAAAACCTTTCCGGTTTGGGCAGCGGAGCAAACAGAGAATCGTCCAATCCGAAAAACCAGAGATTTGGATCTGGTGATAATTTCTTTTTTAGAATTATTTGACAAGTATTGCACAGTTGTTTCCAAAAGTTAGTAATCGCTCTACACTCCCAAAAGCAGTGGAAATAGGTGCTGGCCATATCATTACATTTGGGACATCGAGGAGTCTGTGCAATGTTCATTTGATAAGCTCGTTTGGGCGTTATATGACTCTGCCAAAGAAATCTGTATTGTGTTTCCTGTAAGATTGCATTTTCCGACAAATCAGGCAAATCCCGGAAACATTGCAGGAACTCAGCGTATGTTAGAGAAAATAGATGCCAGGATTGCCATCTAGTGTAAAGAACATGTAGTAGGCTTGAATCCAAAAACCCCATAAGCGCCTTATAAAAATATGATACCGAAGCCCGCTGCCTTCTACCCACCTGGACCACCTCTCTCACTCCCTGGACTTCTGTAGTATCTAGAAGGCGATGTGCCCCTGAGCGAAGGAAATGTCGAACCTGGGTGTATGCGAATACATCCCCCCCTGGGAGAGAATACCGTTGTTGGAGGGTCTGAAAGGGAACAACCTCCCCGGTCAACCCATCATAAAGCTCAAAAAGATATGTTAATCCCGAGGTCTTCCATCTTTGAAATACTATGCTATGTTTCCCAGGGAGAAAGAGGTCGTGCCCCGTTATTGTAAGTAATGTCGTCAGGGGACTTGGGATGTGCCCCAATTTGCAAAAAAGCTGCCATGCTTTCCTACAGGTCTGCCATAGCCCTTGCACTTTGATGGGGCTAGGTATCAGGTTGCAGGGAATTTGTAGCAACGGATTTAGAGAGGAAACCCCATACCACTCTAGGAGGTATGGATAGGGAGTAACAGAGGTCAGCGCGAAAAGCCAATCCTTCACATAGCGCATGCTGCAAGCTAAATTATACCACATCAAATTTGGGCATCCTAGACCTCCCCCCTCCCTGGGCCGCACGAGCGTTGATAAAGGTATTCGAGCCCGTTGTCCCTTCCATAGATAAGATCGTAAAGCACATTGGAACAGGTGGTAGTCTCTTTTAGTCAGCCACAAAGGGGCCAATTGGAGAATGTATAGCCACTTTGGTAGCAAAACCATCTGAAAAAGCTGTATACGTCCCATCAGAGACAAAGGGAGGGAGGTCCATCTTTTCAAAGAATCTTGAGATTTTCTTAGAAGGGGGTGTATATTGACCTTATAGAAATGTGTCATATTTTTAGGAATGTGTAAACCCAAGTATCTTAAGGTGTCAGTAGCCCATTGTAGAGGAAAGTCTGTTTGCCAGTAGGTTGTTGTGGAATCAGTGACCGCTAAGGCCTCGGATTTGGCAAAGTTTATCCTCAATCCCGCAAATTGACTGTATTGCTCCAAAAGTCTCAGCACAGTCGATAGGGAGAGGCGTGGATTTGTTAAGTAGACTAGCAGGTCGTCCGCAAAAGCGGCAATTTTAAAGATGCATTGCGGTCCCCCAAAACCCTTCACCCCCTTACACCCATCAATTTTCCTCAAAAGAGGGTCCAGGGATAGAATGTATAGTAAGGGAGACAGAGGGCATCCCTGCCGGACCCCACGCTGTATGTCTACAGCCTCGGACACACCATTGTTCACCAGTAAGCGGGAGGTGGGGTCCTGATATAATAACAAAAGATAGTGCAAAAAATCGCCTCGAATGCCAAAACGTTGCAAAGTCGAAAAAAGGTATGGCCAGGCCACCCGGTCAAAAGCCTTTTCCGAGTCGAAGCCTATCACCAGAGCTGGGATATCCTGTGCTTGGCAGATGGACATGGCTGTAAGTAATTTAATTATATTCGCGTTGGGTTTACGCCCCCGAACAAAACCGGTCTGATGGTGAGAAATTAAAGAAGGAAGGAGGACTTTAAGCCTCTCCGCCAAGACTTTCGCCAAGATCTTTAAGTCACAATTTAATAACGATATCGGTCGATAGGAAGAGGGACTCGTCGGATCCTTTCCTGGCTTAGGTAAAACTATGATATGTGCTGCATTGAATTTGGCAGGGAAACAGTTCTGCCGCAGACCCTCTCTAAAATACTCGGTTAAGGGCGTACTAATAAAAGGCTCTAGGATCTTGTAAAAATCGTAGGAGAATCCGTCAGGGCCTGGGGCCTTGCCCGGTTGCGCCGCTGCTATAACCTGAGCGATTTCGAATTCCTGAATTGGGCGGTTCAGAAAGGAGAGTTGGGAACCCGAGAGGGAGGGCATGGCAATGTCCCGAAAGAAATGTTCTTCCTCTTCCCCCACGCCCCCAGGTTCCGCTTGATACAGCGTGCTATAAAATTGACGAAAGATTTCTCGTATCTCGGTGTCATTAGTGGTAAGTCTACCCGTGGTATGGCGTAAATTCCCAATATAGGCTTTTTTTCGTCGGATTTTGATTAAATTAGCTAATAACCGACTAGGCTTGTTGCCATATTTAAAGAAAGATTGTTGCCCCTTCCATAGATATGACTGTGCTCTAGCATCCAGAAGGGAATTTAACCTCCCCAAAATGCTGTAAAACTCCTTTCTATGCGCATCCGTTTTGTGACTCAGCCAGGATTTTCTCGCTCTTTGCAAAAGATCCTCTAACTCTACGATGGACTGATTTATTCGTTTATTTCGCGAGTGTACATATGCAATAATTTCTCCTCGGAGCACCGCCTTCGCAGCGTCCCAGAACAGTTGCGGAGTGTCCCTATGCTGTTTATTGTCAAGTGCATAGTCTTTCCATTTCTGTTTGAGAAAGTCTCGAAAGCGGGGTTCCGCTTTGAGGAAAGCAGGGAAACGCCACAAACGGGAGTGAGGAGTGGAATTTAGTGGCCGTAGTCGTATGGAGACCGGGGCGTGATCTGATATGGCTAGCCCTTCAATCTCAGCCGTTTGTATGGTTGAAAGCTCATCCCTAGGAGTAAGAATGTAATCTATCCGAGATAGTGTGTTATGGGAGCGTGAGATATGCGTGTAGTCCCGCTCCGAAGGGTGGAGCGTTCGCCACACGTCCAAAAGTGCTAAGTGATGACAAAGAAAAGCGATTCCTCGTTTAGTGTTGTTCCCCCCTCCTCCCATCTGTTGTTTGGTCGGAGCACTCTTGTCCAGGGTGACATCATGCACGCAGTTGAAATCTCCTAGGACATAAAGCGCTCCTTGTGTGTGCACTTGTAGTAAATTGCATAGCTGCACAAAAAATTTGTGGTTATAATCATTCGGGGCATAAACATTACATATGGTCACTGGTCTACCATTCCAAGTCCCCAGTACTACAAGATATCTACCCTCCGGATCCGGAAAGGACTGGGCAACCTGAAAATTCGCCTGTTTGTTGATCAGTATCGCTACCCCTCCTTTCCTATTTGGGGCTGCCGCATACAAGCAGGCTCCCACCCAGTCCCTTTGTAGTTTCTGGCTTTCCTGCACTGTGAGGTGTGTTTCCTGAATACCAGCTATGTCTGCATTCAAACGCTTGAGGTATGCCAGGACTTTTTTCCGCTTCACCGGGGTTCCCAGTCCATTGACATTCCAAGATATCAACTTAGACATGTACCCACACTACAATTTTGGATGGAAATGCGTTCCGAATGTCAACCGGTACAGACAGTGGCCCCCAGCCCAGCCAACCCTCTGTTCTCCTCCCGTGGATCAAACACCCGAAAGGATTCGCAGTACCCCCATTAGGTTCCGTAACCTCCGTATCCTTAGACCAACTGAACAATCTTGTATACCCCTCCCCCCCTCCCCCATCCCCTTGCAACCTCCCCCTCCCCTTTCCCAATTCCTTCCCTACCCCAAACTTAGATAAACCATAAACTTGAACCCCTCCAGAAATAACCGGAGGCATAGAGATCTCAGAAGATGTGTCCAGGTGCCCCACTCCACCAAGTGGGAAATTTTGGCCAAAGGCCCGATAGTCTGGCAATAGCACAAAGCGGTCCGTGCAGGCGAAGTTTGAAATGGTAGGGTCCCTTCCCTGGCCTCTGCCGAGGAAGCCCCCCTCGCTGTCTGTAGGCTGAAAAGGCTCCCTGAAGAACTTCTCTGTCCAGATCCACACCAAAAAATAATAAAAAAAAAAAAAAAAACCGGTAGAGAAATGGCAGTCCGGGTCCCGGCCATCCCCTCGAAGAAGCGATTTTAATGCGGTCCCCAGCCGGAGTGATATGGTGGGGTTAGCGAGACAAATTTGCTCATCGTGCTTTACACCCCGCACAGACCCCGGTCATCTCGCGGCCTAGGGTCTCCTGGAAGTACCATGCAACTCCAGTTTCATGCAAAGCTGCAGCTGGTTACCATCAGGGAGAGAGAAAACGGCCAAAAACCACTTTGGTAAGTCCCCGGGGACCGATTTTATTTCAAATATAATGTAGACGCCGTTGATTCTGCCCCGGCCTGGGTTTGAGATTTTAATTTTTTGTTTTTTTTTTTTTTTTTTTTCCTTTCCTTTCCTTCCCTTCCTGCCGCCATTAACGCTCCGTCCGTCCCGCCCGATCCCGTGCTTCCGCCATGATAGGGTTTCCTCCAAAACTCAGTAACATCAACTTGAAAAGGCATTCAAACGTGCCAAACTGCCAAAAAACATTGGTATTTAGCGTGAAAAATAACCCCGGGTACCTACTGCGATTTCGCCCCTTGACACTGTCCGAGTCCAGGCTAGTGTACCCTGCTTGCCGATGGATTCTAAGAGACGCAGAGACCGGAGTTTTCAATCGTTTTCGCCGCCTCGCAGCCTTCAGCTCCCGGTGTTAGCGTTCAGCTTTTCGAGGAAAGCCTGTGCTGAGGCCGGCTTGTCGAACACGTGCGCACGTTCCTCGTGCCAGACACGGAGGCGGGCTGGGTAGAGCAGAGTGAATTTTACTCCTCGGCTGTGCAGGGAGGAACAAACGGCGGAGAAAGCCCGCCTGGCCTCGGAGACCGCTGCCGAAAAGTCCTGAAAAATTCGGATTCCGTTGCCTTGATAAGTTAGGTCCCGCTTTGCTCTGGAAGCCCTCCATAATTCCGCTTTATGGGCGGAATTCAGTATTTTAGCGATTATCAGCCGCGGCCGGGTGTGGGTGTCTCGTTTCGTCCCGAGCCTATGGGCCCGTTCAACCACTAATTTGCCTTGTAAATGCGGGAGCATAAGGGATGTAGGAAGCCACTCTTCCAGGACAGCACAGAGGGACCTCTCCTCAACACTCTCCGGGAAGCCCAGAAAACGTAAGTTGTCCCTCCGTGCTCTATTTTCGAGCTCGTCGATTTTGTCTTCTAGAGTTTTTAGCTGTTTTTCTGTGGCGGCCATTTTGCGCTCGGTTTGTAAAGCATCATCTTCCACACTAGAGATTCTGTTTTCAGCGTGCTCTAAACGAGGTTTCAGTTCGTTTAGGGATTCCTGCATTTCCCCTAGTTGAACTGTGATATGATCCAGCTTTTCGTCAAGCGCTTCGCGGATCGCCGCTTTTATGTCTGTGATAGTGAGCCCCGTGGAAGAGGGAGAGGGGGACTCACCGTCCCTGGTGGCCGCCATCTTGGGCACAGGAGCCTTAGGTTTTTCTCTGTCCCGTTTTCCTCCCTTTGTTGTCATCGGTGGCGTTGTTCTGTTCATATATGTAATTATGGACATTCGTCCTGTGCTTCCGTAGATTTATAGCTCCGCTGTCACTGTGCTCCTGCCAGGATGGGGCTCGATTGGTGGAGTGGGCCCCGGAGCTGGTGAGGAAAGCGTCCTCCCAGCTCACCACATCACGTGATCTTCTTATACAACCTTTAAGCTTTTTCTTAGAGGCCCTTGTTTTTCCTGAAGATAAAATGCCGTCAGTTAATTCATGTCGTTTTTTTGAATAAAAGGGCTTCAAATGTGGGGATTACTTCGGCTTTGCCAATTTCTCAAAATTGAACAAATTTCCTAGAAAATTCAAATCTAGAAGTATTAGACAGGAAAACTTTATTGGTATCATTTATTTCCACTAAAGATGTTAATGATGTCATTAGAAACTTTTTTAGAGCATTTCCAGTCACTTTTTACGATCAAATAATAAGAATATATCCTGATTTATCCCCAATAACTTAGACTAAGAGGAGAGAATTCCTGGTTTTTAGGCAAGAGGTTATTTCCCTGGGTTTTACCTTTACCCTAAAATACCCCTGTAGATGACTCTTAAAAAGAGGTGATGAGTCATTTGCTTTCTCACAGCCAGAGCAAATACAGCAATTTATATTGGCCCGTAAGTCAACCACCTCTTCTCCATTAGCTAGCTAGGTGAAGGGCAAATTTATAAGATTCTGGTAAGAACACTATATAATGCCACATTGTTATTGTTGAATTTCCTGGATTGTCTCCTAAATTTCTCTTGCCCCTTTCTATGAGTTAAGATTTAATTTTTCCTACTATGTAACATGTCATAAATTGGATAAGAAATGTAAAGTCTTGATCATTTTCTTTCTTTTTCTGTTATATATTGATATATCTGATTGTGAAGTGTATACAAATCTTTTCAGTTTGTAAAATTTAAAATGATAAAGAATTAAAAAAAAAAAAAGGAATTGCTAATAAATGTAAGGTGGTCATGGTGAGGGACCCAATGTTCAGCATGAAGTTCAAATTTTGGAACCAGAATGTCAAGTACTGACATTTAATGTTGTCACTAAATGACTACAGGAAAAGGAAAGCCATGACCACGGCCCCTACATTAACCCATAAATGTGTCAGCATAATCATCACACAGGTCGATACAGTTATGCCGCGTTAGAAAGAGTGCGGCAGTGCCAGGCACACCCTCGTTCCCCGCACGCACAGTTCTCTTCACATACCGCTCGATACTCTATTTAAATTGCTTGCAAATGCAAGCCGCGTCTGCGAAGAGTTAGGGAAGCATTAGGCCCGCGCAACCCATTTTACTGTATAGGCGCTTAATACAGCGCCTATACAGTATCCTGGGTGCGGTGGTACCTGTCATTTCAAATGTCATTTCAACTGACATTTGAAATGACAGGTACCGGGAAGTGGATGGTTTCCCCCCTCCCGAAGCAAGGCGCAGGGCGAAAACTAAAACAAAAGTTGTTATATATAAATACCTAGATGTCACTTTCCGAATCCCCCATCTCCACGCACGTTTATCCAGGCGGCGGCGGGAGGGCGTGCGTTTATCCGGGTGGCGGCGGGAGCCGGCGGGCGCCCGTTCATCCGGGTGGCGGCGGGAGCCGGCGGGCAGGTGGGCGCGCGTTTATCCAGGCAGCGGCGGGAGCCGGCGGGCGGGCGTGCGTTCATCCAGGCGGAGGGAGCCGGAGACGAAAGCGGCCTCCAGAAGCCCCCGCCGACAGTGAATGAATGCACACCTGTGTACGCCCGTGCAATTTCGGTGCTCAAGGCGTGACGTCACGACGCTTGACGTCACAGCATGTGACTGCCTTGAGCGCCGAAATTGCACGGTCTAGCATTATTGTTTTAAGTTAATTTAAGGAATCGCATGTGTAGTGCAATGATTTGAGGGAAAGTTTGCCGGCTACCATTACCTGCCGTCTTACCGCCTACCCCTACGCAGGGGTAGGGGTAGGCGGTAAGTTAGCAGGTTAAACGCGGGGCAAAACGGCAGGGTAAAATAGCGATAGTTGGGGCGCGCGTCACTGTATGGGAGGGAATAGCTAATTCGATCGTTTACATCTGATATACATGCCGCGTGCGGAAGGGGTTACGGGTCAGTTTCAAGAAGCACTAAGGACGCGTGAAACTGGAGACTGTATCGCAGGATCGCCTTACGCGTCCGAATTGTGCGCCCACAGCGAGTTACAGACGGGGAATCTCCAGCCGCACTTTACAGTATCGATCTGAAAGTAAGTCCAACATTGTAGTCCTTAGCAGCACAAACAACTAAAGAAGACAGGTCACCGAAGGGCAGGATCACAATGAACATGTAAAACTATGTTTTCGACCTCTTACATGCAATAGAAGAGTTTTATTCAAAATAACAGATATTCACTAAATTGGAGAAATCCAATTTTGAGAGAACTGAAACAAAGAAGTCCTACTCTAGGCCTCTCAAATAAAAGCCTCCCAAATAGAGGGAAAAAAAGATTACATTGGTTTTGCTAATATTCAAACATCTAGTAAGCACAATCATTCTGAGTGCTCCCTGTCTCTCCTGCCCTCTGCACACATTAGGCTCTTCTTGCCTAGCAAATATTTCAATAAACCAGGCATGTCATGTGCTCTGCTTGGTGTGCTTGTATTTCTTGTTGTTAGAACAAGAAGAGTTGGAAGTCATGTTTCTATGTAATAATGTAGATCTGAAAAGTATACTTACAAATTCTTTGGCTGCCTGGTCAGCTATCTCATTGGTTTCATGAAGAAAACGAGCCTTTGCCACATCTCCCAGAGCTGAATAGCACCTAGAAAAGAGGATAGTCATTGATGGTTTCTGCCTTTGCCTCATAAATTCAGCAGAATGCAAAGCAGCTATAGCCATGCTCTATCACACAGACAGTATGTCGCACATAGACATACTCCTCTCATCCATACACCGAAAAAGTATGGTGCAAAGCACTCACAGCTAGATTCCAAGAAGCAAAGCTAGTCTGAATCGTGGTTTGGCTCAGAATAGGTCAGTTTTCTAGTTCAGGAGGGTGCATGGAGTTATAAGAGGAGCAAGAAAGGTATATGACATATATGAGAAGCAGGCAGTCAATGGTACCTTTCTGCAATGTGCAAATGTTTTGCCTCCAGGGCCAGTTTGCTGAGGGTCTTCCACATGGCTTCTGTCTCTGTGGACATCTCAAGAGTCTCTAAGAATGCCACAGCCCTGAGGGGACAAGGAAAGAGGGCTGAAAAATGGAAAACAGCGGTAGCAGAGAGAAGCGAATTACAGTGCTTTGAGAAACAGCATTAGAAGAAAAAAGCTCAGCTAACTTGATAGAGACAAACATGCAGAGAGAATGGAGGAACAGGGAGCAGAGAAAGAGATTACCAATGAAGTTGGTTCAGCTGGAGAGAAAACTCAGTTATTAAAAAAGATGTAATAATAGCAATAAAAAGAATAAGAAACACGTAGCAGACAGCAGAGTTGCTTACCTGTAACAGGTGTTCTCCCAGGACAGCAGGATGTTAGTCCTCACAGATGGGTGACATCATCAGATGGAGCCTGTCACAGAATACTTTTGTCAAAGTTTCTAGCAACTTGAGGAGCAGGCAGGCAGGCTGAGGTCATCTGCCGGCAATGGATGGACCTGGTTAGCCCAGCCAGGGTGGCTATGCGTTCACTGGGAAGGAGCACCTTGGCTACCATGGTGTCCAAATCCGCCCCAATGAAGGTCAGTCGCTGGGATGGGGTCAGCTGGGATTTCGGGTAATTTACGAGGAACCCCAGCGATTGGAGAAGTCTCATTGACACGCTCAGGGACTGTAGAGCTCATTCCCTTTAAGAACTCTTGATGAGCCAATCGTCCAGATATGAGAACACATGCACCTCGTTCCGGCGTAAATGTGCTCCCACCACTGCCAGGTACTTTGTGAAGACCCGGGATGCAGAGGCTAGCCTGAAGGGGAGAACTCTGTACTGGAGGTGCTGCTGTCCTACGACGAAGCGCAGATTTTTCCAATGAGGAGAAAGATGGCAAAGTATGCGTAGGCATCCTGTAGGTCAAGAGAGCAGAGCCAGTCCCCTTGATGCAGAAGCGAGAGTAAGGTACCCAGGGATACCATTTTGAACCACTCTCTCTGGAGGAACTTGTTTAAGGCCAGGAGGTCGAGGATGGGATGGAGGCCGCCTGTTCTCTTTGGAATGAGAAAATAATGGGAGTAGAACCCCCGGCCATGCTGAGCCAGTCCAGATTCTACGGCTCTGGACTGTAACAGGGTCGAGCATTCTAGCTCGAGGGTCATTGCGTGTTCCATGAGGCTCCACGCCAGAGAGGGTGGGGAGTCTGAGGGAACATTGAGAAGATTCAGGAGGTAACCCCGTGCTACGATGGACAACACCCGTTGGTCGATGGTGATTGGGGATCAGTTGTTTGTGAATAGGTAGAGTCAGCCTCCCACTGGTGGGTCAGTCGGCGTGGGTACAGGGGTTAGGTTGCTGCTGTCTCTGTGCCAGTCAAAAGCCAGCTGCAGGCTAGGATGAGGGGCTGGCTGAGCCCTAGGCGCTCATGGTTGGCAAGGGTGGCCTCTTTGGGCAGCCCGAGCTAGTTGAGCATGGGAGGCTGGAGGATAGTATCTCCGTTGCCTGTAAAATTGCTTTCTGGAATCCCTACGTGACGTCCTGTGGGTCAACGAAGAGGGGTCAGAGGTGGTAGTAGACAACTGACGCAGGGTCTCCTGGTGATCCTTGAGTTGGGCCACTGAGTCCTGGATTTTGTCCCCAAACAGGTTTTCTCCTATATAGGGGAGGTCGACCAGTTTATCTTGAACCTCCAGGCGAAGGTCGGAGGCTTTTACCCAGGCCCAGCGTCTGGCACTAATGCCTGCTGCTGAAACCCTTGATGCCATCTCAAAGACGTCATAGGCCACCCTCACTTCATGCTTCCCGGCTTCCAATCTTTTCTGGAGGATGGATTCTAGGCCCTCCTAGAACTGTTGTGGTAGGCCCTCAGCAAACTCCTGTACTTGTTTCCAGAGGTTCCAGTGACGGCCATCACCTCCATAAGGAGGTGATGGCCGTCACTGTACATGAGGTCCTCTTAGACCTCCTCAACCATGTTCAGTGGCTCCAGTCAATAGAAAAACGGATGCCGCTTATCTCATGTAACAGGCCCTGGGCTTCCAGAAGAGCCAGTTGCCTCTCCAATCAGTGGTAGTGGAATCAGCCCAGAAAAAAGCCAAAAGGACCCGCCTTCACTCCTCCGCCCCTCCGGGGAAGGACCACAAAGCCTTAGACGCTCTAGGTCGGAGAATATTCCAAGGATCTATGCTTATCGCTCGGATAGCGGCACTGATATGCCGCTATCCGAGCGATAAGCATAGATCCTTGGAATATTCTCCGACCTAGAGCGTCTAAGGCTTTGTGGTCCTTCCCCGGAGGGGCGGAGGAGTGAAGGCGGGTCCTTTTGGCTTTTTTCTGGGCTGATTCCACTACCACTGATTGGAGAGGCAACTGGCTCTTCTGGAAGCCCAGGGCCTGTTACATGAGATAAGCGGCATCCGTTTTTCTATTGACTGGAGCCACTGAACATGGTTGAGGAGGTCTAAGAGGACCTCATGTACAGTGACGGCCATCACCTCCTTATGGACATCCACGAATTGGAGGACCTCCAACATCTTATGGCGGGCATCCTCCTCAGTTAAAAGCTGGAAGGAGATGGTTTCTGCCATCGCCCACACAAAGTTCGAAAAGGATAAGCCTTCAGGAGGCAAGAACCGCCTCTCATCTGGCAGAGAAGGATGTTGGAGGCTTCCTAGGAATGTTCAGAGGAGGCATCTTCCCATGGGTCGTAAAGGGCCACTTCCGCACCACTAAACTGCCTGAGTCGAGGAAGGAGGTCAAACCCAAGAGTATAGGGCGCAGGCACCGATGGTCGGTGAGGTGGAACCGACAGCGGTGGTACCGGCATCAAGGGCACCAGGACGCCCGACGGCCCGGGGACGGGATCTGGCATCGGCGGTAGCGCCCATATAGATGGGCGCAGAGCCGCATCTTCTCCGAGGAGCCCGGAATTGGGATTGAGACAGGGGAGGCACTGGTGGTAGACAGGGCACCGAGCAGCACATCCAGTCTTTTCAGCAGAGGCGCCACCATGGAGGTCGCTGGTTCCAATGCCGATATGGGGGCCGGCGTTGGTGGCTGCTGGAGACCCCAAAGGGCATTTAGCACTGCCTGTTGAACCTCGCGGTCCAACTCCTATCTGAAAGTGGGTGCGGACAAGACCCATCCCGGAGTAGGAGGCAGGCTGGGCGTCACCAGAGCATCCACGGGGGTCCACAGAGGCTCGGTGCCTGGCACCGATATCGGTGCGGGTATGCCCTGGCACCCGGGTTTGGAGGAGGACGGGACCTCTTTGGAGAGGGTTCGGCCAAGGCGGATGCTGCTCTGGTGTCAGTGCCGGCAGTGGATGGTGACAACCATCGGTGCCGGTGTTTATGCTTCCCACGGTGCTCGGCCCAGTCTTTCTCTGGCGCCGAGTAAGACGATCCAGAATCCTTCGAACATCCTGATGCTGATGAGGGGCGATCTTCCCCCCCCTGATCATCACGGCAGGATACCGAAGACGAAGACCCCGAGTAAGACTGATCTCCATGATCAAATTACTCGGTACTGGAGTCGATGAAGCCGATTGCTTGGAACCAAACAAGTGCTCCATCTTGTCCAGACGGGCGCGCCGGCCTTTGGAGGTCATCTGAGCACAGTTGGGACACCAGCGGATGTTGTGGGAAGGCTCGAGACACAGGACACAGACGTCATGCGTGTCCGTGATGGACATTGTCCGCGGACACTCAGGGCACTTCCTAAAACCGGTTGCCATTAAAAAAGGGCAGTGTGTGGTCGGTGATCATCGGCCACCGGGTGGGGTGGTAGAAGCTCAGGAACAGACTGCAAGAACGCGAAAAACACCTACAGAATGCCGGAGGAATTGATTCATAATGGGGGACCCTGAGGCAAGGAAAAACTGAACTAAAAACGTCAAATTCTTCCATGAGGAAGAAGTTTGAAACAGAGCTCCACAAACCGCGAGGCAACAGCACTGCAGAAAAAAGGAGACTGAAGGCGGACCCCGTGTGGCTACGTGGTTTAGTGGCATGCTGGGCATGCTCAGTGTGCCAGTCAAAGTTTCAAGAAACTTTGACAAAAGTATTCCGTGACGGGCTCCATCTGATGATGTCACCCATCTGTGAGGACTACCATCCTGCTTGTCCTGGGAGAAAATACTGAAACAAGCCCCATAACACATTTTGTTTTGTTTTATTTTTCAGATTAAATTAACTACTAAAGCTAAAGTTGATCAGCAAATACAATGACCAACTGACAACTTCCCTCAAAATGTTTTTTCCTCCTTTGCTCACCTGAAATAATCTCCATCATCAATAGCCGTCCCAAACTCAATCAGCCCCTCATCTAAAGTGTAAGAAACGGTGTTTACTCCCTCAGTGACTATGACTTCAGTTTTACCATTATTTCTCTCCAGATCCACAATTTCTCCCTGAAATACAGAACCAATAATAATTGTATTGTGTTGTCTCACTAGCAATAATTATTCAAAACTTTGATAAGCTGATTGAAGAGAAACTTTCCCATTCATAAACACAACTACAACCTTCTCCATCAAACTACTCACTCTTCTACAATAACACTCTCCAACAGAGATATGTGGTTCCATTTCCGTATCTTACATATTTTCCCAACTGCTTCAGTTAGAAGAGGCAGGCAGTGAAAAACATTAAAAGTATTTAATAGGGGTGTGCAAGTCGAAAAAAAAAAAATTTTTAATTTTTCATTTCATTTTCCATTAATCTTGTTTTTTCATCTATTTTGTTTGTTTTCTAAACATGCTATTTTTTGCAACTTGCATGTTTTTGTGAATAGTACATATTATTTTAGTGTGCACTATTCACAAAAATATGCACACTGTAAAAAAAAAAATAGCATGCATTCTTTTTGTCTTTAAAGTGATTGAGTTATTGTGTTAAAGCAGCTCATAAACTTCCTTGATGACCATGCAGTCTTGGACCATAGACTATTTCGGGTCAGAAAAGCTCTTACTACAGAGGTTCTATTACTCTTCAGTTGACTCTCTTAGAAGAGGCCTCAATGTAGAAAAAAATTTGTGTTGGTCATGTTGGCTCTCTCTTCAGTTTTGACACCACTGACCATCAGATTCTCCTGTATCGTCTAAGAGATTCTGGAATATCGGAGACTGTGCTGGGCTGGTTTTGATTTTATTTATCCGATCATAGACAGCAAGCAAGGATGGGCTTAGATTATTTCATCAAAAAATTAGAAAAGAAAAAAAAAGATTTCATCTAGCATCCTCCACTTTGACTAAATTCTCAGAATTTGCATATGCATTGTGTAATGCAAAGGCTCAGCCTTGTCTGCAGTATTATTCAACATCTATTTGATGACAATCTGCAGACTAATGGCTGGGCTCTGTACAGGATACCGGTTGTATGCTGATGATATACAGTTTTACATCGTGGGACAATACATCTGCACTGGTGTCTTGTTGTGTCTCTACTATGACAATGGGTTATGCATAACAAACTAGCCCTAAACCTACCTAAAACAGAAGTTTTAGTGCTGCAACATGGTAATCCTTTTGGTTTTCCTCAGTCTATGTTAACTGAGAAATCCTAGCTCAAGTAGTAACTTGTGCAAAGAGTTTAGGGGTATTGATTAATGCTAGTCTCTACAATACTTAAATTAAATCTCTTGTGAGGGCTGGTTTTTATAAATTGCACATTTTGCCTAACTTAAAACCTTTATTCTCTTTGGCTGATTTTCGTGCTGTTGTACAGGCATTAATTTTGCCATTCTTGGATTACTGGAATTGCCTGTACATTGGACTTCCAGCTTCAGCTCTTAGAACTCTCCAGATGCTGCAAAACTCAGCGGCCAGGTTTATCACTGAGCGTCCTATGAGAGGATCTTCATTGGTTGGTAGTTACATCAAGAATCACTTACAAGATCCTAATTTACAAATTACTTTCACTTGATTCACTGTCTTAAGCTAATGTTCATTTCTACAATCCCACTCAAACGCTTCACAGAGAGGATTGCTTGACATTCTATCAGTGTACCAGGCCTGATTTGTAGAAACAAGAATGTAGGCCTTTTCTATGGCCACTCCAGTTCTTTGGAACTCTATTCCATAAGAACTGTGACATATGAAATGTAATAAGATGTTTAAACAAATGCTGAAGACTTTTCTTAGGCTGGGATTCAGATGAGTACAGACTTGATTTTGGGGACTGCTGAAGTACTCTTTGAATTTTGTTTGGTTTTGTTTGGGCTGTCCTGATGTGAATTATGTATGTTTTTATTGTTCATCGCCTTGGATCTTGATATTGCCAGTACAGAAATACAATTAATAAAATGACAAAAATGTCCCGTTTCATATAGGAAATGACATAAAATGAAACAACAAATATTGTTAATGCTTCCTCTTCATCCAGTCAGACCAGTTCTTACAAATGGGTTATGTCCCCCAACCAGTACATAGAGAATGACATCAACAGGTTCACTGACATCACCCCTTATAGGCATCTGTGCTGACCTCAGCCTGCCAGGATTCTGTCTCCAGCAGATGGTAGGATGAGCATCCCATGCTGAAGTCTGAGACCTGGTTAGGCTGGATAGGAGGACCTTTTCGTGAGTGGCTTTTAAGGTGAAAGGCTAGTACTCCCTCACTCAGTTGAGCATAGCTAGAAGTCAGGCTAATCAGTTATCCTTAGACAGCTCCTGAGGTGAAATCCAAGTTCTCGCCCTCGTTGAGCAGAGCCTGGGGCCAAGGGGTTTCCAGTTTCCTTTTCAGGATTGGTTTGAGCTAGTGTTCTCCCCTCTTTCCCCCACCCCACACATTTTGGCTATATCAGAAGGATAAGGAGAGAGCCTTTGGCTGCTGATGAAGTTTAAAAAAGAAAGCGGTAACAAGGAAACAGGCAGTCAGCAACTACAGCGCTGCCAAGGGAGTATGCAGAGAGGCGTGCAAAGAAATTTGTTGAGTTTTTTAAATTCCTCCCATTCCTCCAGGCCATGTCAGTGTGTTGGTGAAGGAGTGAGGGAATCATGGCTGCTTCTGCAGACTGCAGGAAGAAGGCTGGGCTCTGCAGCTACTGTGGTTTTTGGAAGCAGCTGCCAGAAGCAGCAACAAAGGTCTACAGGGGATGTTTGGGGGAAGGCAAAACATCACATGGAAATGATTTTGGATCTCTGGGGAGACAACGTTGGCTGGGCTGTTCAGGCCCTTGGTTCACACTGGGGACATGAGCACTGCAATGTGAATGGTGGCCATTTTGGGAATGCGGGGAGTAGGAAGGGAATTAGAGCCACTTCCCTTAGCCATGTAAAGCAAGAGCAGGTTACTGAAGCAAGTATTAAAAGGGCTGTTTCTTCTCCCTTCTCTTAGAAACTTCTATATCAACAGAGTTTATAAATATTTATATCAGGCCCTTTTGTTTGGGACAAGCTTCAGTCCCAAAGCCGGCTTTGGGTCTTTCTGCTTCTTTAGAGATATCTAAGGAAAAAAAAAGGAATGATTTAGAGACTGAAGAGGATTTTTCCACCAGGTTAGAGTATTCCCTGGAGGGCTTTAGAATGATGAAAGATGCAGTCAGTGAAGAGTATTTGGAAGAAGGGTAATTTCCTCCAGAGGGAGAGGATGGTTCTTCCACAGTTCACCTGTTTCATAAGCTGGAGCTTTCTTCCTTGGATGATTCAAGCTTTATTTATTTATTTGTTGGAGAAATTACTTACCTGATAATTTCATTTTCCTTAGTGTAAACAGATGGACTCAGGACCAATGGGTATAGTGTACTCCTGATAGCAGTTGGAGACGGATCAGATTTCAATCTGACGTCAGCCCTAGTACGTATACCCCTGCAGGAAGTGCAGCTCTTCAGTATTCTCCTCGAAAAGCATTGAGAATATATGTATGACTGAATAATTTGAATAACTTGATTAACTTTATAACTTGGTTAACTTAATTAATTTGAACCGGTTGAATTGGTTATAGCTGGAGAACGCCAGTGCCCTCAACTGAGAAACGTCGACACCCGGTAGGATGGGTGTCCTAGCTGAAGGAAGGCTTACCCGTGAATCACTCGCTCTCGGGGATATCACCCAAGAATTCCATGAGTAACGGCAGCCATGGGTGGGATGCTGAGTCCATCTGTCTACAGTAAGGAAAATGAAATTATCAGGTAAGTAATTTCTCCATTTCCTAGCGTGTAGCAGATGGACTCAGGACCAATGGGATGTATAAAAGCTACTCCCGAACCAGGTGGGAGGCTGCCCGTGACCCATTTAGTACTGCCCTTGCAAATGCTGTGTCCTCTCGAGCGGTGGCTTGCCTGCTTCTACGTAGGCCGCCTTGATGACTTCTTTGATCCAGTGGGCTACGGTTACTCGCGAAGCCGCTTCCCCTTGCTTCTTCCCACTGTGAAGGACGAATAGATGGTCCATCTTTCGTATGGATTCCGACCTTTCCAGGTATCGGACTAGGAGTCTACCGACATTGAGATGGCGTAGGCTGCGAGACTCTTCCGAATTCTTATTCTCATCTGGCGATGGTAGCGAGATGGTTTGGTTGAGATGGAAGTGAGACACCACTTTGGGGAGGAATGATGGTACTGTGCATAACTGGATGGTTCCCTGGGTGAGTCTGAGGAATGGCTCCCGGCAGGACAGTGCTTGTAGCTCGGAGATACGGCGGGCCAAACAGACCGCCACCAGGAAGGCTGTCTTCAATGTTAATAGTCGGAGAGACAGGCTGCGAAGTGGTCTGAAGGAAGCTCCTGCTAAGAAATCTAGGACCAGATTGAGGTTCCAAAGAGGCACCGGCCACTTTAGGGGTGGTCGGATCTGCTTGACTCCTTTCAGAAAGCGGGAGACATCCGGGTGAGAGGCTATGCTGCCGCTCTCGCTCTTGGTTTCGTAGCATAACAATGCGGCCACCTGTACCTTGATGGAGTTGAGAGACAATCCCTTCTGTAGGCCGTTTTGTAGGAATTCCAAAACTGCAGGAATTTTGACTGAGCACCAGACTTCGAATACTCTCTAAATCCTTATGTATGTTAGGGGATGTGGAGAACTTGCGTGCTCGGAGTAGGGTGTCAATTACTGTCCCCGAGTATCCGCTCTTCCTCAGGCGAGTCCTCTCAATGGCCAGACCATAAGAGAATCGAGCTGGATCCTCGTGGAGGATCGGTCCTTGTTGGAGCAGGTCTCTGTGTGGAGGTAGAGGGAGGGGGCTCCCTGTCAGCAGTCTTCGCATGTCTGCCTACCACGGTCTTCTTGGCCAGACTGGGGCCACTAGAAGTACTGGTCCCCTGTAGTGTTCTATCTTGTGGATGATTGCGCCCAATAAGGGCCACGGCGGGAAGGTGAATAACAGAGTCTCCTGTGACCAGGTCTGTACCAGTGTATCGATTCCCTGGGACTGGAGCTCCCACTTGCGGCTGAAGAAGCTGGGCACTTGGGCGTTGGACCGGCTTGCCAGGAGGTCCATAGTTGGTATTCCCCAACAGTTTACTATCAATTGGAATGCTGTGGTCGACAGCTCCATTCTCCTAGGTCTAGACTTTCTCTACTGAGGTAATCCACAGCGACGTTGTCTTTCCCGGCGATGTGGGTGGCCAAGATCTCTTGAACGTTCGCTTCCTCCCATGACATTAGGGGGTCTATTTCCAGAGACACCTGTTGGCTTCTGGTTTCTCCCTGATGGTTGATATAGGTCACTGTTGTGGCGTTGTCCGACATTACTCTGACTGACTTGTCTCTGAGTCTGTGACCGAACTGTAAGCAGGCTAGTCTGACTGCCCGGGCCTCTAGGCGATTGATGTTCCACCCTGACTCTTCTTTGTTCCATTGTCCCTGAGTGGTCAGCTCCTGGCAGTGTGCTCCCCATTCTCGTAGGCTGGCGTCCGTGATGAGCAGGATCCAGGATGGTGAGGATAGTCTCGCTCCCTGGCTCAGATGGTCTTCTTGTAGCCACCACCATAGTTGGGTCTGGACTTTGTCCGGGAGCTGAAGGCATATGGTGTAGTTCTGGGACAGTGGATTCCATCGTGATAGTAGTGAGTGCTGTAGGGTCTCATATGAGCTCTTGCCCATGGCACCATTTCCAGTGTGGATGCCATGAGGCCGAGGACCTGTAGGTAGTCCCATGCTGTGGGGCGAAGCTCGCTCAACAGGGTTCGCAACTGGCTTATCAATTTCGATCTCCTTGTCGGTGTCGGGGTGACCTTGTCTTGTTTGGTGTCGAACCGGACTCCCAAGTATTCTAGAGATTGGGAGGACTGCAGACAGCTCTTGTTTGTGTTGACCACCCACCCGAGGCACTCCAATAGAGTTTTGACTCTGTTGGTCGCCTGGTGGCTCTCCTCTGGGGATTTCGCCCTGATCAGCCAATCGTCTAGGTAAGAGTGTACGCGAATTCCTTTCTTCCTTAGTGTTGCTGCCACCATCACTATGATCTTGGTGAACTTCTGGAGTACTGTGGCTAACCCAAATGGTAGTGCCCGGAACTGGTAGTGACGGTCCAGGATCGTGAAGCGTAGAAAACGTTGATGCTCTTAATGGATCAGAATGTGTAGGGAGGCTTCAGACAGATCCAAGGACGTAAGGAACTCTCCCAGTTGTATCGCCCTTATTACCGAGCGTAGGGTTTCCATGCGGAAGCGAGGAATCTTCAGGTGACGGTTGACCGACTTGAGGTCCAGGATGGACCTGAACGTTCCTTCTTTCTTGGGAACAATAAAATAGATGGAATAATGTCCAGTATTTACTTGCTGCGGAAGCACCGGTGTTATAGCCTCTAAGGCTAGTAATCTGGTCAGTTTAGCTTCCACTGCCATCCTCTTGGAAGGGTCATGGCAGGGGGGATTCCTCAAACCTGTCCGGAGGGAGGTGGTGGAAATCCAGGTAATATCCCTCTCGAATGATGGTTAGGACCCACTTGTCCGAAGTTATCTCGACCCATCTTTGGTAGAATAGGGCAAGTCTACCCCCTATGGCTTCCTCCTTTGGATGGGTCGGCTGATTTTCATTGTGGGGTGCGGCTGGGGCCTGGGCCCGAGCTGGCTCCCCTTTTGTTGTGCTTGTTCCGAAAGGACTGGCTCCGGCCTGCGAGGCGGGTCGCTTGATATGTGCTTCTATATGGGTTGAAGCGCTGTGATCCTCTGCCCCTGGAAGTTTGGGGGAAGGGTCGCTGGTTTCTCTTATTCCTGTCCTCTGGTAGCCGTGGCAGTGGGGACTCGCCCCATTTGTTGGCTAGTTTCTCTAGTTTGCTTCCGAACAGGAGGGTTCCCTTCAAAGATATCCTTGTGAGTCTCGTTTTGGAAGATGCGTCGGCCGACCAGTTTCAGAGCCAGAGTTGTCTTCTGGCTGCCACGGCGGATGACACTCCTCTAGCTGCGGTGCACTCCAGATCAGAAGCGGCATCCGCGAGGAATGATACTGCTGGTTCCAGGGCTTCCCCAGGAGTGTTGTTCCTGGTCTGTGATAAGCAGGCGTGTGTCACCACGGCATAGCAGGCCGCGATCTGTAGAGACATAGCGGAGACGTCAAAGGCCTGTTTGAGTACAGATTCCAGACATCTGTCTTGAGCATCCTTGAGTGCTGCTCCTCCCTCCACTGGGATAGTAGTGCGCTTCGAAACTGTGCAAACCATGGCATCCACTCTCGGACATGCCAGGAGATCTTTGGCGGCTGGGTCCAGAGGGTAAATGGCTGCCCTAGCCCGCCCTTCTTTGAACGTAGTTTCCAGGGCATCCTATTCCAGGTCAATTAGTTGCTGAACGGCTTGTAATAGTGGGAAATGACGGGAGGTCTGACAGAGTCCCTCTAGTAGGGGGTTCGTCTTAGGTTCCCCTAAGGCGCTTGTGCCCGGGATAGCAAGCTCTTTTAAGCTGTGTGTGACCAGGTCTGGAAGCTCGTCCTTGGTGAAGAAGCGCCTCATGGTTCGGTGGGGCTCTGTCCCCGGAGGGGAGTTCCCCTTCCTCCAGGGGTTCTGACTCATCATCCGAGTTGTCCGTGTCCCCAAAGGTGGGGCTTCTGGGCAGTGGGATCACTTCCCTTGGCATAGAGGGTCCCGGGATGTTGAGGTCCTCTGGTGGAGCTTGTGGCCGTATTATAGGAGGCTCCAGTTGCATGTGGACGAAGGTATGCAGACCTTTGAAGAATTCCACCCAGGAAATAGATGCTGGGTCTAGACTAAGGGGCGCCTTGTCCCTAGGGAGCCCCGTTTGAGGGAGGGTCCCGCTGTGCAATGCTAGGTCCGGCGTACTGTTCGAGAGGCTGGAACCTGGTACCAGCTGGGGAGGGCCATGAGTTGGATCCCCTAGGGCCTCTTCGCACTGTATACACAGGGCTGTGGCCTCTTCATGCTGTGCAGCTCTAATGTGGCATGCTGGGCAAAGGCCCTGCGCCATGAGTTTCTTTTCCGGTGGTGCCATGGCTTGTGCGCGTAAGACATAGTTGTGTGCCGCGGTGCGTCGAAGTTGTGTGCGTAGGTTTGGTGCATGCTCAGGGAGATGTGCGCGCTGTTGTGCGCACAGATCGAAGTTATGCGCCCGGCACAGTAAGCGCGTGGCTATGTGCGTTGCTTGTGCTCATGGTACTTCGGCGCACGACATTGTGCGCACAAGGTATTTGTGCGCACGGCTCGCCTCTGTGCGCACGGATCAGAACGGCGGGCAGGGCGGAGAACAGATCAAAATGGTGACGGCGACCACGCGGACAATATGGCGACCAACTCGGAGGGTCTCCACGTGGAAGGATCCTTGGATCTGATCGGGGTCTAGCCCTGCTAGGGCAGATCAGCCTGGTGGCACTGGTCCCGGCTGGACTTGTGTGACTCCGAGCTTCGGAGACCGGAGACTTTTAAATAGATTTTTTACCTTACCTTGTCTCGGCGCTTCCCAGTTTCGTTCCGGGCAGACTCCAGCTGCGGGGGGAGAGGGAAAATACCTTCACCGCCGAGCTCGAGGTTGCACCCGCTGCCTCTCAGCCTCACTCGATGTCAGGGGCTAGGTCCCTGCCGAGGGTCAGCCGCCGGACCGAGGCTTACCTCCGAGGGATCGCGGAAATCACCTCAGGAATTCTCAACTGTGGGAGGGGCCCAATGGATGTCACCGCAGGAGAGCGGGGCTTGTTTGTAGAGGTAAGATTTCTTCTTATTTTGGTTTTCTTTGGTAAAATTACTCTAACGCTGTGTGAGCATGCATAGAGTCCCTAACTGCTATGAAGACGGAAAATACTGAAGAGCTGCACTTCTTGCAGGGGTATATGTACTAGGGCTGACGTCAGATTGAAATCTGATCCGTCTCCAATGGCTATCAGGAGTACACTATACCCATTGGTCCTGAGTCCATCTGCTACACGCTAGGAAATTTATTTTACAATTTTTCTATACCGACATTCATGGGTACATCATATTGGTTTACAATGAACTAATAGAAATACATCATATCGGTTTACAATGAATTAGGGGAAATACAGCACACGGGCGGGGGGGGGCGACAGCAAAGGGGGGATAAACAAGGCAAGGGCATGGTGAAAGGGTGATTCAATGGGGGCAAATAACAAGAAATATTAAGAATGGAGCATAATAGAAAGGAAAATTAGTTCTTACCTGATAATTTTCGTTCCTGTAGTACACGGATCAGTCCAGACACCTGGGTTGTGACTCCGCACCAGCAGGTGGAGACAGAGTAAAACTTGTCGGGCTCCCTACATATAGTAAGGTGCCACCCACAGCCCCTCAGTCGCACGTAATGTCAAAGCCAGATAAACAACCAACACTAGCTAACTAGAAAAAACCCCCCAAACATGAGGCCAATTCACAACAGCCCCTTGTGCTGGAGCCGAAAAACCTTCAGAACCATGAACACAACGTGCAAAAAACTGCCAAACTACAATGGCGGAATAAGTAACCGAGCAGACTCTCTCTCTTTCTTCTGACCTAAACTACAAGAGACAGACGGGCGGGAGTCTGGACTGATCCGTGTACTACAGGAACGAAAATTATCAGGTAAGAACTAATTTTCCTTTCCCTGTACGTACCGGATCAGTCCAGACACCTGGGATGTACCAGAGCAAATTTACCCAGGGTGGGAAGCAGAGAGTCCCGCTCGGAGAACACTCGCCCCAAAACCCTGAGCCTCAGCCGCCTGGACATCAAGCCTGTAATGTCTCGTAAAAGTGTGCAACGATTTCCACGTTGCCGCCCTGCAGATCTCCTGTGTGGACACACTAGAAACCTCGGCCCACGACGTGGCCTGCGCCCGAGTCGAGTGGGCACGAAGCCCCCTGGGTGCCAACTTGCCCTGCAGAAGATACGACGAAGTAATCGCCTCCTTAAGCCAACGCGCAATCGTGGCCCGTGAAGCCGCTGATCCCCTACGAGCCCCCCGACCAGAGAACAAACAAGTGATCGGAAACCCGGAAAGGATTCGTAACTTCCAGATAACGAAGTAGAATCCTACGGACATCAAGTTTCCTCAGTTCCCTCGACCCTCTGGCCTGAGGATCCATGGCCGAAAACCCGGGAAGATCAACTGACTGATTTAAGTGAAAGGACGACACCACCTTGGGTAAAAAGGAGGGGACCGTCCGCAGTGAGACACCTGTCTCTGTAAAACGCAAAAACGGTTCTCTACAAGAAAGAGCTTGTAACTCCGAGACCCGACGCGCGGACGTAATAGCGACCAAAAACACTGTTTTCAATGTTAAATCCTTCAACGTCGCACGCTTGATCGGTTCGAAAGGCGACCCACAAAGAGCCGAAAGCACGCAGTTTAAGTTCCAGGAAGGACACGGATTCCGGACCGGCGGACGGAGATGCTTTGCCCCCCGCAGAAACCGCGTCACATCTGGATGGCCCGCCAAGGACACTCCCCGGACCTTTCCTCGAAGACAGCCAAGGGCTGCCACTTGAACCTTCAGGGTACTCCAGGACAGTCCCTTCGAGAGTCCCTCCTGAAGGAAAGAGAGAATCTCCGGCACCTCCGGCCGAACGGGGTTCACCTCGTGAGCACTACACCAGTCCTCAAAGACCGTCCAGACCCTCATGTAGGTCAAAGACGTGGACTGTTTTCTAGCCCTCAACAACGTGGTGACCACCGCCTCGGAGTACCCCTTGGATCTCAGGCGCGCCCTCTCAAAAGCCAAGCCGCGAGACAGAAGTGATCCGCGTCCTCCAAACAGACGGATCCCTGCCGCAGAATTGTCGCGTCGCCCCGCAAGCGGAGTGGAGATTCCACCGCCAGCCGCAGCAGATCCGCGAACCACGGACGCCGTGGCCACTCCGGCGCCACCAAGATCACCTCCGCCGGATGTAGCTCGATCCGTCGGAGTACCTTGCCTATCAGGGGCCACGGAGGAAACGCGTAGAGCAGCACGTCCGTGGGCCAAGGAAGCACAAGTGCATCGACCCCTTCCGCGCCCCGCTCCCTCCGACGGCTGAAGAACCTCGGAGCTTTTGCATTTTGCGCAGTGGCCATCAGATCCAGACGTGGCTGACCCCACCTGGCACAGATGAGTCGATACGCTACCTCCGGGAGCTCCCACTCCCCTGGATCCAGCCGGTGTCGGCTGAGGAAGTCCGCTTGTACGTTGTCTACGCCGGCGATGTGGGACGCCACAATGCTGCTGAGGTGTCGTTCCGCCCAGCACATCAACTGAGCCGCCTCCTCCGCCACTTGCTGACTCCTTGTCCCGCCTTGACGGTTGATATAGGCTACTGTGGTGGCGTTGTCCGACAGGACTCGTACCGCCTGGCCCCGTATCCATGGCAGAAAAGCTTGCAACGCCAGCGCCACCGTTTTGGTCTCCAACCGATTGATGGACCACTGCGACTGCTGGGCCGACCATAGGCCCTGCACCGAGCGCCCCCCACAGACCGCTCCCCAACCCGAGAGACTGGCATCCGTCGTGACCACCGTCCAGTTGGGGAGGATCAGAGAAACGCCGCACGCCAGATGGTTGGGGCAGAGCCACCACTGCAGGCTGGCCCTGGCGCGGTCCGTGAGAGGCAGCGGGCGCAGGAACTCCTCCGAGACCGGCCTCCAGCGGGAAAGTAACGCTGATTGTAACAGTCGCAGATGAGCGAAAGCCCAGGGCACCAAGGCGAGTGTCGACGCCAGGGAACCCAAGACCATCAGGTAATCGCGGGCCAACGGGCATCGGAGGCCTAGCAAACGCCGCACCTGTCCCTGGAGCTTGAGGATCCTGTCCTGAGTCAGGGATACCGTGGCCTCCTTGGTGTCGAACAAGGCCCCCAGATATTCCAACCTCTGGGTGGGCTGAAGGTGACTCTTGGCGAGATTGACCACCCAACCGAGCGACCGCAAGAGTTGCATAACCCTGGCCACCGCTTGCCGACACTCTATTTCGGATTTGGCCCGAATGAGCCAATCATCTAGGTAAGGGTGAACAAAGAGCCCTTCCCGTCGGAGCTGAGCAGCCACCACCACCATAACCTTGGTGAAGGTGCGTGGAGCCGTGGCTAGGCCGAAGGGAAGAGCCCTGAACTGGAAATGCTTGCCCATGATGCAAAAGCGCAGGTACTGATGCTAGGCTGGCTGGATCCCTATGTGGAGATACGCCTCCGTCAGATCCAGGGACGCTAGGAACTCGCCCGGGCGAACCGCCGCCACCACCGAGCGAATTGTTTCCATCTTGAACCGGGGAACACGAAGGCACCGGTTTACTCCCTTTAGATCGAGGATCGGACGAAAAGCTCCGTCCTTCTTTGGAACCACGAAATAAATGGAGTACCTTCCCATGCCCCGTTGCGTCGGCGGAACGGTAGTGATGGCGCCCAGCGCCTCCAGGCGCTGGAGGGTTGCCCGTACGGCGGCCCGTTTGGCTACGGCCTTGCAGGGGGAGACGAGAAACTTGTCCCAGGGGAGACGTGCAAATTCTAACGCGTAACCGTGTCTTATCACGTCTAACACCCACTGGTCCGAAGTGATTTTGGTCCATTCCTCGTAAAAACGCTCGAGGCGCGCTCCCACCCGTGGAACGGCCTCCTGAGCCCTTGCCGAGAAACGAACCAATCGCGTATCATTGGGCCGACTTGGCCCCGGATCCCGCCGAGGATCCCCCTGACCTATTGAATCTCTTCCCCCGAAAGGACTGAGGCCAGGTCAAAGCTCTGGTAGCGCCTCCTCTGAAGGATTGACCCGCCCCAGCTGACCGCTGCGGCCTCTGGCGACGGTTGTTTCGAAAACGGTTCCGGGCAGAGAAATTGGGCCTAGGACGTGGTCTGTCCTCCGGTAGCTTAAAAGCCTTGTTCTCACTCAGGAACTGCATGATATCATCCAGCTGCTTCCCAAACAGCAATTTCCCCTTAAAAGGCAAAGCGCCGAGATGAGCCTTAGATGTACCGTCCGCCGCCCAGTTTCGGAGCCAGAGAAGACGGCGCGCTGAAACCGCAGACACCATGGCCCGGGCCGATGTGAGCAGCAAATCGTGCATGGCATCCGCGCTGTAAGCTATTACCGCCTCCAGAAGGTCCGCCTGAGCCGCTTCCCCTTCTGAGAGATCCGCATTCGCTTGTAGGGTCTGGGCCCAGCGGAGCCCAGCCCGCAACGCAAAATTGCTGCAGATAGCTGCCCTGGCTCCCAGGGCTGACACCTCGAAAACTTTCTTGAGCTGCACCTCCAGCTTCCGATCCTGGACATCCCGCAGCGCCGTAGCGCCTGTGACGGGAATGGTCGACCTCTTGGTGACCGCCGATACAGCGGCGTCCACGCGAGGGAGCCGCAGTAGCTCCAACGCATCCTCCGGCAGAGGATATAGCTTATCCATGGCCTTACTTACCTTGAGGCCCAGCTCCGGGGTGTCCCATTCGCGGAAAAGAATGTCGGACGCAGAAAAATGGAAGGGAAACGCTACCGTGGGGCCCGCGAGTCCCAGAAGTACCGGATCCATCTTAGGCCCTTGGCGGGTTTCCACCGGTGGGGCCTTTTTTTTTTTTTTTTTTTTTTAAAGTAAAAACTTGTACTTCTAATTATTATTATTCTCTTCCTTTTATTATTTATTTATTTATTTATTTATTTATCCATCCATCCAAACTATCTCCCTGACTAACTATACCCCAGGGATCCCAGAGACTGTGGGTGGACCTGCCCCATCTGCTGGAGACAGAGAAAGACTGAGGGGCTGTGGGTGGCACCTTACTATATGTAGGGAGCCCGACAAGTTTTACTCTGTCTCCACCTGCTGGTGCGGAGTCACAACCCAGGTGTCTGGACTGATCCGGTACGTACAGGGAAACAGAATATAAGCTAACACAGAGATAACATAAAATAATTGACATAAAATAATTGACATAATTATGAAAACATTGTGGGGGAGCTCAAAAAGGAGGACTAGAAGACCTATGCTGGGAATGCCTGTTTAAAGAGCCAGGTCTTGAGCTTTTTCCTAAATTTGTACAGGCAGGGCTCAGTGCAGAGTTCAGTGGGGAGAGCATTCTAATGGGTGGATCCTGCAACAGAAAGGGCTCGCTCTCTTGTGGTGGTAAGATGACTGAATATTTCAGAGGAGAAGGAGGAAGCTTCTGCTGAGGACCCTAATATGGTCAGAATCAGAAAGCCATCTTTCCGCTGCAAAAGGCAGTAAAAGATTTGATTGATCTGGAGTGGGTCTCCCCAGAGGCCAATTTTAAAGGGGGGTGTTCCTTAACTAAAATATAGCCCTTAGTAGCTCTGGAAAAGGAAGTTTAAATTCCCAAAGGTGGCCTATTTGATTTATTCTGTTACCAAGGGGACTACTATACCAGTTGAAGGAGATACAGTGCTTAAAGATGCATAGGACAAAAAGACTGAGTCAATAATAAAGCAAGGCTTCAAGGCTTCTAGCATGGCACTTCAGATAACAGCATGTAGTTGCATTATAGCAAGGCCTGGTATGTGCCTATTCCAGTGCATACAGGCTGAGAAGTTGGCATCGGGTGGTGAAGTTGTTGAGGATACTTCTCACTTGGAGACGGGATTTAGCTGATGCCGCTTTGATGTGGTGCATACCTCGGTGAGAAATATGGCTTTCATAATAACACAAAAAGGTTGCTTTGGTTGTGGAACCGGTCAACAGATTCCAATTCTAAAAGCAATCTGATGAAGCCCCCTTTAAAATTAATCTACTGGAACAGGTCACATGATAGATTGAGCAGGGTGGTTGTGTCTTTGCTACGGGTGCTGCCCTGCTTCATCCCATCATCGGAACTATTCCCTTTAAGCTGCGTGTGTGCAAGGCTCCGCACACCTTTTCTCGTGGCCGTGGACAGCTTTTACGAAGACTAGTGGAGCCACTGTGGGGCCACTATGGAGCTTCATGGCATGAAGAAAAAAAGAGGCCCCAAAACTCTAGGTGCTTCTCTTCCTTTCTGCCTGCGTAGCCTAGAAGAAAAATGTTGACAGAGCTGTGAGGCAGGAAGGAGGAGGAGCATCTGCCCACATGCAGATAAGGAGCAGTGTCTGTGGCAGGGCCACTGCAGATCCCATCTTGCAGCAGCCTAAAAAGAGGAGGCCCCAGAGGTGAAAGGGAGGCTGAGGCCCAAGACAGAGAGAGAGAGAGAGATGAAAGCCCGTGTGTGAAATAGCATGTGAAAGTGTGAGCCGTATGTATGTATGAGAGCATGTGAGAGTGAGAGCCTGAGTGTGTGTGTGTGACAGCATGTGAAAGAGCTAGTGTGCATGTATGAGAGAGAGAGACAGCATATGAAAGTGAGAGCTGTGTATGTGTGTGTGAGAGAGAGCATGCAAGAGCCTGTGTGTGAGATAGCATGTGAGATTAGGAGCCTGGTATGCGAGCATGTGTGCGCGTGCATGCGTGTCAGAGAGAGAGAGCGTGTGAGAATGAGAGCCTGAATGTGTGTTTGAGAGAAGAAGGGAAAAAGGCAGGTGAAGACTAAAGAAACAGGAAAAAAAAAAAACCTCTGTAAAAGGAAATGGGAAAAGACCGAGAAAGGGAACATAGAACAAAAAGGCTTGGAACCAACCGATTAGAAAAATAAGATCAGACAACGAAGGTAAAAAAAAACAAAACCCGAAAAGAAGATTTTGAATTTTTAGTGATTGGCATATGTTATCTTTGGGAATGTGCATTACATATTTGCATTTTGTTCTTTCTTCAGTATTCCACTGTCCAGATTCTGGTTTCTTGGGCTTTCCATTTATTTTTGTCTGCAGCTTTCTGTTTCTGATTTGTAGTCCCTTATTCCGTATTAGGTAAGGTTCTGTCTATGTTCTACATGTGTAACTGAGGTGCAGTGTTTCTGCTGGCATGCGGTTTTTCTGTAGGGCTTTGCAGCAGTATGGCTTGTTGTTAACCCCAGTAGGTAGTGTATTAATGTTCTAGGGCAGCGCTTCTCAACCAGTGTGTCGCCAAGCACCGGCAGGTGTGTCGCATGCTCCCGGTCTCTCCCGCTGCTCTTCCTTCCTTGCTGCTGTTGCCGCTGGGTTATCAGCACGTTCAAGCCCAGTGGGAACAGCAGTGGTACTAGAAGAAGCTGTGGCACCTGCGTCTGGCCTTTTCTTTTTCCCGCGCCCCTCCCCCCCCCCCCGGTGACCCGGAACAGGAAGTGATACACGGTGCACGGGAAGGAGAAAGAGCCACGCCACGTGGAAAAATAGCAGCGGCGGCAGCATCGGCCCCCAAGCAATTGAAGCAGCCGGTAATCAGGAAAGGAGACAGCAGCATGAGCCTCCCGCGGCCGATGGGAGTCTTCTTTCTTGGCCTGCAGGGGCTGGAGGAGGAGGCTGTTGCAGCTACCATTTGTGCTCGGGGGGGGGGGGAGAGGAAGTGAGTGAGAGAAAGAGAGAGAAGCAGCCAGCTAGCCTGTGTGTGAGAGAATATGTGTTTGATTGAGAGCATGTGTGTGATTGAGAGAAACTGGTCAGAGAGCTGATGTGTGTATATATGTGAGAGACAATGAAAGTGACTGCTCAGGGAGATGACTGATGTGTATGTGAGAGTGTAAGACATTAGTCAGGGAGGTGACAGATGTATGAGAGAGAGAAAAAGCATTGATGTGAGAAGCATGGGAGTAAGAAGCCTGGTGTTGTGGGGGTGTGTGTGAAAGAAAGCATGGGAGTGAGAAGCCTGATTATGTGAGAGAGAGCATGGGAGTAGGAAGCCTGTGTGTATGCATGAGAAAGAGACTGGTTGGTAAGGTGACAGTGTGTGTGAGAGAAAGAGACTGATGTGTGTGAATGTGAGTGAAAGAATGTGATTCAGGGAATGAGAAGCCTGTGCACATGGAGAGTGAGCATGGAAATGAGAGAGAGACTGGTGTATGTGTGTGTGTGTGTGTGTGTGTGTAACAGAGAGAAAGTAATTAAGGGAATGAGAAGCCTGTGCATGTGAAGAGAGTGAGTATGGGAGTGAGAAACCTGGGTGTGTGTGAGACACAGCATGGGAGGGAGAAGCCTGTATATGTAAGACAGAACATGGAAGTGGGAAGCGTGTGTGTGTGTATGCATGAGAGAGATCAGGTGACTGGTGTGTGTTTGTGTGTGTGTGTGTGTGTATGTATATATGTGTGTGGGTGTGTGTGTGTGTGTGAGAAAGAAAGTGATTATGGGAATGAGAAGCCTAAGCCTACTGAGTTCATTGTAAACCGGCATGATGTGCTTCACGAATGTCGGTAAATAAAAGTTAATAATAATAAAAAAATAAGCATGGGAGTGAGAAACCTGGGTGTGTGTGAGAACAGCATGGGAGTGAGAAGCCTGTATATCTGAAAGAGAACATGGGAGTGGGAAGCCTGTGTGTGTATGCATGAGAGAGATCAGGTGACTGGTGTGTGTGTGTGTGTGTGTGTGTGTGTGTGTGAGAGAAATAAAGTGATTATGGGAATGAGAAGCCTGTGCATGTGAAGAGAACAAGCATGGGAGTGAGAGACTGGTGAGTGTGTGTGAGACAGAGAAAGTGATTATGAGAGTGAGAAGCCCGATTATGTAAGTAGAACACGAGAGTGGGAAGCCTGTGTGAGTGTGTGCATGAGAGAAACTGTTCAGGAAGGTGACTGGTGTGTGTGTCAAAGACTGTTTGGTAGATGATTGGTGTGTGAGAGACAGAAACTGGTCATGGGGGCATGACTGGTATAATGTGTGTGTGAGAGACATGGGCCCTAAGGAAGAGGACCATGAGTATAGAGCTTAGCCTCTACTGCTGCTTCTGGTGTGTGCTTCGGCCTGCATGGAAGAGGAGTAGGAGAGCTGCTGGAGGGGGTAAGTAAAGGTTGATTGACTGCCATTTTAATTATTTAATATTAAGTGATGTGTCTGCTTTTTTGAAATATTTTATTGGTGTTTGGAGAATTTTTAATAGTTTTTATGAGTTTTTAATTGTTGGATGTTATTCTGTTCATAGCTGTTTTGAAACATTTATTCTGCTTATTAGTATAGTTTTACAATTATTTCTGTGTGGGGATCTATATCTATAGCTGATTGCTAGTTCTGTTTTCCTAATAAGAGGTATATTGGTTTTTAGGGCCTGATTTAATATTTGTAGTGTTGCCTTTTCATAGATAGGGTTGCTCCTGTTTGAGTGTATTCCATAATACAGGTGTAACTGTGTGCAGATTAGTTTATGTGTATAACTGCAGATCCTGGGAGTATGTTAGGTCGGTTCTGTGTGTGTTACTGAGGTGAGATATTTTACTAGCATGTAAGCGTTTGTATCAGTCTTATTTGTTGTGTTTTCTCAAGAGGACATACATTGGTGGTAAACTGCTGTCTTTTCATAAGTAGGGCTATTGAGCCTGGTAGTAAAAGGAGTTTGAGTTGCTGTTACTGAGATGACACCAGAACCAGAATATCGTTTTTGTAGGGTGAGTTGTATGGGGAATGTTGTAATTCTGCTTTACATCCATTATTGTGGGTCAGGGGGGTTCCCGTGGATGCAAACTGTACTTTTACATCTAGCCCCGTGACGATCATGGGTCAGTGTGTCATGCATGTGAGAACCATATGTGTGTCCCAACAGAAAAAAGGTTGAGAACCACTGTTCTAGGACATGGTATAATATTTGCATTGCTGCCGTGTCATAAATAAGGCTGCTGCTTTGTGAGTTCTGAGATAGTACTGGCATGGCATGGAAAGTTCTAGCTGTCTTATTTTTTCAGGGGTTTATGTTACTTCTCAAAGTGTTTGGCAGTGAAGGGTTTGCAATTACTGAGATGAGTGTGTGTGTGTGGGGAAGAGAAGAGGAAGAGAATTGAGTGAGCATGCATGTACGTGGGAGAGAATGAAAGGAATGAGAGTGACTATGTGTGTGTTTGTGAGAATTAGCATATATATATGTGAGAAAGAGTTTGAGAGTGAATATGTAGGTGTGTTAGTGTGTTTGTGTATGTGAGAAAATCTGTGCGTGCTGCTTCCAATGATCCCTCTAAGGATTGGGTTGCTATAAGCATAAAATTGATTGGCTTTTTGCATCAAAAAATTAGAGCTCACAGAGTAATGAAACCAAAAGATTTTGCTCACGAGCAAAACTTTTTGCACACAGCAACACAATCTGTAGAAGGAACATTTGTCATCAGTCCTCTAAATACTGAATACAATGCTGATATAGGTTGCGGAAGCACTAGGGATATTTAATGCTATTATTTCAGCTGCATTACCAGTAGAATGGTTTAAAAAAAAAAGATAAGATGAGGCCTAGCAAGCACAAAATGCCATCAGTGGTCCAGTTCTGTGACGCTGGGCCCCTGAATTCGGCGACAGTTGCAGAATTAATGGCAGTGGCATGAAAATCTTGGATACAAAGTTTGAGAAGATGTATAATAAAATGGAAGAAATGAGTTTCAGAAATGAAGCAAAAAGTATTGGATTTTCAGGATGAAAGCAGAGTTGCTTACCTGTAATGGATGTTCTCCCAAGACAGCAGGATGTTAGTCTTCACAGATGGGTGACATCATCAGATGGAGCCCGGCAGAAAATACTTTCTAGAAACTTTGATTGGCACACTGAGCATGCCCAGCATGCCACTATCCCTGCAGCCACGCAGGGTCCCCTTCAGGCTGGTATCAAAGCATAAAAACAAGCGAAAAATAAAATAACAAAATGCAGACGAACCCAACTCCGCAGGGTGGGGTGTGGGTTTCCTGAGGACTAACATCCTGCTGTCCTGGGAGAACACCTGTTACAGGTAAGCAACTCTGCTTTCTCCCAGGACAAGCAGGATGGTAGTCCTCACAGATGGGTGAATACCAAGTTGCAGGCTGCCCTTGGAACACACTAGGCCAACAGACACCCAATAACGTGCAACAGGCACAACAGGGGTGCTGTTGGCAACAACGGGAGGCAGTCTGACCCACGTATTGGGCCCTAGGCATTGGGTTCTCACACCTGGAACAGGTTATGGAGGATAGACTGGCCGAAGACATTGTCCTGTCAACCATCCTTGTCCAGACAGTAGTGGGCTAGGGAACTCCACGTCACAGCCTTGCAGATTTCAGCAATAGGGACTGCACGGAAGTGGGCCACCGATGGTGCCATGGCCCTCACTGAGTGTGCTGTTACTCGGCCTCCGAGCGGAAGGCCTGCTTGCTCATAGCAGAAAGCGATACAGTGCACCAACCAATAGTACAGAGTCTGCTTGCCCACCGCAACCCCAAGTTTATTTTTGTCAAAGAACACGAAGAGATGGGTGGACTGCCTGTGGGCTGCAGTGCACTCCAGGTAAAAAACAAGAGCACGCTTCCAGTCCAGGGTGTGCAGAGCCTGCTCACCTTGGTGGGAGTGTGGCCTTAAAAGAAAGTGGGCAGTACAATGGACTGATTCAGATGGAAGTCAGTCATCACCTTAGACAGGAACTTAGGTTGAGTGTGCAACACCACCCTATCATGGAAGAACCTTGCATAAGGCAGATAGGTCACCAGGGCCTGCAGCTCACTGACCCAGCAAGTGGAAGTAATTGCCACCAGGAAGAGAACGTTTCAGGTGAGGTGTTTAAACTCGCAGAAGTGCATAGGCTCAAATGGAGACAGCATGAGCTGCGCTAGCACTACGTTGAGCTCCCAGGCCAAAACAGGACAACACAGTGGAGGCTTCAATTGAAGTAAGCCTCTCATGAAGTGCCCCCACTAAGGGCTGCACCATGATCGGAGTGTCACCCACACCTCGGTGGTAGGCGCTGATGGCACTCAGGTGGACACCACATAGTCTGCAACCACGATTCTGAGAGACGCCATAGATAGTCCAGGAGCTGAGGCATGGGACAGGTGAAAGGGTCGAGACCCTGCTCCACACACCAGACTGAGAAACTCCTCCCTTCAACTGGTAGGACTTGTGTGGAAGACTTACGAGAAGCTACCAGGACTTGTGAGACGTTGTCTGAAAGGTCGAGGGACTGTAACACTAGTCTTTCAACATCCAGGCCGTGAGGGCCAACGGCCGGAGGTTCGGGTGGCATAGCTTGCCCTGATCCTGTGTGATGCTCAGGTGGGAGGTGCCCAGGCATATGGGCTCCTGGACTGACAGGTTGCGCAGGATTGGAAACCAGACCTGTTGCAACCAATGCGGGGCTATCAAGATTATGGAGCCTCTGTCCTGTTGGAGCTTCATGAGGGTCTTGCCTATGAGTGGAATTGGAGGATATGCATACAGGAGACCCGCACTCCAGGATTGGGCAAAGACATCCACAGCTGGTTCCCTGTCTTCCCTGCACAGGGAGTAGAAGCGACTTACTTTGTGGTTCTGAGGGGACGTGAAAAGATCCATGTCCGGCAGACCCCACCTGCGGAAGATCTTTACTGCCATGGAGGGACCACTCGTGGGGGTGGAATATCCGACTGAGGCGGTTCACCAGCACATTCTCCATCCATGCCAGGTATACTGCTCGCATAAGCATGGCCCATGATAGGGCCCAGGCCTAAATATGCGCTGCTTCCTGACAGAAGAGATGGGAGCCTGTGCCCCCCTGTTTGTTCATGTACCACATGGCCGCTTGGTTGTCCACCTGTATCAAGACAACCTTGTGGGACAGGCGGTCTTGGAACGCAAAGAGGGCATACCGCATCGCCTGGAGTTCCAGGAAATTTATTTGGCATCTCGCCTCGGGCTTCGACCACACACCCTGTGTGCAGAGGCTGACGACATGGGCACCCCAGCCGATGTTGGAGGCATCTGTGGTAAGGATTATCTGAGCAGGAGGGGGCTGAAATGGAAGTTCCTTGCTCAGGTTGGCTTCTTGTGCCCACCAAGCGAGGGAGACCTGGAGTGGCTCAATTATCCGGACCAACGCGGAGAGTTCCTGAGAGGGTTGGTGCCACTAGGAACGCAAGGTCCACAGCATTAGTCTCATGGCCAGATAAGCCATTGGGGTGATGTGCACCAATGCCGCCATGTGGCCAAGCAGCCGCAAAAGCAGGCGAGCAGAGGCCTTCCGTCGGCGACAAATGGACCGGGCTAGGCCTGACGGAGTTGCAACCCGATTGCTGGGGAGGAATGCCCTGGCCACTGTGGTGTCCAGGTGCACTCCAATGAAGCTGAGCCGTTGGGACGGCATCAGCTGGGATTTGGGATAATTGATGGGAAACCCCAGCGACTGGAGCACTCCAACTGTCGAGTGCAGGGCCCAGAAGGCTCCCTCCCTCAAGGAACTCCTAATGAGCCAGTCATCCAGATATGGGAATACATGCATCTCCTTGGGGCACAGATGTGCTCCCACCACCGCCAAGCACGTGGTGAAGACACAGGGTGTGGAGGCAAGGCTGAAGGGTAGAACCCTGTTTTGAAAATGCCACTGGCCTACCACGAGGCGCAGGAATTTCCGATGAGGTGGAAATATGGCGATGTGTGCAAGGCATCCTGCAAATCGAGAGAGCAGAGCCAATCTCCCTGATCAAGAAGAGGGATTAAAGTGCCCAATGAGACCATCTTGAACCGCTCTCGCCTCAGGAACTTGTTTAAGGCTCAGAGGTCGAGGATGGGACGGGAGGCTGCCTGTTCTCTTTGCAATGAGAAAGTATCTGAGGTAGAAACACTGGCCTTGTTGGGTGCGGGGAACCGGTTTGACGGCTTTTGACCGCAACAGGGCCGAGAGTTCTAACTCGAGGGTCGTCGCATGCTCCACGAGGCCCCTCCCTGGTGAGGGAGGGGAGTCTGGCGGGATGCTGAGAAGATTTAGGCGATAACCCCATTTCACGATGGTTAACATCCATCAGTCAGTGGTGATGGGGGTCCAGCAGTTTGCAGACAGGCATAGCCGGCCCCCAACCGGTGGGTCGGGACCTGTGGGCACTGGGGTTAGGCTGCTGCTCTCTCTGCGCCAGTCAAAATCCCACTGCAGGGCCGGGCTGAGGCACGGGCTGGACCCAAGGCACCCACTGTTGGCATGGATTGCCCTTTGGGGTAGCCTGAGCCAGACAAGCTCGTGAGGCCGGAAGATAATATCTCCGTTGCCTATAGAAAGATTTTCTGGAGTCTCGACGCGGCGCCCGACGGGTCGCCGAGGAGAGGTCCAAGGTGCTGGTGGACAGTTGTCCTTTAGCTGGGCCACCGCACCCCAGAACGTATCTCTGAACAGGTTTTCCCCTGTGCACAGGAGGTTGGCTAGCTTCTCCTGGACTTCAAAGCAGAGAGTGGAGACCTTAAGCCAGGCCCAGCACCGGGCACTAATACCAGCCGCCAACAACCTTGCTGCTATCTCAAATACATTGTAGGCCGCTTGCACTTCATGCTTGCCGGCCTCAAACCCCTTCTGCATGATGGACTCCAAGCCTTCTTGGAACTGCTGTGGGAGACCTTCAGCGAACTCCTGGACTTGCTTCCAGAGGTTATGGTTGTACTGATTCATGTACAACTGATACACCACTATTCAGGCAATGAGCATCGTCCCCGGAAGACTTTGCGGCCTAGGGCATTCAAGGCCTTTTAATCCTTCCCTGGAGGGGCAGAGGACTGAGTGCGGGCCCTTTTAGCCTTCTTGAGAGCAGACTCCATTACAATGGACTGGTGTGGGAGCTGGCTCTTCTGGAAGCCTAGGGCCTGTTGCACTAAATAAATGGGGTCCATCTTCCGGTTGACTGGAGTGATGGAGTCTGGCTGCTCCCATAAACAGCAGAGGAGCTCAAGGAGGACTTCATGTACCAGGACAGCCACCACCTCCTTCGAGACGTCAATGAATTGAAGGACTTCCAATATTTTATGGTGGGTGTCTTCTTTAGTCAGAAGCTGAAAGGGTACGGCCTCCTCCATCGCCTGAACAAAACTGGTGGACAAGTCCTCCGGGGGTGAGCAGCATCTCTCGTCCAAAGGCGAAGGCTCCGACGGGAGATTATCCAAGGCTTCCAAGGAAAACTTGGAGGAATCATCGCTCCCATGGGTCATAAGGGGCCTCCTCCTCACCACTGACCCATTTGGATTGAGGAGGAAGGCCAAACCATGGGTCCCGGGGTACCAGCATCAATGGCCTGTCAGGGGGCCTCGGTGTCGCCGTGCGGGCATCGAGGACACTGGGACCATCGAGGGCCTCAGTGGACCTGGGGACTCTGGGGCACCCAATGGCCCGAGTCCGGGCTCGAACACCTACGGTGCTGCTCGTGGTCACAGGCACGGAGATGCATCCTCCTCCTCCGAGGAACCCGGAATTGGGATAATATCGGAGGGTGGAACCGGTGGTGGATGGGATACTGGAGGACCTCCAGGCAACGGCTGCATCGGCAAGGCACCGAGTAGCACGTCCAGCCTCTTCAGTAGGGGCACCAACATAGAGGGCACTGGCTTCGGTGCTGGTATGGGGGCCGATGCCAGTAGTTGCTCGAGGCCCTGAAGGGCACAGAGCACTGTCTGTTGGGACCATGCAGTCCAATTCCTCCCGAAATTTGGGCGTAGTGAGGGCCAATGAGGAAGGAGAAGGCAGATGTGGCATAAACAGCGCCTCCACGGGGGTCCATGGAGGTTCCTTACATGACACAGAGATTAGTGGGGAACACCCTGGGCTCCCGGGCCTACAGGAGAACGGGGCCTCCTCGCCTAGGGGCCGCTTCAGAGGGGGTTCGGCCAAAGCCGGTGCCCCTCCGGTATCGGTGCCAGCACCGTGCGGCGATGACCGTTGGTGCTTCTCTTGGTGCTTGGCCCGGTCCTTCTCCGGCACCAAGGAAGACGATCCCTAGGCCTTGGATTGGCCCGACATCAGTGAGGGGCGATCCCCCGTGCCTTTTTCATCACGGCAGGACACTGAGTCTCACAGCCCTCAGTCAGAACAATCCCCCTGGCTTGATGTCCCCGAAGCTGGAGTCAGTGGAGCCAATTGTCGGGAACCGAACAAGTGCTCCATCTTATCCTGGTGGGCCCGCTGACCTTTGGGGGTCATCTGAACGTAACTGAGGCACCTACAAAAATCATGGGAAGGCCCCAGGCAGAGGATGAGTCCGTAATGGACATGGTCCGTGCACACTGGGGGCACTTCCGGAAGCCAGTCGCCATCAAAAAAGATGACAAGCGATTGGTGGCCAGCGGCCACTGGGGGATGGACGTTTGGGCAACAACTTGGAAAATGTACCTAACGAACACGCAGGGGGAACAGACTCGCAAAAGGGGACCCGGAGCAGGAAGTATTGGTGAAGAACGAATAATTTCTTCTGTGTAGGAAAAAGAGTTGAAGAGCTCCAAAAACCCGCAAGGCAACAGCACCGAAGGGGGACCCCGCATGGCTGTGGGGATAGTGGCATGCTATCCCTGCAGCCATGCTCAGTGTGCCAGTCAAAGTTTCTAGAAACTTTGACAAAAGTATTCCATGCAGGGCTCCATCTGATGATGTCACCTATCTGTGAGGACTACCATCCTGTTTGTTCTGGGAGCATGTATCCATCTCTTATTTTACCCTGCCGATTTGCTGGAGAGTGCAATTACTCCTTAGCTACATTATGAAAATGAATTATTTAATGACGGTTGCCCCGGATGAAACCCTGTGACACTGCACATTTTCATAACTGTTTATAAAATTCTTTGCCTCAACATCCATCACCATTAAATAATATATATTCTTCATTTCATGTTACCAGAGACGCCTGTGTAAGGCCTTTCCAGGAATTTTTGCCCTGCCTGCATTTCCTTTGTGCATGTTTGGAGCCGCTTCATTTGAATATTTTTCTTAATACTGTGAAACTAGTTTTGTGCTTCTGTCCCTCCTGATGCAGCCCTAGTGCAAAACACGATCTATGTCCTTTTCCAAGGATCCCAGAATCTTTAGCAATCCAGATAAGTAGACATTTGAAGTATATTATATGTGAAAAGTCTACCCCTACCAATTTTCCAACTAATAGTTTGTTATGCCTCCATCTGAAGGCAGAATAGAGCCAAAACTGGAAGCAGATCTATTTTTCCCTGCCTCACATACATAAGCATCTATAGTCTCTCCTTGCTGTCAGTCATCCGAAGCACAACCGCTCAGGTTCATCCTTTTACCTTCAGTGGGAACATAGTAACTCGCTCTGGAGCATCAATGTTGTACCAGACACACAAGCTGCTTCTATTCTGTGCCACCACCACATCACTGCAAGGCACCCACTGCACATAGGAGCAATAGTTCAGGATTGTTGTCTTGGTGTCACTTTCAATGTCATAGAGATGCAACTGGGTAAGAAGAGAGAAAATGAAAGTCACTGCTGGGCATTAAACCTTACAATATTTTATTATTCTAAGAAATCAAAGTCACACTTACTACAGATCAACTGCCAGATCTGGGGGGAAAGGAGAAAGGGATTATAGGTAGCTACACTCATTATCAGACCAACAAGAAGGATTAGCGACAAAGATGGTCACTAATACAGTATTCTCCATCCCTGGTATGTCACTGTTCTTTCCCTAGGCACATTCCCCTATATCAGCACATTTATTCAAACAGTATCATTGATTAGCTCTGTGCTATAAACACTTCCAGCTTATGAAATCTTACCCGTAGTTTTTTATCCCTGAAGAGAAGCTTATGCCCAGTCTCATTCAGCTCCAGCCAGTCGATCTTGTTGTCATGGCTGATAGTGCCAATGTTGGAACCAGTGGTGAGATCCACTGTGAACATGAAAAATAAACAATCACTTTGGATCATGGAAAAGTGTGTACTGTTCTGCTCATGAGTACAAAAAAGGAGTGTAAGGGCAAAGAACAAGTTCTTAAAATGGTACAGAGACTGAAGAATAAGACTACACTGTATGAACATGGCACAGATACCTCTACAAAGAGTTTTCAAGATTCTGGAACCCAAAACTGAAAATACTGCAACCCTAAAACTAATAATAATCAAAAATATTAATTTACAAATCATATTCCTTTTTTTAAATAGATTGTAGTGTGAGCAAGAATCAAACTAGCCACAGGTTACAGTTACTTTACCTCCATTAATCTAAACTTTAAAATTCATAGTACTGCTTGTGGCTATTAGGCTTGTTGGTAGCTGTTATTCACCCTACTTGAAGCTTCTGGTAGCCCTGCTGGATGCTGTTAATTACCAACTCCATTTACATTAACAGCTAAATCATAGACCATTGCTGGTCTAGCCTCCGGTGCTTTAGCCAGTGGCCCAGAGTGGGAGCTCAGCATTTGTCCTGTTTGTCTGTCTTGAATAGACTGTAACTTCTAAGGAGAAGGGACAGTCTCTTACGTAGCTTGCTATAGTGCTGTGAATATCTTTTTGCGCTATAGAAAAGATATGTAGTAGTAGAATCCCATCATTTATCAACTATGCTAAACTGTCAGCACTGCTGCCAAGCTTCACCCCTATTCTGAATTAACAATACCAGCTATTGAACCATGCAAGGTTAGCTTCCAATCATCAGTGAGCTTAGTCAGCTAATAGCAGAGAAGCAAAGAATAGGAACCAGAGAAGACTGACTACCTGAGTGAATTCAGCTGAAATTTAAAGCAAGACCAGAATTACATATAAAAGCTTGTTTTGAAAGACATTTTTTCAGGATGGACAGGGCAGGAGTATCAGTTGCTTGCTACAACCCCCAGTTATTTGCCTGTAACTTTCCGGCTCCCCACTCCCATACACACTTTGTATTGTCTCCACTCCATTCCCCCATGCTCTATCCCCCAAGTTTTCTCTATTTGAAAGAAACCCCTCTTTTAAACCTTGTTGTACAATATCTGAGATATGGACTTGTAAATCCAAAGTGTGATCAGTCGAGAGGAATTTCCTTAACATAATCGACTTTATTCTGCACCACAATGGCTCTACCTTCGTCAGCAGATTTAACTACCACATCCGGATTGGCAGACAAAACTTGAATTGCTCGATGCTGAGAATCTGACCAATCTTTAGATAACCATTTGCGGACAAAATTATGGGAATGCTCCAAACTGTCTAAATCTTGCAGTACCAACTGTATAAAGGTGGCAATAATGGGATCAATCGGTTCCGGAAGTATCCAATGGGATTTTGGAACAATAATTGAATTATCATACACCAAAGAGTCTCCATTATGAAAATATAATTTAATTTGTAAAGATCAAAAAAACAAAAAAAGATCAATCCTTGTCTGAAAATAATTATATTGACTTTCAGAGACATATGCAAGCCTTTATTCAAAGCTATAATCATTTCATTTGAAAGAGGATTATTCGAAAGATTTATTACAGCTGTAGTTTGTGATGCTGTGCCCGAGTCATTGGCCCATCCCAATCCGTTGAGCATGTTCGAGAGTAATTTCTCCCCGGATGACCTCTGTTGTTTTCTCGGAAATGTCCCAAAAAACCCGAAGGCTGAGATTGTCCCAGTGCTGGGGTCTGTCTCTGTGATGGGCCTCTTTTCTCATCATTATTCACTGGCGAGTCTTCTGATGAATCTTGAAACGTCACATGAGGACATTTACTCAGTTTTCTTCGAGCGTCAAAAATAAACTTGCTCAGATTTGTAATCCTGCTCATCTCTGCAAAACTTCTGTATCTTAAAATGTTTCAGTTAAGTTCTGAACTGGGAAATGGTACGCTAATTGCTTATGAGAAGCTTCATAAATATCGGCGCTTGTTGATGTCTGCAATTGTGTCTTAATGTCTGTCACTTCTCTCTGTAAATCAGTGATAGATGCTGATGTTCGTTCCACGATCAGCAACATCAGATCTAAGGAACAGTTGTTTAAGACCGTAGGTCCATTTAGATAGAAAGGTGGAATCCTCTTGAAAAACTCTTGGCTCCTTTTGCATCACAGTAAGCCCCGTGGGATCATCTGTTACTTAATGTACTCTACCATCGTGGCTTGATGCATCTCCGCTCTAGTCAAACTTTTCAAAATAGTTGTCAAGTCTGTTCATGAACAACTCGTTTCACTTGTATCACCCGGATTAAATTTATTTAGAATTTTTTTATACCGGTATTAGTCGAAATCGGTTTACAGTGGAACAATAGCATGGAAAATACAATGAACAGGGGAAAGGGAAGGGGGAACAAAGAACCACAAATAGTAGCAGGGGAGAGAAAAACAAACAAGCGCAAAGCAACTTGGAAACAAATGTGGTTTGTTTAATTACTGCTGAAATTTGTTCCTATGAAAAACTTTGACCATTTTTCCATTCTCCCCCTAACGGCGCCATGTGGGATAAAGCAATTCCGATCAATGAATCCAAACTCACTAGCCCAAATAACAAACGTAATCTGGGGACTACAAAAATGAATCCCAAACACCAAAAAACTCACGTCACCCAGTTATATATTTTTATACTTTTTTTGTACATCAAAGAATTTTTATCATGCTAGATAGTTTCTTTTGTAGGACCCCCAGAGTACAGTTTATATCACCCACAAACTGTGTTCTCACTTAGGTCCAACTTTGCTTTATTCATCCCAAAAATATATTTTTTTATATTTTATTTTCTTATCCTAATAAAAACTTTACCTGTATGTATATGTATCATTGTACTCAGGTCCAATCAGAGTGATATCTTTAAATGACTGTTCCTTTTATGAGAAGGAATAAACTTAGTTTTTGGGTACTTGCCAGGATTGGCCACTGTTGGAAACAGGATGCTGGGCTTGATGGACCCTTGGTCTGACCCAGCATGGCATGTTCTTATGTTCAGAAATAGCTACTTAGCTTGCCATTACACTCAGATCCTAGCTCCGACATGGATCCACTTTTCGATGTTAAATCTGCTTCAGGGGGCATCCAAACATGTTGTAAACCTTTCTTTCCCTTTCCAGTTGGCCACGCTCATTCAAAGGTATTTCCCAGCTTTCATAGACCATATGTATTCCTTCTTCACCCTTCATCAAAAATATGTCCCCAGATTACGTTTGTTATTTGGGCTAGTGAGTTTGGATTTACGTGAAACATCAAACAAACCAACAAGACGCCTTGCTTGCCTTGATGAGACCAGGGAGAGAACTTTTTATGTTGCTAGTCCACAGTTGTAGAATAGTTTGCTGGAGGAGATCAGGAACATCCAATGCTATGTAACCTTCAGGAAACAGATCAAAGCCTTTTATTTTAAAAAGCTTTTAACATGGATATATATCAGATCTTATAGGTTTTTTCTATCAAATGTTGCCTATTTTTCTTTAGTGTATGTTTTTTAGTATTTATCTTTTATTTATGTGATTTTATGTTTTTAATGATATTATATTGTCATGTTTCTTATTTTGTAATGATCATAATTTGGCTGTATGTGTTTTGTTTACATTATAAGAACATGTCATACTGGGTCAGACCAAGGGTCCATCAAGCCCAGCATCCTGTTTCCAACAGTGGCCAATCCAGGCCATAAGAACCTGGCAAGTACCAAAAACTAAGTCTATTTCATGTTATCGTTGCTAGTAATAGCAGTGGCTATTTTCTAAGTCAACTTAATTAATAGCAGGTAATGGACTTCTCCTCCAAGAACTTATCGAATCCTTTTTTAAACACAGCTATACTAACTGAACTAACCACATCCTTCGGCAACAAGTTCCAGAGTTTAATTGTGCGTTGAGTGAAGAACTTTCTCCGATTAATTTTAAATGTGCCACATGCTAACTTCATGGAGTGCCCCCTAGTCTTTCTATTATCTGAAAGACTAAATAACCGATTCACATCTACCCGTTCTAGACCTCTCATGATTTTAAACACCTCTATCAACCATCTCTTCTCCAAGCTGAAAAGTCCTAACCTCTTTAGTCTTTCCTCATAGAGGAGCTTTTCCATTCGCCTTTCCCTGTACCTTCTCCATCGCAATTATATCTTTTCTGAGATGTGGCGACCAGAACTGTACAGAATTCTATTTATTTATTTTTGCTATTTGTAGCCCACATAATCCACACACTCGGTGGAGATACCCGTTCCGGAGAAGGTTTTCATGGGTAATGATTCAGATGGACTGAACCAAATCATGGTGAACCTAGACGATGTGATAGGCCTGATTGATAAACTGAAGAGTAGTAAATCACCTGGACCGGATGGTATACACCCTAGGAATACAATGGTATACACCCTAGGCATGCAACCCTAGGAATACGACGAGTGATGCATATAGGGAAAAGTAATCCATGCTATAGTTACACAATGTTAGGTTCCATATTAGGTGCTACGATGGTATACACCCTAGGAATACGATGGTATACATCCTAGGCATGCCACCCTAGAAATATGACGAGTGATGCATATAGGGAAAAATAACCCATGCTATAGTTACACAATGTTAGGTTCCATATTAGGTGCTACCACCCAAGAAAGAGATGAATAAAACGGAAAATGTCATATTCAAGGTGGGGGTCTCACCATGGAGCGTTACAGAGGCATTATGACATTTTCCGTTTTATTCACCATTCCCTTCCTAATAATTCCCAACATTCTGTTTGCTTTTTGACTGCCGCAGCACACTGAACCAACGATTTCAATGTGTTATCCACTATGACGCCTAGATCTCTTTCTTGGGTGGTAGCACCTAATATGGAACCTAACATTGTGTAACTATAGCATGGGTTATTTTTCCCTATATGCATCACCTTGCACTTATCCACATTAAATTTCATCTGCCATTTCGATGCCCAATTTTCCAGTCTCACAAGGTCTTCCTGCAATTTATCACAATCTGCTTGTGATTTAACTACTCTGAATAATTTTGTATCATCTGCAAATTTGATTACCTCACTTGGTCGTAGTTCTTTCCAGATCATTTATAAATATATTGAAAAGTAAGAGTCCCAATATAGATCCCTGAGGCAATTCACTGCCCACTCCCTTCCACTGAGAAAATTGTCACTCTCTGTTTCCTGTCTTTTAGCCAGTTTGTAATCCACGAAAGGACATCGTTACCTATACCATGACTTTTTACTTTTCCTAGAACTTTATCAAACGCCTTCTGAAAATCCAAGTACACTACATGTTCCGGTTCACCTTTATCCACATGTTTATTAACTCCTTCAAAAACGTGAAGCAGATTTGTGAGGCAAGACTTGCCTTGGGTAAAGCCATGCTGACTTTGTTCCATTAAACCATGTCTTTCTATATGTTCTGTGATTTTGATGTTTAGAACACTTTCCACTATTTTTCCTGGCACTGAAGTCAGGCTAACCGGTCAGTAGTTTCCTGGATCACCCCTGGAGCCCTTTTTAAATATTGGGGATACATTAGCTATCCTCCAAGTCTTCAGGTACAATGGATAATTTTAATGATAGGTTACAAAATTTTACTAATAGGTCTGAAATTTCATTTTTTAGTTCCTTCAGAAACCTAGGGTGTATACCATCCGGTCCAGGTGATTTACGTATGCCACCCTGGAGGTTCTGGATTTTAGCTTCCTACCTAAAATCCTAAATTTGGCTTCCAGAACCTCTCTCCCACACTTTCCTATGTCGTTGGTGCCCACATGTACCACGACAGCCGGCTCCTCCCCAGCACTGTCTATAATCCTATCTAGGTGGCGCGTGAGGTCTGCCACCTTCGCACCAGGCAGGCAAGTTACCAGGTGGTCCTCACGTCCACCAGCCACCCTGCTATCTACATTTCTAATAATTGAATCACCAACTATGATGGCCGGCCTAACCCTAATTGTGAGAGGACAATACATCACCTGGAGAGCAGGTCCTTGCTACAGGATCACTTCCTGCTACACCAGGGTGATGTTCTCCTACTGGGAGACCTTTCTGATCCAAGGCAGCACTAGGGCTGCCAGACTGGATTTGGGACTTGGCTACTATGTCCCTGAAGGTCTCGTCAATGTACCTCTCTGTCTCCCTCAGCTCCTCCAAGTCTGCTACTCTAGCCTCCAGAGATCGGACTCATTCCCTGAGAGCCAGGAGCTCTTTGCACCGAGTGCGCATACACAATCTCTCACCGGTGGGTAAAAAATCATACATGTGACACTCAATGCAAAAGACTGGAAAGCCTCCCTCTTGTTGCTGGACTGCTGCCTTCATCTTAGTTTTATTGAGTTCCTAGTTAAGTTTAAGATACTAAGGGAGTTGAAATGAGAGTAGTTTAAATTTACAGGTGAATTTACTAATTAATCAGCTAGTGTCCTACAAGGGGATGATTAAACTTTCACTAAGGGCTGGTACAATAGTATGATTTAGATAAGACCCTGATTGATTTTTGATGAGAAAGTGTCTCGTGCCTAAAAATCAAGGGTTGAGTGGGTGGGAAAGACAGACACTGGAATTAACTATCTCTGGCTTGCTTGTTACCTCAGACACACACAAACTCTAAAGAATATATCCCTTAATTTCACCTTTCACCAAACTTTTATAAGCCCAAAAATTTCAGAAAGCTATACTTACCAATCCTCTTTAACCACAGTTAAATTAATCTTCGCTCAGTTAATGGAAGGGTTTGAGATTCTTCCGGTCCTCCTCTACTGGAAAGGGTGCGGGGCCTCTGGAAGCTGGGGCTGTGGAAGTCAATCCCTGGATCATTTGCGGTGACCTCTGGACTCCTCTCCCGGGGGATGCTGGGAGCAGTATGCAGATGAGCCTTCCGGTCCTCCTCTACTGCAAAAGAATGCAGGGCCTCTGGAAGCTGGGCTATGGACGCCAATCCCTGGATCACTTGCAGTGACTTCTGGACTCCTCTCCCGGGGGATGCTGGGAGCAGTATGCAGATGAGCCTTCCGGTCCTCCTCTACTGCAAAGGAATGCAGGGCCTCTGGAAGCTGGGCTATGGACGCCAATCCCTGGATCACTTGCGGTGACTTCTGGACTCCTCTCCCAGGGGATGCTGGGAGCAGTATGCAGATGAGCCTTCCAGTCCTCCTCTACTGCAAAGGAAGCTCCCTGGTCCCAGAATGCTCCACTAAGAGGGGGAGTCCAAAGCTTTCTCTTCAGAAGCTAAAACCTGAATTTCCCTTTTCTTTTTTTCCAAGATAACCCAGTCACCCCCTTCCATTGAGAGACAGAGTTCAAGTCTTTCACCTCATGAGCCTTTTTCCTTAATGCTTTACTATTTAGCCTACCAGTACGTAGTCCACAGCACAAGATGCGTATCCGACCATCTACTGGAGACAGATTATTAACATGCTGCTGTCAGCATAGATACATATAAGAAGTGTATTAATGTTTTGTATTGTTATTGTTACGGTCCCAGGCCGTGCCCCGGTCCCTCCACCTACCTCGGGGCCGGCTTGAGCCGCTGGAACCTCTCTTCGGCCGGCAAGGCCCAGTCTAGCTTCTGCCGCGGCATTCCCTCTTTGAGGGAGAAGCAGTCGATCCTCTGTGCTTGGGTCTGCCCCCTAGATGCGCGCGTGCAAGGGCTCTGGATTTAAAGGGCCCAGCACGGGAAGACGGAGGACAGCCCAGAGATGACGTCAGACGCTGCAGGAATATTTAAACCCTGCATCCACCTCTGTGCCTTGCCTTGCAACAAGGTTCACTCTCTGTTGAGAGCTACTAGTTGCTGCTTCCAACTACTGGCTTCTGATTCCGGCTTCTGTCCACTGGTTCCTGACTCCGGCTTTCATCGAGAAGGCCTCTCCTAAGTCCAAGCGGCTCGGGTCCTCACGAGCTCCTCTCGGGGGGACCGCGGGCTTCCAGTGGTGAAGTTCCAGTTGGCCTCCTGGCTTCAGCTCTACTCTTCTCTATCCTCTGGAACTCCTCTTCAGACACCGGCCCACAGGAAATCGCACGTAAGTCCAAGCGGCTCGGGTCCTCACGGGCTCCTCCTGGGGGGACATCGGGCTTCCAGTGGTGAAGATCCGTCCGGTCTCCTGCCCTGTGCCGCCTCCCGGCTTCGACATCTACTGTGGGCCTTCCCACGGTGAGTCATCATCTGTCCTAGCCGGCTCAAGGGTCCACGAATCCAACAGTTATTAATTTCTCTTATTTCTTGTTTTATTTCATTATATAAATGATATAAACTAAATAAACAAAAAATAAAAAAAGTGACATCAGTGTATCTATATATCTGTCTCCTGCTGGTCAGGGTACACAACCCTACTTGTCTTGCCTGGATTGGTCTGACTGGATGAAGAGGCAGAGAATACGGGTTATTCATTCTGCACCTAGTTTAAATAGACTGAGTTACACTATTAAGAAAAAAGCTAGTATTCTACCTCTATCAGCTGGAAGAGGGATTCAATCAAATCATTCTAGATGGGTGTAGAAGAAAGAAAAAGAAACAAACATTTTCCCCTGGCTCCTGAAAGATGTTGCCTGGCACCCAAGTTTTTCTCCATAACTAATTTTGATTATTAAATTTATAAGAACATGATTGTTTCAACTGTAATAAAACATTTTGAAAACCCCATAGCCTTACTGTGACAAATAGCCTTAGAATGCAGCTGCAGTTTTATATGTCTGTTCAAGTGATATGACCATACTGTATGAGGTAATCTGGGTGATAAGAGACTTAGCATGTGATTACAACTGACCTCTACATGTAGTGCAATGACAGTTATAAATCGTCCAGCAAGGTTGATCAAAGGTCACTTTCTCTGCAGCCTGGTTTAATTTGCCAGATTGATTAAATCAAGTTCCATCAATTCCTATTGCTTTCACACTCACCTGTAGCTATGGTCTTGATATCTATCAGATATGAGAGTTTTTTGCTGTCCTCTACACCCTTCTGTCTTCTCTCATTCAAGCGAACACTGTTAGGAGGAAAAATCACCCACTAATATTTTTATTTATTTGACTTTTATATTCTACTTTTTGGCCCTTGAAAGCAGATTACATTCAGGTACTGTAGGAACTTTACTATCCCCAGGGGTTTAAAATCTAAGGGCCTCATTTACCAAGCACGTTTCCCATCAGCACAGAATGGGAGAAAAGTCTTAGTAAATCAGGCAACAGAGGGTAAAGTGACTTGCCCAATGTGACAAGGAAAGGCAGTGGGATTTAAACCTTGGTTTCCCTTGTTCACAGCTCACTGCTCTAACCATATGCAAAAAAAAGATCACTGCTCTTCTTGGGCTGGTAATACCCAATCACTGTCTCCTTCAGGAACTCCTCCGTTGCTTAAAACGTGCAAAGTCTATGGGTACTTTCATCTGCCCAAGTTGCACCAGTTCTCAAAGGGAAAGTACACACATACTTTGCCTTTGAAAGCTGCCCAAGGAAAAAAGTACCTGCAGAAATTTGCACCTGCTCTTTCTGTGGATATTTTTTGAGTAAATACACCACACATAGTTTTGAAAAAATAAAACTATGTGCGGTTGCTTCCCCCAACCTAACCCTGCCCTGGGAATTTGTCCATGAGAATGTGGGCAAAACTATGCATCTTGTAGAATTATGAGCATACTTTTACCTGCATACAGAATTGGCAATTTTCTAATAGCTCTTATACCCATGTAAAGGAAAATTTGTTCTTACCTGCTAATTTTTGTTCCTGTAGTACCACGGATCAGTCCAGACTGCTGGGTTTTGCCTCCCTTCCAGCAGATGGAGACAGAGAAAAACTTGAATGGCACCCCCTGTAAGTACGGTACACCACCTGCGGCCCCCTTCAGTATAAACAGTATCAAAGCAGAAATTGAATTTTAACTTTTAACAGCAATCCAAATCCAATGGCTAGATCAAACCTAAGGAAATGGAATACAAAAAACTAAATACAGGTCAAGAGCACTCTGAAATCTTTGTTCTGCTACGCAGTCTTCCAGTAAAACTGAAGAAAAAAGGATTCGAGCGGACTCACCAATTGAACAACTTCTACTCTGGGCGGGCGTCTGGACTGATCCATGGTACTAAAGGAATGAAAATTAACAGGTAAGAACAAATTTTCCTTTCTCTGTACATACCCGATCAGTCTAGACTGCTGGGATGTACCCAAGCTGCCTTACATGGGGTGGGACCTAGAAAGCCCCGCTCGAAGAACACTACTACCAAAACCTTCGGAGTCCGGAGCCCAAACGTCCAAATGGTAATGCGGAGCAAAAGTTTGCAAAGATTTCCAAGTCGCCAAGTCACCGCTCTACAGATCTCCTGGGGCGAGACCAACTGGCTTTCTGCCCAGGATGCAGCTTGAGACTGAATCGAATGAGCCTTAAGACCGTCCGGAACTGTGCACCCGTGACATATGGACACTGAAGCAATAGCTTCCTTTAACCAACGGGCAATGGTGGCCTTGGAAGCCTTATGTCCCTTCTTAGGACCGCTCCATAAGACAAAGAGATGATCTGACAGTCGAAATTCATTAGTGACCTCCAAGTAATGCAGAAGTACCCACCTGACATCCAACCTCCTCAATTCGGGAGCATGAGGAGATTCTTGATCCAAGTCCAGAAAAGTCGGCAACTCTACCGACTGGTTCATGTGAAAGGCCGATACAACCTTAGGAAGAAAAGATGGTACCGTTCAAAGGGATTCACCTGAGTCTGAAAACCTATCTGAAAACCTATCATGGACAAGATAGGGCCTGAATCTCAGACACCCTCCTAGCCGAGCAGATAGCCATCAAAAAAACTGTCTTTAGCATTAGGTTCTATAAAGTAACACGCTTAAGTGGTTCAAAAGGAGGTTCGCACAACGTTCGTAGGACCAAATTCAAACTCCAAGAGGGACGAATAGCCCGGACAGGAGGGTTCAAGTGCTTCACACCTCAAAGAAAATGCACTACATCAAGATGAGCTGCTAGAGACGCTCCTTCCACCTTGCCTCATAAGCAGCCCAAGGCCACCACCTGAACCCTTAGAGAACTGTAATCTAACCCCTTCAACAAACCTTCCTGTAAGGCGAGGATGTGAACTATTGAGGCGTGCCAAGGGGAAACCTTCAATCCACTACACAGAGTCGAAAACCTTCCAGACCCGAACATATGTAAGAGAGGTCGATGATTTACATGCCCGCAAAAGAGTGGAAGTGACTGTATCCGGATAACCCTTCTTTCTTAATTGCTTCCTCTCATAAGCCAAGCCGCCAGACAAAAGCGATCTGCCTGGTTGAAAAATACTGGACCTTGCCTCAGTAGATTTGGAAGATGACCTAGATGGAGCAGATTGTCTACTGCTAGGTTGACTAGATCTGTGAACCACAGCCTCCGTGCCCACTCCGGAGCTACAAGGATCACCATCCCCAATGGGCCTCTATTTTTCTTGACCTTGCCCACCAGGGGCCAAGGAGGAAAGACGTAGAGCAGAATTTTGCGGGGCCACAGAAGGACAAGAGCATCCACTCCTTCCACCCCGTGTTCACTTCTGTGACTGAAGAAGCGAGGCGCTTTGGCATTCGTCCGAGTCGCCATTAAATCCAAGCGAGGAACGCCCCACCGATGAGTTAAGAGCTTGAACGCCTCCTCAGACAGCTCCCACTCTCTGGGATCCAGCCACTGATGGCTCAGAAAATCTGCCTGAATGATGTCTACCCCGGCAATGTGAGAAGCCGCTAACCTGGCAAGATTTCACTCCACCCAGGCTATGAGCTTGTCCGCCTCTGAGGCTACTGGACAACTCTTCGTTCCTCCTTGCTTGTTGATGTATGCTGTCGTCACATTGTCGGACAGCACCCTCACTGACTGATGACAGATGAGGGGAAGGAATTTTCGCAAAGCCAGTCGCACCGCTCTTGTTTCCAGACGATTGATGGACCACTGCGCCTCCTGCTCTTTCCATTGGCCTTGCACTGCTTGGGACTGGCAAACTGCCCCCCAACCGGAGAGACTGGCGTCCGTTGTCACAATGATCCACTGAGGGACTTCCAGATCCATCCCTCGAGTCAAATGTTCAGGGATCTGCCACCAATCGAGACTGGACCTGGTGGGTTCCTGGAGCGGCAAGTGAATCTGGAATTCCTCTAATCTGGGAGCCTAAAGTGAGAGCAAAGCCCTCTGCAACGGTCTCATATGAGCGAAGGCCCAGGGAACCAACTCCAGCATAGATGCCATAGAACCAAACACCTGCAAGTAATCCCAGACCCTGGGAACTGGCAGGGACAAGAGACGACGAATCTGAGACGTCAGCTTGTCTATCCGCTTCTGCATAAGGAAGACTTTCCCGATCCCTGTATCGAAACGTGCTCCCAAAAAGTCTAGGATTTGTGCAGAACACAAATGACATTTGGCAGGATTGATGATCCACCCAAGAGAGCGAAGGGTCTGCATCACTTGGCCAACCACCTTCCTGCGTAGGTCCTCTGACTTCACTCGAATAAGCCAATCGTCCAAGTATGGATGAACCAGAAACCCTTCCCGCCGGAGAGCCGCCACCACCACCACCATCACCTTGGTAAAAGTACGGGGAGCAATGGCCAACCTGAATGGAAGGGCCTGAAACTGATAATGCCTGCCGAGGACCAAGAAACGTAGATACCTCTGATGGTCCTTGCGAATCCCTATGTGTTTAGGTATGCCTCCATCAAATTGAGGGAAGCTAAAAACTCTCCTCTTCTGATGGAGGCAATGACGGACCATGGAGTCTCCATGCGAAAATGGGGCACTTGAAGGGCTCTGTTGACCTTCTTTAGGTCTAAAATCGGGTGGAAAGACCCCTCCTTCTTGGGAACCACAAAATAAATTGAATATCTTCTGGTCCTTTGCTCATCCAGAGGAACCGGGATCACAGCTCCTAGGTCTACCAATCGACGAAGCGTCTGAGTCACATGGCGTCGTTTCTCCAAGGACCCGCAGGGAGACACCAGAAACAGGTCGCGTAAAGGACGAGCAAAATCTAACGTGTAACCGTGTTCTATGATGTTTAGAAGCCAGTGGTTCGATGTTATTTTGACCCACTCCTCATAAAATAGGGATAGCTGCCCCATACGACTGGAATGGAGGAATGGTTCGGCACTATTTATTGTAAGGACTTAGCTCCCGCTGAACCAGGAGTGACACTGTCATGGGCAGGTCTATGGCCTCGAAAAGAATGAGCCCAAGACTGTGGCCTTCCTGATGGCTGCCTCTGTCCAAAGGTGGGTGGTCTAGACTGACGAAACCAGCGCTGAACCCTAAAACGAGAATAGGAAGACCCCTGGAGGCTTTAGGCCTATCCTCAGGGAGCATGTACACCTTATTATCCCCCAAGGATTTAATGAGTTGCTCCAAATAGTCTCCAAAAAAGAATTTCCCTCTAAAGGGAAGCGCTCCCAACTGTGACCTGGACGAAGCATTGGCTGACCAATTACAAAGCCACAAAAGTCTGCGGGCCGACACTGCGGAAGCCATCGTGCGGAAAGAAGTACGAAGGAGATCTTACAAAGCATCGGCGCCATACACCAATGCCGCCTCCAAACGATTCGCCTGCTCCGGGGAAAGCTCCCTGGCACCCAGGAGCTATGTACCCACCTGAGGCTCGTGCATTGCATCAAACTACTGCAAATTGCTGCCCTAATACCAAGGGCCGACACCTCAAAGATTCTCTTGAGAAGAGCTTCAAATTTACGATCCTGGGGATCCTTAAGGGTCACCGCCCCAACAACCAGAATAGTCGTATGCTTCGTGACTGCCGACACAGCCACATCCACCTTAGGAACCTGAGGAGGTCCAGAGAATCCTCCAGCAGCGGATACAACTTATCCATAGCCCGCCCCACATGAAGGATAGCTTCTGGAGTATCCCACTCCCGGAACATAAGCTGGAGTAACATGGGATGAAAAGGAAAAGTTCTAGCCAGGGGGCGTAGACCAAAAAGGACTGGATTCACTGTGTCCTGTCCCGCGGCACTTGTGGGACCTGAATCCCCAGCTCTGCGAGGATATGCAGGTTCATCGGGTCTAATTCATCCCTACAAAGCAACCGAAGGACCAGAGGATCATCCCCCTCCACAGGCGCCACGCGCTCTGAATCCTCATCTGCATCAGCCTGAAGCGGATCCATCAGAGAGGGATTTCCTACAGCCGAATGATCATCTTGACCCGACACTCCCCAGCCCACCCGAATGCGAGACACCTCTGGAGGATCTGCCCTAGAATCCTTCACGGGGGGTCCAGTCACTGGCTGACCCGGATTAGGATCCGGATCCCCTGATGGCATAAGGCTAGCTAAATAAGCCTTATGCATTAACAAGACAAAGTCTGCTGAAAAAGGCGACTGGCCCTTTAAATTTCCCCACGGGGGGGAGGTCCCTAGAGTCTCAGGGGAGGCTGGCGATGAGTCCAGGGGAGACCCAGGGCTCCAATCGTGTGGAGACAGTTGCGGAGGGAGATCCTCTCCCCCTGCAGAGAAATCTGAAGCAGCATCAAAGGAACACAAAATGGTTACTTTTCCCACGCTCCGTGGGAATGGAACAGGCCTAGCTCCACGAGACAGCAGCGGTTTACCCGCACCACGGGACCGTGCTGAAGGCTTCCCCCTCCCATCGGGCCCCCTCCTCTGCACCACAAAAATGCCATGCGTCTTGTGTTGTGGTGCCTGCGGGGAGCCGGCGACGCGGCTCTCCCGTGAAAACCTCTGCTCCCGCTGTATCCCCGGGGGAGGGGGCCCCCTCCCCCGGGGATACAGCGGCACCACAACACAAGGCGCATGGCATTTTTGTGGTGCAGAGGAGGGAAGCCTAAAAATAACCTCCGGAGCCCGGGAGACCATATGTGCCGCTGAAAACCTTTTTTTTTTTTTTTTTTACATGGCAATTAGCTAGAAGCTGAGGCCTCACCAGAGGAATAATTTATTATCTTTTCTGGCTGGGGGGGGAGGGACCGGCCCACCGGTAAATCCCCCCAGTTACTCACTTTTTTCGAATAGCTCAGGGAATGAGGGCTGCTAGAAGCTAAACCCCGCCAAGCCTACAACCAAGGAGGGAAGCTCAGAAGAAACTTCCCCTTGGGTGGCAAAGTGATCTTTTTTTTTTTTTTTTTTTTTTAAAGAAATAGCTCTGATTTAGCCAGACTGAATATAGATTCCTGCTGTTTGTTTGTTTGTTTTAAAACACCTAAGTACCAGGACCGCAGGTTCTGCCACCTTCATCTGCTGGAGACAGAGAAATACTGGAGGGGGCTGCAGGTGGTGCCCTTCAAGTTTTTCTCTGTCTCCATCTGCTGGAAGGGAGGCAAAACCCAGCAGTCTGGACTGATCTGGGTACGTACAGGGAAGTAGCCATTTACATGAGGAAAAGGCTTTTAAAAATTAAGAACATAAGAAATTGCCAAGCTGGGTCAGACCAAGTGTCCGTCAAGCCCAGCATCCTGTTTCCAACAGAGGCCAAACCAGGCCACAAGAACCTGGTAAGTACCCAAACACCAAGAAGATCCCATGCTACTGATGCCAGTAATTGCAGAGGCCATTCCCTAAGTCAACTTGATTAATAGCAGTTAATGGACTTCTCCTCCAACTGTACACCTGTACAGCTAATTTACTTATATCAACTCCTTGTTACTCTGACTCTTCCATATAAGATCTCTCTATATGGGATTGGAATGCATTACAGGGAATATTAGCATCGGTTCAACTTTTCTCCTTTCATCTAATCTTATATTCTCTTCACAGCCTGGGCATCTTTCTAGATATTAGAATATTCTTTTCCATTCACATGCCTCTTTTATGTAAACATCCCTATCTACTTTATAAGATTGCTTCTATCACATCTAGGACTCTTTTTCTGCATAATAATGGAAAGTATTAGCAATCATATTGGTCCTGAAAAAATTACTTAATGGCTAACACATGTATTTCCCCTCCTGCCCTATCATGGCAACTTTTACTCTACAGCAGTCCCAAGTACCAATTCTCCAGGCTCCAATATATCCAAAGTTCTGCTAATTTATTTCTTGCCAGTACTAAAACCCGGATCAGTTATCCTATCTACAAAGACCTTTACTGATTTTTTTTTATTCATCTTCTGATTCGTGCACAGAACTGTTCTACATCTTACACTCAGGATCTAATGTAATACGGCTCTTTCCACCAGATATAAAATGGCAGAAATCTTTTCTTAAATCAGACCGTCAGTGTTGTAACTTTATGTCACCATGAAATTGAAATCAAATTTGTTTCCTAAATCAATTTCCAATATCTTTTGGTTTTTGTAACCTTGATTTTTCATAGAAAACCAAAAGTACAAGAATCAAACTCTATTAGAGCAAAAGACAGACACTGATCAAAAATCTTAATACAATATGAAGTCAGGCTGGCAACACCATGTGCTGAATTCCCTACTAAACTTCATTCTTCCTCATTGTCCAGCCTTGTTGTGATTTACCAATACATACATTCTAGCCAGAGTATTTTAACCCAGAATAAGAATTGCCATACTGATGAATCACAGCAGTGCATTAGCCCAGATCTATTAGGAAGCAGAAGAAAGGAGTCTGCTCTGGAAAATGTGTTTTAAATTGCTAAATGCCCTCTCCCTTGACAAAAAACTGATTTGTCTTCACTCTGGAAGACTTCCTTCTCCTTCCTTCATACCTAGGCTAGATCTAAAATTTACCTGATGAGATGGGGATTCATAAACTCAGTACGAACAGAGCCTAGGATTTCATTGTTTCCATATTCCACCAAGGTCAGTTCTCCTGCATTGAAGATCATGCACACCTATAAAATGACAACAAAAAAATTCTATCAATGTTCAGTTTAGCAGTAAACACTATTCTGGGTAATATACTAACTCCAATTATCCTGAACAGTAAATAATGCACATTAATATAGCAAATGTTGCTTACCTGTAACAGGTGTTCTCACAGGACAGCAGGATGTTAGTCCTCACATATGGGTGACATCACAGGATGGAGCCCAATCACGGAACACTTCTGTCAAAGTTTCCAGAACTTTGACTGGCCCCTACTGGGCATGCCCACATGGCACTAACCCTGCAGCCAGCAGGGGTCCTCCTTCAGTCTTGTTAAAAAGCTACAGGTAGTGCCGAAAAATAAAATAAGAAAACGTTACGAATCCAACACCGCGGGGCGGCGGGCGGGTTTTGTGAGGACTATCATCCTGCTGTCCTGTGAGAACACCTGTTACAGGTAAGCAACATTTGCTTTCTCACAGGAAAAGCAGGATGGTAGTCCTCACATATGGGTGAGTACCGAGCTGGGGATTTCCGAGCATGCACCAAATGTACACAGGCGTGCAAGGCACTAGGCCTGGGATGAAATTTGGCAGAGGGCATCCTGAACCCTACCGGGCAGGCGGAAGGGTGTTGGTACGTCACGTTGTAAATAGGTTGCACAAGACAGACTGGTCAAAGATGGAATCCTGTCTTCCGGCTTTGTCTAAAGCAATAATGGGCTGTAAAGGTATGGAGAGAAGTCCAGTTGGCAGCCCTGCAAATGTCAGGAAGCGGCACCAAGCGTAGGTGCGCTATTGAAGTCGCCATGGCCCTCACAGAGGGGTACATTTTAAAACACAGCGCGTGCACTTTTGTTCGCACACCAGGTGCGAACAAAAGTACGCCGGATTTTATAAGATACGCGCGGCTAGCATAGCCGCGCGTATCTTATAAAATCCGGGGTCAGCGCGCGCAAGGGGGTGCACATTTGTGCAACTTGCACATGCCGAGCCCTGCGCGCGCTGCCTGTTCCCTCCGAGGCCGCTCCAAAATCAGAGCGGCCTCGGAGGGAACTTTCCTTCCACCTCCCCCCACCTTCCCCTCCCTAACCCACCCCCCCAGACCTATCTAAAGCCCCCCACCTCTGTCGCACAAGTTACGCTTACTTGAGGCAGGCGTAACTTTACGTGCGCCGGGCCGGCTGCCGCGCGCCATGTTCCAGTCCGGGGGCTGGTCTGGAGGCCGCGGCCATGCCCCTGGAATGTCCCCGGGCCGAAACCACACCCACAGCACCGCCCCGGATGACGCGACGACCGCGTCACGCCCCCGAGACGCCCCCTCGATGACGCGCCGACTGCGCCACGCCTCCGACACGCCGCGATGACGCACCGACCGCATCACTCCCCCTGACACGCCCACCCCAAGAAAGCCCCAAGACTTACGCACGTCCCGGGGCTTTGCGTGCACCGGAATCCTATGCAATATAGGCTCGGCGCGCGCAGAAGCGTTTTAAAAGGGTTACGCGCGTACCTCATGCAAGATGATCTGATCTCATGCTTGCCTGCCTCAAAACCCTTGTTTTCTAGGGTTTGGAGTTGCTCTTGAAATTGCAGAGGCAGGGAGTCTTAAGTCTGCTTAAATAAGACTCTGTTGTAATGGGTCATATAGAGCTGATAAGAGGCAATTCTGGAGATGAGCATTGATCCCTGGAAAACACGGCAACCAATGGCATCTAGAAATTTCTGTTCCTTGCCTGAGAGAAAGGAAGTGTGAGGTTTTGATCTCCTTGCTCTTTTCTGGGCAGATTAGACAACCACAGATTGGTGATCCAATTGAGGTTTGCGAAAGCATGGAGCTGACTGAAAGAGGTAGGTCGTGTCAGCTTTTCTGTGTACTGGAGCAACCGAGCCAGGATGTTAACAATTTTATTATCAATCAAACAAACCTTCATGTCCAAAAAGGGTACACAAGACGTATCTATAGTAAAAGTAAACTTTAAATGTCGATCCCCTGCATTTATCTCTTGCCAAAATAATCTTAAATCATCTGCAGAACCCCTCCAAACCAGAAAGACATCGTCGATGTACCTTGCCCACCAGACCACTTTATTCCACAAAGGGGAAGTATAGACCACTTTATCTTCAAAACACGCAACGTATAAACACGCTACCGTAGGGGCTATGGGAGAACCCATAGGAATTCCTGAAATCTGCAGGAAAAAACGAGTCCTTATTGTCCCCCCCAGGAAGACCTATCGTGTCAGGTGTAGGTTCGATATTAGAACCTTTAGCTAAATATTTGGATAGGATATTACAACCCAAGTTAATATTGATACCATCTTATATTAAGGATTCAATTGATTTTTTAAATCATGTAGAACATATTCCTGCCTTTTTAGAAGAGACATTATTGTCCACTGCAGATATTACAGCACTTTTCACGAATGTACCCCAAGGGGCAGCGTTGGACATTATCAGGGTGGAGTTGACAGCTTTGGAGTTTTCTGAAAGAAAATTGAAGTTTTTGATGGATATTGCGGAGGTGGTATTAACATGTAACTTTTTTTCATATAAAACTCGTTTTTTCCTGCAGATTTCGGGAATTCCTATGGGTTCTCCCATAGCCCCTACGGTAGGGGTGAACAATAAAAGTAATTATACACAATTCTTACTTTATTTATGATATGTGCATCTCTTACAGATTCATTATTACTGTGAATCACCTACTATTACAAATAGGTTATTATTGTCTGAACTGGATTTGAGTCCAAAGAGTGTTTAAGGTAAAGATGAATAATATTCTTGGTCATTATTTGTTTGCTATTATACATACAATTTTTTATCTTTAAGAAAAAAATTTTAAATACATCTTTACACAAATAGATCAAAGTTTTTATTACGTTACAGATGTCACCATTTTACAATTTTATTCAAGATGTATAAGCCTCTGTTTGTGGGAGGTCAACCAAATTTTCCTGGACTTCAGGCCTGAGGTCCGAGGCTTTAAGCCAAGCACAACGTCTTGCACTTATACCTGATGCAGCCACTCTGGATGCTGTTTCAAAGCCATCATAGGCAGCATGGACCTCGTGCTTGCCCGCTTCCAGCCCTTTGTGGATAATTGCCTGGGCTGCTTCTTGATGTTGTTGTGGTAAGGATGGTATAAACTCCTGCATCTGTTTTCACAGATTTCTTTGGTATTGAGTCATGTATAATTGGTAAGAAGTTATTTTAGAATTTAACATGGCTCCTTGATAGACCTTCCTTCCCAGGGAATCCAACAATCTGTGATCTTTTCCCGGGGGAGTTGAGGAATATGGTCTTATCCTCTTTGATTTCTTTTGTGCAGATTCCACCACCACTGATTGGTGTGGAAGCTGTGACTTTTGGTAGCCAGGAGCAGACTGTACCAAATATGTTGTGTCCATTCTTTTATTTACAGCAGGCACCGAGCATGGATGCTCCCAAATTCCCAAACATCATGGACAGGTATGGCTACTACCTGCTTTGGAGGGTCTACAAATTGGAGAACCTCCAATGTATGTTGCCTTGAATCTTGTTCTGTCACCAAGGTGAAAGGTATGGTGTCAGCCATTTCCTGGATGAAATTGGTGAAAGATAAATCCTCCGGTGAAGATTTCTTTCTTGGGTCTGGAGGTGAAGGATCTGACATGAAATCTTCAGATGACGTGTCTGTTTGACCATCGTCCCAAGTATCATATGGATCTTCTCTAGGTTGTGGAGAAGGTCTAGGTAGATGAGGAAGCCCTGAAGGACCTGGTTGTGGGTCATCGAAGGGTATGTCTTCCGGCTGTTCTTTACGAGGTATGGGAGGAAGAACACCGACTACCTCATCAAGTCTTTTCATTAAAAGTTCATAGAGTTCCAGTTCTGGATGTCCTGGGTCTTCAGGTAAGCTTGGCATCGATGGTCTCGGGGCCGGAATCGGAGATGGCGTCGGTGTCATCGATGGCCGTGCCGGTGGCACCATGGCTGGTATCGGTGTAGGCACTGGCATCGACGGAATCGTCGGCATCGATGGAGTCATCAGCTTCGGTGGAATCACCGGCATTGGTAATAGTACCAACATCGGTTCAGGAACCGGCATCAGTGAAGGCACCGGCATTGGCAAAGGCACCGGAGTAGGTATCTGTTCCTTAAGGGCCTGGAGCACCGCTTGCCGGATAAAATCCGTCAATTCTTGCAGAACCGCTGATGCAGAGCAGCTGAATGCGGTGGCGGTGGAGTTGTCGATACCCCTTCCACAGAGCCCTGTGGAGGTTCGGCTATTGTTATTTCTTTGGAAGGTGAAGGCCCCGGCGTCGAGGGTAGCGGTGTTTCCTGTAGTTTAAGCCGCTTAGCGGTCGGTTCCTCTGGGGAGAGAAGCGCTGCTGGAGTCTATGTATGCCGATGTCTGTGACGGTGTTTCGGCCGGTTCTCGATTACTGACCTTGTCGATGCTGTCGATGGTGATGGATGATCCCTGGACCCCTCCGGATGACGTTTTTTCAATATTATTCTTTTTGAAACTCCGGCCAGAGACGATTTTGATGATGTTGAGGGAGAAGGAAGAAGCTGCAAGTGAAAAAGATGTTCCATCTTCTCTTGGTGAAGTTTTCTTCCTTTGGGAGTCATCTCTGCAAATTTTGGGCAGGTTGAGACATCATGTTTATCCCCCAAACAAAAGACACACTTGAGGTGTGGGTCTGTAATTGACATTGTCCGATTACAGACAGGACATTTTTTTAAATCCGGTAGCCATTTTCTATCGACAGCCGTCGATGAAATGAGGGAAAAAATTATGAGAAAAAAGTTTTTACTCAGGGAGTAAAAACGAGACTATGATTACTCACCAGCCGGTAGAAATCTGAGAGAGATCCCTTATGGGAGAAAAAGTGAGAAAATAAGTGACTTTTCAGTCAGCAAACTCTGTGAGAAAACTCACAAGGCTCCTTGCTCAAAACAAAGACTGTCGAGAGACCCCTGTGGCAGAGAATATCATGGCATGCTGGGCATGCTCAGTGGCCTCACAGGGCCAGTTGAAAGTTTCTAGAAACTTTGACAGAAAGTTTTCCTGCAATAGGGCTCCGTCAGTGACATCACCCATATGTGAGGACTAGCATCCTGCTTGTCCTGGAATAAATATTTATTTACAAAATTGCAGTATGCACTTACTTTGTAGCATACCTGCCTCCATGTTTAATTCTGGGTTATTACAAGTGAATTGTTTCAATTATTACTTGCGTAAAATATACATGCATGTTACAAGTACATATGTGTGCTGATACACTTGTGCGTACTTTTGGGGCAGAAATTTGCAGTATTTTATAAACAATACTGCTCCCACCACACAGTTTATAAAGTACTAGCAAAAATCTCTACATGTCCACTTACACATGCAAATGGTGTACCGCAAAGTTTTGAAAGTTGGGCTCCCTATCAATATCAATATAGAGTGTTATTGATGTTCTAGATTTATGGCAACATATGCTTTTCAAGTCAGAAGTTCATGGTATCTCATGTATTAGAAGAGCTTTATAGGATCATAATAGTAACTATATCATGTACAAAACATCCCAAAGCTAGTTTCATAACCAAATTGCACTTACATTTTCATTTTCAAAGAAATATTTTTCATTCCCTCCAGATCCTTGCCAGGCCACCTGCAAGACAGCAAAATACAATTATAATATAGTACATTATGCCACTGCTTCTAAACAGTAGGTGAAGATTGACCGGAAAATCATAAAACTTGAAAATGGGACAAAAACTAAAATGAATAATGTTTCTGGTCATTTATTTCAAAGTAATAACGAGCATAAATTTAAAAGATTCTTTTATGTTTATAGAACCGCCACAATGCCAGCTGATATGACATATATAAGCTGAATGTCGATTAGGTCCACTTTTATATGGCTTTTTTACAGTTTTCAATATATGCAAGTAAAATAGATAAGAAAATTGGTTCTTATCAGATAATTTTCATTCCTGTAGTACCACGGATCAGTCCAGACCATGGGTTATGCCTCACTTCCAGCAGGTGGAGACAGAGAAAAACTTGAAAGGCACCCTCACTTAACCTGGTGTGCCTCCTGCATCCGATCAGTATATAGAGTATCAAAGCAGAATAACTCTAGCAATGAATCAAGCAAGAACAGAACAATAAGAACGAACATATAAACATGTAACCGTAGCTTTCTTTCTTAGTATGCTGCAATAACATAACCTGAATATGCGCGTGCGGACTTTACAGATCCCCCTGTTACCCACTCCTAGTCTTTGGGCGGGCGTCTGGACTGATCTGTGGCACTACAGGAACGAAAATTATCAGGTAAGAACCAATTTTCTTTTCCTTGTACGTACCCAGATCAGTCCAGACCATGGGATGTACCAAAACTTCCCTAAACTGGGTGGGACCCTCGCGAGTCCCATGCACAATACGCCACTGCCAAAATCTCCGGGCACCTGAAAGTCCAAGTGGTAGTGGCGAGCAAATGTGTGGAGCGTCTTCCAAATAGCAGCTCTGCAAATCTCCTGAGGCGATTCCAACTGGCATTTGGCCAACGAAGCTGCTTGAGAGCGAATAGAATGGGTCTTCAGGCCCTCAGGAACAGGTGAACAGGTCTTCCTTTACAAATGTATGCAGACGAGATGGCTTCTCTCAACCATCGTGCAATAGTCGTCTTAGACGCCTTGTGACCCTTCCTGGGACTGCTCCATAGGACAAACAAATGATCTGAGAGTTTGAAAGAATTTGTGACTTCCAAGTAACGTAACAAGGAATGCCAAACATCTAGCTGGTGAAGCTCTCGTGCATGTTGAACATCGCTCAACAAATGAGGAAAAGCCGGAAACTCAACAGATTGGCTTAAATGAAAAGATGAGATCACTTTAGGCAAAAAGGACGGAACTGTTCGGAGAGAAACTCCCGAGTCAGAGATTCTCAAAAAGGGTTTCCTACAGGAGAGAGCCTGCAACTCAGAAATTCGGCGAGCTGAGCATATAGCTACCAAAAACACCGTTTTCAAGGTGAGGTCCTTCAACGTCACCGACTTAATGGGTTCAAATGGCGGATCACACAATACGTGAAGAACCAAATTAAGACTCCACGACGGACATACCGGACCAGACAGGGGACTTCAAATGCCTTACTCCTCTGAGGAAACGCACCTCATCTGGATGTGATGCCACCAAACTACCAACCAGAGTGCCTAAGGCTGCCACTTGTACCCGGAGGAAATTAAAAGACAAGCCCTTGGCTAATCCACATTGCAAAAAGCTTAACATCTGAGCAATTGTAGTGTGACTTGGAAGAATCTCTCACTCACGACACCACGTCTCAAAAACCCTCCATACCCTAACATATGAAAGAGAGGTAGACGTTTTCCTGGCTTGTAGCATTATAGTGATCACCTCCTCAGAGTACCCTTTTTTCCTTAATCTCCGCCTTTCAAAAGTCAAGCCACTAGACAAAAGCGAGCTGCCTGGTCGAAATATATAGGCCCTTGACGGAGAAGATGCGGAAGATGCCCGAGACGTAGAGGGCCATCCATGGCCAGATTGAGATCCAAACCACGGACGTCGGGCCACTCGGGAGCCACGGGATTACTCTCCCTGGGTGGACCTCTATTCTGCGAAGCACCTTGACTACCAGAGGCCAAGGAGGGAACACGTACAGGAGAACTGAGGTTGGCCAGGGAAGTACTAGCGCATCGACCCCCTCAGCATCGTGATCTCTCCTGCAACTGAAAAAGCGAGGAGCTTTGGCATTGTCCCGCGTTGCCATCAAGTCCATGTGGGGAGTCCCCCATCTGTGAGAAATGAGATCCATCGCTCTGTCTGAGAGTTCCCACTCTCCGGGATCTATGCGCCTCCGACTCAGGAAGTCCGCTTGTATGTTGTCCTTCCCGGCAATGTGAGAAGCCGCTAGCATCGCAAGATTTTGCTCCGCCCAAGCCATGAGTAGCTCCGCCTCGTCGGCTACATCTCGACTCCTGCTTCCTCCTTGAAGGTTGATATAGGCCACCATAGTCGCGTTGTCGGACAGGACGCGAACTGCCTGATGGTGTAATTGAGGGAGAAAGTGTTGCAAGGCCAAGCAAACCACTCTGGTCTCCAGGCAACTGATCGACCATCCGGACTCCTCTGGGGACCAGCTGCCCTGTACTGAAAGATACTGGCAAACAGCTCCCCCAGCTGGAGAGACTGGCATCCGTGGTCACCACTATCCAGTTCAGAACTTCCAGATGCACCCCTCGAGATAGGTTGTGTGGGCAAAGCCACCACCCAAGACTGGACCCGACGTGATTGGTGAGCGGCAGAGGGAATTGAAAATTCTTTGACTTGGGATCCCTCCGGGAAAGCAGTGCTAGTCTCATATGAACAAAAGCCCAGGGAACTACCTCCAGAGTAGATGCCATCAAGCCAAGAACTTGAAGGTAGTCCCAGGCCCTGGGCAGGGGGAGTGCCAACAAGCGACGAACTTGCCCCATCAATTTGTTCATTCGGTCCGTCAGGAGAGAAACTTTTCCCACAAAGGAGTCGAACCGGGCTCCCAGAAATTCAAATGACTGAGAGGGGACAAGATTGATTAGCCAGCCTAGGGATTTCAAGAGAGTGATCACCTTGTGGATCGCTTCCAGACAGCATTCCCTTGACTTTGCCCTGATGAGCCAATCGTCCAGATAGGGATGAATGAGGAAGCCTTGACTCCGTAGGGACGCTGCCACAATCACCATGACCTTGGTGAATGTACGGGATGCGGTCACGAGACAAAAGGGCAGAGCGCAGAATTGGTAATGCATTCCCAAGACCATGAAGCAAAGGAACTTGATGATCTTCGCGGATGGGAATGTGCAAATATGCCTCCATCAGATCCAGAGAAGCCAGGAATTCTCCTGTGCATACAGCTGCGATGATGTAGGGAATTATGAGCTGATGCAGTGGGTTAGCAAATCCTACTGACTCAGCCCTTTCACATACCTCGACTTCCCTATCTCCAACATGCAGAGCACAGCAAGACCCAACCACCGTGAAATCTAAGCTTGTAAACAGCCCCCATTGCTTAAAGACAGGATGTCTGTCTGCATGCACGCAGCTGCCTGCATGAGACATACACATATATAGTATAAGCTTTAGCAGCCCACGAAACTGCTCTTGACACATCCCTACTTCCTCTTATGCGGCTGTCACACTTAGGCAGCTAGGTTAGCACATCTCAACTGCCTCCCTGCCTGAATACACTGCCCGCTTGCCTGTACTCACCAAAAGGCCAGGACAAAGGCATATATGGTATAAAGGCTGCAGCAGCCAATAATATGAGGGGCATGTATTTACAAGAGCCAATGATGTTATGGCACATCTGTATGCTATGTATAATGTACAATAAAAGGAGAGCCCCGGGGTGGGGGGGGGGGGGGTGGTGTGAGAAAACGTTCCCGGGAGCCTTCACCACGAATCCTGCCTGATGCATCTTAATTGCCGTGACATCTGGTGACCCCGACGTGATACCCCCTGCTCACTTGGCTGGAACAGCATAGGTGCGCACCGCAGAGCAGACCCGCTCCCGCAATCCTAAGTATTTTTCAGCGAGTTTGCTCCCAACATTCGTGAGTATGGGGGGAGAATTGTCAGCTCCGCAGAGGCTTCATGCAAAAGAGCTGCAAAAAATAATAAAGAATCATTATTTCATCACCAGGGGAGAAATAGCACAAATCAGATTAGGGGACTTAGAAAAATTGATAGGTGAAATAGCCTGCCTTTGCCCGTAGTATCCGGAGGCTGGAACTCTGGATGTCCACGATTGGATTAAGATAGGAAACAGCCTCCATGCGCCTCCGCGCGCTCCCATACGGCAATTGTTACTCTGGCAAAAGTGCACAGAAGCCCTAGAACACATAAGGACTAAAATTCTCAAGGCGCCATCTCCAGTTCATGTGTCCTTAGAAGCAGACAGTAAAGACGCAGACAGACCGCCCATTAGTACACCTACCCCCCACACTCTTCCCCCACCATATCCGCAAACTCCCTCAGGGACAGCAACTTCGCTGTATCCTCAGCTTCCCATGCCAGAACCCATGACACAGCCCATTCTGACCTCCCAACCTTATTTAGAAAAACAGCCCTTAAGCACAATTGAGCCACAACCTGGCCTGTGCAGTGCAATTCACATGGGGTTTCACCAGGAACAGCAAAAAGGAAACCTTACAGGAGAAGAACTATTAGAAGGACTTCAAGCCTTTCCCATCACAGAAAGGATCAATGATCTAGGCGGGACAGAATATAATTGGTCCGCCCTTCCCTATAGTATTCTCAGAGAACTCCGCACAAGCATCAAGGAGACAGGGTTCCATTCCTCTTACACCCGAGGGCTGCTAGAGGGACTGTCTAATGGCTATAAATTAGTTCCCCAAGACTGGAAAGACTTGTCCCGCATGCTCCTCACCCCAGCCCAGTATGTAGTATGGGAACCTGAATACCAAAGGGAAGCATTGATAGCAGGAACCACTTCAGGTGGCGCCTACCTACCAGAACAGCTATTTGGGTCAGGTCAATTTGCCACTATGGAACAACAAGCAGTTGGCATACCAGCAGTCGCTTATCCAGCGATCATCCGCTGCGTAAATAAAACCTTTAAAAAGGTCCCCGAGTCTGGGAAGGTCACAAAGTCATTTACGATGACCCGACAAACAGCAACAGAGCCCTACACACAATTTAGGCCATTAGGCGACAGGTAGATAATCCAGAAGCAAGCATGGAGCTCATAACAAAGTTAGCTTTTGAAAATGCAAATGCAGACTGTCGTAAAGTTTTACAACCCATAGTTGGCAGACCTGATTACACCCTAGCAGACATGCTCAAGGCCTGTGCAGATGTAGGTACCCATGCCTTTCAAATGGATGCCCTCGCTGTTGCCCTACAGAAAGGTCAATTTCACAAACCCAAAGGCACTTGCTTTAACTGTAAGAAACCCGGCCATTTTAGGCAACAATGTCGAGCCCCAGGTGGCGGGGCGTATAAGGGAACCGATTCTGCAGGGGACTCTTAGGTCACGACCAAAAACTGTGTGCCCCAAATGTAAGAAAGGGTTCCATTGGGCAAATCAATGCCGAAGTACCAGTCAGGGAAACTAGATTCCGGGCCAGCGACAAGCCCCAGCCCAATTGTCGCAGCCCCTAAGATCCGGGAGCAATCAGCCACAGAGGCAACCATTGGCAGCGCCGGCATAGATCTTATTAACCAAGACACAAAATTTGTAGCATTCCCAGGGCAGGTCACTCTGATGCCCTCTCAGCTTACAGGACCTCTGCCCGAGCAAACCGTCGGGTTGATTCTGCCTCAGTCCTCTGCAAGCAAGGCAGGGATACTTGTCATTCTACTTGCTAGACAGTAAAGCCCTTTGAAGGCATTTTAGATTCAGGAGCCGATGTCTCAGTAATAACCACTGATAACTGGCCCACCGACTGGCCAACAGTAGACTCCCCCTCGGTGTGGGGGGTAGGGGGATGGCAGCTGGCCCGCCGCAGTGCTCGCTGGCTAACAGTGACAAATCCCTCCGGCTCAGGCACAGCAAACTTAAAACCAGTAATTCTTCCCATCCATATTAACCTTTGGGGACGAGATTTGATGAGTCAGTTTCAAGCCCGGCTAGTACTAGAAGATTAAGCATGTCTCACAGTAAACCCACTGCTCTCCCCTTAGCTTGGAAATCCACCACACCCATCTGGGTGGAGCAGTGGCCCCTGGCTAACGATAAACTTCAGGCCCTCAATGAATTGGTAAATGATCAATTAGCTGCTGGTCATACCGTTAGTCCGTTTAGTACACCTGTTTTTGTAATAAAAAAGAAATCGGGGAAGTGGAGACTCCTCCATGATATCCGAGCCATTAATGCTATTCTGCAACCTATGGGTCCGCTTCAATGCGGCACCCCAAATCCGAACATGATTCCTAGAGATTATCAAATTTTAATAGTAGATTTGAAAGACTGCCTTTTCACAATACCACTATGTGAAAAGGACAAACAATTCTTTGCCTTTACGGTCCCGGTATTAAACAACCAGAGACCAACTAAGCGCTATCAATGGACTGTTTTACCACAAGGAATGTTGAACAGCCCTACATTGTGCCAACATTTTGTAGACAAAGCATTACAAGGGTTTCGAAAGCGTTACCCACAAGCATTACTTTATCATTATATGGATGATATTTTAGTAGCTGCACCCCTAATCCCAGATGACTGGCTGCCCCATTTATCCTCGGAACTAGCCAAATCCGGATTGAGAATTGCCCCTGAAAAGGTTCAAAAACATGAACCATTTCTATACTTAGGTCATATGATGCTACACACTTACTCCAGCCCTCAAATTCCACAGCTAAAAGTGAATGATGCCTTTACATATGTACAATTACAGCAATTGCTGGGATCCATCAATTGGCTACGCCCTTATGTGGGTCTGCCCACACATATGCTAAGTCCTTTATTTGATGCATTAAGGAACAGAATAAGTCCATCAGAATTGATTACGCTAACACCACAGCAGAAAGGATTTTTCAACAGGTCAATGAAGCACTGAAACTAATATGGTAGACAGATGTACTGAAAATGTTCCTTTCACTTTAATCCTGATTCCAACCGCAAAACAGCCCACAGCGACCTTAACACAGCAAGTCGAGAAACAGACAGGAAACAAGACATTAATCATTGAATGGCTATATTTGCCACACACTCCTTTGCACACCATCAGCACATTACCGCTAATGCATGCGGAACTGATCTTTAAGGGACGAGAACATAGCAGGGTTTTGTTAGGACTTGATATAGCAAACATAATAGTCCCTTTGCCTTTAAGGGACTGGGAATGGATGCTAAGTCAATCAGCAGCACTGCAAGCTGCGTTAGCCAATTATGTGGGAAAAATCTCTTATGTGCCATCCGACCCTCGCCTCCTCGCACTTAATCAAGTACCGCTTTCCGTTCACCCAGGGCTGTCGCCCGCTCCCTTACCCCAGGCTCAGACTGTCTTCACTGACGGCGGTCCAAAGTGGGGAGCGGTCGCCTGGCAAGTGCAGGGAAATTGGGTGACCAAAATTACGCCACCTCAGCAATCAGCACAAAGGGCAGAACTAGCTGCAGTCATTCTCGCTTTGCAATGTTTTATGACTATTGATTTAAATATTATTTCCGATAGCCAGTATGTTTGTAACGTAGCTACCTCTCTCCCTGGAGCCTATATAACCCCCTCGTTAAACAAGAATCTGCTCTCCCTTTTTCTGACGCTGCAGTCAGCCCTCCAACACCGCACACACCAACTTTACATTGCCCATATCAGAAGCCACCAGCCTTTCCCTGGATGGATTTCTGAGGGCAATGCAGTTGCAGATGCGGCCACAAAACAGGCAGTGCTTAGTGTCACTCCCTGGAATAGTCATTCCATGTTCCATCAAAATGCTAAGTCTATCGCAAAACAATTTAATATCCCACTAGAACAAGCCCGAGCCATTGTGCAACAATGCTCCCAATGTTCACAAGTCACCTCTGCCCCTTCCATGGGCGTGAACCCACGAGGCTTACATGCTAACGAAATCTGGCAAATGGATGTTACCCAATATCCCTCCTTCGCCCCCTGGAAGTTTTTGCATGTAACCGATGATACTTTATCGCACTTTCTATGGGCCACACCCCAAAAAGGGGAAACTACCAAACATGTTATTAATCACTGCATAAAAACTCTCTCGATAATGGGATTACCCTCTGTTCTGAAAACTGATAATGGCCCTGCCTACAGCAGCCATTCCTTTGCTGAATTTTGCCAACAATGGAACATTAAGCACATATTTGGCATTCCCTACAACTCCACCGGACAGGCCATTGTGGAACGAGCCAATCACACCCTTAAGACAGCCCTTAACAAACACAAACAAAAAGCAGGGAATGCCTTTGGACTTCCCCCTAAGCAGGACTGGCTGAACAAAGTATTGTTTACTTTAAATCATCTAAACATATCAAATTCAAATCAGACCACAGCCGTGGACAATCATTATGGGACAAGGGTTAGTCACCCACAGCCATCCGTTTTGTATAGAATGTTACCTAACCCTGTCTGGCATGGTCCCGTTCCTTTGTTAACATGGGGATGTGGATATGCTGCTGTTCTTGCCCCACAGGTCCACTTTGGGTTCCGAGCCGTTGTATAAAGCCGTGGAAAGATGGAATGGCATCAGGATTCACAGAACCTGATCCCAAACTTCTCCCTGAGTCTCCACGACCCTCAGAAGGACAGAGACCGGACTCCCCGCAAAAAGCAGCACCACATGACCTGGGGACAGATAAAAGCCCTATCCAACCAATCTGCACAACTCTTGGAATAGCAAGGCCTTGAGAAAACTCCAGAGAACTTCTTATTAGCTGCCTTTTCTTGCCTGAATGCCAACTCATTAACAATTGTGTTCTGCACCCTCCTATTTTGCTTTATTTCTCCAGCTATGGCAATTTCCGAACAAGGACTCTGGCGGGACAACATGTACATCATCAATACACAGAACTTATCACACCTGTTGAATCAAACAGACTGTTGGATCTGCACACACATGCCGACCCATACCCGCGGAGGACTACTGATGCATGCCGTGCCATTTAATCTTACAGGATGGCCTACTTACCCTTGGCCGGGAGGTTCTCTCATTAACTCTCCAGTTGGTAATACCATACTACCCATCGGTAGCCATATTCAAGAGACCTGCACTTTGTTGGGAATATGATCCAGGGGATGGTAAGGGGCTTCAGGTGGGGAAATATCCATATTGTAGCCGAACCATTGTATTACAAGAAACCATGAACAGATCATACTATAATGTAAAAGCATACCCAACAAATATCACGGAAAATTGCATACCTTTACCCACTATATGTGCAATTGGCTGATCTCAGGATGTTCAGTGGGAGAAACAAAAAGGTGTGAAAAAAAAAAGAGAACGATTCTCAGACGGGCAATTTAACCTTTGTCATTATGCAGCCCAAATGATACAACAAGTTAAACGGACCCGTGACTGGTCCACTAACCAGATAGGGAACGTTTGGATGTTATGCGGGCGTAGAGCATATAAGCACATTCCCCCCAGGTGGAGAGGCAGATGCACTCTAGGCTACATCCTCCCCTCATACTACACAGTCAAAAATTTACCTAAAGCAAGACTCTAACAAAAGGGAGGCGATCAAGAGTCCCATAGATAAGTATACAGAAACTCAGGTATCTAGGAGCCTGGTTCCCCCAATGGGAACAGCTATGAATTACAGAGACTAGCACATCCTAGCTAACTGGACGACTGCTCTATTTAATCAGACAGTCCATGCATTAAAACTACTCACAACAGAAGTTTCTCAAATTAGAGAGGTAGCATTACAGAACCGCTATGCCTTGGACACCGTCTTGGCTTCAAAGGGTGGTATCTGTGCATTAATTGGATCTCATTGCTGTGTATACATATCAGATTATAAAGCAAATCTCACACATACCATAGAGCAGATGGAGACCATGACTGCTGATGCACCGCTCTCAGACAGAAATACCAATATCTCCCTGGGACTGGCTACGGTCCTGGCTTCCTGATATCGGTGGTCTCAAACGAATCATTCCTATTGTAATAATCGTAATTGTCTCGCTTATCTTCCAGTGCTGCTGCATTCAGTGCATACCCAACCCCGTGTCCATGCTGAAACCTCGCTTTCCACCTGGATACAAAGATATCTTGTATGTAGCTGGCAAACCACGCTGCATAAGCTCTAGGAGATGTGGGGAATCAAGAGCTCTGCGGTAGCTGGCAGACCACGCCAACTCAGCTCTTCTCTACACATCTCCTCTTCCCTATCTCCAGCCTATATGCAAAGCACAGCAGGTTCCAGTATGGGTCTCAAGCATGGATACAAGGATATTAAATAAAACAGAAAAAGGGGAGATGTAGGGAATTATGAGCTGATGCAGTGGGTTAGCAAATCCTACTGACTCAGCCCTTTCACATACCTCGACTTCCCTATCTCCAACATGCAGAGCACAGCAAGACCCAACCACCGTGAACTCTAAGCTTGTAAACAGCCCCCATTGCTTAAAGACAGGATGTCTGTCTGCATGCACGCAGCTGCCTGCATGAGACATACACATATAGGGGTAGATTTTAAAAGAAGCGCGATCAGCCTACTTTTGCTTGCGCATCAGACTCAAGCAAAAGTACGCTGGATTTTAGTAGATACGCGCGGAGCCGCGCGTATCCACTAAAATCCTGGATCGGCGCGCGCAAGGCTATCGATTTTGTATAGCCTGCGCGCGCCGAGCCGCGCTGCCTCCCCCCGTTCCCTCCAAGGCCGCTCCGAAATCGGAGCGGCCTCGGAGGGAACTTTCCTTTGCCCTCCCCTCACCTTACCCTCCCTTCCCCTACCTAACCCACCCACCCGGCCCTGTCTACACCCCCCCCCTTACCTTTGTCGGGGGATTTACGCCTCCCGGAGGGAGACGTAAATCCCCGCGCGCCAGCGGGCCTGCTGCGCGCCGGGGCGCGACCTGGGGGCGGGTACGGAGGGCGCGGCCACGCCCCCGGGCCGTAGCCACGCCCCGTACCCGCCCCCAAAACGCTGCCGACACGCCCCCGCAACGCCGCGCGCTCCGGCCCCGCCCCCGACACGCCCCCCTCCGAGAACCCCGGGACGTACGCGAGTCCCGGGGCTCTGCGCGCGCCGGGAGGCCTATGTAAAATAGGCTTCCCGGCGCGCAGGGCCCTGCTCGCGTAAATCCGCCCGGTTTTGGGCGGATTTACGCGAGCAGGGCTCTGAAAATCCGCCCCATATAGTATAAGCTTTAGCAGCCCACGAAACTGCTCTTGACACATCCCTACTTCCTCTTATGCGGCTGTCACACTTAGGCAGCTAGGTTAGCACATCTCAACTGCCTCATGTCCAGCTTGTAACATCCCCCCTCCCTGCCTGAATACACTGCCTGCTTGCACGTACTCAGCTAAAGGCCAGGACAAAGACATATATGGTATAAAGGCTGCAGCAGCCAATAATATGAGGGGCATGTATTTACAAGAGCCAATGATGTTATGGCACATCTGTATGCTATGTATAATGTACAATAAAAGGAGAGCCCCGGGGGGATGAGAAAACCTTCCCGGGAGCCTTCACCACGAATCCTGCCTGATAGGCCTTAATTGCCGTGACACGATGACTGAACCCAGACTCCATTCGAAAGTGTGGCACCTTGAGAGACTTGTTTACCTTCTTGAGGTCCAAAATTGGCCGGAAGGATCCCTCCTTCTTTGGAACCACAAAGTAAATGGAGTACCTTCCTTTCCTCCAGTGTTCTAGAGGAACCAGCTTTACTGCTCCCAGAGCTAGGAGACATTCAAGGGTCTGACGCACAATCTGCCGTTTGACTTGTGGACCACATAGAGATATTAAGTAGAAGTCTCTGAGAGGCCGAGCAAATTCCAAAGCATAGCCTCGTTCTATTATGCTTAGCACCCACTGATCAGAAGTAATTCTGGCCCATGCCTCATAAAACCGGGACAGGCGACCCCCAACCCAAGAGATCGAGGGATGGGCCGGCCCCATCTCATTGTGTAGTCTTGGAAGTGAGAGAGGAGGAAGGACCCCCATCTCAAGAGATTCTGCGTCCCCGAAAGGATGAGGACCAGGCTTGGTTCCTAGCCAACAGTTGCTGCTGTCAGGCCGCTTACTGCCTGTTCTGCCGAAACCTCCCCTGCCCCCGAAAATGAGAGCGTGAGGATGGAAAATCTCTGGAGGATTTTGGTCTGTCCTCTGGTAACTTGTGAACTTTGTTCTCCCCCAGGGACTGCTTTAAATCATTCCCGAATAAAAAAAACCACCTTTAAACGAAATAGCTCCAAGCTGAGCTTTGGAGGAAATATCCACTGACCAGTTGCAGAACCACAAAAGCTGCCTTGCCGACACTGCCGACGACATGGTGCGAGAGGAGATGCGGAGCAGGTCATTTATTTTATTTAAGAATTTTTTCTATACCGATATTAGTGGAAACATCATATCGGTTTACAGCGAAACTACAGAATGGAAATTACAATGACAGGGAAAATTACAATGAACAGGTCATATAGTGCATCCGCCCCATATGCCACCACAATATCCAAATGCTGTGCCTGCTCGGACTCTCCCGGAGGAAGAACTCGAGACGTCAATAATTGCTGGGCCCAGCGCAGGCTCGCTTGCAGCATATAACTGCTACACACTGCTGCCTGGATAGCCAGGGCCAACACCTCAAAAAGGCGCTTAAGCAGGACTTTCAGCTTGCGATCCTGAAGATCCTTGAGAGCCACCGAGCAGGTTACTGGAATAGTGGTCCGCTTGACAACAGCCAAAACTGAAGTGTCTACCTTAGGGGACCGCAGGAGCTCCAGAAACTCATCCAATAACAGATAAAGCTTATCCATGGCTCGACCAACCCGCAAACCAGCATCCGGAGCATCCCACTCCCTGGTCATCAGCTGCTGAAGCATGGGATGGAAAGGAAAAGCCCGGGTTGGCGTTCGCAATCCTGCCAGGACTAGATCCACCATGTCCTGTGGCAGAGCCTGCGGGGGGATATCCACTCCGAGCTCAGAAAGAACTGCAGGAATAAGGAGTTCTAATTTCTTTCTCTGGAACAGACGAACCACCTTAAGGTCATCTCCATCCAAGGGGTTCTGTTTCCCCTGGTCATCATCCAATTCCCCTCCCACGGGGGCAGGGGAAAAGAGGCCCCTGCATCTGCAGCCACACTGCCTGGAACCACCGGAGCGGCTGAGCCTCCCGAAGCCACAGTGCCTTTTACCTTCGCGACCCGTAGAGACGCAGACACATCCGTGCACTTAGCTACCTTGGGGGATGGTCCCTGCACAGGTCTCAACGGCAAAGCAGCACCTTGCAGAGACCTGGAAGCCAAAAATGCTTTATCCATAGGAGGACAAAATCTAAAGAAAAGGAATCTGAATCAACATCCTGTCCCCCAGGTAAAACAGGATCCTCCTGTAAAAAATCCTGGTCCTGATCTAAAGTATCCTCGGGACTGGCAGGGACTGGCGACAGCGCTGGGGGAAACTCCCCCACCCCCACAGCTCTTGCCTGAGCTTCAGCAAAGGTGTTTAAGATGGCTGCCATCCCTGCACTGAGGGGAAACGGATCAGCCAGAAGCTCCCGCGAAGCAGAGCGTTTTTGAGCCCCTCGAGGCTTGGCTAATGCTGCAGAACCTTAAAAAGGGCTGCCTTCCCCTCCAGGTAGGCAGCAGGAGCAAATACCAGCCCTAGAAAACCACGCGGACAATTTTCCACATACCACACAAAGTTGACCACGGCATCGTGGGGGGGGAAATGGCCCAAAACACGTGGCGAAATTCATCAAAAACGTGGCAATTCAGATGGGGAGGGGTCCTGGATTGCAGCAGAGTAAAATGCTCAGAATCACCACAGGGTAAGAGAGGGACTGGACCACCAGTAATCTTTTCCCCAGCACCTTACCTGGCTGGAGCCCCGCGAGGTTACCAATCCCAGCTCCAATAACCTGCCACCAGAGAGGATGATCCTGCAGGATCTAGCAACCCTCTGGGAGGATTGGGAAAACACTCCCCTGTAGAAGAGCTTTCCTTTTTTTTTTTTTTTTTTTTTAAATTTGCTTGATTCAAAACGTATAGCTAGTTTACTCTTAGTTAATTTTAAGGGATAGCCTAACCCCAGAAACAGGACTAGACTGCAGGGTTTGCACCACCTCCATCTGCTGGAGAGAGAGAAATACTGAAGAGATGCAGAAGGCACACCAGGTTAAGTGAGGGTGCCTTTCAAGTTTTTCTCTGTCTCCACCTACTGGAAGGGAGGCATAACCCATGGTCTGGACTGATCTGTGTACGTACAGGGAACCACACTGTTTAGGACATTCATAGAAAATGCCCAAACATTAGAAGTGAGCACATATAGGCGTTTGGATTTTCCATCTGGAGTCTGTAGCCCCTCAGGGTCTCAATGAGGTTATCAATTGGTATTCTTTAATTTAGCCTATAGTGGCATGAACTTATGTCATGTCCTGTTTCCCATTTAAATTCACCATTTCCTCCATGTTTTATAGAGACTTTTGAAGCACCAAGCAAAGGAAGAACTGACCACGAGTGATCTTTACAAAGGACTCAAATCCCCATGAAGCAGACATTCTTCGAAACATGGATCCATGTTGGGATCACTTTTAGTTTGGATATACAAGCTAAGTATCACTTTCAATTATCTGCTTCATTGGTTTTTGGGCTCACTTCTAGTGCCCTTAGTTTGGGCAGTTTCTATGAATGTCCTAAACAGTGTGGTTTAGGACATTGAAAATTTTTTTTAAAAATCCTATAAAAGTGGATCTAATTGACATTCAGCTGATATATATGTCGTATCAGCTGGTGTGGGGCGATCCTATAAACATAAAATAATTCCTTATAATTATGCTCATTATTACTTTGAAATAAATGACCAGAAACATTATTTTTAGTTTGTGTCTTATTTTTGGTTTCTGGATTTAAATAATTTAAGGGCTGCTTTTTGAGATTAGTCTTGTAAATGGATCATGATTACAGAACTCAAGAAAATCAAGAGTAAAGCAAAATGCTCATGCTTAAACGCAGTGAGAGATTTATATTTTAAAAAATTATAGCCCTTTCCAGCTCCAGGTCTTTTTACAAAATCTAAGATGTTGTAAGTTTAGTATTTACAGCAATAAGATTGAAAAGGATGCAAAATATATAAATGTAGAGATTACTTACCTGATAATCTCCTTTTCCTTAGTGTATGCAGATGGACTCAGAACAAGTGGGTATAGTGTGCTCGTGCTAGCAGTTGGAGACGGATCTGACGTCAGCACGGGTACATATACCCCCACAGGAAGTGAAGCAACTCGGTAATCTTCCTTGCAAAAGCTGTTATGGATATATGTGTACTGACCGATCAAGTAATTAATGAAAACAGGATTCCCCTGACCAATTGATAGTAGCTGGAGACCGCCAGCGTTCCCAACCGGAAGGCGTCGACACCTGGTAGAGGGGACGCTCTCGTGTAAGAAATGACATGCCTTACCTTGAATTGGTGAAACCCATGTATACTGGCAGCCGGGCGGGATGGTGAGTCCATCTGCATACACTAAGGAAAAGGAGATTATCAGGTAAGTAATCTCTACATTTCCTAGCATGTAGCAGATGGACTCAGGACAAGTGGGATGTACAAAAGCTACTCCCGGACTGGGTGGGAGGTTGCCTGAGGACCGCGTAGGATTGCTCTCGCAAATGCTGTGTCCTCCCTGGCCTGGACGTCCAGCTGGTAAAATCTGGAGAAGGTATGGAGGGAGGACCACGTCGCCGCCTTACATATCTCCGCGGGCGACAGCATCCTAGATTCTGCCCAAGAGGCCGCCTGCGCTCTGGTGGAATGAGCCTTGACCTGCAGAGGCGGTGACTTCCCGGACTCTACGTAGGCCACTCTGATAACTTCTTTGATTCAGCGGGCGATGGTGGGCCGTGACGCTGCTTCTCCTCGTTTCTTCCCGCTGTGAAGGACGAACAGATGGTCCGTCTTTCGTACTGCTTCTCTCATTTCCAGGTATCTGGGCAGCAATCTGCCGATGTCGAGATGGCGTAGCAAACGCCCTTCTTCCGACTTCTTCAAACCCGCCGTGGTTGGCAAGGATATGGTTTGGTTGAGGTGAAATTGTGAGACTACTTTAGGTAAGAAGGAGGGAACCGTGCGAAGATGGATAGCCTCTGGAGTGAGCCTGAGAAAGGGATCACGGCAGGACAGCGCTTGTAGCTCTGAGATGCGGCGTGCTGAACACACTGCCAGCAAGAACACCATCTTTAAAGTTAGTGAACGGAGAGACAGGCCCCGGAGGGGTCTGAAGGTGGATCCCGCGAGGAAATCCAAAACTATGTTGAGGTTCCACAGGGGCACTGGCCACTTCAGTGGCGGACGAATGTGCTTGACTCCTTTCAGGAAGCGGGAAACATCTGGGTGCATGGCAATGGTCTTGCCATCCCTCCTGGGACCGTAGCAAGACAGCGCAGCCACCTGAACCTTGATGGAGCTTAGGGAGAGACCCTTCTGAAGCCCATCCTGCAGGAAATCCAGAACAATAGGGATTGTGGTCGCATGTGGATTGGTGCCATGAGTGTTGCACCAGGCTTCAAATACTCTCCAGATCCTTATGTAGGTAAGGGATGTGGAAAACTTGCGGGCTCGGAGGAGTGTATCTATCACCGGCTCTGAGTAACCTCTTTTCTTCAGCTAGCCCTCTCAATGGCCAGATCGTAAGAGAGAATTGAGCCGGATCCTCGTGGAAGATGGGACCTTGACGTAGCAGGTCCCTGAAAGGAGGCAGTGTAAGAGGCTCCTCTGTCAGCAGTCTTCTCATGTCCGCGTACCAGGGTCTTCTTGGCCAGTCTGGTGCCACTAGAAGAACTAGGCCTCTGTGTCTCTGAATCTTGTGAATAAGGGCGCCCAGCAGGGGCCACGGAGGAAAGGCGTATAGCAGAGTCCCTGGAGGCCATGGCTGAACCAGGGCGTCGATCCCGTGAGAGAATGGATCTCACTTGCGGCTGAAGTATCTGGGTACCTGAGCATTGGACCTGTCCGCTAGTAGGTCCATGTCCGGAGTCCCCCACTGATCCACGATCATCTTGGAAGGCCGTGGGGGACAGCTGCCATTCTCCCGGATTTAGGCATTCCCTGCTGAGGAAGTCTGCCGCGGTGTTGTCCCTTCCGGCAATGTGGATGGCGGAGATGTCCTGGAGATTCGCCTCTGCCCAAGCCATCAGCGGGGCTATCTCTAGGGACACCTGTTGGCTTCTGGTTCCGCCCTGTCGGTTGATGTATGCCACCATGGTGGCGTTGTCAGACATCACTCTGACTGCTCTGTTCCGCAGTCTTTGAGCAAACCGCAGGCAGGCTAACCGGACTGCCCGTGCCTCTAGGCGGTTGATGTTCCACCCCGACTCTTCTCTGTTCCACTGTCCTTGGGCGGTGAGCTCTTTGCAGTGTGCTCCCCATCCGCTCAGGCTGGCATCTGTGGTGAGCAGGGTCCACGTTGGGGAGGACATCTTCGACCCCCTGCTCGTGTGGTTGGACCGCAACCACCACCGTAGCTGGGTCCACACCCTGGGGGGTAGCGGTAGATGCACGGAGTAATTCCGGAAGCGTGGGCTCCATCGAGAGAGGAGGGAGCATTGCAGTGGTCTCATATGGGCCCGCGCCCATGGTACCACTTCCAGGGTGGATGCCATGAGACCAAGAACCTGTAGGTAATCCCAAGCTATGGGCCGGCTGGCTCCCATCAAGGAACGTAGACGCGTCTGGAGCTTTAACCTTCTCTTGGTGGTTAGGCTGACTTTGTCTGCCTGGGTATCGACCCGGGCTCCCAGGTATTCCAATGATTGGGAAGGCTGTAGGCAACTCTTGCTTAGGTTGACTACCCATCCCAGGCTTTCCAGAAGGGAGATCACTCTGTTGGTTGCCCGATGGCTCTCCTCTTGTGATTTCGCCCTGATCAGCCAATCATCTAGGTAGGGATGGACAAGGAATACTTCCCTTCTGAGCGCCGCTGCTACCACTACGATCACCTTGGTGAAGGTCCGCGGCGCCGTGGCTAACCCGAAGGGCAAAGCTCGGAATTGGAAGTGCCTTCCCAGACCCTTGAAGCGTAGGTAGTGCTGATGATCCCGATGGATCGGGATATGCAGGTAGGCTTCCGACAAGTCTAAGGCCGTGAGGAATTCCCCTGGCTGTACTGCGGTCTTGACTGAGCGCAGAGTTTCCATGCGAAACCTTGGGACCTTTAAGTATCGGTTGACTGATTTGAGGTCCAAGACAGGTCGGAAAGTGCCCTCTTTCTTGGGTACCATAAAATAAATGGAATAGTGCCCAGAATCCATTTCCCAGGCAGGTACTGGGATTATGGCTTTCAAGGACAGGAGCCTCGCCAGGGTAGCTTCCAATGCTGCCTTCTTGTGGATTGGACACAGAGATTCCACAAACCTGTCCGGAGGGATATGATGAAAGTCCAGATAACAGCCCTCTCGGATGATGGTGAGGACCCACTGGTCCGACGTAATCTCGACCCATCTGGGGTAGAAGAGGGTTAACCTGCCCCCTATGGCTTCGTCCCCCGGATGGATCGGCTGATTCTCATTGTGAGGTGCGGCCGGGACCTGAACCCGAGCCGGCTCCCCTCTTGTGCTGCTTGGTCCGAAAGGACTGGGTCCTGGCCTGAGAACGAGGTGCCTGGTAGCGACTCCTATAGGGAGTGAAGCGTTGGGAGCTTCTACCTCTGGAGGGCCTCGGAAAGGTGCGCTGGTTCTTCTTGGACCTATCTTCCGGCAGTCGAGGTATTGGAGAGGCGCCCCATGTGCTGGCCAGTTTATCTAGGTCGCTGCCGAACAGAAGAGAACCCTTGAACGGCATTCTAGTGAGACGTGTCTTAGAAGGAGCATCGGCTGACCAGTTCCGTATCCAGAGCTGCCTCCTGGCTGCTACTGAGGATGATACCCCCTTGGCTGTCGTACGGACTAGGTCGGAGGCGGCATCCGTGAGAAACGAGAGAGCTGACTCCATGTCCGCCGCCGGGGCATTGTTCCTGACCTGTGACAAACAGGCACTCGTCACCACTGTGCAGCAGGTTGCGATCCGCAGAGACAGAGCTGCCACCTCAAAAGTTTGTTTCAGGATGGCGTCCAGGCGCGGTCATGAGTCTCCTTAAGGGCCGCCCCCCCCTCCACTGGAATGGTAGTGCGCTTGACCACAGCGCTAACTATGGCGTCCACCTTAGGGCACGCCAGCATATCTTTGAGTGCCGGGTCCAGGGGGTACATGCCAGACAGGGCCCGACCCCCTTTGAATGAGGCCTCCGGCGCATTCCATTCCAAATCGATCAGCTGTTGTGCCGCTTGCAGGAAGGGAAAATGGCAGGCCGTCAGACGAAGACCCTCCAGCAGGGGGTTCTGATGGGATGCCTCCATGTACTGGGGCCTGGAATAGCCAATTCCGTCAGGCACTGAGAAACCAGGTCAGAGAGATCTTCCTTGGGGAAGAACCGCCTCATAGTTCGATATGGCTCTATCCCCGAGGGAAGTTCCTCCTCCTCGGGGAGTCCGGACTCGTCCTCCGAGACATCAGGATCCGCCTAAGCCGGACTGCCCGGAGGCGGGTGCCCGCGGTAAGGACGAGAGGGTCCGGGGGCAGGGGCAGCCGGGGCAGCAGGGCCCGGACGGGAAGCCGACTGCATCTGTACAAAGGCGTGGATCCCCTTAAATAAGTCCACTCAGGAAATGGAAGCGGACTCTAGCCGTCGGGGTACCAGGTCCCCCGGGATTCCTGGCTGTTCGAGACAGCCCGCTAGATCCGGGGTGGCCCCTGGGGAACTGTCGGTAAACCTCGGATGAGACTGGTCCTGGCCCGAGGCTCCCACGGCCTCCTCACATTGGGCACAAAGGGAGTCTGGCTCCTCGCTCTGCGTGGCTCTAAGCTGGCACGTTGAGCACAGGCCAAGAGCTTTCACGCCGGAATCAGGAGGTGCCGCCTCTGGAGACGCCGGAGCGTTCAAGTGTTCCATCACATCCTGCGAATGCAGGGCGCCGGCGCTTATGCGATATGCTGCCAACAATATGCGCTCAATAATATGCGTTCAGCAATATGCGCTCAATAATATACAAATGCGCTCAATAATATGCGTTCAGCAATATACAATATGCGCTCAATAATATGCGTTCAGCAATATGCGCTCAATAATATACAATATGCGCTCAATAATATGCGTTCAGCAATATGCACTCAATAATATACAATATGCGCTCAATAATATACAATATGCGCTCAATAATATGCGTTCAGCAATATGCGCTCAATAATATACAATATGCGCCATTGTACGCCTATCCGTGGGCGCTCAATACCTGAACAAGGCAGACAAAATGGCGACCTCCACGGCGTGCTGCCTGCAGGCAACGCCACCGATCCTCGTACCTCGGAGACCAAAAAGTAAGAGATGTACGCCTTACCTGATCTGCGGCGCTTCCCGGCTGTAACCCGGGCGGTCTCCGGCTGCGGTGGGAGAGGGGAAATACCTTCACCGCCGCGCTCAAGGAAGTTCACCCGCTGCCTCTAAGCCGCCGAACTAGTCTCGCCTGGGGCTAAGTCCTCGCCGGGACCGAGGCGCCTCTCAGCCACGCCCGAGCCCTTCTCGCTCGGGGGCTAGATCCCTGCCGCGGTTCGGCCACCGGACCGAGGCGTAGACCTCCAAGGGATCGCGGAAATCACCTCGGGAAACTCAACTGGGGGAGGGACCCGAGGGTATCACCGCAGGAGTGCGGGGCTAGTCTTCTGTATCTTCTGAGAAAGTTAGAAAGTAGAAAGTAGAAAGTAGTATTGGAAAACACGCTCAGCGAGCATGCAGACGCTCCAAACTGCTTTGGAGATGGAAATTACTGAGTTGCTTCACTTCCTGTGTGGGTATATGTACCCGTGCTGACGTCAGATCCGTCACCAACTGCTAGCACGAGCACACTATACCCGCTTGTTCTGAGTCCATCTGCTACACGCTAGGAAATGGTAATTTAATCATATGGTGGGTCACATTATTTTAGCATAGATCTTTTTTTAATTTTATATTTATTGGTTATTAATAATTTACTACAAGATACACACTTGCAGCACAAAAGGAAGCTGAGAAAGAAAATATATAGACAAGGAAAAACAAATCAAAACCCAAACACTCCAAGAGACCACAAAGCGAAGGGGTACAAGACTCAAAATATAGAAAAATTTAAGCAACAAATAGGAAGCAGATTACACCAAAAATAAATTAGCAACTCCCAATCCACTGCTTATCCCTGGGCTGCATGGAATCCATTGACCTTTTGGGATCCTGCCAGGTACTTGCGACCTGGATTGGCCTATGCTGGAAACAAGATACTGGGCTTGATGGACTTTTGGTCTGACCCAATATGGAAAATTGTATGTTCTTATGTAACAAGGCCTAAATAAATCAAACTTCAATTAAGTGACCATTTGAGGCTTGTTGCTGAGAAATGCAATATGTTGGGAAGGAACAAACATATATATTATATGGATATCTGGCTCCTTGGTGTTTAATGTTTAACATTAATATTGAATAGCCAAGCTATTACTGTATTTCTTCATTATTCACGCTGTGACTTTCCCCTGACATTTGTTGAGTCATAATCCTCAACTGCCTTGGGTTTTGCCCTACACACTCTGATCTACCATCACATAACTCTCAAACCCACTCTCCATCCTCATTTCTTTGGTACAAATTCCTATGTTCTGATTGTTGGGGTGATTATAAATATACATAAGCTATTTAGGGTAAACAACATTCTTACTCATTCTACCTATATGCTTTGTTTCTCATTATTTATTGGATCACAGTTGTGAATTATTTGCATTTAGCTTAATGTTATGAGAAAAAGTTGCCATACGACAAGCCCTGATATATCAAACAACATGATACTGGGCTATTTTACACCCCCTAACTACACCAAGCTCTGAAAGCGAGACATGAATCCAAATGTATTAAACAATTTCCCCCATTACGTAAACAGAGAGATAGATGCTCCTTGCTATAAATGGAAGATGCTGGTCATCCTGCACACACTCAGATGGATCTGAAGTATCTCACATATTGTGTAATATTTTATAAGCCTCTTCTCTAGAGAGAAGTACCTCACTGAGTTTGTTGGATGTCAGGTCTCCCAGCAATAATGTGTCTGAAGTATGGGCCACCAGATACCTCTCCTTTCCAAGGATCTTCACTTCATCAATTTCATAGCCATAGTGAGACTTCAGAACTACTCGGGTTCCTGTTGACAGATTCTTCACAATCACCTGAACCCAATCAGAAAACAGTATGGGAATGGAAACAAGTTATATGAGTGTCTTGTATAGTGTATATGTCAGAGATAGGCTGTGGTACTTGCAGATTATGAAGACAGCAATGGGTTCTTAGAACAAGTTTCTTTGCTGAACCAGCTTTGTTTCTTAAATGTATACATACCTACAAATCACAGTATAATACTTCTAATTACAAACACAATATCTAAGAAACCAAAATATCTGCAAAAGAAGGGCAGAATTGGAAGGAGTACGGTGATGCAGTGAGAAGTAAGGGATAGAAAAGATGCCAGAAAAAAGCAAATTGAGACTGCAAACTTGGGTACAAATGAAAGCTCCTGCTTCAGAGAGATAGGTTAACAAGTAGTAGTTTGTACCCTTTTGGCACTTCAGTCATCCAGGCGTAATCAAGCTCTGCTTGCATAGCAAAAGAGAGGGACTTGCACAAATTACAGAAAAACTGGTATAAGAGAAATTAGAAGTTGTAAAGATATAAATAGATCAAGAGTCACATACAGATGCAGTCACATCTCTTGGCATGAAAGCTTACTGGTCACCTATGGTTTAATCTCATCTTCACTATTAAGATTTCAAAATATTTCGGGGATCCATATCAATATACACAAATGTGGTTTGAGACAAATCATTTATGCACAGTGACAAAACAAAGAGACATTTATCTCCCCAGATGAGAAGAAAACAGATATAGGATCTCAGAACACAATGTGGCAGGATCCATGAGGAAGATTTATTGACATGGCATAGTTTTGGGAACGGTGGTAAGGTACCAATGCCAACTAGAGTTAGAGAAAATCAGAACTGTCATTTACTGCAGCTGCCTTCTTCTACCACTTACCTGACTGGGCCCCACATACGTCATCTCAAACTTATTCTTATAAATACTTCTCCTCAAGCAGCAGTCAAACTGTTCTACCCCTCCGCACAGTGTTCCCTAAGAAAGAAAAAATGGATATACGAGATCTGCATACCACACATCATTAATCCCATTCACAGATTCCCCACCCCCACCCCACCCCCAATCACATCTACCTATCAGGAAAATATCAACTGGAAAAGACACAACAAAATATTAAAGACAAAATTGTTTACCTGTAATAGGTGTTCTCTAAAAGACAGCAGTTCACCACTCAACACAAATGAACAAAAACATCCAACAGTGCCAACACAAGAGCACTTTTTCCACACCATGAAAACCTGAAGACCCTATTGGGCATGCATAGCGGTTTCTGTGGCATACATCAGTTTTGTAATTAAGCTCTTGAGTTCAACTCTAGAAGGGGAGGAGGAATGAACTGTATACATGACTGATGAATTGCTGACTTCAGAGAACATCTGCTACAAGTAAACAATTTTTGTTTCTCTAAAGATAAGTAGTTCACCTAGTCAAATAGATAGGACTCTCTAGCTAATGGTTGTCTTCAGGATAAAAGAGAAAAATAATCCACCAACTGGTGTGTTTTAAAACTCCCTCGCTTTTTTTTTTTTTTTTTTTTTTTAAATAGGAGACTACCCAAAATAATAAACATGGGTCCTAGATGGGGCTTGAGTCGGGCTTTAACCTTTAAAGAGACTCTGAAGATTAGTCTGCCCAAACCTGCTATTGTGTTGGGAATCTGCATCCAAACAATAGTGAGATGTAACAGAATGAAGAAGTCCATGATACAACTCTGCATATTTCTTCAGAGGCTGCACACAGCTCAGATGGATTGCTGATGCAGCACTGGCCCTAACATTATGGAGTTTGACATACCCTTACAAGGTCAAATCTTGCTTCGAAGCAAGAAAAGGAAGTGCAGTCTGCTAACCATTTAGAAAGAATTCTCTTTGAAATAATAATCTCAGGCATGCTGGGGCAAAATGAAACAAAAAGCTGGGTGGAACTTCCGAGTTCACTCCAGATATAGCTTTTCCAGGAACATAAGCCCCTTGTCCGCATCTAGCTTGCTCATTCCTCTGCCTTTTCTCATTTTCTGAGCTTAGAGGCACGCTGGACCCTTTTCTGAGCTTTGTGGCACGCTGGACCCTTTCTGTATTCTCTTCGGTAGTTTACCGATTGTTACTCACCCAAGATGTATTTTTCATTTATTACCCAGTATTATGGTGCACATTCCTTCAGGTAGTTAACTGTTTTTTTTCTGGACCATAGTTTCCACTATCCCAGTTACTTGTACTCCTTGTTCCATGTACCGCCTCCGGGCGAACTCGTTGTTCTCAGTTTCAATGTAAACCGATGTGATTTGTATGTCATACAGGAACACCGGTATATAAAAATTAAAAATAAATAAATATAGGGTGATGGCTCTCCTACAATTCAAGGTATGCAGGGCTTGTTTACCTTTGCTGATATGTGGCTGTGGGGAAAATGCTGAAAGGATAATTGATTGATTATGATTGATGGATGATGTCAGCGACCAGCTCATTCTAAGGCCCTGCGCCATGAATTTGATCACCCTCCATATCCAGCATGCAATCATCAGATTCTGCTGTTGTGTGGATTAGAATACCTGTTTCTCTCTGTATATTTGTTTTTTTTCTCTGGTTGGTGTTTTCTTCCTTCCCCTGGTTATTGGTGCCTGAATCATCGGTCAGCTGACTTGTTCTTCCCACTGGATGACTTCAGGAGCTGGCTCACTCAAAGATCCTGCACAGACACCAGATTTGATCACCCTCTATATCCAGTCCTGACTGCTTCAATCACTAGATTCTGCTGTTGTGTGGACTAGAATCTCTGTTCTTGCTCTGCATACCTGCTTGTTTCTCAGGTTGGTGTTTTCTTCCCTCCTTATGGCTCCTGTGCCTGAATCACTGCGCAGCGGACTCGCTTCTCCCACCAGATGAAGTCAGGGGCCAGCTCATTGAAAAGGTTCCATGCTAATGGCACTGCGCAGTGGAGGAGTATGCACCTCTGTCATGCACATGCTCCTTTGTGCAAAGAGGTAAAGCTTCCCTGGATCCTCCCTATCATGACTTCTTTGCGGGGCCTAGAGCCTGCCTACCACACCTTTTTTGGTTTCTGCTGTCTGAACTGCTTTTTACATCCTTTTCCTCTCACATCTTAGCAGGTCCCTTTGCCATCCCTGTTTGTACCAGACATGGTAGGTATTATTTTCCCCCATTCACCTTTTAGTCTCTTTTAGCACCTAGACAATCTTTTCTCCAGACCATTACTCCTTCCTTCAGGTCTTTCAAACATCTCCATAAGTTCTTACACTCTCTGCAACTTAACTGTGCTCTACTCAATGGCCATTCTGTTACCAACAGGTCACCACTGAGTGCTGATCTTATCACTACCCAAAATTTAGATATACTTTTTGACACAAACTTGGCTTAAACCAGGTGACACTCTTTGTTTCATTGAGCTTGCCTGCCAAATTACTCTTTTTGTTTTTAAAGCTATATATTTAAAAAATGGAGGAGGGGTGGCAGTCATTTATCATACTTCACTTAAGAGCAGAGAGTTCAAGATATCTTCCAGACTGTCTATTGAGGTTCTCTTTCTTCAGCTTTGCAAAAACTGTAAATTTAATCTCTTGTTAATCTATTAGCTTCCTTCAGTTTCCAGCTTGTTGCTGCACGACCTTGTGGCTTTGATTAGTGAATGCACACTTAGAAGTTCCCACTTGCTCTTGCTAGGAGATTTCAACTTCCACACAGACAAACCCTCAAAGCCTATAGAAGCACAATTTTTTTTCAACTGTGTCCAACCTGCAGCTCATATGATGAATACATTGTCCTACATATAAGGACAAGCACAGCTTAGATCTCATTTCTTCAATAGACAAAGTAATCTTACCCTCTTACTTTTTAAAAAACTTTCCTTTCACTTGGACAGATCATGTCTGAATGCATATTGTATACTTGACAACCTGGTTCAGTTCTTTTCCTTCTCATATGCTGAGCTTTTGTATTTTGGAGAGAGGTTTTTCTTCTCTGTACTGCTACTATGCGGATGTTTGTATTGTCTTGGATATCTGACATGTGCCTTATGATGTGCCTTATGAAGTTTTTAAAGTTATAAAATTATAAATAAAGAGTTATAAAACAAAAAAATAATGCAACCAAATGCAAATTGTAGAAACCTATCTTCACTATGAAGATTTATCTGAAATACTGGGTAAAAAGTGTTACAATGAGTACCAATCTATTTTTTCAGAGAGTCTGTGTTTAAAAAGAAACTCCAAAAATGTTCACGTCTATCGCTACCTCATGGGAAAAGATGTATCTTCTCCAAAACTGTTCACTATAAATCCAAGAATAAATGTCCCTGCAATACTTAACAAATGTACATTAGATTTGTTATTCATTGTCAAATACACTAAGATAACTTTCAAAATGGCACACATGCGCGCACATGTCAGCCCACGCCCGGGTACGAGGTCATTTTATAACATACACATGAATATGTGCACATGCTATAAAATAGCCTGGCTATGTGCATGTGAGCCAAAAATTGCATGTCAGCACAAATCCCACTTCTACCACATAAATTGGGGATTTTTTAAAAGGGGCATACACCGATACCATTCCCAGTTTTACCAGTTTGTCCTCAGCTCATCCAGTTGAACTAGATCCTCCAATATCTCCACACACACCCCCCCTCCCCCGGGGTTGATAGACTTCACTTCCCACAGTTAGCCCCAACTTTAAAACTTTGCAGATCTGCCTAGTTTTCTTTAAATTTTAACTTACATGGCATCCATAGGAAAAGTAAAGTTGTGCACTGTTGTGTCAGTCGGTGCCCGATGCCCTCTCTCTGCCCTCCTTACCACCTCCCTCTTCGTCCACGGGAAGATTGGCTGCCACGGCGTCCTTCTGCCGAGGTCCCCCCGGCGTCCCCGATCGGCTCGACGCTGCAACTGCCATGTTTCCTGGAGGCCTAGGGGCGCGCGCGGCGCAGCCCCAACTGAAGTACCGGCGATGGCGCGAACCTCGGGGACGTCCCCCGAAGATGACGTCACCCGCGACGGATATTTAAGGTCTCAGTATTTGCTAACAGATCGAGTTAGCAAGGAATGTCTTCGGCCTCGCTCCAACTTCCAAGCTACTCTGCCTCCTCGGACTTACCAGGGTTTTGCTACCTAAGCTATTCTGCCTCCTCGGACTTACCAGAGGTACTCGCTCCTCGAGGGCCCCTGTTCCCAGACTTGCTCCGTATACTCTTCTGCCTGGAAGTCATCACTACCAACTATATCAGCTACATCAGTGAGTTACCATCTTTCTCTCTGAGCTTTCCCTGGAACCAGGTACTCGCTCCTCGAGGGCCTATACATTCCACCTCCTGGGCTTCATTGGGGCATTGTGTGAGTGTTACCATCTGCATACCCTGCCTACTCACTATATCTCAGTTTCTCTACAGCTCAGCCTCCAGGGATCACTGTTCCAGTATCTGAGGGACTACGGCCCAGCCGGGCTTACCAGCTCACTACTGCCATCTCTGGTGGTTCAGTATACTGTCTACTAAAAGAACTAGTGTGTGTTTGTCTCCTAACTCTGTGCCTGACCAGTGTTCCCTTTCAGGATCATTCCCCGGGGGCGTGGTCATCTGCCACTGGTCCAAGGATCCACCCACAACTCTCCTATATAACCACAGATTGCTAACTCCCTAGCAGACTGCTAACTCCTATAACATCATGCACGCTGAGACGTATCAGTATTTATGTGCACATCTTAGGTTCAAGCCCTGAAACTCCTGTGCCCTGCCCAGACCACATTCATGCCCCATCCCTTTTTGAAAACTTTCAAGATGTGCGCACTGCAGGAGATACACATGTATCTTGGCAGCTTTTAAAATCTGTTCAACGTGTGCAAGCACAACTTCTTCGTGTATCCCCTAATTAATGCACACGTCAGGCTTTTAAAATTCACCTTTTTGTCAATCTCAGAAGATATTCAAGCCCAGATTGTTACATAAGAAGAACTTAAGCAACAAGTCTCTCTGGACAGCTTTGATTCCACACTACCATTGTCACAAAGGAATCTTACTGCTTTCCCTTGCAGAATTATCCTGAAATGAGGCAGAGTCAAGCAAATCGCTTGTCTCCAATCTGTTTATGGACCAAAATGCTTCCATCTTTGACCATCTCCCTTGGACATAATGACTCTGACAATGTACTCCCTAACCCTTTGAACCTGCATCTGTTTCAACTTTTATCCAAGATTGGGGGGGGGGGGGGGGGGGGGGAAGGCCTAATAATATTCCTTTTAAAAGATTTTCTTTGTTCAACAAGCAGAAAAGATTGTCCTTTACTGAGGAAGGCAGAAAAACTAAGGCACTGTACTTCTGGAACTAAGGGGACCATTGTGAGAGTAGAGCATATTGCAGCAATCACTTGTGAGCTCTTGCCCAAGGTACTAAGCCTATTTATGATACCATAGTGCCCAAGAGTTGAAGATAATTTTAAAGCATCCAAAAGCATGGGACTGAGGAAACACCTTGACTGAAGAATAGTTTTCTCTGTTCTCTTCTGATAGGAAAACTTTCCTATCTTTGGTATTGAAAATGGCACCCAAAAGTTCTAGAGTTTGAGTAACATAGAAACATAGAAATGACGGCAGAAGAAGACCAAACGGCCCATCCAGTCTGCCCAGCAAGCTACGTACTTTATCCATTTTTTTTCCCTATTTCTCTCTCCCACCTGTTACTATTGGCTTCCAGTACCCTCCAGCCCTAATTCCCCTCCACCCCACCACCAATTTATAGAGCAGCTCCGTATCTGCATCCAAGTGACATACAGCTCAATTAGGGGTAGCAACAGCTGTAACAAGCAGGCCACACCCTTGCCCCATACTCTTACCCACCCCTGTTTTTATTTTTTTGTTTGTTTTTTTATTTATTTTTTTTGGAGATAGCAGCCCTCCATCCTTCCGCTCCGTGAAGGTGGAACACTAACTACTGGCCACTGGCATGCCATACTGGGTCAGACCAAGGGTCCATCAAGCCCAGCATCCTGTTTCCAACAGTGGCCAATCCAGGCCATAAGAACCTGGCAAGTACCCAAAAACTAAGTCTATTCCATGTTTATCTCATGCAGGATAAACATCCTGCATGAGACTAAATACAAAATTGAATCTTTATGGGTAGAAATCCCTTGTGTATCAGGGAAGACTACAGTGATAGGGGTATACTACCGTCCACCTGGTCAAGATGGTGAGATGGACAGTGAAATGCTAAGAGAAATTAGGGAAGCTAACCAAATTGGTAGTGCAGTAATAATGGGAGACTTCAATTACCCCAATATAGACTGGGTAAATGTATCATCGGGTCACGCTAGAGAGATAACGTTCCTGGATGGAATAAATGATAGCTTTATGGAGCAATTGGTTCAGGAACCGACGAGAGAGGGAGCAATTTTAGATCTAATTCTCAGTGGAGCACAGGACTTGGTGAGAGAGGTAACGGTGGTGGGGCCGCTTGGTAACAGTGATCATAATATGATCAAATTTGATTTAATGACTGGAAAAGGAACAGTGTGCAAATCCAAGGCTCTCATGCTAAACTTTCAAAAGGGAAACTTTGATAAAATGAGAAAAATTGTTAGAAAAAAACTGAAAGGAGCAGCTACAAAAGTAAAAAATGTCCAAGAGGCGTGGTCATTGTTAAAAAATACCATTCTAGAAGCACAGTCCAGATGTATTCCACACATTAAGAAAGGTGGAAAGAAGGCAAAACGATTACCGGCATGGTTAAAAGGGGAGGTGAAAGAAGCTATTTTAGCCAAAAGATCTTCATTCAAAAATTGGAAGAAGGATCCAACAGAAGAAAATAGGATAAAGCATAAACATTGGCAAGTTAAATGTAAGACATTGATAAGACAGGCTAAGAGAGAATTCGAAAAGAAGTTGGCTGTAGAGGCAAAAACTCACAGTAAAAACTTTTTTAAATATATCCGAAGCAGAAAGCCTGTGAGGGAGTCAGTTGGACCGTTAGATGATCGAGGGGTTAAAGGGGCACTTAGAGAAGATAAGGCCATCGCGGAAAGATTAAATAATTTCTTTGCTTCGGTGTTTACTGAAGAGGATGTTGGGGAGGTACCCGTAATGGAGAAGGTTTTCATGGGTAATGATTCAGATGGACTGAATCAAATCACGGTGAACCTAGAAGATGTGGTAGGCCTGATTGACAAACTGAAGAGTAGTAAATCACCTGGACCGGATGGTATACACCCCAGAGTTCTGAAGGAACTAAAAAATGAAATTTCAGACCTATTAGTAAAAATTTGTAACTTATCATTAAAATCATCCATTGTACCTGAAGACTGGAGGATAGCAAATGTAACCCCAATATTTAAAAGGGGCTCCAGGGGCGATCCGGGAAACTACAGACCGGTAAGCCTGACTTCAGTGCCAGGAAAAATAGTGGAAAGTGTTCTAAACATCAAAATCACAGAACATATAGAAAGACATGGTTTAATGGAACAAAGTCAGCATGGCTTTACCCAGGGCAAGTCTTGCCTCACAAATCTGCTTCACTTTTTGAAGGAGTTAATAAACATGTGGATAAAGGTGAACCGGTAGATATAGTATACTTGGATTTTCAGAAGGCGTTTGACAAAGTTCCTCATGAGAGGCTTCTAGGAAAAGTAAAAAGTCATGGGATAGGTGGCGATGTCCTTTCGTGGATTGCAAACTGGCTAAAAGACAGGAAACAGAGAGTAGGATTAAATGGGCAATTTTCTCAGTGGAAGGGAGTGGACAGTGGAGTGCCTCAGGGATCTGTATTGGGACCCTTACATTTCAATATATTTATAAATGATCTGGAAAGAAATACGACGAGTGAGATAATCAAATTTGCAGATGACACAAAATTGTGCAGAGTAGTTAAATCACAAGCAGATTGTGATAAATTGCAGGAAGACCTTGTGAGGCTGGAAAATTGGGCATCCAAATGGCAGATGAAATTTAATGTGGATAAGTGCAAGGTGATGCATATAGGGAAAAATAACCCATGCTATAATTACACGATGTTGGGTTCCATATTAGGTGCTACAACCCAAGAAAGAGATCTAGGTGTCATAGTGGATAACACATTGAAATCGTCGGTTCAGTGTGCTGCGGCAGTCAAAAAAGCAAACAAAATGTTGGGAATTATTAGAAAAGGAATGATGAATAAAACGGAAAATGTCATAATGCCTCTGTATCGCTCCATGGTGAGACCGCACCTTGAATACTGTGTACAATTCTGGTCGCCGCATCTCAAAAAAGATATACCGTATTTCCACGCACATAACCCGCGGGTTATGTGCGTTTTTACCTACCCCGCATGCCCCCCGCGGGGTATAAACGTGGGCGGGTTATCCAGAAAAAATTTTACAGCAGCGGTTAACATCTCTCTCCCCCCGCCCCGGCGGGGGGAGAGAGATGTTAACCGCTGCTGTAAAATTAGGCAATTCAATAAGGCAATTCAATAAGGCAATTCAGGTATTATTATTATTATTTTTTTTAAATTTATACGATACCGTAATAGCCCCGAAAGAAATGCTGCTTAGGTAGAAGGACAAACGCCCTGTATCAGGGCCGCCACGCGCACAACTGTAAACGTTGCCAAGGGAGCGCGAGGTACAAATCTCGCAACACTGTAAGAGCTGTGCCATTGGCTGGGAGAGAAGAGAGGGGCGCTGCGGCAAAATCCCTGCAGACGACCGCTGGCAATCGGGACGCTGAAGAAGGAAGGCTGAGTGAAGGCGCGTGCTGAAACAAAAAGGAGAGCACTCAAGCCCTGCAAGGAACACAGCGATGCGCGAGGAGGAAGCCGCAGCAACCCCTACACGCGTCCGGTGGTGTCGAACGTCGCAGGAGCAAGGCAAGAGTGAAAGCACGCGCCGAGCACAAAACTGCAGGTAACCCGGTGATGTCTGGATCGAAAAGGGGAGCTCCGCTGTAGGCTCGCACCCCGGGGCAGGCCATGAAAATGCTGGGCATGGGGCTGTACACGGCGCGCAGAGTGCGCAAGGTCAGTGTGCGGGTTATATGAGGAGGCGGGGTATATAAAAACTTTTTTACATAAATCTTGAAAACCTGCGGGTTATGTGTGTGGGCGGGTTATATACGTGGGCGGGTTATTGTCGTGGAAATACGGTAATTGCGATGGAGAAGGTACAGAGAAGGGCTACCAAAATGATAAGGGGAATGGAACAACTCCCCTATGAGGAAAGACTAAAGAGGTTAGGACTTTTCAGCTTGGAGAAGAGACGACTGAGGCGGGATATGATAGAGGTGTTTAAAATCATGAGAGGTCTAGAACGGGTAGATGTGAATCGGTTATTTACTCTTTCGGATAGTAGAAGGACTAGGGGACACTCCATGAAGTTAGCATGGGGCACATTTAAAACTAATCGGAGAAAGTTCTTTTTTACTCAACGCACAATTAAACTCTGGAATTTGTTGCCAGAGAATGTGGTTCGTGCAGTTAGTATAGCTGTGTTTAAAAAAGGATTGGATAAGTTCTTGGAGGAGAAGTCCATTACCTGCTATTAAGTTCACTTAGAGAATAGCCACTGCCATTAGCAATGGTTACATGGAATAGACTTAGTTTTTGGGTACTTGCCAGGTTCTTATGGCCTGGATTGGCCACTGTTGGAAACAGGATGCTGGGCTTGATGGACCCTTGGTCTGACCCAGTATGGCATTTTCTTATGTACTGTTGCTAGTAATAGCAGTGGCTATTTTCTAAGTCAACTTAATTAATAGCAGGTAATGGACTTCTCCTCCAAGAACTTATCCAATCCTTTTTTAAACACAGCTATACTAACTGCACGAACCACATCCTCTGGCAACAAATTCCAGAGTTTAATTGTGTGTTGAGTAAAAAAGAACTTTCTCCGATTAGTTTTAAATGTGCCACACGCTAACTTCATGGAGTACCCCCTAGACTTTCTATTATCCAAAAGAGTAAATAGCCAATTCACATCTACCCGTTCTAGACCTCTCATGATTTTAAACACCTCTATCATATCCCCCCTCAGCCGTCTCTTCTCCAAGCTGAAAAGTCCTAACTTCTTTAGTTTTTCCTTCTCTGTACCTTCTCCATCGCAATTATATCTTTTTTGAGATGCGGTGACCAGAATTGTACACAGTATTCAAGGTGCGGTCTCAGCATGGAGTGGTGCTTTTTGCATAATTTATTATCCAGTCCAAAATCTCTAGAACTCCTAATGCTCGTGTAGTTGCCTTCCTTACTTCTTGAAAGGTTTTCGCTCTGATTAACCAATCGTCTAAACATGAATGAATCATAATTCATGCTTTTCGAAGATAGGCTGTTATCACTACCATCATTTTGGTGAAGATTATAGGTACTGTTGCTAAACCAAAAGGCAAAGCTCCAAACTGAAAATGTCTTTTTTTTTTTTTTTACACAAAATTGAAGGTATTTTTGATGTTGCAAAAAGGATAGGAATATGGAAATATGCCTCCTTCTGGTCTAATTAAGTTAGAAATGCCCCTCGGTATACCAACAAAATAACTGTGTGAAAGATTTCCATTCAGAAATAAGAAACGTAAAACTCTATTCACCCCCTTTAAATCCAGAATTGGTCTTTGATTTCCATCCATTTTTGGTATGATGAATAAATTGAATAAAATCTTTTTCTTTGCTCTTGAAGCGGAACATGACAAATCACCTTAACTTCTAATAGCTTGCATAAGGTTTCTTGAACTGCATCTTTCTTTATCTTTGTGAGGTATGGAGACTCCACAAACCTGTCCTTTATAGGGTGTGTAAGATCTAATAGATATCCATTTTGTATTATTTCCAATACCCACTAGTCCGAAGTTATGTGGATCCACTCTCTGAAAAAATGTTGAAGCCATCTCCTTATTGACTACAGCAGAGCGTGGACCCTTCAGGCATCATTGGTGAAGAGATGTTTGGGCGGATTGCCTATTTGAATTAAGTCTGGCTCTTCTTACTCCAAAAAAAGAGCGATTTCTTTCCCTGGAATGATTTATTTGCAAATTGTTTGGTCTGTAACTTTCATATCTTCTGAAATCTACGTATTGGGAATAGACTCTGTAAGATTTATTGTTTAATTTGGTACGATTTTCTGGTAGTCTTTGGGACTTAGAATCACCCAAGTTCCTAACAAGCTTCTCTAACATCTCAGAATAGCATTTATTTTATTCATTCATTCAAAATGTATCAACCACCTATCAACATTTCTATATAAATATTCATAACATTATATAGAAGACAATACTAACCAATAAAACAAAATTATAAAACAATAAAATACTAAAATAGAACATTGTTGGTCTCATAACCTGCATTATCTGTTCTCAGCCAAAGATTAAAAATTATAAATCAAAAGCCTGCTGAAACAAGAAGGCCTTTTCCATCTTCCTGAATTTTGCAAACACACTTTCAACTTTCAGATATGATGGTAAAGTATTCCACAAAGTTGGTCCCTGTACATAAAACAGGCATACCCTCAACTCATCTAAATTAATTATTATGAATGACAGTATAATCAACAATATTTGGGAGGCCAATCTCAATGAGTCTGTTGGTTGATACAATTTTAATGCTGCATTAAAACTGTGATGTGAGGACATTCATCTCTTTAAACACAAACTTAATCATTTTAAACTTACCGTAAGTCGCCATATTATCAGTAGCCAATGATATTTCATCAGAATAGAAGATATATGCTGATGAATCAGAGTTATGGCTATGATTCTTGCTGCTGAATTTTGTACATATTGCAGCGCACTGTTACGCTCCTGCTTGCGGACCTCATCCCGCGAGCAGGCCCTCCACCTACTGCTGTACCTGCACGATGCCGCCACCTTGGGGACTTGCTCTGCGCAGCCTAGACTGCCTCTGGACCGTGCTGTCCCCTTCTCCTCACGGCTGGGCTGCTGCCGCCGCTGATTCCTCCTCCATGGCGGGGAAGCCGCCGCCAGAATTCCTACTAGCGGCTGGAAGCCGCTGCTGACGCTGCCTCCTCCTTCGCGGCCTTGCGCCACCGCCAGGACCTTCTCCACAGCAGGAAGCCATCTCTAGCCTGGCTTCCCATGTGGCAGGTCGCCGCCGCAGGCCTCTGCTCCTCTGGGCTCTGCATAGGCGCGGGCCTCTTCTCTGTATTTAAAGGGCCAGGGCCCCACCAGATGATGTCATCTCCGTGTTCCTGGTCCAGCCCTATAAAAGGGCTCAGCTTCACTTCCTCGGGGCCTTCGAATTGGATTCCATGGTCATCCATGACTCCTCTTCTCCAGTCAAGGTTTTCCGTAGTCTGCTCCTGTCCAGATGGCTTCATGTTCCATCCTGATCTTCTCCGTCTGATGTTCCTGGTCTTGTCCCTTGTTGGAGCTCTTTCGTTGTATGTTCCAGAAGCCCTGATGTTCTTCGTCCCACTCCTGATTTTCCTCGTCCAGGAGTCCTGATGTTCTTTTTCCAAGTCCTGTTGTTGCACTCCTGATGTTCCTCGTCCAGGAGTCCTGATGTCCCTTCTCCAGGAGTCCTGATTTCTTCTTCCAAGTCATGATGTCCCTCGTCCAGGAGCCCTGATGTTCTTCTTCCAAGTCCTGATGTTCTTGGTTCTGATGTTCCCAGTCCAGGGTACCGGTTGTTCCATGTTCTAGATGTCCCGGACGTTCTATTTTTCATGTTCCAGTCCTGGTCTTGATGTCCTCACCTCTTGCTGCTCGTCCTCCTTCCAGGTTCCTTGCTACTCTACCTTTCCAGGCATGCCACCGTCATGGACCATGACCAGCCCATGGGGAGCTGTGTAGGGCGCCTCGTCGTACAAGGCGGACCTTCATCCCTGTAGCGCAAGTCTCCGGAAGGCCCTTGTTTTTAATGAGGAGGTCTGTTCCTGAATTCAGAGTTCAGAGTCTTGAATCCTATCCTGGTCTTTGGAGTACCTTGACTGCTTCCGTCCATGCCCAAGACTCTGCCAGAACCTGCTCTGCTTCAGTGTGGTCTGCGACCAGCCACAGGCAGCTGTGTAGGGCGCGCCTTGGCGCAGGCCTCTCCTGAATCTTCAACATGTCCTGGTTTCAAGTTCCACTGCTTTGCCTTGAGTCTGCTTTGCTTTCGGCATGGTCCGTGACCAGGCATGGGCGGCTGTGTAGGGCGCGCTGCGTTGCAGCTCTCACCCAGTACTTTCCTGAATCTTTGCCCGAGACCTCCAGCTTCCTCTAAAGTCCTCAGTCTTCCTAGCACCCTGAGTCTTCCAAGTCCTCATCTGAGTCCTCCATGCACCCTGGGTCTTCCAAGTCCTTGTCTGAGTCTTCCAAGTACCTTGAGTCTTCCAAGCCCTCGTCCGAGTCTTCCAAGCACCCTGAATCTTCCAAGTCCTCTAAGTCTTCCAAGTCTTCGTCTGAGTCCTCAGTCCGAATCCTCCAAGTATACTGACTCTTCTTTGTGTCTTCCAAGTATCCTGAGTCTTCTGTTCCAGTCTATGTCCCGTCTTGTTCCTGCCCTCTACCTCCGTCTGGCCTCACGCACTCGTCGCTCCCTAGCGGTGGGTCTGGAAGGGCTACCTAGTGGCCGGATGGCTACTCCTGAGACCAGCACTGCATTGCTGGATCTCACTGGTGCGTGAGGGTCCAGCGGAGGGCTGAGCCTGCCTTGTTCCAGTTCCTGTTGTTCCTTGCCTGGCCGACTCCAGCCTTGTTCCTGCTCCGCCTGAGCCTGTACTCGTTCACCTCCCTCGGGATGTGTCTTGGTGCTCCTCCCTGAGCTACCCCGTGGCCCAAGGGATCACTTTCTTCCAGGAGCAGGCAACTGCGTCTCCGCGTCCCTCTACAGGATCCATAGGGCGCATTCACAGCACACACATATTGCATTTTGTGGTAATCCATTGCAATAATCGATCGATGATACGACTAGAGAGTGAGTCATTTTTATTTAAGAAAGGATGCCCCATAAAGGGCAACTTACAGAGATTAAATTTTGACAAGTCTGCTGCCCATTATCTCAGCCAAAGATGACATCTGGCTATTACTGACAATGCCAAGGACGTGGATGAAAGCCTTATTAAATCATACATACTATCTACTATATATGCTGCAGTGGACTCCAGCCATGACACATCCTCACCACTTTGAAGTTTTTGGATCCAGCAAAGAAGAGTTTGAGAAACAAACAAATTGCAGACTGAATAGATGAGCTATTAGTTGAGAAGATATTTGTCAACAAAACCTCAACCTTCTTAACTTGAGGGTCCTTTATAGAAACTCCTTCAACAGGAATAGTTATTCTTCTTGAAACTACTGAAATTAAGGTGTCTATCTGGATAACGTGGAATAAACGCTCACGAATTTCTGAAGGAAGGGGGTACAGTCTTAAAAAATACTTTATACTTTTTAGCCCTGAGTCTGGTGTTTCCCACTCTGCCAAAATCAATCTCTCAATTTCTGGGTGTAAGGAAAACGATATAGGAGGCTTCCTTATGCCCTTGAGAATTGGATCTCAATTTTCTGACACCACAGAATTTTATTCCTCCAGCCCTAAAAACCTATTTTCATGAAAAATTAACGGTGATATCTCACCTCTGCAGAATAGGCATATGAGAGACTTATCTTCTGCAAGAAATTTACCTTCCTCTGGGGAATCCTGTTCACGTCCATATTCCAGACTTTTATCATGCTTAAATGTATAATTATCAGAATTGAATTTTGCTCTCTTGGCTTGTTTCATTAAATGTAAAGGGTAAATGTAAATTATCTCCACTATCAACAAAAAAACTCAACCCCAACTCCTCAAAGAGACAACCATGGTTCACCAATGACCTACAAAAACTCAAACAAAACCTCAGAAAGAAAGAAAACAAATGGCGCAAAACCCCCTGCCCCAGCACACTATCCGCCTACAAATCCACCCTCCACCACTACAGAAATTCTACCTTAAGGTCAAAAAGGGATTTCTATGCCCACAAGATTCATGACCTTGCCTTCGACACAAAAGCCCTCTTCTCCTACGTATCTGAACTAACACAACCTAAGACACCGCCTTTCCCAACGAACAAGCACAATCCAAAGCCAATGAACTGGCTCTATACTTTCACAGCAAAATCACCAACCTCTTAACCCTCTTGCCCCCTAGCCCCACCTCTCAGACTAGCTCCTACCACCTCCTCAACAAAAGAACCTTGCTGGATTCGATTGAACCTACCACCACCTTAGAGATCCAATCTCTACTAAAGAAAATGAAACCTTCCTCCCATCCCTTCGACCAAATCCCGTCGAAACTTCTTCTGCTAATACCTGACACCATCTCCAAACCTCTAGCAGACATCATAAACTGCTCCTCAACACAGGGAATCTTCCCCGATGCCCTAAAACTTGCTTCGCTTAAACCTCTCCTAAAGAAACCAGACTTGGATCCCAAGAATCCAAACAACTTCCGCCCAATTTCCAACCTTCCTTTTGTAGCCAAGATTATGGAAAATCTTGTCAATTCGCAACTCTCTGATTACCTCGAAGATCACAAAATACTGTACCCCACCCAATATGGTTTCCGCAAGGCGCTAAGCACTGAAACCCTACTCTTATCGCTAACAGACCAACTCATCATGGGCTTAGTCAAAGGACAATCATTCTTACTAATCCTCCTGGACCTTTCAGCGGCTTTCGACACTGTAAATCATGCCATCTTCCTCAACCGCCTGGCATTGGAATAACAGGCACAGCCTACACATGGTTCAAAAAATTCCTCTGTAACAGAGGTTATAAAGTTAGAATCAATAATAAAGAATCCCCCAGCTTCAATTCCTCACTAGGAGTCCCTCAAGGTTCCTCCCTGTCCCCAACTCTCTTTAACATTTACCTTCTTCCTCTATGCCAACTGCTAACTAACCTTCAACTAAAACATTTCCTTTACGCCGACGACATGCAAATTCTGATCCCCATCAAAGAATCTATCACTAAAACTCTCGAACACTGGGAAAACTGCCTCTGGGAGGTCAACCTACTCCTCGCAAACTTAAACCTGATACTAAACTCAGCAAAAACGGAACTCCTTATCTCTCCGGAAAACAACAACTCCCCACAAAGTGCCCCAGCTAACACCATTGTTACCCAAGCAAGAGACCTAGGAGTAGTAATAGACAATCGCCTGAATTTAAAATCATTCATTAACAACACTACCAAGAACTGCTTCTATAAGCTGCAGGTACTGAAAAGAATGAAACCACTCCTTCACTTTCTAAACTTCAGAACAGTCCTACAAGCCGTAATATTCTCCAAGATAGATTACTATAACTCTATCTTGCTAGGTCTCCCGTCCTCATCCATCAAACCCCTTCATATACTACAGAATGCGGCAACCAGAATCCTGACAAATTCCAGAAGAAGAGACCACATCTCTCCCATTCTCAAAAATTTACACTGGCTACAGATACATTTTAGAATTCTTCACAAGTCCTTCACCGTCATCCATAAATCCATTCATACCCAAGCCCTGCTTAACCTCCAAATCCCCCTCAGACTACACACTCATCCAGACCCATCAGAGAAGCCTACTAGTTCCCCCAACCAAGGCCACACAACATCTAGCACTCAGAGATTGGGCCTTTTCTACAGCGGGACCCTCTCTTTGGAACACCTTACCACCTGATCTCAGATTGGAACCATGCTTATTAACTTTCAGAAAAAGGCTTAAGACTTGGCTATTTAAACAAGCCTTTCCAGAGTCTAAATGAGTCACTAATAAACTTTGAGACCTTTCTGCACAATGTAAATAATTTCTTCTGTAAAAAAATACTTCTTCTATTGTCTCCTTCCTTCCCCAGTTCCAGCAACCCTGTTTTATTGTAACGTTTTTGCTTCCTTTCCACTTGTTAAAGTTTCAAGATTTTTTGCACCCCCTGTTACCTGTAAACCGGCATGATATGATTGTATCATGAATGCCGGTATAGAAAAGCTCTAAATAAATAAATAATAACAAAAAATAAATAAATAAATAAATAAATAAATAAATAAATAAAATAAAATAAAAATCATTTACTAGGGATGTGCATTCGTTGGGCCATTTGTTTCGGCTGTGTGCATGTATTTTGTGATTGGAAGGTACACGTGCAAAACAGAGGGTATGCTCACATGCAAGTATGCGCCCACATGCACACATACCAGCGGTTTTGCGAACATACATTCCAATCGTGTAATACATGCACACAGGCTGAAAAAATGAGATGAATAGCCTAAAAAACCCCCAACAAATGCACACCCCTATCATTTACTATGCTCCAATAATGCAAATACATCACTAAGCATTACAATTATATAAATACACAAATACAAAATACAATTCAAATTAAATAAAAAAAAAACCAATAATACATTATCTAAAATATTTAAAAAATAAATATCAAAATTAAAACCCACCCAGATAGCAATGCATTATCAGTGAAGAAAGGCTAACCTCTCTATTAAACACCCTGGTTACTTCCAAAAGCCTGTTTAAAGGACCACTTTTTCATTGCTTTTAGAAACAAAGCCAAGTCCTACATTAATCTAATTCCAAATTGGTAAACTATTCCAAAGGACAGGCAGATGACAGAAAAAGAGATGGACATATATACCCAGAAAGAAGCAGCCAAGATTACAGGTCTGAAACACTACACCGTCTATTACCAATGACAGTATTATATTCTTAGCAATGTTTTAAATGTGACGTTTCTGCCAACCCTGTTCTGCTACTGACATTACACTGCTGCTTTACTCACCGCACAGAGCCTTGAGCCATCCTTTTTCCAGGACAAGGCAGTAATGGTATACAGATTTGTAATTTCTTTTGGTTTGGCTTCCTCCCAAGCACTCCTGCGTGGACTCCAATTCAGCACACGAAGTCTGCATAAAAAGAGACATGACAGTTGTAACTCCCTCAGAAAATTCCTGGGCCAGGAAGAAACATCACCCATGCACTGTAAATCCTGCTGCATGTATCTTTTACATTGGCCTAAATTGCTTGGCCAAAGCTTGCTAGTTGAAGATTATTTTGTTAGATATGCTATTTATAGAAACATAAAATATGATGGTAGATAAAGACCATACGGCCCATCCAGTCTGTACATCTAAACCTCCTACTCAGTTTTATAATTCCTTCCTCTCCCTAAAAGATCCTTTGTGCTTATCCTATACTTTCCTGAATTCTGATACTATCCTCATCTCCGCCACCTCTACTGGGAGGCTGTTTGTATTAGATAGGGACAACAAATGTGAAGAAATCTCAATGTTGTAGTATTATGGCCAGATAGCCTTCAAAGAACTGAACCACTGACTTACCTATATAAATTATGAACATATATTCAGAGTCTGTTATGCCCTTTGTCTTTTCTGAAAAACTATACCACTGAAAGGAAAATTGGTTCTTACCTGCTAATTTTTGTTCCTGGAATACCACGGATCAGTCCAGACCCCTGGGTTTTGCCTCCCTTCCAGCAGATAGAGAAAGAGAAATTTTCACCGACACTGGCCTATAACCTGGTGTGTCACCTGCAATCCCTCAGTATTGACCTGTATCCCAGCCAAGATTCATCCTATAACAATCTTAATGAAATAGACAACAACCTCCCAGGATGAGCAGGAGAAAAGGCGGAATCCCACCCTGGAAAAACCTGTTCTTTGCAACTCCAAACCAGGAGAACAAACCTGAAATCCTGGGAAGCTCTGCAGCCTATATAAAATAGGAATACGATAGAAATACGAGCGGACTCTAATCCTCATGCAGGGTGGGACTCTGGACTGATCCGTGGTATTTCAGGAACAAAAATTAGCAGGTAAAAATCAGTTTTCCTTTCCTGTTCATACCTGTATCAGTCCAGACTCCTGGGATGTACCAAGCTTCCCTAATTAGTGTCAGACTGCGAGAGTCCTGCTCAAAAAACAGTCTCACCGAAATCCTTGGCCTCTGGAGCCTGGGCATCCAAACAATGTCTGGTGAAAGTGTGCAGCGACTTCCAAGAAGCTGCCTGACAAATTTCTTGTGGCAACACTTGCTGACACTTGGCCAGAGAAGCCGCCTGTGACCAAACTGAGTGAGCCCTCAATCCCAGCAGGATAGGATGCCCCTTACAGATATAAGCCAAGCTTATTGCTTCCTTCAACCACCTTGCTATTGTGAACTTTGAAGCCTTCTGCCCTTTCTGAAGCCCACTCCATAGCACAAAGATGGTCAGACACCCTGAAGCTATTGGTGAACTTGAGGTAACGCAACAAAGCCCACTTCACATCCAAACATCGCAGGTCTCCAGCATGCAGAGTTGACGCATCCAAATCTGGGAAAGCTGGGAGTTCTACCATCTGTTTCAGATAGAAAGTTGACACAACCTTCAGGAGAAAGGAGAGCACTGTCCACAAGGAGATCCCTAGAATCCAAGATCTTCAGAAAAGGCTCTCTACATGACAACGCTTGTAGCTCCGAAATTCTTCTGGCTGAACAAAGTGCTACCAGGAAATTTAATGTTGCCCTTTTTAAAGGCTCAAAAGGTGCCACACTCGTCTCTTAGGACTAAATTAAGATTACATGAGGGATATATTTTCTGCACTGGAGGACATAGAAGGAAGCAAACCACATCTGGATTAGCAGCCAAAAACAATCCATGTACCTTGCCGTGAAAACAGCCCAAGGCCACAACCTGAACCTTAAGAGAGTTAAAGGCCAAGCTTTTTACCAATCCTTTCTGCAAAAAGACTACGATGTGAGCTATCGAGGCCTAAGTAGACTTTACTCCCTGACCTATACACCAGGACTCAAAGACTTTCCAGATCTTCACATAGGACAAGGAAGTGGAAGTCTTTCTAGCCTGCAGCAATCTGAAAATGACATCCTCCGGATATCCTTTCTCTATCAAACACCTCCTCTCAAAAGCCAAGCCCGGAGACAAAAGCGATCCACCTTATCCAAAAATATTGGACCCTGCCAAAGAAGCTTCGGCAAATGGGCTTTCTGCAGCGGACCGTCCACCACTAGGTAGACTAGGTCTGCGAACCACGGGCGCCATGACCACTCCGGTGCTACCAGAATCACCTCTCCAGGATGACCTTCTATTCGCCGAATCACTTTGCCCAGCAGAGGCCACGGAGAAAACACATAAAAAAGGATCCCTCAGGGCCAAGGGAGGACCAGGGCATCAACCCCTTCTGCTCTGTGCTCTCCTCTGCAACTGAAGAAATGGGGCACCTTGGAGTTCCTCTGCGACATCATCAAGTCCAGGCAGGGAGTACCACACCTGTGACATAGAAGAATCATCGCCTCCTCCCACTTCCTAGGATCCAGCTTCTGACAACTGAGAAAATCTGCTTAAACACTGAAAACAAAAACGGTGAAAAATTTCAAAGGGGCATGGGATAAGCACTGTGGATCCCAAAAGGCTAGAGGATGGAAATGAGGAAAAGAGAGCATGGGGGTAACTTGCTGATCTGGCAGTTACTACCCTTAACCAATAATGGAGAGATTACTTACCTGATAATCTCGTTTTCCTTAGTGTATGCAGATGGACTCAGAACAAATGGGGATAGTGTGCTCGTGCTAGCAGTTGGAGACGGATCTGACGTCAGCACGGGGTACATATACCCCCGCAGGAAGTGCAGCAACTCAGTAATCTTCCTTGCAAAAGCTTTATGGATATATGTGAGACTGGCCGATCGATTAAATGAACATGATTAACCTGACCGATTGATAGTAGCTGGAGACTGCCAGTGTTCTCAACCGGAAGGCGTCGACACCCGGCAGGGTGGATGCCCTATACAAGGAAACATGGCTTACCGTGAGTCGGTGAATCCCCATGTATACCGGCAGCCGGGCGGGATGCTGAGTCCATCTGCATACACTAAGGAAAACAAGATTATCAGGTAAGTAATCTCTTCATTTCCTAGCGTGTAGCAGATGGACTCAGAACAAATGGGATGTACAAAAGCTATTCCCGGACTGAGTGGGAGGCTGCCCGAGGTCCGTTTAGGATTGCCCTCGCAAATGCTGTGTCTTCCCTGGCCTGGACGTCCAGACGGTAGAATCTGGAGAAGGTATGGAGGGAGGACCGCGTTGCCGCTTTACATATCTCTGCCGGCGACAGCATCCTAGTTTCTGCCCAGGAGGCCACCTGCGCTCTGGTAGAATGAGCCTTGACCCGTAGAGGTGGAGGTTTTCCCGCCTCTACGTAGGCCGCCTTGATAACTTCTTTGATCCAGCAGGCAATGGCTGCCCGTGAGGCCGCTTCCCCTTGCTTCTTCCCGCTGTGAAGGACGAACAGGTCTTTCGTACTGCTTCCAACATTTCCAGGTATCTGGACAGCAGCCTGCCGATGTCGAGATGGCGACATCGACCTTCTTCCAACTTCTTCAAACCTTCCGTGGTTGGCAAGGATATGGTTTGGTTGAGGTGGAAGTGTGAGACTACTTTGGGTAAGAAGGAAGGAACCGTGCGAAGATGGATAATCCCAGGGGTGATTCAGAGAAACAGATCGCGACAGGACAGTGCTTGTAGCTCTGAGATGCGGCGTGCTGAGCATACGGCCAGCAAGAACACCATCTTCAAGGTTAATAAACGGAGGGACAGGCCTCGGAGGGGTCTGAAAGCGGGTCCCGCTAGGAATTCCAAAACTAGGTTGAGGTTCCACAGGGGCACTGGCCACTTCAGTGGCGGGTGAATGTGTTTGACCCCTTTCTGGAAACGTGAAACGTCTGGGTGTGTGGCGATGCTGTTGCCGTCACTCCTGGGGCCGTAGCAGGATAGCGCTGCCATGTGAACCTTGATTGAATTGAGGGATAGACCCTTCTGAAGCCCATCCTGCGGGAAATCCAAAATGAAGGGGATTTTGGCGGCATGCGGATTGGTGCTACGAGTCTCGCACCAGGCTTCAAATACTCTCCAGATCCTTATATAAGTTAGTGATGTGGAGAACTTGCGTGCTCGGAGGAGTGTATCTATCACCGACGCTGAGTATCCCCTTTTCTTCAGTCGAGCCCTCTCAATGGCCAGACCGTAAGAGAGAATTGAGCTGGATCCTCGTGGAGGATGGGACCTTGCCGCAGCAGGTCCCTGTGAGGAGGCAGGGGTAGAGGATCCCCTGCCAGTAGTCTTCTCATGTCTGCGTACCAGGATTTTCTTGGCCAGTCCGGGGCCACTAGAAGAACTAGGCCTCTGTGCCGCTGAATCCTGTGTACAATGGCGCCCGGCAGGGGCCATGGAGGAAAGGCATATAGTAGGATCCCCTGAGGCCATGGCTGTACCAGAGTGTCGATCCCGTGGGAGAGAGGATCTCGCCTGCGACTGAAGTATCTGGGTACTTGAGCGTTGGACCTGTCCGCTAGTAGATCCATGCCCGGAGTCCCCCACTGATCCACAATCATCTGGAAAGCTGTGGGCGACAGCTGCCATTCCCCCGGGTTTAGGCTTTCTCTGCTGAGGAAGTCTGCCATGGTGTTGTACTTCCCGGCAATGTGGACAGCGGAGATGTCCTGGAGATTTGCCTCCGCCCACGCCATCAGGGGGGCTATTTCTAAGGATACCTGTCGGCTTCTGGTTCCGCCCTGTCGGTTGATGTATGCCACCGTGGTGGCGTTGTCCGACATCACTCTGACTGCTCTGTTTCGAAGTCTGTGGGCAAATTGTAGGCAGGCTAGCCTGACTGCCCGTGCCTCTAGTCGGTTGATGTTCCACCCCGACTCTTTCTTTGTTCCACCGCCCTTGGGCGGTTAGTTCTTCGCAGTGTGCTCCCCATCCGTTCAGGCTGGCATCTGTAGTGAGCAGAGTCCAGATTGGGGAGGACATTTTTGACCCCCAGCTCGTGTGGCCGGGCTGCAACCACCACCGTAGCTGATTCCGCACTCTGGCTGGTAGAGGTAGGTGTATGGAGTAGTTCTGTGATCGTGGGCTCCACCGAGATAGGAGGGCGCGTTGTAATGGTCTCATATGAGCCCGCGCCCATTGTACCACCTCCAGAGTGGATGCCATGAGGCCGAGGACCTGTAGGTAATCCCAAGATGTGGGCCAGGTGGCGCCCATCATTGTGCAGGCTTGCCCCCCTGCACAGTCTGACCGGCGCCCGAACGACCGAAACGGCGCCCGCGAAAGGACTGCGAATAAGATTGTTGGCACTGGGCACTGGGCACTGTGACGAAAGGAAGAAACTGATCCCCGGGAGCCTCGAGGCAGGCGACCACCGCAAAACCGCGACCGGGTAGGGGCAGCCCACCTAGATCGCGGTCTGTCCTCCGGTAAATGGTGAACCTTATTTTCCCCCAGGGACTCAATCAAATCTTCCAATTCTTTGCCAAATAACAGTTTCCCCCGGAAGGGCAAGGAGCCTAGCCGGGCTTTAGAAGTCACGTCCGCCAACCAATGTCGTAGCCACAACAGCCTCCGCACTGCCACCGCCAAAACCATCGTTCTGGCCGAAGTGCGAAGATGATCATAAAAAGCATCCGCACTATAAGCGATCACCGCTTCCAAGCGTCCCGCTTGGCGTGCTTCTTCTGGCGACAGAGACTCATTGGCCAAGAGTTGCTATGCCCAGCGGAGACCTGCCCGAAGGGAAAAATTACTACAAATCGCCGCACGAATTCCTAACGCCGAGACTTCGAAGATCTTCTTCAGCTGCACCTCCAGCTTCCTGTCCTGCAAATCCTTAAGAGCAGTACCTCCAGTGACCGGCATGGTGGTCTTCTTTGTGACCGCCGCTACTGCCGAGTCTATCTTCGGCATGCGCAACATCTCCAGGGCGTCCTCCAGTAAGGGATAAAGCTTATCCATGGCTTTTGCCACCTTCAGCCCCAAATCTGGAGTATCCCACTCCTTAAACAGTAAGTCAGAGGCAGAAAAATGCAATGGGAAAGCTGAAGGAGGCCCTCGGAGTCCCAAAACGACAGAGTCTGTTACTCCGAGCCATGACTCCTCCTGTGGCACCTGGATCCCTAATTCCCCCAGAATTTCCGGGATAAGAGGCCCCAGCTCATCCTTCCTAAACAATTGAATCACCTTCGCGTCATCCCCCTCGGTAGCATGGGACCCTCGGGATCCCGAGGCCCCCAGATCTCCCGTCCCTGCCCCCGCGGAGGCAGGGACGGGAGATCTGGATCCCCGGACGGCTCCTCCGGCTCATCCATGTCCGTGGTCGATTCAAGGTCCCCCTGGGAGCTGAGGGTCGGAGTGGTCGGGCCCTACTCTGGACCTCTGACCCCGGACCTGTTCTCTGCCTAAGGCCCCGAGCGCGGAGTGGGGGTCTCCAACACCCTCTTCTTGGCCCGACGATGGGCCTTGAAAGCCTTATGCATGAGGAGCACGAACGCGGACCCAAATGAAGAGTCCGAGTCCGTATCCTCCTCGACCTCCCCCTCAGAGAGATGTAGAGGCAAGGGCCCAATGGCAGCAGCGAGACTGTCCCCCGTGGGAACCCCCCGCTGCGGGGATAACCTCGGCGGAGAGTCGTCCTCCCCCTCACATGCCGGCATCGCGCCTACCGCGGCTTCCCGTGGTACTAAAATGGCCGCCGTTCCCGCCGGCGAGGAAAACAAAATGGCACCCGGACCCAGCTTCCCCGAAGCCAGCCCGGCACTAATCGCCGGCCTGCCAGCCTCGGGTCCGGCGCGCAACTACCTGCTTCCCCGGGTCCCTACCGGCGCCGCGGACCCTCCCTCCCCGCCGGAAACGCACGCGGAGCAAAGGCTGTCCCTCGACAGCCGCAGACCCGCAGGCCCGACACGCAGCCCCGACGAGAAGAGCTGAGCAAGAAAAAACGAGGTAACAAAGAGAAAAAAAAACCACTCTTTCACGGCGACGGCGGGGCTCTACCTCCCCCCCCCCCCCCCCCCCTTACGAGGAACAGGAGAGACGAGGCACAAACGAAAAACAGGCAGCGTAGTTCTTTTTTTTTTTGTACACACAGACACAGTTACCAGCAAATCAGGTCCGGGCCCAGCTGGGGGGAGTGAACCGGGCACCCCGGTGTCACCCCCAGCACTGATGGACGCTGGAAGTGGAGCTCCCACACGTGTCAGCAGCCTCAACCAGAGGGGATGGTCCCCTCAGGACCTCGCTACCCTCTGGGAGGCAGGCTCGGTGACCAGCAGGCAAGCCTCTGCGGCCCGAGCCCTAATCCGTTTTCTTCCTTCTCTTGCTGATCTTTTTTTTTTTTTTTTTTTTTTACACTATCTACCACCTAAATCTAGGCCTCAGCACAGACTGTAGGTTTGGCACCCTCTCCACCTGCTAGGAGACAGAAGAATACTGCCGGACTGTAGGTGGCACCAGTCTAGATATAGGCGGAGGTTTTGTTTGTAAACTTCTGTCTCCATCTGCTAGAGGGGGGGCCAAACCCAGGAGTCTGGACTGATCCGGGTACGTACAGGGAAAAACCCATTACTCCTTTACTGTCTCCTAGACCTGAATCCCAGACTTCATTGTCTGCCTGAATTGGGCCTACCTCACATTCAGCATCAACACTGCTGCCCCAGTTCAGAGTCCTTTCCCTGGCACCACCCCCCAGACTTTCCTAAGTCTGGCCTCTCCCCTCACGATGCTCCTTTCCTCACGATGCACCTTTCTTGTCTATCCCTCTACTCCAGCCTCCAACCTCTGCCGCTCCCCTTTCATACCTACTCCTCTCTGGAGGCCCCAGGGTCATCACACCAAACACAGGAGGAGACTGCAATTGAGCTCTGCTTGTGGTTCCCTTTTTGCCATCACTTTGGGGGGGGGGGGGGGTTGGAGGCGTGTCTCCTGCAGTGTTTCTCTTTTGCTGTGTTACTTGCTTCCTTTTCCTTTTTTTGGCCTAGCACTATTCAAGCAAAAATAAAGTCATGCCATGTCCAAATGTGACTGAGACAGAAGAACAGTTTTACCTGTGGGCCATTGCCATTAGCTCTTTCCCTTTCTTTCCTCCTTTTTTTCTTTGCTATCCCAGTGTTGCCATCACCACAGCTGGAGACAGAGAACTTCTGACTATGCACTCTGCTTTCCCAAAATATATAGGCTGACATCAGAAAAAGAAGGAAGAAGCTCTCTGCCTTCATCTAGCAGTGAGCGAGTATTATTCCCATTTGTCTGGACTGGTCTATAGGATGAAGAGGAATTTCCCTTTAAAAATTGCCTAGAAGTACAAGGTACCTGCAGACTTTTCTAGCAATTTTTTGCCTGTGTAGATTTAAAAATCAAATATCTGCTTGTTTCTCTAACCTGCCCTTTCCCAATCCTATGGAATGCTTCCCCTCAATCCAACTATGTACATGCCTTGTGGAAGCCTGTGCATACTTTCAGTGTGGGAATTTTCAACCAAGCCAATTTGCCCAAGTAAATCGCTATTTACGTGGGTAATTGCCATCATAATGATAGGAAATATTTATTTTGGTAACAACTTGTGTAAGCATGCATGTTTCTCTGTCATATCTTCCCCTTTAAGATCTCAGGATTTGTAATCTGTGCAGAATTCTTACATTACCTGTCGTAACTGCCAATCACTACAGATTGTCCACTTGGGCTGGTTGCTGCCGCAGTGAACTCTTTCTCTGAAGAGTCACGGCTGTAATCAAAGGCCTGGATCATTTGACCCTCCTTTCCATATGCCACGATCTTCTTGTCACAGCCTCCTGCCACAATGCTGCTAGAGGCCCAGGCCAAAGCATAAGGCGGACAGGGATGTGTCAGCAGTTTTCCCTAAAAGCAACGCAAACAGAGCAACTGAGAAACACTATATCTTACCAGGAAAAGTAGCTCACAACCCCAAGAAACCACAAATCACCTACTCAGATAGGAAACTCTCCTTACTTACAATCATGTGAAAGCTGGGAAGGTTACTGCATAAACTTCATGCACCTATTTATTATTATTCATGAACAGAACACATACAGGACCAAAGTAGCGTATTAAAGAGGGCAAGCTGGAACTGACAGAAGATCAGGAAAGAGATCAAAATATTCAAAAGACATTGGAGGAAGAGAAGGAGAGAGCTCAGATCTTCATATAAGAAAATTCTAGACAGTCAGGCAGATGCTGACATCTCTCTCCATCTTCTACCATCCCATGTGTACCTATTTACAAGTAATCCTGTCATCTCTGTGTACATTTACCAACTGTTCATTAGACCTGTTGCTGAGTCACATCAGTGTACAATAAACAGTAGCATATTTTCAAATGCTTATCATCTTTCACCTCAAGGGGAGATGAAATGAAGAGATAACATTAATTAAAATATGGTTCTGTTTAAAGTATAAAAGAAAAATTGGATAAGATTCAAGAAATAAAACAATGACGGACTAGCAGATACCTTTATGGCAGTAATTTTCAAAAATGTATGAAGGATTTGTGCCTGTAACATCAGCATATATACACAAAAATAGCCTCTGTGAATAGTAAGCAAATTTTCAAAAGAGTGGGAGTAAATGCATACTATCAATACTGCACGGAAAAGTATGTCCATTCGAAGAGGACATTTCAAGAGCATGCTGGAGTGGGGTTTGAATTTTATAAAGAGAGTATACACATATGTCATCAAACATGCATGCATACTTTTACATCTGCTAATTAAGTTGCAGAAATTAAGTCTGACCTCTTTTAGCTGCAGTTTTTGGGTGGGTAGTCTGGAGCAAATGGTGAAGAATGTGGATGAACTGGTGAAGGTCTCAGCATAATGGTGCTTGTAAGTATGTGCACAAGTATTTTATAAGAGATACATGCATACATTAGCCAACTTTATGAAACACCTGATTCTGTGCATACCCTGAGGGCTATTATGCACATATTATAATTATTTAATATGTAAAATATGTGCATACTTGTATAAAATAGGTGTACAACTAATCGTGTCCCTGCATTAAAAAAAATGTGTGAGTACTGAAACATATGCATATATTATATTATTGGGGCAATGATACGCAGTATTTTATAAGCTGTGTAGATCCCGCTGCACAAAGTAACAAACTTTTTTTTTTTTTTTTTAATTAGCTTGATGTACCCAAAGAACCTTCTGAAAGAACAAGCTTTCTGGTAAATTTTAAATCAAAACTCCCTCACAGGATCAGGACCGCAGGTTCCATCACCCTCATCTGCTAGAGTCAGAGAAAATACTGAAGGATCGCAGGTAGCATACCAGTGTAAGAGGGGGTGTCTTTCAGTTTTTTTTCTCTGGCTCCATCTGCTGGAAGGGAGACACAACCCAGCGGCCTGGACTAATCCTGGTATGTACAGGGAATGAAAATTACTAGCTATATAAGTTAAATGAATTGTATGCATTACTGCTACTTCGGTACTTTGCATGTCTGCACATCTTAAAAGAAGGATCACAGAGACAGGAAAATTAGTTTCTTACCTGATAATTTTCATTCCTGTAGTACCAAGGGATCAGTCCAGACTGCTGAGTTATGCCTCCCCTCCAGCAGATGAAGTCAGAGAAAAGCTGAAAAGCACCCCCTAGATATATAATGGTTATTAGTATTTATTCAATTTTCTCCAAGTTCATTTTCCTGTTCCATGTAAGACTCACATGTTAGTCACTCCAATGTTATATGTAAACCGAAATGATTAGCAACATTGTTGCTAGAATTTCGGTATATAAAAAAAATGTTAAATAAATAAATAAATAAATATACCGGTGTGCCACCTGCGATCCCTCAGTATAAAGAATATCCAAGCAGAAGGAAAACTAATCGTACACTTCTGCTGATGAAAAAAACCCCTTTTTAACTTAACCACTAACCAGATCAAGTAATAACCTTGCCCTAAAGGCATAAACAAGCCTATCTCCCTATGCACAAAAAAATAGTAACAAAACACAGAACTTACCGAACTTACCGGAAAATATGCCGCAAAAACTTAGCACCATAATCCGCAGATGTCAAAAACTGCAAAAGGATAAAACAGTTAGAATCACGAGCGGACTCTCCGTAAACTGACTTGGGCGGGCATCTGGACTGATCCTTGGTACTACAGGAACGAAAATTATCAGGTAAGAAACTAATTTTCCTTTCCCTGTATGTACCAGGATCAGTCCAGACTGCTGGGATGTACCCAAACCGCCTGAAATGGGGTGGGACCCAGAGAGTCCCGCTCGAAGAACGCTGCTCCCAAAAGACTCTGTTGACGGACCACGAACATCCAAGCAATAATGTCTAGCAAACGTATGCAAGGATTTCCAAGTGGCCGCCCTGCAAATCTCCTGGCAAGACACCAACTGGCTTTCAGCCCACGATGCCGCCTGAGAACGCAGAGAGTGAGCCTTAAGCCCCTCAGGAACAGACTTTCCACAACCAATGTACGTGGATGCGATTGCGCTCTTCAACCAGCGGGCAACAGTCGACTTGGATGCCTGCAGACCCTTCTTGGGCCCATTCCACAACACAAACAAAGTGATCCGACCTTCGAAACTCATTAGTTACCTCCAAATACTGCAGAACTCCTCGACGGACATCCAAATGCCTCAAATCCCGACCTTGAGAAGAGCGGAGCTCCTCCTCCGTAAAGGAAGGTAATTCCACTGTCTGATTGATATGAAAAGCCGATACCACCTTTGGCAAAAAAGAAGGTACTGTGCGCAAAGAAACCCCGGATTCTGAAATACGCAAGAATGTTGCTCCCAAAAGACTCTGTCGACGGACCACGAACATCCAAGCGATAATGTCTAGCAAACGTATGCAAGGATTTCCAAGTGGCCGAAAGCGCTTGAAGTTCCGAAATGCGCCGCGCGGACGAAATGGCCACCAGGAATACCGTCTTGAGAGTTAAATCCTTCAAGGTGGCCCTCTTAATAGGTTCAAATGGGGCAGCGCACAGACCTCTGATTGATGGACCACTTGGCTTGTTGAGAGGACCATCTCCCTTGCACCACACGGGACTGACATACCGCTCCCCAACCGGACAGACTGGCATCCGTCATCACGACTATCCAAGGTGGAGGCTCCAAGTCCACCCCCTGCAAAAGATGGTCCGGGCTCAACCACCAAGCGAGACTGGACCGGGCCGGTTCCAGCAATGGTAGCGACATGTCGTCGTCCTCGAACCTGGGATCCCAGCAGGAAAGAAGTGCTCTTTGCAAAGGTCGCATATGCGCAAAGGCCCAAGGCACCATTTCCAGAGTAGAAGCCATATGCCCAATGATCTGTAAATAATCCCAGGCCATAGGCAGGGGCAGGTCTAATAGGTCGCGCACCTGAGTCATCAGATTGACCATCCGCTGATGTGGCAGGAACACCTTGCCCACCGAGGTATCGAACTGGGCTCCCAGGAACTCCAATTGCTGAGTCAGTTCCAGATGGCTCTTCGCGAAGTTAACTATCCAACCTAGCTTCTGAAGTTGATCCACCACTAACCGAACCGCCTGCTTGCACAAAGCTTCCGACTTTGCTCGGATGAGCCAATCGTCGAGATAGGGATGGACCAATATCCCTTGACGGTGAAGAGAAGCTGCCACCACCACCAGAACCTTGGTGAAAACTCTGGGGGCTGTCGCTAATCCGAACGGAAGGGCGCAAAACTGGAAATGGTCCCCCAGCACCGTGAACCTCAGGAACCTCTGGTGATGCTCCTGGATTCCAATGTGGAGATACACCTCTGTTAGATCCAAAGAAGCCAAATATTCTCCCTTGTGGACGGCCGCAATAACAGACCGCAGCGTTTCCATGCGAAAACGTGGAACGCGCAACGCCCTGTTGACCTGCTTCAAATCCAGGATCGGTCTGAATGTGCCTTCCTTCTTTGGAACCACGAAGTAAATGGAATACCGGCCAGTCCGACATTCGGCAGATGGCACCGGGATTACCACCCCCAGGGCCCGCAACCGGTCCAACGTTTGTGCAATGACTAGCTGCTTTTCCGGAGGCCCGCATGGCGACACCAGAAAGATCCCGGAGCGGACAAGCAAAATCCAAGGCGTAACCGCGACTTACAACTTCTAGAACCCACTGGTCCGATGTTATCTTGACCCATTCCTCCCGAAATAGGGACAATCGACCCCCGATGCATGGAAGGGAGGAATGGGTCCGCACGCCTTCATTGAGAAGCTTTGTTTGGGGTAAAGGCCTGCAAAGATCCCGACCTCTGAGGTCGTCTACCACGAAAGGAAGGTGTCCAAGATTGTGACCTCAACGCCTGTTGCTTTTGGGGAAAGGACCCACCCCTTCCCACACGGAACCGGCATTGGCCCCGAAACCGGCCCCTGGAATTACTGAAAGATCGTGGCTGTCGGTACTTGTCCTCGGGCAACTTATAAACCTTGTCGTCCCCCAAGTCCTTGATGAGCTGGTCCAACTCATCTCCAAACAACAACTTCCCCCTGAAGGGAAAGGAACCCAAGCGCGACTTAGAGGAAGCATCCACCGCCCAGCGCTGTAGCCAAAGCAACCGTCTGGCTGACACAGCAGCCGACATAGTACAAGCGGAAGTCCGCAGGAGATCATATAAGGCATCCGCCGTGTAGGCGACCGCAGCCTCCACGCAGCCTGCTCCGCTTCATCCGGTGGAAGCTCCTGGGCTGTGAGCAACTGCTGGACCCAGCGGAGAGTAGCCCTCTGCACTAGGCTTCTACAGACCGCCGCCCGGACCCCTACCACCGCAACTTCAAAAATGCGCTTCAATTCGACCTCCGACTTCTGATCCTGGAGATCCTTCAGCGCTATGCCCCCGGTCACAGGAATGGTAGTATGCTTTATCACGGCCGTGACCGCCGAATCTACTTCGGGAATTTTAAGAAGGTCCAAGGACTCAGGCGGAAGGGAGTACAACTTATCCATAGCCCTACTGACTCTCAAGGAAGTTCCCATTCCTTAGAAACAATTTGAAACAGTTTGGGATGAAATGGAAAAGTCTGCGGGGGGGTCCCGAAGGCCTGCCAAAGCTACATCCCCCAGGGAAGTGTCCGCTTCCTGGTGTGGAGCCGGGAGTTCCAGTTCCTTCAAAACATGGGAAATCAGATAATTTAGCTCGTCCTTGCCAAATAATCGAAGGACCTGGGGATCATCCCCTTCCACGGACGCCTGACCGTCCAATTCACCACCCCCGAGGGTATCAGGAATGTCCGGAGAGAGATCCGGAGCCAGAGTCACCAGAATCCCCGCACCCCCCTGTGGATGGGGACAACGATTCCCCGCTTTCTCCTGGTCTGGGGCTGCTCTGGGTAACTTAGGTGGAAAAGGCCCGGTGACCTCCCAACCTGCCTGCGCTTCTAAGAAGGCTTTGTGCATTAATAGCACAAACTGAGAAGAAAATGGCGCCGATCTTTTCAACGCGGCCCCCGCGGATCGGGAGGGAGGGGAATCCTCCTCCTCCGACGCTGCCCCCCCAGACGGCAGCGAGTCCAAAATGGCCACCGCCTCCTTCTCTATGGGAGGTGGGGCTGACGACCGTCGGCAAGAACTCTCCTCGGCCGCGAAGAAGACGAAGAGCTGCGAGCAGCGCTCAGCCCCCGAGAGGGTCCCTCGCCCCTGGGAAGACATCGGGAGCAGAGACCCTCTCGGGAGAGTCGCGCCCCTGCCCCCCCGCAGGCCATGCAGGCTGAAGATCGCGGCATGCTGCAACGAGAATCACGAGAAATAAAGCGCGCCAAAAAAAAAAAAACAAAGGTAAGCACAACCCCCAAAGTGCACTGGGTGAACTAGCCACCCCCTCCAGAGCCCTGGGACAATAGGTCGGCAGGCCGGGGCTGAACAGGACTGTACCCTGCCTGTCACCAACAGGACTGATGGGCACTGAAATCACTCTATACTTTTTGCTGTGTTTTTGTTTTTTTTTTTTAAATTCAAACAAACAGTCTTCACCAAAAACACAGCCCCCTTCAGAAGTCTCAGACTTCTGGAATAATTCAACTGGGGGGGGGGGGGGTGTGACTGGCCCACCGGTAAACTCTCCCCCTAGTCCCTAGGGATTACCTCCGGGCATGTGGCATTAGGGCATTGCCCTGCCAAGCCTGCCTTGAAAACCTGCTTGAAGGAAAAATCAGAATAGAATAAACTAGACCTCTTCCTGCAGAAATATATTATTATTTTTTTTTATTTTAAAACAGAACAGAGTAAAACCAGTTGATCTAGTCAGGGTTAGAGCAAATGACCGAAAAAAACCTGTACACCACAGAAGAAATTTGCAAGGAACAGGACCGCAGGTTATGCCTCTCAATCTGCTGGAGTCAGAGAAAATACTGAGGGATCGCAGGTGGCACACTGGTATATCTAGGGGGTGCTTTTCAGCTTTTCTCTGACTCCATCTGCTGAAGGGGAGGCATAACCCAGCAGTCTGGACTGATCCTGGTACGTACAGGGAATGTGAATTTTTTGGTATGCAGTGCTGCTAATTAAATTTGTATTTATTTAGTAGAAAGTTAGGATATTGGGCGATGGCAAGATTGCCTTTCCAGGAGAGCTGGAGCTGAGTTTCAGCAATGATATTCCTGAGGAAGCACACCCCTACCTGAGACTCTCCAGATCCTTCATCATCAAAGAAGTAGCGCACAATGGTGCCATCTGCGTGGCCTGAGAGTATCCCTTTCCCTGATACACTGAGAGAGGAAAACACAAATATGCATAAGAGACAATGAGAGGAAGGTGAGGATTAAGAAAATGTAGACAAAGATAAAAAAAAAAAAAAAGAGGGGAAAAGGAAAAAAAATAAAATGAGAAATTTCTACTTACCTGATAATTTCCTTTTCTTTAGGACAGTCAGATGAATCCAGAACAAGTGGGTTATGCACCTCTACCAGCAGAGGAGACAGAGCAAGCTGACTTCACAGTACATATACCCCTGCAGTGACATCAGCCCACCAGTATTCTCTTCAAAAGCAACTGTGACAGACTAGCAAAAAACTTGATTAAAAACAGATAACCATGTCAATATACTCAGCCATCAGGCAACACTGAGCTCAGATAAGAAAGTAAAAACACTAGGCTAGGAACTACAGACCGGTTAGCCTGACTTCAGTGCCAGGAAAAATAGTGGAAAGTGTTCTAAACATCAAAATCACAGAACATATAGAAAGTCAGCATAGCTTTACCCAGGGCAAGTCTTGCCTCACAAATCTGCTTCACTTTTTTGAAGGAGTTAATAAACATGTGGATAAAGGTGAAGGCATTTGACAAAGTTCCTCATGAGAGGCTTCTAGGAAAAGTAAAAAGTCATGGGATAGGTGGCGATGTCCTTTCATGGATTGCAAACTGGCTAAAAGACAGGAAACAGAGAGTAGGATTAAATGGACAATTTTCTCAGTGGAAGGGAGTGGACAGTGGAGTGCCTCAGGGATCTGTACTGGGACCCTTACTTTTCAATATATTTATAAATGATCTGGAAAGAAATACGACGAGTGAGATAATCAAATTTGCAGAGGACACAAAATTGTTCAGAGTAGTTAAATCACAAGCAGATTGTGATAAATTGCAGGAAGACCTTCTGAGACTGGAAAATTGGGCATCCAAATGGCAGATGAAATTTAATGTGGATAAATGCAAGGTGATGCATATAGGGAAAAATAACCCATGCTATAATTACACAAAGTTGGGTTCCATATTAGGTGCTACAACCCAAGAAAGAGATCTAGGTGTCATAGTGGATAACACATTGAAATCGTCGGTTCAGTGTGCTGCGGCAGTCAAAAAAGCAAACAGAATGTTGGGAATTATTAGAAAGGGAATGGTGAATAAAACGGAAAATGTCATAATGCCTCTCTATCGCTCCATGGTGAGACCGCACCTTGAATATTGTATACAATTCTGGTCGCCACATCTCAAAAAAGATATATTGCGATGGAGAAGGTACAGAGAAGGGCTACCAAAATGATAAAGGGAATGGAACAGTTCCCCTATGAGGAAAGACTAAAGAGGTTAGGACTTTTCAGCTTGGAGAAGAGACGACTGAGGGGGGGATATGATAGAGGTGTTTAAAATCATGAGAGGTCTAGAACGGGTAGATGTGAATCGGTTATTTACTCTTTCGGATAGTAGAAACACTAGGGGGCACTCCATGAAGTTAGCATGGGGCACATTTAAAACTAATCGGAGAAAGTTCTTTTTTACTCAACGCACAATTAAACTCTGGAATTTGTTGCCAGAGGATGTGGTTAGTGCAGTTAGTATAGCTGTGTTTAAAAAAGGATTGGATAGGTTCTTGGAGGAGAAGTCCATTACCTGCTATTAAGTTCACTTAGAGAATAGCCACTGCCATTAGCAATGGTTACATGGAATAGACTTAGTTTTGGGTACTTGCCAGGTTCTTATGGCCTGGATTGGCCACTGTTGGAAACAGGATGCTGGGCTTGATGGACCCTTGGTCTGACCCAGTATGGCATTTTCTTATGTTCTTAACTGGTGAAACACTTACTGGTAAGCCCTGTAAAATGTTGTTGGAATCATTTTTTGTTACATTTGCTGAGAATGTATATAAAGGGTAGGCTGTATGGATTCAGAGTTTTCACCCAGACACAGTTTGAAGGCCACAGGCCAACTTCTGAGTGAACTCCTATTTACTGTCTTGCACTGTGAAATGTTTATGAACAGGCAAGAGTCTGTTTATTTAGTTATTCCAGTAGGTCTATGATGAGAAAGCAAGCAATTAAAGGAAAAAATTTGTTCTTACCTGCTAATTTTTGTTCCTGTAGTACCACGGATCAGTCCAGTCAGTGGGTTGAGCCTCCTGTCCAGCAGATGGAGACAGAGAAAAACCGAAAGGGTATCCTGTATCAGGACAGAGCCTACCCTGCATCCCTTCAGTATAAACATTATCAAAGCAGATAATTAGAAAGATAACCAGCATTAGATCAAGCAAGCAACATGTAACTGATAATTTGAACCATTCAAAACCCCATAAGAAAAAAACGCTCTTCAATATATATATATAGCTGCATAATCATCTAATGATGCTTCCGGTGCCTTAAAGTAATGATAGAGAATTGAGGCATCCAAAAAACTGAAAAGAAAAGGACTTCGAGTGGACGGAACAGACAGTACACGGGAGGGAGTCTGAACTGATCCGTGGTACTACAGGAATGAAAATTAGCAGGTAAGAAACAATTTTCCTTTCCCTGTACGTACCCGGATCAGCCCAGACAGTGGGATGTACCAAAGCTTTCCTAAACAGGGTGGGACCCAGACAGTCCTGCTCGAAGTACCTGTCTTCCGAAGGAGCCAAAAACTGGCGTCTGTACATTGAGGCGATAATGGCGAGCAAAAGTATGCAGAGACCTCCAAGTAGCTGCTCTGCAGATTTCCTGTGGAGAGACCGACTGGCTCTGCCCAAGAAGTAGCCTGTGAACGCAAAGAGTGGGCCTTTAAGCCCTCCGAGGCCGTCCGACCCAGACAATCGCCTCCTTCAGCCAACGCGCAATCATGGCCTTAGAGCAGTGATGGCCAACCTTTTGAGCTCAGTGTGTCAAAATTCATTAAAAAAAACGAGAATAACTCGGGTGGTGTGTCACTTCTAGAAAAATCCATAATTTTGTGATATCTGTTGCTCTAATTAATAACAAAAAGTTATAATTTTAATATATGTACTGTATTTATTAATAAAGCAAAAACAAATAATTCTTTACCTTACCTGCTTAGTGACTTTTTTGTTGCTGAATTTCATTGGCTAAATCTTCAATTGAAGGTTGGTATTTCGTAAACTTCAAGCCCAAGCAAGCAATACAAACTTCATCTGTCAGTCGGTTTCTTTTATTGGCTCCCATTCATTTTCACACCCCTCCCTCCCCATCCTCCAGGCATGCACACATTCATTCTCACACACACAGACTCCCAGGCAGGCACCCATGCATTCACACACATACACCCCCAGGCAGAGTCCCATTCATACACATGCACACACTAAAGGCAGAACTCCTCTCTTTCTTTTGCCAGCAACCTTGGAACCTCTCTCATTCCTCTGCTGCCACTGTCACTGCTGCCACATGGCTATTGGGGAGGCGCTGATTGCTGCTACTGACACTGAAGCCTATTCTGCTGCCTCCTCTGTGCAGGCCCCGTGGGCTTCCACTTTCTCCATGCTGATCTCGTACATTGTGAGATCCATAGAGAAAGTGCTATTCTTGCACATTCCCAAAGATTATATGTGCCAATCACTAAAAAGTAATTTTATTTTTTTTTGCCTTTGCTGTCTGATCTTAGTTTTCTAATTGGTTGGTCACAGGCTTTTTTTTCCCCACCTTCCCTTTCTTATTTTTTTTTGCCAATTCCTTTTATATTGTCTTTTTTTCTGTTTCTTTTCTCTCCATCTTCTTCTTTCAAACACACAGTCAAGTTCTCATTCTCACATGCATTTCTCTCTCTCACACACACACAGGCTCTCACTGTCACATGCTTTCTCTCATACAATCATTCATACACACAGTCTCTCACTGGCACATGCTGTCTGACTCTCACACACACAGGCTCTCTCTCACTCCCACATGCTGTCTTGCTCAAGCAAGGCTCTCACTCTCACATGCTCTGTCTCATACAATCATTCATACCCACAGTCTCTCTCTTGCACATGCTGTCTGACTCTCACACACACAGGCACTCTCTCTCACTCCCACATGCTGTCTTGCTCAAGCACAGGCTCTCACTGTCACATGCTGTCTCTCATACAATCATTCATACACACAGGCTCTCATTGGCACATGCTGTCTGACTTTCACACACACAGGCTCTCTCTAACTTCCATATGCTGTCTTGCTCAAGGACATGCTGTCTCTGCAGACATTCAGGTCCTCACTCTCAAACACAATCTCTCAACTCATCTCATACACGCACACCCACATACACACACACCCTCTACAGACCCTCAGCCTCTCTCTCACCTCTGGGCCTCCTCTTCGCGGGTCGCCGCATGATGGGCCCTGCAGCGGCCCTGATCTTCTTGGGCCACAGCAGCCCTGCTACCGGGCCTCTTCCTCTTCTCGGGCCGCTGCGACTTGGAATTTGCGGCGACCCGTAAGCGCAAGTGCTGCTCCTCTTCTGCACGCGCTGATGCTTCTCCTCCTTCCTGCCCACGCGGCTCCTGCAACATTTACTTCCGGGGCCGCACAGGCAGGAAGGAGGAGGAGCATCAGCGCGTTTAAATGTGATCTTTTTCTTCGGGCCGTGGTGACGTGAGCCTCACCACGGCCCTGCCTATCGCTGCGTCGCATGAGCCTCCCTGCGCCCGGGGGCATTGGTTGTGGAGGGGTCCTGAGGGTGGGGGGATACTAAAAAACAAATTTTAAAGGGTCGGTGCAGCCGGAAAAAAAAAGGCTCGGTGCAGCCGATAAAAAAAAAAATTCCCGATAGTCCATGAAACGCTGTGCGTGTCAGCAAAAATGTCTCAGTGTGTCACCTCTGACATGCGTGTCATAGGTTAGCCATCACTGCTTTAAGGGCAGACTCCACCACAACTGATTGGTGTGGAAGATGGCGCCTCTCAAACCCAAGGCTTGTTGGACCAGGTAAATGGCATCTGTTTTTCAATTAACCAGGTGGGACAGATTCTGGATGTTCCCAGATCCTGAGGAGATCCTTAAATGTATCATGAACTGGGACAGACGATATGTCCTTTGGAGCATCCGCAAACTAGAGGACCTCCAGCATTTTGTGGCGGGCATCCTCTTCCGTGACGAGCTGAAAGGGAATGGACTCAGTCATAGCCCGGACAAAGCCCACAAAGGAAAGATCCTCCGGGGGAGATCTACGCATCTCATCCAGAGAAGAAGGCTCTGAAACGATATCTTTGGAGGCCTCTGAAGAGGTCTCCAAGGTATTGTCCGCCCTTGGGTCATAGGACGCCTCTTCCTCGCTCAGGTCCCCTGGGGGACAATGTGGATGGGCCCTGCCCAAGCCTTTCGGTTTGGGCATCGAGGGCACCGAGATCCCCGAAGGCCCTGGAACGGGATCGTGAAAGTCCAGCCTCGGGACAGAGGAGGAGGAGGAGAAGGCATCACCAGAGCCTCCTCAGAGCCCTGAAGAGGCTTGGTGTCCAGCATCGATATCGGTGGGGAACACCTGGGACTCCCGTGTCTGATAGAGGCCAATGACTCTTCACCACGGGTCGCTTCGGTGATGGCCCGGTGGCTGCCGATGCCGCACTGGATACAGGGCCTTGCGTAGATGGTGACTGTGTTTACAGCGGTGCTCGGCCCGGTCTTTCCCCAGTGCCAAGGAAGCTGAAGATCCCAACGTCTTGGAGTACGATGACATCAGAGATGGCCTATCTCTGGCTCCTGTCTCTCAAGATGGGCCTGCAGGAAGAGTGGAAAAGGACGGCATATCCAACGGTTTCCTTGGCCTCTAGGTGTCAACTCCCCCGACGCCGGAGTGGATGGATCAGACTTCTGCTCTCTTTCTTGGGGCCAAAAAGCTTATCCATCTTATCCAGTTGGGCACGATGGCCCTTGGGTGATATCTGATCATACAGATGACACCCCCGGTCATCGTGCGACACCTCCAGGCACAGGATACAGACCTCGTGCAGATCAGTAATAGACATAGTCTGTGGACACTGGGGGCACCGTTGAAAATTGGAAGCCATGAAAAAACAGCTAGCGAGTGGTCGATGGCTAGTGGCCAAGAAGCGACACGCTGGGAATCGATCGCAACAAAGGAAGAAAACAACATCTACCACGCCGCTGGATGGGGTGCCAACCGGAGAAGAGGGACCCAGCACAAAAAAAACAAACCAGAAAATGACTGGGAATGACTTGAAGAAATTTAGAAGAACAAAGCTCCAGAACCGCGAGGCAACTACTTCGTAGAAGAAAAGAAACTGAAGGGGGACCCCGCGTGCATGCGCGGATAGTGGCATGCTGCGCATGCTCAGTGTGCCGGTCAAAGTTCGTGCCAAGCTCCATCTGCTGATGTCACCCATTTGTGAGGACTACGATCCTTCTTGTCCTAGGAGAACATTTGGTATCACCACAGGAGAGCAGGGCGAATTTATTTCCTGAATTCTCTTTTTCTTTAACATGAAGCAGTCCCCAGTAGGGAGATGCATGTCCACCATCTGCTGGAGATGGAGAATAGTGGCAGGCTGAGGTCACTGGAGGGGTATATGTACTGTGATATCAGCATGCTTCGTTTCTATCTGCTGGTCGAGGTGCATAATCCACTTGTTCTGAATTCATCTGACTGGACGCTAAGAAACAAAGAAATAAAGATAGACAACAGGAGGGGCAAAGGGGAGAAAAAGGATGAGAGTAAAAAAAAGAGAATGTAAGCAAATAAAGAGAAGAGAGAGGAAAAGAGGGAGATAAATCAAGTGGAACATATGAGGTGCAGGAGATATAAAGGAAAAAAGCTAAGGGTGCAAATGGATATCATATGCTTTATCAATTTCACACTAAAGCTGTACTCACTTTGATGTTAAGGAAACCACATATGAGTCTGTTCCATAAATGGTAGAAGACTTATTTGTTTTTGTATTTGCTAAACGAACCTGAAGTGAAAAGAAATAAAAGCAGGCTGGCGTTATCTACACAACTACATAAATGGGGTTTTATTTCAAATGATGGTACAAATTGTAATAAGAAAATAGCAGAAAATGTTTTCTTCCTGCATTACACAAACACATACCAGTGAGGGACGATACTGTGTCCTTTTGCATTATCACAACCTGAGACACCAATATAAACCCCATTAAACTCTGCTTAGTCTCTGTTAGCTACAGAAAATTGCCAATGTCTAAACATAAGAACATAAGAAATTGCCATGCTGGGTCAGACCAAGGGTCCATCAAACCCAGCATCCTGTTTCCAACAGAGGCCAAAACCAGGCCACAAGAACCTGGCAATTACCCAAACACTAAGAAGATCCCATGCTACTGATGCAATTAATAGCAGTGGCTATTCCCTAAGTAAAATTGATTAATAGCCATTAATGGATTTCTCCTCCAAGAACTTATCCAAACCTGGATAGCTAACAGTCTTCCATGAGGTCATCACCTCTGTTGACATCATGGAAGGCTCTGCCAGACATTAGAGCATTTCTGCAGCTAACAGGAAGAGATGCAGCTCAAAAGAACATAAGATATTATTTATTATTTGAGGTTCTTTATATACCGACATTCGTTTAGTAACATCATGTCGGTTCACATTCAACAAAACTTTAGCAGCAGCGCTGGAACAGATAGAAAATAGCAGCAGTGCTTTACAATTAATATTCAACTTAAGGACATTAGGAGATTATAACAAAGAAAAATTGGAGCAGGGAATACAAACAGGGAAGGGGAGGGAGAGGAAAAATGAAAGATAGAAATAAGAAGAATATATTAAAATTAATACATAGGATAAATACATTAAATACATACATACAATTAATACATAGGATAAATACATTAAATACATTAGGTATAATAGATTACTAGGCATCAACTTTATAAAGATATTAGAGAGGAGTACTTTATGTAACTCAAAAGGATAATGCATAATTACAAATTTACATAAGTTTGGTCTCAGGGAAAAGCAAGGGGGGAGTAGCTGGAGGTGATGGTGGTTGCTTTATGTGAAGGCTTTTAAGAATAACCATACTGGGTCAGACCAAGGGTCTATCAAGCCCAGTATCCTGTTTCCAACAGTGGCCAATCCAAGTCACAAGTACATGGCAAGTACCTAAACATTAGATAAAGCAAATGTTGCTTACCTGATGTAACAGGTGTTCTCACAGGACAGCAGGATGTTAGTCCTCACAAATGGGTGACATCGAGGATGGAGCCCACCACGGAAAACTTCTGTCAAAGTTTAACAGAACTTTGACTGGCCCCTACTGGGCATGCCCAGCAAGGCATTGACCCTGCAGCCAGCAGGAGTCTCCCTTCAGTCTGATTTTCAAAGCTACAGGCAGTGCCTAAAAAAGTAAAAACTAAAACGAACCCAACACCGCGGGGTGGCAGGCGGGTTTCGTGAGGACTAACATCCTGCTGTCCTGTGAGAACACCTGTTACATCAGGTAAGCAACATTTGCTTTCTCACAGAACAAGCAGGATGGTTGTCCTCACAAATGGGTGAGTACCGAGCTGAGGATGTCCTGACTTGCACCAAATGCACCCAACGACGTGCAACAGGCACAACAACTGGGGTGGAATTTGGTAAAGGGCATCCGCACCCTACCGGGAAGGTGGAAGGGTATTGGTACATCATGTTGGAAAAAGGTTACGCAAGACAGATTGGCCGAAGATGGAGTCCTGTCTTCCAGCTTTGTCCAAACAATAGTGGGCTGCAAAAGTATGGAGAGAACTCCAGGTTGCAGCCCTGCAGATGTCAGGAAGCGGCACCGATCGAAGGTGTGCTACCGAAGTCGCCATGGCCCTCACAGAGTGTGCTTTTACACGGTCTTGAAAAGGAATGCCAGCTTGCTGATAGCAGAAGGAGATGCAGTCCGCCAACCAGGAGGAAAGAGCCTGCTTACCCACAGGTTGTCCTAACTTGTTAGGATGGAAGGAGACAAATAATTGAGTGCTCTTCCTGTGAGCAACTGTACGGTCTAGATAAAAAGCTAGAGCCCGTTTGCAGTCTAGGGTATGCAGAGTCTGTTCTCCGGAGTTGGAGTGGGGCCTGGGAAAAAAGATAGGTAGTATTATGGATTGATTGATATGAAACTCAGAAACTACCTTAGGTAAAAATTTAGGGTGAGTGCGGAGTACCGCCCTGTCTTGCAGGAGTTTAGTGTAAGGCGGATAGGTGACTAAGGCCTGTAACTCACTAACCCTGCGAGCTGAAGTGATAGCCAACAGGAATAATACTTTCCATGTGAGATACTTCAATTCACAGGAGTGCAGAGGTTCGAAAGGCGGTTTCATTAGACGACCAAGAACCAGATTAAGGTCCCAAGATGGGGCCGGAGGACGTAAGGGTGGCTTCAGATGGAGCAAGCCTTTAAGAAAGCGTGTTACCAGGGGTTGTACTGAAATAGGGACACCCTCTATACCTTTATGGAAAGCGGCTACCGCACTGACATGCATCCTAATGGAAGAGGTTTTAAGACCTGATTCCGATAGATGCCATAAATAGTCCAAGAACTTAGAGATTGGATAGGAAAGGGGATCAAGGGACTGAGAAGTGCACCATGATGTGTACCTTTTCCATTTATATGAATAGGATCTTCTGGTGGAGGGCTTTCGTGAAGCTATCAGGACACGAGAAACCGAATCTGAAAGGTTGAAAGGCTGAAGGACTAACCTTTCAACATCCATGCCGTCAGGGACAAGGCTTGGAGGTTGGGATGGAGGAGGCATCCGCCGTTTTGAGTGAGCAGATGCGGATCCGTTCCCAGAGGGATGTGCCTGCGGATGGAGAGATCCTGGAGTAAGGGAAACCACACCTGGCGTGGCCAGTGGGGTGCTATCAGGATCATGGTTCCTCCGTCCTGACGAAGCTTCACGAGAGTCCTTGACAGAAGAGGAAGTGGAGGGAATGCATAGAGCAGACCTGTCGTCCACTTGAGGGAGAAGGCATCCCTCGGCCGAGAGTGCTGGCTCCGAATGAGAGAGCAGTAATCGTCCACTTTGTGGTTCTGAGGGGACGCAAAGAGGTCTATGCGGGGAGAACCCCACTTGTGAAACAGAGAGGTCGCTACCAGAGGATCGAGTGACCACTCGTGTGGTTGGAAGACACGGCTCAGCTGGTCTGCCAATACATTGTCTACTCCCGGCAGGTAAGTGGCTCTGAGGTACATGGAGTGGGAGAGGGCTTCCGCCCAAATCTGCGCAGCTTCCTGACACAGAAGGAAGGAGCCTGTGCCTCCCTGCTTGTTTATGTACCACATGGCCACTTGGTTGTCCGTCTGGATTAAGATTATCTGATTGGATAGATGATCTTTGAAAGTTCTGAGCGCGTAGCGGATTGCTCGAAGTTCCAAGAAATTTATCTGGTGTTCGGCTTCCTCTGGTGACCATAACCCTTGGGTTTGGAAATCGTCCACATGGGCCCCCCAACCGATGTGGGAAGCGTCGGTGGTTAGGATTACTTGTGGATCTGGTAGGAGAAAAGGTAAGCCCTGAAGGAGGTTGACTTGAGTCGTCCACCAGGTTAAAGACAGGCGTAGCGCTTGTGAAACTGTGACTATGGAGGACAGAGGCTGAAAAGCTTGAATCCATTGGTGTCGCAGAGTCCATTGTGTTACTCTCATGGCTAGTCGGGTCATGGGAGTGACTTGAACTGAGGATGCCATGTGTCCTAGGAGAATGAGGAATTGGCGAGCCGTGGCAGTTTGTTGAGACTGGAGCTGGCGAGCTAGGGACATGAGAGTTTGGACCCGTTGAAGTGGAAGGTAGGCCTTTGCCTGTAAGGTGTCCAAGTCTGCCCCAATGAAGGATAAGGTTTGAGATGGGACTAAGCAAGATTTCTCGTAATTGACAAGAAACCCTAAGGAAAGGAGTGTGTGAATTGTCAATTTTAGGGAGGATTGAGCAATCTGAGGGGTAGAGGCCCTGATTAGCCAATCGTCCAGGTAGGGGTAGACGTGGACACCTTCCTTCCTGAGGAATGCTGCTACCACTACGAGACATTTGGTAAAGACTCGTGGAGCAGATGCCAGACCGAAAGGTAGTACCCGGTACTGATAATGGTCGCGGCCTACCAGAAAACGCAGATACTTGCGATGAGATGGTGTTATGGCAATGTGGGTATAAGCGTCCTTGAGGTCGAGAGAGCACAGCCAATCCCCCTTTTGCAGCAGAGGGAGCAGCGCGCCCAGGGTTACCATCTTGAACTTTTCTTTTTGAAGGTACTTGTTGAGGGCCCGAAGGTCCAGAATGGGACGTAGCCCCCCTGATTTCTTTGGTATTAGGAAGTATCTGGAATAGAATCCTGTCCCTTGTTGACAGGGAGGGACGGGTTCTATAGCATTTGATTGTAGAAGAAGGGATACTTCTTGTTGTAATTGAGCCAACTGGCTGGTTAGACTCCATGCCTGAAGGGGCGGGGAGTCTGGCGGGAGAGCCATGAAGTTGAGGTGGTAACCCTGTGCGATAATTGCTAACACCCAGTGATCTGAGGTGATCTGTTTCCAACGGTGTAAGAAGTGGAACAGTCGACCCCCTACAGGGATGTATGGAAGAGGGATCTGGCATGTGCTCAGTACAGGGAAGTCAAAGGCCCGCCGCAGGCCCAGGAGGTGGGGCTACAGTAGGTCTTTGCTTTCTTGGCTGGCGAGGCTGAGGCCTGTTGGAGGACCGTGCAGGACGAGGCCTAGCTGATGGAGGATAATAGCGACGTGGTCGAAAGAACGACTTCTTAGAGTCCTTCTTTGGTGGTTGCTTGGAGGACACGTCAGGTGGGATAGACGAGAGTTGTTTCAACGTCTCATGGTGATCTTTTAACTCTGCCACAATCTGTTGAATTTGTTCTCCAAACAAATTGTCGCCTAAGCAGGGTAGATCAGCAAGACGATCCTGGACCTCTGGGCGAAGGTTAGACGACTTTAACCAAGCCCAACGTCTGGCTGAGATGGCTGTGGCTGAAACTTTTGTGGAAGCATCGAATATGTCGTAGGCAGTTCTAATCTCGTGCTTCCCTGCCTCAAATCCTTTATGAAGAAGGGCTTGAAGCTGTGGTTGGTACTGGTCCGGCAACGTGTCAGCATAGTCTTGCATCTGCTTAAGGATGGCTCTGTTGTATTGAGTCATGTAAAGTTGATATGAAGCTATGCGTGAAATCAACATAGCTCCATGATATACTTTCCGTCCCACACTATCCAGGAATTTATTGTCCTTGGTAGGTGGAGTGGAAGAGTGTGGCTTAAGACGTTTGGCCTTCTTCTGCGCAGACTCAACCACAACAGAGCGATGATCCAGTTGAGGCTTTTGAAAACCTGGTGCTGACTGGACAAGATATGTGGAGTCAGCTTTTTTGTTAACTGGTGAAATAGATGAAGGAGATTCCCAGTTTTTCTTTAGCAGATCCAAAAACACCTGGTGAATAGGGATGGAAGCGATGATTTTTGGAGCATCCAGAAATTGGAGTAGTTCCATCATCTGGTGTCTGTCATCGGCTTCAGATTGTAACTGAAAAGGTACAACTTCTGACATCTCTTTTACAAAATTAATGAAAGAGAGATCCTCAAGAGGAGATCTTTTTCTACTCTCTGTAGGAGATGGTGGTGAAGGCAAATCTGTCTCAGAAGATGTATCATCATCATCACCCCAGGTATCGTAGGGATCATGTGGGACTTGAAGCCCTGAAGGACCTGGTTGAGGCTCTGAAGGCATCGATGGAAATCTAGATGGAATCGGTGCTGCAGGTGGAACTAGGAATGGCATCGAGGGCTTCGGCGCTGCCGATGGAATCGGTGCCGGACGCGGAATCGATGGAGCCGAAGGATAAATCGGTGGAGATATACCAGAAGGTACCGATGGAACCACCCCGGAAGGGGGAATCCGGAACGGTGTTTCTCCTGCCGATGAGAATCCAGTCGGAGACGGTGGTGTTGTCGATGGTACTGGAATTACCGATGGAAGGGCCGTCATAAGTGCCTCCATGCGGTGCAGTAGAGGTGCTAGAGCTTGCACCAACGGCTCGGTGGTCGATTCCCTCCTCGGTGGCGAAGTCGGTGCCGGCGTCGGTGCCGGAACCGGTGCCGGAGACGGTGCCGATGGAGGTTGTAATTTCTTCATCGCTTTCTCGATGGCCTCCTGGACCAGCCGGTCCAGTTCTGCCCGGAGACCAGGGGTAACAATACCCGGCTCGACGGGAGAGGGAGGCTGAGGCAAGGCCGGAGGGACCACCGTAACCGGTGGGATCACGGCCCCCACACCCCGAGAGGGTGAGGGTTTCCTCGGTGCCTGCGAACGAGACGTGGAGGGTGTCCGGTCTGATCGCGGCTTCTTAGTCGGTGGCTCGGCTTGAGCGGAGGTCGATGGCTGTGGATCCTCGACAGGCCGAGACTTGTGCCGTCGATGGCGATGCTTTTCTTTCCGATCCCCTCGCCCATCCGGGGAAGGGACGGGAGTCGACGGCCGAGAAGCGATCGATGGCAGACGGTCACCGGAGGGTTGACGGTGATGGTGCAACTTCGACGGTGCCGGTTCCGATGACGTCGATGCTATCGATGGCGTTGGGGTGGGTGCATGGAAGAGGAGCCCCATCTTCTCCATCCTGGCTTTGCGACCTTTGGGTGTCATTAAGGCACATTTGGTGCAAGTCAGGACATCATGCTCACTACCCAAACACATAACACAAACCCTGTGGGGGTCTGTGATTGACATAGTCCGGGTGCAATCCGGACAACGACGGAACCCCGTTGCCATGGCTGTAAGCCGAAATTTAGTCTGGGGATCGGTAAGTGCCAACAGGCCTCGAGGGCCAAAATCGACGGTAGTCGATGGAAAATGGCAAAAAACTTACCGGATTCCGTAAAGATGACAAAAATTTGTCGAAGGGAGACCCCTGAGGGGCAAATTTTCTTAGGAAATTAATTTCCAAATTCCTGTCAGGAACGTGGTAAGAGAGCTCCTTTCACCGCGTGGCAACTGCTGCGCGGAAAAAAGAAGACTGAAGGGAGACCCCTGCTGGCTGCAGGGTCAGTGCCTTGCTGGGCATGCCCAGTAGGGGCCAGTCAAAGTTCTGTTAAACTTTGACAGAAGTTTTCCGTGGTGGGCTCCATCCTCGATGTCACCCATTTGTGAGGACAACCATCCTGCTTGTCCTGTGAGAAATTACAAGCTACTATTTCTTATTAATTACCATAGTAGCAGTTTATGGATTTTTCCTCTAGGAACTTATCCAAACCTTTTTTAAACCTAGTTACACTAACTGCTGTAACCACATCCTCTGGCAATGAATTCCAGAGCTAAAGAATTTCTTCAATTTGTTTTAAATGTGCTACTTGCTAACTTCATGGAGTGCCCCCTGGTCCTTCTATTATCTGAGAGAGTAAATAACCGATTTACATTAACTTGTTCAAGACCTTCCATGATATTGTAGACTTCTATCATATAACCCTCAGTCATCTCTTCTCCAAACTTAACAACCTTAACTTCTTTAGACTTTCCTCATAGGGCAGCCATTCCATGCCCCTTATCATTTTGGATTAACTTTCTCTGCACTTTCTCCAGTGCGGCAATATCCTTTTTGAGATGCTGTGACCAGAATTGCACACATTATTCAAGGTATGGTCTCACCATGGAGCAATACAGCAGCATTATGACATCCTCCATTTTATTTGTCATTCCCTTCCTAATAATTACTAACATTTTATTTGCTTTTTTTTGATCGCTACAGCACACTGAGCTGACAATTTCAATGTATTAACCACTATGATGCCTAGACCTCTTTCCTGAGTGGTAACTCCTAAGATAGAACCTAACACTGTATAACTACAGCAAGAGTTATTTTTACCTATATGCATCACTTTGCAATTGTCCCAATCTTCAGTCTCGCAAAGTCCTCCTGCAATTCATCACAATCTGCTTGAGATTTAACTACTCTGCATAATTTAGCGTCATCCGCAAATTTAATCACCTCACTGGTCGTACCCCTTTCCAGATCATTTATAAACATATTAAAAAGCACTGGTCCAAGTACAGATCCCTGAGGCACTGCACTGTTTACCTTTTTCCAAAGTGAAAACTTCCTATTTAATCCTACTCTCTGTTCCTTGTCTTTTAACCAACTTGCAATCCACAAAAGGACTTCGCCTCCTATCCCATGACTTTTTTGTTTTCTTAGAAGCCTCTCATGCGGGACTTTGTCGAACGCCTTCTGAAAAACCAAATATACCACATCTACCAGTTCACCTTTGTCCACGTTTATTCACCTCTTCAAAAATAATGTAGGAGATTTGTGAGGTAAGATTTCCCTTGGGTAAATCCATGGTGGCTGGGTCCTATCAAACCATGTGTATCTAATTGTTTTGTTATTTTATTCTTTATAATAGTTTCCAAGATTTTTCCCGGCACTGAACTCAGGCTCACCGGTCTATAGTTTTCCAGATCATCCTTGGATCCATTTTTAAATATAGGGGTTACATTGGCCATCTTCCAATCTTTAGGTTCATCAGATGATTTTAATGATAGGTTACAAATCAATTGAAGTAGGTCTGAAATTTCATTTTTTAGTTCTTTCAGAACCCTAGGGTGTATAGCATCCAGTCCAGATGATTTACTATTCTTCAGTTTGTCAATCAGGCCTACCACATCTTCCAGGTTCACCGTGATTTGGTTCAGTTGATCTGAAACATCACCCATGAAAATCTTCTCCAGAACGGGTCTCTCTCCAACATGCTCTTCAGTAAATACTGAAGCAAAGAAATTGTTTAATCTTTCCACAGTGGCTTTACCTTCTCTAAGTGCCCCTTTAACCCTTTGATCATCCAATGGTCCAAATGACTCCCTCGCAGGCTTTCTACTTCGGATATATTTTAAAAAAATTTTATTGTGAGTTTTTGCCTCTATGGCCAACTTCAATTTCTCTCTTAGCCTGTCTTATCAATGTCTTGCTTTTAACTTGCCCAATGCTTATGCTTTATCCTATTTTCTTCTGATGGATCCTTCTTCCAATTTTTGAATGAAGATCCTTTGGCTAAAATACCCTCTTTCACCTCACCTTTTAACCATGCTGGTAATCATTTTGCCTTCCTTCCACCTTTCTTAATGTGTGGAATTCATCTGGTCTGTGCTTCTAGGATGTTTTTTTTTAGTTTTTTAAACAATGTCCACGCCTGTTGCACACTTTTTACCTTTGTAGCTGCACCTTTCAGTTTTTTCTATTTTTCTCATTTTATCAAAGTTCCCCTTTTGAAAGTTTAGCACTAGAGCTGTGGATTTACTTACTGACCCCTTCTAGTCATTAATTCAAATTTGATCATATTATGATCACTATTGCCAAGCGGCCCCCACCACTGTTACCTCTCTCACCAAATCCTGTGTTCCACTAAGAATTAGATCTAAAATTGCTCCCTCTCTCATTGGTTCCTGTCCCAATTGCTCTATAAAACTGTCTGTTATTCCATCCAGGAACTTTATTTCTCTAGCATGCCCTGATGTTTCACTTACCCAGTCAATATTGGGGTAATTGAAATCTCCCATTATTACTGCACTACCAGTTTGGTTAGATTCCTTAATTTCTCTTAGCAGTTCACTGTCCGTCTCACCATCTTGACCAGGTGGATAGTATACCCCTATTACTATAGTCTTCCCCAACACACAAGGGATTTCTACTCATAAAGATTCGATTGTGCATTTAGTCTCATGCACGATCTTTATCCTGTTGGACTCTATGTCATCCCAGACATAAAGCGCCACCCCGTCACCAAGATGCTCCTCTCTCTCATTGCAATATAATTTGTGCCCCAGTATAGCACTATCTCATTGGTTATCTTCTTTCCACCATATCTCTGAGATGCCATCATTCACTGCTATACTCTCTTATTCTCCCATCTTACTTCTTAGACTTCTGGCATTAGCATACTAACATTTCAAAGTGTGTTTTTTGTTTCTGCTTACTGCTTTTCAGTTGACAGGGATAGACTGGAATCTTTTAGCTCAAATGAGTTTTTAATTATAGGCACTTGGACTACTTTTCTTATTACTGGAACCTCTCTGTTGGGATGCCCTAACTCTTAATACTTCATCAGTATCTTTTGAAGATACCTCCCTCCGAACCATGCGCTGCTGAGCAACTGTCTGTTTTCCCCTTTGTTCTAGTATAAAAACTGCTCTATCTCCTTTTTAAATGTTAGTGTCAGCAGGCTGGTTCCACCCTGGTTAAGGTTGAGCCCATCCCTTCGAAAAAGACTCCCCCCTTCCCCAAAAGGTTCCCCAGTTCTTTACAAAAGTGAATCCCCTTCCTTGCACCATCGTCTCATCAACACATTGAGACTCCGGAGCTCTGCCTGCCTTTGGGGACCTTCACGTGGAACAGGGAGTATTTCAGAGAATGCTACCCTGGAAGTTCTGGATTTCAGCTTTCTACCTAAGAGCCTAAATTTGGCTTCCAGAACCTCCCTCCCACATTTTCCTCTGTCGTTGGTGCCCACATGTATCACGACAGCTGGCTCCTCCCCAGAACTGTCTAAAATCCTATCTAGGTGACGCGTGAGGTTCGCCACCTTCGCACCAGGTAGGCATGTTATCAGGCGATCCTCACGCCCACCAGCCTCCCAGCTATCTACATTCCTAATAATCGAATCACCAACTATGAAGGCCGACCTAACCCTTCCCTCCTTGGCAGTAGCCCTGAGAGAACAGGTCCTTGCTACAGGATCATGTCCTGCTGCACCAGGATGATGCTCTCCGATCATGAGACCTTCCTCCTCCAAGGCAGCACCAGGGTTGCCAGACTGGAGTTGGGACTTGGCTACTATGTCCCTGAAGGTTTCATCTCTATACCTCTGTCTGCCTCAACTCCTCCAGGTCTGCCACTCTAGCCTCCAGAGATCGGACTTGTTCTCAGAGACGGGAGCTATTTGCATCGGATGCACACATAAAATTTCTCACCGGTGGGTAAAAAAAATCAGACATGTGACACTTGATGCAAAAGGCTGGGAGGCCCCCAGCTCTTAACAGAGTAACTGCTGACTTCTCCTTGATGGGCCAGCAGGTATCATTAAAACAGCAATACTTGATTTTATCCTCCTAGCAAATAGATAGAATAATGCACAATCATAGCACTTTCATCTCCTCCAGGATAAAAGGACATGAAGCTGAAGCTAGGAAAATAACTCAGGCCTACCAGCTTGGCAATAAATTACAGTGAGCTGGCCATCCAACAATGGGCACTGATGCTCTAGGAGAGTGCACTGTCTCTTTTTCTCAAAGTTACAGGTTGATTCAGTAAAAGTCGCGTGAGAGCGAGCTAGCGCCCGCTCTCCCAGCACACGCACAGCCACTCTCCTTTGCACGCAATTCAGTATTTAAATGAGGGCCCACGGTAAAAAGAGGTGCTAGGGACACTAGCGCATCCCTAGCACCTCTTTTTTGACAGGAGCGGCAGCTGTCAGCAAGTTTGACAGCAGACGCTCAATTTTGCCGGCGTCGTTTCACAAATGCGCTGACAGTCATGGGTTCGGAAACCGGACGCCGGCAAAATTGAGCATCCGGTTTTCAACCTGCGAGCCACGGGCCGATTTTAATTTTTAATTTTTTTAAATTATTTTTTACTTTGGGACCTCTGACTTAATATCGCCATGATATTAAGTCGGAGAGTGTATAGAAAATCAGTTTTTACTGCTTTTCTGTACACTTTCTCGGTGCCGGCAGAAATTAACGCCTACATTTGGGTAGGCGTTAATTTCTGAAAGTAAAATGTGCGGCTTGGCTGCACATTTTACTTAGTGAATCGCACGGGAATAACTAATAGGGCCATCAACGTGCATTTGCATGTTGCGGGCGCTATTAGTTTCGGAGGGGTTGGACACGCGTTTTCGATGCGCTATTACCCCTTACTGAATAAAGGGTAAAGCTAGCGCATCGAAAACTGTACTGTATCGGCCTGTTAGTTACAAAAGAAGGGGGTTTTTTGGTTTTGGGGTTTTGGGGTTTTTTTACCTTTCCTTCAGCAAGACCAAACACAATGGCATTCTCAGCTGGCCACAGCAAACAGGTAACTGCACTCTATACAATGAAAGAGAACAAAAGGGAGTCAAAGGAAACAATCTACAGTAATCTAACAGCTAAAAACAAATTCCATGATGAAATAGCCAGCCTGAGCAAAGTCATGCCCCAGTATTCGCAGAAGCATTTGTGCAGAGCATCAGAACCTAGTAGGCTGAAATACTAGGTGTCACAGTGAGGCTGTAGAGTGTACTGAACAAGGCCAATCTATTTACTGCACCATGCATACACAGAGACAAAAAAACAAAGAGACCCAACTGTATTCCTCACCATTTTCTCTCTTGAATTCTATTAGACAATAATCTTAAGTTGGGCCTGTCTCTATGTGTGCCTATACACATACAGAAAATATTGGGATGGATCTATACTGGGTGAAACAATCCCCCTTCAATCATCCCTAGATACAGAGGGGGACCTCAATAGGGACTGGGGGTAAGCTGCACCTTACCGTCTGGATGAATTTGTTGCAGATGACCTTTTTATCACCCCTGCAAAGAAAGAAAGAAAAAAAAGATAGTTTTCTCACTGCACATAACTCATTTACTACATGCTGTCAATTTGGCCAGCACATATCACAGGACCCCACAGTTACCCCAATGGGAAAGACATTCAACATAAGAGGATCACATCCGCGTTCCTCTGCTTATAGTTTATATCAGTGGTTCTCAACCTTTTGTCTGTCGGGACACACCTGACAGATGGTTCTCACATGCGTGACACACTGAACACATGATCGTCATAGGGCTAAATGTAAACATATATTCTGCATCTACAGGATCCACCCTGACCCTCCAACAATGGCTACAGAACAGAACTAGGACATTCCCCATTCAATTTACCATACAAAAAAGATATTTCTGGTGTCATCTCATTAACAGCAACATAAACATTCTCACCTACCAGGTGTAATAGCCCTCCTTATGAAAAAACAGTAATTTACCACCATTGCATGTTCTATTGAGAAAACACAACAAATAATATTGATACAAATGCCTACATGCTAGTAAAATACTTCACCTTGGTCACATACATAGAATTGACCTTCACCAAATAGGCAAATACAGAAAGACCACAAATTACAAATATGGAAACAGAAACTGGAATGGAAACCCAAAAAAAAGCCATTCTGCATTCTGTGCAAAACAGACTTCCAGGATCTGCAACAATGTTCACAAACTAATGCTCATAAAGTTACACCTGCATTATGGAACTCAAACAGTAACAACCCTACCTATGAAAAGGCATCAATGCAAAAATTACACCAGGCCCTAAACACCAATACACATCCTATTAGGAAAACAGAACAAGCCAAGCTGCTATAGATCCCTTCACAGAAACTACAAACTCACAGAACATCCTTATCTGGGTCACACATGCCAAACACAGACAGACCCTCACCAAATACAGAATAAAATGACCATAAAGCTAATGTTTTTGTGTTGTTGCACTGTATACAGAGTTTGGCTTCTTGCTGTTCTAGTTCAGTTTTTGTCTCCACAATTCTATTTATACATTCCTCGAGAAATATAAAATAATTTTAAACCTAGAATATAATAAATGTTTCAAAACAACTGATAATGGAATAACATCCAAACATTAAACATTTTCAAAATTATTAAAAATTCTCCAAACACCAATAAAATATTTCTAACAGCAGACACATCACATAATACCCAATAATTAAAATGGCAGTCAATCAAGAAAGGAAAATTAGTTCTTATTTGTTAATTTTCATTCCTGTAGTACCAAGGATCAGTCCAGACTGCTGGGTTATGCTTCCCCTCCAGCAGATGGAGTCAGAGAAAAGCTGAAAAGCACCTCCCATATAACCCGGGGTGCCACCTGCGATCCCTCAGTATTATCAATATCAAAGAAGAATGGTTGGCTGTCGCTACAATTTTCATAGTCTATCATGCGTAAACACGCTTTATCAACCAATGACTAGATCAAGTTAAAGCTAAACCTGTTAAAAAGGTAGAACTTGTATGAACGTGTAAGAAGAACAATTAGAACTATATTGGTGCTGCAAAAATAAACTGACTTGCATCATAACCTGCTCTCCCCTTTGTGCACCCCTTCGTGCAAACCTTTGTGCTTCATTTAAAAATTCTCTCTTTTAGTTTTTCTGTTAATTAACCTTTTTCCAAGTTTTTACCTTTTATGGCTTGTTAACAATTTTTTGTTATAAATGTTCATTGTATTAGACTATGGAAATATATTTCCTGTATTTTCTGTTTTAATGTAAACCGGTATGATTTGCTTTTGATGCAAGAATGTCAGTATATAAAAGTTATAAATAAATAAATAAATAAATAAATAAATAAGAAAGAGAATATGAATAGCTGACTGGACTCTCCTGTGTATGGGCGGGCGTCTGGACTGATCCTTGGTACTACAGGAACGAAAATTAACAGGTAAGAACTAATTTTCCTTTCCCTGTACGTACCAGGATCAGTCCAGACTGCTGGGATGTACCCAAGCTGTCCTAAAAGGGGTGGGACCTGGGGAGTCCCGTGCGAAGCACACTGCTACCAAAAGAATCCACGCCGGATCCTGCACATCTAATCGGTAATGTTTAGCAAACGCGTGCAGGGATTTCCAAGTGCCCGCCTGACAAATTTCTTGAGGTGAGACACATTGGCTCTCTGTCCATGACGCTGCCTGCAAACAAAGCGAATGCGCCTTAAGACCATCCGGAACTGGCCGTCCATGACAAATGTAGGCTGAAGCAATAGCGTCTTTCAACCAGCGGGCAATGGTAGTCTTTGAAGCTTTAGTCCCTCTCTTAGGACCGCTCCACAACACAAAAAGATGATCAGACAATTGAAATGGATTTGTGATCTGCAAGTACTGCAAGAGGACTCTGCAGACATCCAATCTCCTAAGATCCTTATTCTCCCCTGGAAACGCCGGTAACTCAACCGACTGGTTGACATGAAAGGCCGAGACTACCTTAGGCAGAAAGGAGGGTACTGTGCGAAGAGAAATACCCGAATCAGAAATATGCAAAAAAGGCTCTCGACAGGACAAGGCTTGGAGCTCCAAAACCCGCCTAGCCGAACAGATAGCCATGAGAAACATTGCTTTAAGCGTCAAGTCTTTAATTGTTGCTCGCTTCAAGGGCTCAAAAGGTGGCCCGCAAAGGCAACGGAGAACCAAATTTAAACTCCAGGATTGACAAACCATACGTACTGGTGGTTTCAAGTGCTTGGCCCCCTTCAAAAACCGTATCACATCCAGGTGTGCAGCAATGGAAATACCATCAACCTTACCGCGAAGAACCCTGAGCGAACTGTAAGACAAACCCTTCCGTAAGCCGTCTTTTAAGAATGACAGGATGTGAACAATAGTGGCTCGTCGCGGGGACAAGCTCAACCCGCGACACCAAGAATCAAAAGACTTTCCATACCCGAACGTAGGTAATAGAAGTAGAAGTCTTCCAGGCACGAAGAAGAGTAGAAATAACTGCCTCTGAGTAACCCTTCTTTCTTAACTGCCTCCTCTCATAAGCCAGGCCACTAGACAGAATCGGTCGGCCTGATCAAAAAATATTGGACCCTGCTTTAGGAGGTTGGGTAGGTGATTGAAGTGTATCGGACCGTCCACTGCTAGATTGATCAGATCGGCAAACCACGGTCTTCGCGGCCAATCCGGGGCCACAGAATCACCGGCCCCTGGTGAGACTCTATGCAGCGCAATACCTTTCCTATCAGTGGCCATGGAGGAAACACAGAGGAGAATGTGTGCTAGCCACGGAAGAACCAGAGCATCCACTCCTTCTGACCGTGGTCCCTTATGCGACTGAAGAAGAGAGCTGCCTTTGCGTTCAGACAAGTCGCCATCAAGTCCAGGCGGGGGGTTCCCCATCGTCTCGAGATCATTTGCAGCGCTTCCTCTGACAGTTCTCATTCTCAGGGATCCAACCGCTGTCGGCTGAGGAAGTCCGCCTGAATGTTGTTGACCCCGGCTATGTGAAACGCCGCAATCTGGGCCAGGTGACGCTCCGCCCAGCCCATTAATTTGTCTGCCTCGTCGGCCACTGGACGACTTTTGGTGCCTCCTTGTCTGTTTATGTAGGCCACCGTGGTCGCATTGTCGGAGAGAATCCGCACCACTTTGCAGCGTATCATTGGTAAAAAGTGTTGCAGAGCTAGTCGGACCGCCCTGGTCTCCAATCTGTTGATGGACCACTTTGCCTGTAACGGAGTCCAAAGACCCTGAGCTGACCTCGACTGACGCACTGCCCCCCAAACGGAGAGGCTGTCATCGGTTGTCACAACTATCCATTGAGGGCTCTCGAGGTCTACCCCTTGCAGTAAGTGAACCGGAGTGAGCCACCAGTCCAGACTGGATCTGGCAGGTTCGAGTAGAGGCAAGGGGATCTGGTACTCTTCGGACTTGGGATCCCAACGAGATAGCAGCACCCTCTGCAAGGGTCTCATATGCGTGAAAGCCCAAGGAACTAGCTCCAGGGTAGATGCCATAAACCCAAGAACCTGTAAATAGTCCCACACTACTGGGGAGGGGAGCTTAAACGTGCTGATAGCCTGGGCAGGAACAGCAGCAGTGTTTGTCTCGCTGAGGTGAAAGGGGGGAAAGAACGGTGGGTATGCGAAATACCAGTTGAGAACCGCTGGTCCAGAGGATACGACCTCTTGCCTGAAAACCTGCAGATGGAGCACCTCCCATATAACCCGGGGTGCCATCTGCGATCCCTCAGTATTTTCTCTGACTCCAGCAGATTGAGAGGCATAACCTGCGGTCCTGATTCTCAAAATTCCTGGGGACTTGCCCCATCAGGTTTGAATTTATCAAACATTTTTTTAAAAAAGGGTGTTAGTATCTGTTTCTTTCTGTACCTTTTTGGAAGTTTTTGCAGCAGCCAGCCAAGGGCAGGCAAGGCAGGGCATTGCCCTACAGCCAATTCCCAGAGTGGTTATAACAGTAGCCCGGTGAGAAGAGGGGCAAGATTTACCGGTGGGCCGGTCACTCTCCCCCTTCCTCAGAGATGTCTTAATTCCTCTGCCAACCCCCAGTGCCGTACCCCGAGGGCTGAGTAGTTAGTTTTTAAAAAAAAAAAAAAAAAAAAAAGATTTAAATCTTATTTGGATTTTAGTAATTTATTTATTAACCAGGGTTCTTACCTCTGCCACGCCTGCCTACAGTCTCCCGGGTCTCCGGAGGGGGTGGAGCTTCCACCCAGCTGCCAGCGATGCCGAGAGGGACGGCTTGTAAATCTTGTGGAGAGCTGGGGCTCCGGCTCTCCCGCGAAGGCCTCTGTTCCCGGTGTCTCCCCGGGGGCAAGAGGCCTTCGCAACGATCGGTTCAGGCGCGGGGGGGGGGGGGGGGGGGGGGGGGAGCCATTTCACGGCCGAAAATTTCGCGCAGCGCTCACGTGGCTGAGGGGCAGAGGTGTGGCTCGCTCCCGATTAGCGCGGGAGCAGTGGCCATCTTGTCTGCCTCGGTCGGGGACGCTGATTTCTCCTCAGAGGGAGAGGATCTCCCTCCTCCGCTGTCCCCGCCGGCTCTAAGCCCGCACAGGCCGCGCGGTTTGATTCGGACACGGCTCCTCCTCCGTCCAATTCCCCGGGGGCGGCCCTTAAAGCGGCAACACCCTTTTCATCAAAATTTATTTTATTATTGCATAAGGCTTATATGGAGGTGGAGACTGAGTGGGATTCCCAGTCTCCTAGCCCAGCCAAGATCCTGAGGGATTCCATGGGTCAGGGAAGGGCGGATTCTCGCATTCCTTACTCTAACCCAGGGGATAGGCTGCCTGACCCGGTGACCCTGGGGGATCCATGGTCTCAGGATGCATTCTCCCAGGATATGGGCGATAAGGGGGACAATGCCACCCAGGTGGAGGGGAATGACCCCCAGGTCCTCCGTCTTTTCCGAAGGGAAGAGCTGGATCCCTTGATCTTGCACGTACTTCAGGAGCTGGAACTTCCTCTCTCACAGGAAACGTCAGATTTATCTACGGGTGATTCAGCTTTAGCGGGGCTCCGTGCCCCACCGCAAACCTTTCTTTTTCATCCGAAAATGTTCCAGATTGTATCCTGTGAGTGGGAGACTCCGGAGGCCTCATTAAGAGTTACCAGAGCCATAGAGAAACTGTATCCACTTTCTAATGATTCGCTTGACCTCCTTAAAGTTCCGAAGGTGGACTTGGTGGTCACGGCCATAGCCAATTCTACTAAAGAAGACAACCAAGAATTTTTCTCTGCGAGGCTAAGACCTGACTCCAGAAGTATAGTTATGCTACCCTACCATCCGTTGGAGACAGAAAATACTGGGAAGCGTAGGTAAGCAACATCAGCAGATCAGCTAATATGGGGCAAATCAGCTGCTCTCTGCCTCCATCTGCTGGTAGGAATGGTCTAGAATGGTCTGATAGGACAACAAGGAAATTTTTGTAACCCACTGTGTGCAGCCATTGGTGCATTCCACAAGTATCAATGGAATGTGAACATAAGTGCCTTCTGTACCATATCCTCACATATGAAGGTAACCTATAATATGTATAGCAGGGACAACACAGAATGAAAATAAAGGGTGCCTTACCATTCCTCCCCAATTTTGTAGACATAGATGATGTTGTCTGTTTGCCCGATGGCAATTTTGGTGGAGTCGGGCGAGAATGACATACCCTTTACCATGTAGCTTTTCTTACCGTACTGCAAGGAAAGGAATACAGTTATCAAAAGGTGGAAAAAGAAAACTATCAAAGTAACAAGCAGTTCATGGGTTCAGTAAAACAAATGGCATGGTTTTCAGCTGTAGATAGATTCCATTATAAAAACGGAACAAAGTTTCAGTTTTTTTTTCCTCTGTTATCTGAAGGACTTGCTATTTACAGGTCTAATCACTACAGCAGGAGCTCTCAGTTTTAGTCCTTGAGAGACATAAACAGCTCTGGTTTTCAGGGTATCAAGCTACACAATTAGTTATGCTTTTTTTCTTATGTTGTTTATAATTCTATATATTTATTGGCTGTACCTTGCTAAGAGTACTTTTTTACATATTGGCATGTAACAAGTTTTAACTGAAATACAAACCAACTGCTCTATCCCTAAACAGAATTAGACAAAAACATAATGAATATTAGGAACAGCAAAAGAAAAATTATAAGAAAATTGGTTCTTACCCAATAATTTTCATTCCTGTGGTACCACGGATCAGTCCAAACATAGGGTTATGCCTCCCTTCCAGTACATGGAGACAGAGAAAAACTTGAAAGGCACCCTCACTTAACCTAGTGTGCCTCCTGCATCCCTTCAGTATTTAGAGTATCAAAGCAGAATAAGACTAGCAATGAATCAAGCAAGAACAGAACTGTAAACATGAACGTATAAACTTGTAAACTGTAGCCTTCTTTCTTAGTATGCTGCAATAACAAACTGGAACATGCGAGCACAGACTATATAGATCTCCTTGTTACCCATTCCTAGTCTTTGGGTGGGCGTTTGGACTGATCCGTGGTACCACAGAAACGAAAATTATCAGGTAAGAACCAATTTTATTTTCCATCTGCGTACCCGGATCAGTCCAAACCATGGGATGTACCAAAGCTTCCCTAATCTGGGTGGGACCTCGCAAGTCCCGCGCGCAATACGCCACTCCAAAATTTCTGGGCGCCTGAACGTCCAAGCGGTAGTGGCGAACAAAAGTATGGAGCGTCTTCCAAGAAGCAGCTCTGAAAATCTCCTGAGGTGATACCAAATGGCATTCGGCCCACGAAGCTGCTTGAGAGCGAACAGAATGAGCCCTCAGGAACAGGTCTCCCTTTACAAATGTATGCAGACGATATGGCTTCTCTCAACCATCGTGCAATCGTCGTCTTAACATGATCAAATTTAAACTAATAAATAAGGGGGACAATAAGTAAATCTGCAGCTCTAACACTAAACTTTCAAAAGGGAAACTTTGATAAAATGAGGAAAATAGTTAGAAAAAAACTGAAAGGTGCAACTGCAAAGGTTAAAAGTGTTCAACAGGTTTGGACATTTTTTAAAAATACAATCCTAGAGGCCCAGTCCAAATGTATTCCACACATTAAGAAAGGTGGAAGTAAGGCAAAACGATTACCATCATGGTTAAAAGGAGAGGTGAAAGAGGCTATTTTAGCCAAAAAAAAATCCTTCAAAAATTGGAAGAAGGATCCATCTGAAGAAAATAGGATAAAACATAAGCATTGACAAGTTAAGTGTAAAACATTGATATAACAGGCAAAGAGAGAATTTGAAATGAAGTTGGCCATAGAGGCAAAAACTCATAATAAAAACTTTTTAAAATATATCCAAAGCAAGAAACCTGTGAGGGAGTCGGTTGGACCATTAGATGACCGAGGGGTTAAAGGGGCTCTTAGGGAAGATAAGGCCATTGCAGAAAGACTAAATGAATTCTTTGCTTCCGTGTTTACTAATGAGGATGTTGGGGAGATACCAGTTCCGGAGATGGTTTTCAGCGGTGATGAGTCAAATGAACTGAACGAAATCACTGTGAACCTGGAAGATATAGTAGGCCAGATTGACAAACTAAAGAGTAGCAAATCACCTGGACCAGATGGTATGTATCCTAAAGTATCAAAGGAACTAAAAAATGAAATTTCTGATCTATTAGTTAAAATTTGTAACCTATCATTAAAATCATCCATTGTATCTGCAGACTGGAGGGTGGCCAGTGTAACCCCAATATTTAAAAAAGGCCCCAGGGGCGATTGGGTAATTATAGGCCAGTGAGCTTGACTTCAGTGCCGGGAAAAACAGTGGAAACTATTCTCAAGATCAAAATCGTAGAGCATATAGAAAGACATGATTTAATGGAACACAGTCAACATGGATTTACCCAAGGGAAGTCTTGCCTAACATATCTGCTTCATTTTTTTGAAGGGGTTAATAAACATGTGGATAAAGGTGAACCGGTAGATGTAGTGTATTTGGATTTTCAGAAGGCGTTTGACAAAGTCCCTCATGAGAGGCTTCTACGAAAACTAAAAAGTCATGGGATAGGAGGCGATCTCCTTTCGTGGATTACAAACTGGTTAAAAGACTAGAAACAGAGAGTAGGATTAAATGGTCAATTTTCTCAGTAGAAAAGGGTAAACAGTGGAGTGCCTCAGGGAATCTGTACTTGGACCGGTGCTCTTTAATATATATATAAATAATCTGGAAAGGAATAAGACGAGTGAGGTTATCAAATTTACGGATGATACTAAATTATTCAACGTAGTTAAATCACAAGCAGACTGTGATACATTACAGGAGGACCTTGCAAGACTGGAAGATTGGGCATCCAAATGGCAGATGAAATTTAATGTGGACAAGTGTAAGGTGTTGCATATAGGGAAAAATAACCCTTGCTGTAGTTACCCGATGTTAGGTTCCATATTAGGAGCTACACCCAGGAAAAAGATCTAGGTATCATAGTGGATAATACTTTAAAATCGCCGGCTCAGTGTGCTGCAGCAGTCAAAAAAGCAAACAGAATGTTAGGAATTATTAGGAAGGGAATGGTTAATAAAACGGAAAATGTCATAATGCCTCTATATCGCTCCACGGTAAGACTGCACCTTGAATACTGTGTACAATTCTGATCGCCGCTGTTGCGGTCCCAGTCGCTAGCCTAAAGACCGGGTCCTTACCTGATATCCTCCGCTCCAGGCCGCATCGGGAACCGCTGTGTTCCGGGCCTTCTGGGTTGCGTTGCAGTGGCGTCTCCACAAGGGAGACGCCGCCGAGGCCCGATCCTGACTCCGCCCCTTCTAGGGCACGCATGCGCGCGCAAAGAGGGACTTTTTAAAGGTCCAGCACCCGGAAGTGCTGGACAGCCCCTTGGATGACGTCAGACGCCGGTAAAGTATTTAAGCTGGCGTCTGCCTGCATGGAACTGCCTTGCAACGAGGTCTCTCTGCTAGAGTGTCTAGTTGCGTTCCTGGTATCCCTGCGTTGGTTCTTGCTGTTCCTGTGCCAGCTTTGGCTGCTCCTGATCCGGTCCCTTGGTTTGTCTCTCTGGCTCCTTACTCCAGCTTGCTTCCAACTCTCCATGCCTGCCGCCTGCCTCGACTTCTGGACCGTCTTCTCATCTCTTCTCACTGCCGTCTCCTAAGTCCCAGCGGTCCAGATCCCTACCGGCTCCTCCTGGGGGGATCTTGGACTTCCAGGGTGAAGATTCCATCTTCTCCACTAGTCTTGCTGTCGTCACCTAAGTCCCAGCAGTCTGGATCCTCACAGGCTCCAGTGGAAGAAAGTGTTGCAAGGTTAAGCGAACTGCTCTGGTCTCCAGGCGATTGATCGACCATCCGAACTCCTCCGGGGACCAGCTGCCCTGTACAGAACGATACTGGCAGACAGCTCCCCAGCCAGAGAGACTGGCGTCTGTAGTCACCACTGTCCAGGTCAGAACCTCCAGATGCACTCCTTGAGACAAGTTGTGCGGCTAAAGCCACCACCCAAGACTGGACTTGGCAGGATCGGTGAGTGGTAGAGGGAACTGGAAATTTTCTGACTTGGGTTCCCACCGGGAAAGTAATGCTCGTTGTAAACGGTCTCAAATGAGCAAATGCCAAGAAGGCACCTCCAGTGTGGATGCCATTGAACCGAGCACCTGAAGGTTGTCCCAGGCCTTAGGCAAGAGAAGAACCAAAAAGCACCAAACTTGTTCCATCAGTTTGTTCCTCCGGTCCGTCGGAAGAAAAACTTTCCCGACCACAGTGTTGAACCTGGCTCCTAGAAATTCCAGTGACTGAGAGGGAACAAGGTTGCTCTTGACCTGATTTATTACCCAGCCGAGGGACTCCAAGAGAGTGGTCACCTTGCAGATCGCATCCATACAGCAATCCCTGGACTTTGCCCTGATAAGCCAATCGTCCAGGTAGGGATGAATGAGCAGGTCTGGTCTCCGGAGGGACGCTGCCACAACCACCATGACCTTAGTGAATGTACGGGGTGCAGTCGCAAGACTGAAGGGCAGAGCGCAGAATTGGTAATGCATTCCCAGGACCATAAAACAAAGAAACTTTTGATGATATTCGCAGATAGGAATGTGCAAGTATGCCTCCATCAGATCCAAAGAGGCCAGGAATTCTCGCTTGCATACCGCCGCAATGACAGATCGCAGAGACTCCATGCGAAAGTGTGGCACTTTGAGAGACTTGTTTACCTTCTTGAGGTCCAAAATTGGCCAGAAGGACCCCTCTTTCTTTGGAACTACAAAGTAAATGGAGTACCTTCCTTTCCTCCAGTGTTCTGGAGAGACTGGCTTTACCACTCCCAGAGCCAGGAGACGTTCGAGAGTCTGACGAACAATCTGCTGTTTGACCTGTGGACAGCAGGGAGATATTAAGTAGAAGTCTCTTAGAGGCCGAGCAAATTCCAAAGTGTTGCCTCGTTCTATTATGCTTAGCACTCACTCATCAGAAGTAATTCTGGCCCACGCCTCGTAAAACCGGGACAGGCAACCCCCGACCCAAGGGACCGAGGAATGGGCCGGCCCCATCTCATTGTGTAGTCTTGGAGGCAGGAGAGGAGGAAGCACCACCCTCTCTGAAGGCTTTACGCCCCCGAAAGAACGAAGACCAGGTTCGGTTCCTGGCCAATGGCTGCCGCTGACCGGCTGCTTGCTGCCTGTTCTGCCGAAACCTCCGCTGCTCCCGAAAGCGAGAGCAGGATGATGGAAACCCTCTGGAGGGTTTCGGTCTGTCCTCTGGCAATTTGTGAACCTTGTTTTCCCCCCCAAGGACTTTATCAACTGTTCCAAATCATCTCGAATAAAAAGCCACCTTTAAATGGCATAGCACCCAGCTGAGCCTTGGATGAAACATCCGCTGAGCAGTTGCGGAGCCACAAAAGCCTCCTTGCCGACACCGCCGCTGACAGAGTGCGAGAGGAAATGCGAAGCAGGTCATACAGCACATCCGTACCATATGCCACCGCAGCTTCCAAATGCTGACTCACCCGGAGGGAGATCATCTCTAGACGTCAGCAATTGCTGTACCCAGTGCAGACTCGCACACAGCATATAACTGCTACACACCGCCGCCCAGATACCCAGGGCCGACACCTCAAAAATGCGTTTGAGCAGCACTTCCAGCTTGCGGTCCTGCAGGTCCTTGAGAGTCGCCGAGCCTGCTACCGGGATAGTGGTCCACTTGACAACAACCGAAACTGAAGTGTCTACCTTAGGAGACCGCGGTAGCTCCAAAAACTCATCCACTAAGGAATAAAACATATCCATGGCTCGACCTACCCTCAGACCAGCATCCGGAGCATCCCACTCCCTGGTCATCAGCTGCTGCAGCATGTGATGGACAGGAAAAGCCTGGGTCGGCGTTCGTAATCCCGCCAGGACTGGATCCACCGAGTCCTGCGGCGGAGCAAGTGGGAGGAGCTCCACCCCGAACTCAGTAAGAACTGCAGGAATGAGAGGTTCTAATTCCTCTCTCTGAAACAGACAGACCACCTTAGAGTCATCTCCATCCAAGGGGGGGGGGCGGGGAGGAGAGGTCCCTGCATTTGCAGCCGCACTTCCCGGAACCATCTGAAGTCACAGCACCTTTTAACTTTGCTACTCGTAAAGACATGGGCCCATCAGTGCACGTGGCTACCTTCGGGGCCGGTCCCTGCCCAGGTCTCACAGGCAAAGCAGCACCTTGCGGAGACCTGGAAGCCAAAAAAGCTTTGTGCATAAGGAGGACAAAATCTAAAGAAAAAGAATCATGATCAACATCCTGTCCCCCTTGCAAAAAATCCTGGTCCTGATCTAAAGAATCATCAGGACTGGCAGGGACCGTGACAGCGCTGGGGGAAGCAGCCCCTCCCCCATAACCCTTGCCTGAGCTTCTGCAAAGGTGTTTAAGATGGTGCCATCCCTGCACTGAGGGGAAAAGGATCAGCACTAAAATCCCGCTGAGCAGGGCACTTTGGAGCCGCTCTAGGCTTGGGCAATGCTGCAGACCCTGAAAAGGAACTGCCTTCCCCACCACGTAAGCAGCGGGAGCAAATACCAGCCCTAGAAAGCCGTGCGGTGGATTCACTACATGCCACACACAAAGATGGCCGTGGTATTGTGGGGAAGAAAAACGGCCCAAAAAACGCAGCGAAATTCCTCAAAAACGTGACGATTCCGATGGGGAGGGATCCTGGATTGCAACTGACCAAAAAAGAACATTTTTCAAAAAATTTGAATTTTTTTTTTTTTTTTTTTTTTTTAAATAGTCAAAATCAGCACCGGGTAAGAGAGGGACTGGACCACCTGCAATCACTTCCCCAGCTCCTTACCTGGCTGGAGCCTCGCGGGGTTACCAACCCCAACTCCTATAACCTGCCACCAGAGAGGATGACCCCACAGGTTCTAACAACCCCCTGGGAGGATAGGAAAAATACTTCCTTCTGCAGAAGAACTGTCTTTTTTTTTTTTTTTTAACTTGCTTGATTCAGAACTTATAGCTAAGGGATAGCCTACACCCCAGAAACAGGGCAAGACCGAGAAATACTGAAGGGATGCAGGAGGCACACCAGGTTAAGTGAGGGTGCCTTTCAAGTTTTTCCTCTGTCTCCACCTGCTGGAAGGGAGGCATAACCCCATGGTTTGGCCTGATCTGGGTACGTACAGGGAACTTTAAATTTTAATAAAGCAATTTTTATATATCTTAAATCTTCCAATGTACAAAAAGTCTTTTAATACATCTTAAATACCTCAATATACAAAACTATCCCATAAATAGCCTATTTTAATATATCAACCTCACACACACACTCATCCACGTATACAAAACATTATTAAAAGATATATATACCAAAAACTACCAATAACACCACTAGAAAAAGAGTGTTGGAAGGCCATACATCAAATCAATTATACATATATCATACAAATAAATTCATAAAATTGATACATTTTTAAATATTTTTGTAAAAACATGTGGATACATTTTTTCCACCCAAATATTTATTCTTGTATAACTCTCACTATGATGAATATAACCATGTTTATGTTCTATAGCACAAATCCTGAAGCTTATCCAATGAATTTGTTTTCTTCCAGCCCAACTGTTGGTTCTTGTATATGAGACTCTCTTGCTCTCTATAGGACGTATCTCTGCTCTTGTTCTACAGTCCAGTTACTATATCTTGTATGACCCAACAGTGCAGTTTTTTTGGCATCTAATGCCTGCATCAGGGGTCCGTACAGTCATTTTTTCTAAAACGTATACAAAAAAAACAACATCAACAATCTAAAACTAACTGCATATACTCTACTGTTCTTAAAACCAGAAAAAGCCAGTTATTACTTTCTATGGGCCCTCATTAAATCTCCAGCTCTCCAAGAACACTCTTTAAATTATGTGTGGTCCGTTTCAAACGGCATCCCTACAAATACATCAAAATATATCCCAAAACTTTCTCCTAAAACAGACCACAGATATGGCAAAATGACCAGCCAGAAACAAAATTACGCACTCACTATCAATTTTCAGCATGTCTCCAAGACATTGACGTACTGCTCTCAAAATGTCTCACAATTTTTATTCCCTTTAAAAACTGTCAGAGACCAATCAGCTTCTCAATGAAGTCTATTAATCAGAAACCTCTTTTCTAAACCCAAACAAACCATCGTTTAATAAAACACCGCCCACTCTATTTCTTTGCTTAAGCCATGGGGAATTACAGTGTTCCATCGAAAAATGAAAGTGTTCTTTCTGCATTACATTTTTTTTGGGAACTTTTTATAAAAAAAAAAAAAAAAAAAAAAACCCACACAGGAAACCAACAAACATTATGAATACAAAGTTCAGACTCCGATACATCTCAGGGTACAATATGGTCAAAGTTAACAATGCAAAAGGACATTCCCACAGAGGAAAAAGAAAATGCATATATAAACATTAGGAGCTTGTACGCTGCCTCCAGCTCCAGTAAATTCCCCATTTTGCATTGTATTATATAGCCTTGTCTCTATGCATGCAAGTAATCTTATCCATCAAAGCAATTTCTTCTAGAGTAGAATACCAATGAGAAAGTTGTGGGCACCCCTTCCAAAAGAAAATAATAGTAAATCAAGCAGCATGTAAACAAAGCCCCACCAATCTGCTGCAGCAGTCAAAAAAGCAAACAGAATGTTAGGAATTATTAGGAAGGGAATGGTTAATAAAACGGAAAATGTCATAATGCCTCTGTATCGCTCCATGGTAAGACCGCATCTTGAATACTGTGTACAATTCTGGTCGCCGCATCTCAAAAAAGATATAGTTGCAATGGAGAAGGTACAGAGAAGGGTGACCAAAATGATAAAGGGGATGGAACAGCTCCCCTATGAGGAAAGGCTGAAGAGGTTAGGGCTGTTCAGCTTGGAGAAGAGACGGCTGAGGGGGGATATGATAGAGGTCTTTAAGATCATGAGTGGTCTTGAACGAGTAGATGTGAATCAGTTATTTACATTTTCGAATAATAAAAGGACTAGGGGGCATTCCATGAAGTTAGCAAGTAGCACATTTAAGACTAATCTGAGAAAATTATTTTTCACTCAACGCACAATAAAGCTCTGGAATTTGTTGCCAGAGGATGTGGTTAGAGCATTTAGTGTAGCTGGGTTCAAAAAAGGTTTGGATAAGTTCTTGAAGGAGAAGTCCATTAACGGCTATTAATCAAATTTACTTAGGGAACAGCCACTGCTATTAATTGCATCAGTAGCATGGAATCTTAGTGTTTAGCAGGCCGATACAGTACAGTGCGCTCCAGTGGAGCACACTGTTAACCGGCATTTGGACGCGCGTTTGACGCGCTAGCTTTACCCCTTATTCAGGAATAAGAACATAAGAAATTGCCATGCTGGGTCAGACCAAGGGTCCATCAAGCCCAGCATCCTGTTTCCAACAGAGGCCAAACCAAGCCACAAGAACCTGCCAATTACCCACGGGCCATTACAGTAAACCATGCGGAGGAGCGGGCGAGCGCACTATGGCCCTATTAGTCATTCCCACGCGATACAGTAAGTAAAATTTGCAGCCAATCCACACATTTTACTTTAAGAAATTAGCGCCTTCCCAAAGGTAGGCATTAATTTCTGCCTGCGCCGGGGAAGTGCACAGAAAAGCAGTATAAACTGCTTTTCTGAGCACCCTCAGACTTAATATTATGGCAATATTAAGTCGGAGGCCCCAAAAGTTTAAAAAAGTTAAAAGTAAAAAAAAATAAATTTAAAATGGGCTTGCGGGTTGAAAACCAGATGCTCAATTTTGCCGGCGTCCGGTTTCCGAACCCGTGGCTGTCAGCGGGTTTGAGAACAGACACCGGCAAAATTGAGCATCGGCTGTCAAACTCGCTGACAGCCGCCGCATAACATATCAATCAAGAAGATTCCTTCCCATGCCTGTAAAGAACTCTGCCGAGGTAAGAAGAAGGAAGAAAACATACAGAAAAAACGGACTCTCCAAAAAACCCAAGGGCGGGAGTCTGGACTGATCCTTGGTACTACAGGAATGAAAATTAGCAGGTAAGAACCAATTTTCCTTTCCCTGTACGTACCAGGATCAGTCCAGACCGCTGGGATGTACCAGAGCTGCCCTAATTGGGGTGGGATCTGGAGAGTCCCGCACTAAGAACACTGCTGCCAAAAACAGTCGACCTCTGGATCCCGGACGTCCACACGATAATGTTTCGCAAAAGTATGCAAGGATTTCCAAGTGGCTGCTCTACAAATCTCCTGCGGCGAGACCGACTGGCTCTCCGCCCAAAAGGCCACTCGAGACCTAGTAGAGTGCGCTTTCAAGCCTTCTGGTATGGCCCGCCCAGCACAAAAATAAGTGGAGGAAATGGCCTCCTTCAACCACCTAGCAACCGTAGCTTTGGATGCCTTGTGTCCCCGTCTAGGACCAGTCAATAAGACAAACAAATGATCTGATAATCGAAAAGCATTGGTCACCTCTAGATAGCGAAGGAGAACCCGGCGCACATCCAACTTATGCAGATCCTTATCCATTGCAGAAGTCGGATCCAAATCCGGGAAGGCCGGTAACTCTACTGTTTGATCGACATGAAAAGCCGATACCACCTTGGGCAAGAAGGAGGGAACGGTCCGCAGCGAAACTCCGGAATCCGAAATACGAAGATACGGATCCCGACACGACAAAGCTTGAAGCTCTGAAATTCGCTGTGCGAAGGTAATGGCTACCAAAAAAACCAGTCTTGAGTGTCAAATCCTTCAACGCAGCCCGCCGAAGGGGCTCCAAAGGACCACATAAGCACTGGACCGTCGATCGCCAACGAGATCAGATCCGCAAACCACGGCCTTCGGGGCCACTCTGGGGCTACCAAAATGACAGACCCCACGTGGTTCTCTATCCAACGCACGATCTTGCCCACTAGTGGCCAAGGCGGAAACACATACAGTAGTACGCCGCGAGGCCATGGAAGAACAAGAGCAACCACTCCTTCTGACGACTGAAAAACCGGGGCGCCTTTGCATTTGTCAGAGTTGCCATCAGGTCGAGGTGTGGAACCCTACAATGACAAGTGATCAGCTGGAAAGCTGCGTCGGACAATTCCCACTCACCGGGATCTAGATGCTGGTGGCTGAGAAAGTCTGCCTGCACATTGTCCACCCCAGCTATGTGTGAAGCCGCCAACCGGACTAGATGTCGCTCTGCCCACGTCATGAGCCTTTCGGCCTTCCCAGGCTACCGACCAGCTCCTGGTTCCTCCTTGGCGGTTGATGTAGGCTACAGTCGTCACGCTGTCTGACAAGACTCGCACCGCACACTGGGCTACCAGAGGGAGAAAAACACGTAACGCCAGGCATAACGCCCTGGTATCCAATCGATTGAATGACCACATCGCCTGATAACTTGTCTAACGACCCTGAACGGATTGTGACTGGCAAACTGCTCTCCAACCAGTGAGGCTGGCATCCGTCGTGACTATTACCCACTGCGGCTCCTCCAGGTCCATCCCCTGTAACAAGTGGGCCGGAATCAACCACCAATCGAGACCGGACCTGGCTGGTTCCATCAGTGGCAAAGGCAGGCGAAACTCCTCTGATTTCGGATCCCACCGAGAAAGCAATGCGCATTGTAATGGTCTCATATGTGCCCACGCCCAGGGAACCACCTCCAGAGTAGACGCCATGGAACAAAGAACCTGCAAATAATCCCATACTATGGGCAGGGGTAAGGACATGAGCCGATGGATCTGCGCCACTAACTTGAGCCTCCTCTCCCGAGTAAGGAAGACCTTGCCTACCAAGGTATCGAAGCGTGCTCCCAGGAAGTTGAGAACCTGAGATGGTACCAACTGGCTCTTAGCAAAGTTGACCACCCAACCAAGGGACTGGAGCTGGAGTAGAACCTTGCTCACTGCTTCCTGATAGAGGCTCTCCGATTTGGCCCGGATGAGCCAATCGTCCAAGTATGGGTGAACTAAGATCCCCTCCCGCCAGAGGGCCGCTGCTACGACTACCATTACCTTGGTGAAGACCCGAGGCACTGTCACTAAGCCGAACGGAAGAGCTTGGAACTGATAATGCTCCCCCAGGACCATGAACCGGAGAAACCGCTGATGGTGCTCGCGTATCCCGATGTGAAGATACGCCTCGGTCAAGTCCAAAGAGGCCAAATATTCTCCTGAGTGGACGGCCGCAATGACCGACCGTAGAGTCTCCATGCGAAATCAGGGAACCCGAAGTGCTCGGTTGACTGCCTTGAGATCCAATATTGGCCAGAAGGACCACTCCTTCTTCGGGACTACGAAATAGATGGAGTACCTGCCGGCCCTGCGCTCCTCGGGAGGGACCGGAACAATAGCCCCCAGGGATTTCAAGTGACTCAGGGTTTGCCCGACTACCTCTTGCTTGGCCAGAGAGCCAACGGGAGAAATCAGAAAAAGATCCCTTTACGGGCGGGCAAAATCCAATTCGTAACCGTGGGCGATGATATTGAGGACCCACTGGTCCGACGAGATCCTGACCCACTCCTCAAGAAACAGGGAGAGACGACCTCTCACCACTGGAACCAGGGAGAGGGTCAGAACACCTTCATTGGGACTGCTTACCTCCGGTGGCCCCTTGAGAGCCTTCCTCCCGAAATGGCCTCCGACCACGAAAGGAAGTAGGCCAAGACTGAGCCTTCTGAGTCTGTTGTCGGGCGGGAAAAGCGGGCGGCCACAACTGCCGAAATCTGCGCTGTCCTCGGAAACGGTAACGCTTTGCCCCAAAGGGCCTGGAAGACTTAGGCTTGTCTTCTGGCAAGTTCCTCCCCAAACAACAATTTTCACTTAAAAAGAAGATTGCCCAACTGAGTTTTGGAAGAAATGTCCGCGGACCAGTTCCGGAGCCAGAGAAGCCATCTAGCCGAAACTGCAGTGGCCATGTTGCATGAAGATGCCCGCAACAGATCATATAATGCACCCGCTGTGTAAACTACCGCGGACTCCCTCCTATTCGCCTGATTTGCTTCCTCTGGCAGCTACACCTGTGATGTGAGCATTTGCTGGACCCACCCGAGGGTCGCTCGCTGCATGAGGCTACTGCAGACCGCCGCTCTAACACAGAACGCTGACACCTCAAAAATGCGCATGAGGAGGACTTCTAGCCACCTATCCTGTAAGTCCTTAAGAGCCGTCGCTCCCGTAACAGGAATGGTGATCCGTTTGGTGACCGCAGTAACTGACGCGTCCACCTTGGGAATCCTGAGGATATCCAAGGCTTCCTCGGGAAAAGGGTAGAGTTTGTCCATCGCCTGTCCCACCCGCAGGGTCGCATCCGGAGATTCCCACTCCCAAATGACCAACTGCTTAAGCATTGGGTGGAAAGGAAAAGTTTGGGGCAGAGCACGCAGCCCCGAGAGTACTGGTTTCCCCTTAACTGGCTCCGAACTGGGGACTGGTGCCTCCACTTCCAGTTCCTCCAGGACATAGGGGATCAAGGGATCTCCCGGTGAAACAGCCGAGAAACCTGGGGGTCATTCCCCTCTACAGGAGCGGACTCATCAACACCTCCATCTAGGTTTTGGAGGAGAGGATCCAGAAAAGATCCCAAGGGAGCAGGATCCGGAGCCCCCCCAGGGGCCGAAAGGGCATCCAGAGACGTGTCCCACCGCGCAATCTTCGCAGGAGGGGGCTGCTCATCCTGCTGATGAGCTTCTGCCTCCAAAAAAGCCCTATGCATAAGCAAAATAAATTTTGAAGAAAAAACTGACTGGCCCTTTAAGGGATCCGATAGGTGAGGGGGAGGAGGGGGGAGGACCGGGCTCCCCGAGGGGGCGGGCCCCGGATCACGCAGTCGAACGGGACTCAGACTGGGAGGAGAAATTGGATCGCCGAACTGCGCCTCGAGGCAAAATGGGCCCAAAATCACCCCCGGACGAGCCCTCCCCCCCCGGGGAGGCAGCGGGCGCAAACCCCATCCCGCGAGAGGCGCAATCCCGCCTCCCCACATGCTGAGCATGATAGCCCTCGTGGCATCCTGGGGGGGGGGTTCCAAACAGCACAGTAGGAAAGAAAAAAGAACTTAAAATACCCTGCTGACTCGCGGCCTTCCGGAGCTCTGGGAACGCTGCAGCACCCGAGGAAACTAGTCTCGGGGCGCCGAAGGAAGGGAGCGGCCCACTGGTTAATCCCCCTCCAGATATAGACGGCCCTCCAGGAACAAGGCTTTTAGAACTGCCAGCCCCTGCCTTACCTCTACTGCTACTGAGTGAAAAGCCTGAAAAAATAAAACCGCACTGAGCTTTTTTTTTTTTTTTTTTTTTTTTTTTTTTTTAATACAACCAACTTGCTATAGCCAAAGGTGTTAACTAAATCATCCAGAGCCTTATAATTCTGTAAAAACAAGATGTAACTAAATTTAAAGAAATTGAAAAATCAGGACCACAGGTTGTCAACCCTTCTGCTGAGAGTCAGAGAAAATACTGAGGGATCGCAGGTGGCACACCAGGTTAAGAGGGGTGCCTTTTCAGTTTTTTTTTTCTCCGACTCCCTCTGCTGGAAGAGAGACACAACCCAGCAGTCTGGACTGATCCTGGTACATACAAGGAACTCCCTTTACTACCAGGTGCATTGTAAAATAAAACAAACAAACCCCACTCTGTACATGTCTATCAAACCTGCCATACCTCAGCAGCACTAACGCCAAGAAATGATACAGCAATAGCCCTACCCATGAAAAGGCAGTAGGTCACCACCAGTGCAAAATCATATTGAGAAAATACAACAAATAAGGCTGATACAAACCTCTAGTAAAGTACCTCATCTCAGTCACATACACATAGAACACAGACAGACCTGCCTTCACCAAATATAGAATAAAAGACTGCAAATAACAAATTTGGAAACAAAACCTGGAATGGAAAACCCAAAACCACCTTCTGCATGTAGTGCAAAACTGGAGACTAGAAACAAAATATATTTCCTCCTACACTAAGCAAAGTTCAAAGAGAGAAGAAATGCATATTCACAAAACTGACATAGTATGGCTCTTGTACCCAGTCACTCTCCTCCATGTCCCCATCACCTTTCACTTCTCCTAACTACTCAATCATCCCTTCACATGTTCATATCCCTGTTCAACATTCCTGATACTCCCCCCCCCAACATCCTCTTCCCCATGCTCCCTCTCTCCCTTGCTCAACACTTTCTGCTCTTCCCTCTCCCCTTCCCTACCCAGAATCCCTCTGACCACTTCTTTTCTACCCCTTCCTGCTCGACATCCCCCGCTCCCCTTTTCCCCAACCCAGCAGCCCACAACCACTCCCTCCCTCCTCCACCTCTCCCTACCCAGCAACCCCAATCTCCTTTCCCCCACCCCTTCCTATCCAGTAGACTCCTGACTCCCTATCTTCCCACACCTTTCTGCCCAGTACATTTTCCCTTCCTCCTGGCTTCCTGCCAGCAGAAAAGACTTCAGTCCAATCTAGAGTCTCCCTCTCTCTTTATCAGCAGCAGATGAGATACTGAGGAGAGGAATATGAGAAAGCAGCAGCAGATCTATAGAGCATGCACCTTTCTCCTTCATGCTCCTGCTTTCACATCTAGGCTCCATGGGGTGACGAGAGCATCAGCAGTCTCACTGCCAGGCCAGCCAGAGGAAGATAAAGTTGGTGTCCTGCTGGGTCTATATGAACAGGAGTTGGTGATACAGTGCTCTGATCTGGGTGAAGTTAGAGGGAACAATCTCCCACTGGCCAGGAAGAGAAGGAACCAAGAGCAGATTCCTGTCATACCCAACAAAAGAGAAGTCAGCCAACTCCTGCCCATACCAATGAGGAAAGATCAGTCTTCTGCTGGCTCTGCGACACACCTCCCAGGACTTCACGACACACTAGTGTTTCCCGACACACCTGTTGAGAGCCACTGCCTTAAAACAGTCCCACCACATATGAATATAAGTCCCACCAAAAATGAGGGCTAGAGGAACTGAACTTGGAAAAGAACACTGGGTATCTATATGCTCTATATAGTAATTTATATATAAGCTCCTGACTTTTAATTACAAATGCTAATTTTGGCTGCACATCCCGATATTAATTGCCAGTCAGTCAGTTTTATTCAGGTCTAATTGGAGGTCACCATTCCATTGTGCAATAAGCGAGGGATTAGTATCCAAGTCACTATCATCAAATGCGAGGTAATGATATAATTTTATGATACCCTTGGACAGAGGCCCCTTCTGAGTCAATATTTTTTCAATAAGATTTCTCTTTCTCATGGATTTCTCCCCCCCCCCCTCCAAGCCTTCTCAAAAGTCAGTTTGCAAATAAATATGAATATGTACCAGTAGATGAAATTTAACCTGAATATCCTCAAATGGAGTGAAAGTAGAGCCCACCCACAATTGATCCAGAATGTTTCCGGGGAAAATGTAAACAGAGGAGATTCTGGAGAGTAGATCTCTTCCGGTTGACTCAGCTTTTTTAATGACCTGTCTCCATATCTTAAGGGAATGGTAAATAAAGGGGGTCTCTCCTACCAATCTTATTAAGACTATTCGCCCCAGGTGGATAAAATAATAGGCTAGCCAAGTTATGATTTAAAGCTTGACTCTGTTCCATAGAACTCTCCTCTGCTCCTTTGGCAGCAAGATAATAAAGGAAAATGTCAGGAGCCTCAAGCCCGGCACAATCTCTGGGCATCTGTAGCGACTCCAATTTAATCCTTGCAACCAGTTTATGCCAAATAAATGAAGAAAAATAACTATGTAATAATGTAGAAAACCTGAGGCACATCACAAGGAATTTGTTGAAATTAAGATAATGATTTTACCAAACTTTCTTTATCCCAGTAAAGAAATAGGCAAGGTATCCCATCTATCTAAATCAGATTGAATCTCTCTTAAAAGAGGTTCATAATTTCCCCTTCCTCCACTCTCTTTCCAGGCCTCCCCGGCCACCTCCCTTCTAGACCTCCCTTAAATTCCTGTTTTGATCCCGCTGTAACTCCTCTTTCCCACCTCTCTTAATCCCCCCACATAATATGTCCTTATTTAAGTTTCCAGATTCTCAGATAATAATGACTGTAATTAATTATCTAGATACTCGGAGAATAACTTGCTGTACTTAAAACTCATAAACCCTGTAACCCCACCCCCACTTTCCCCTAACGTCCCACTTCTAATAATTCGCACTTATAAAGAGTTCTCTGCAAAATGTCGTAAGTTAAGCTCATGTTATTCGCTTTAAGTTAAGTTCTTGTTATTCGAATTTCAATTAGTTCATGTTACTCGTATTTATGAAGAGCTCTCTATAAAAAGTTATTAAGCTAAGTTTATGTCGGTATATAAAAAATCTTTAAATAAAATAAATAAATTTAATTTAAATCAGTCCCAAATATTATCAGAAATATGAATCCTCAGATATCGAAACTACCTTGAACTAAAAGAAATCTAGACAGGCAATCTAGTAACCGCCTTTTAGTTCCAACCGGCAATATCTGTGACTTGGTATAATTGACCTGATAACCTGACATAGCAGAATATTCTTGCAATAAGCACAGAAACTCAGGAACACTTGTATGTTCTTTAGTAAGAAGTAGAATAAGGATCATCAGCATAAAGAGCTAATTTATGTCATTTTACAAAACAGAAATCCAGTCAAAGCTGTGGAAGATCGAAGCTAATGGGCTAGGGGTTCCATGACTAGATTGAAAAGTAGAGGGGAGAGCGGGCAACCTTGCCTAGTTCCCCTCTGAACAAAAAAGGGAGAAGACTGCATACTATTCATTATAACCATAGCCCTGGGAGATTGATAACGTGCCTTCATCCAAGTAATAAACTCTGCAAGAAATCCAAAACATTGAAGGATGATATAACTAGACCAGATTGTCTCCTCTGCCTAGCTAAGTGAATAATATTGGCCACCTGACGAACATTTGTGGTGGAGGAACTGCCCTTCATAAAACCCGTTTGATCTCGCTGGATTAACAAGCCCAAGACCCTCTCAAGACAGAGTTGTAAGATTTTTGCCAAAATTTTTACATCCGTATTAATGAGGGAAATGGGTCTATACGAAACACAATTAAACAGGTCCTTCCCAGCTTTATGAATTAAGGTAATAAAAGCATGTCATAGAGCCAGAACAACCAGTTAGAGTACCCATTTCTACAAACAATGATCTAATAAGGACAATCAAGTGTTCAGAAAATGCCTTATAGAAATCCACCATAAATCCATCTGGACCTGAGCTCTTGTGTAAGGGCAGAACCAAGATGGCTGAAAATATCTTAGCGGTTGTAATATGGCCCAGTAGCTTTGCAGCAGCCTCTGTAGACAGAGTCAGGAGACCAAGTTTAGCAAGAAAATTATCAACCATAGGCTCTCAGAGATCTCTCCTGTAGCAGAATAAAATTTGGAAAAATGATCCCAGAACACTTGATTAATATCCCGAGGAGTAGTCTGTATATTTCCAGATTTGTCCCATATACTGCAAACAACTGTAGCCTGGAGGATTGCTTTGCCAATTTCACTAAAACACCCCAGACTTATTATCAAAGTCATAGAATCGCTGTCTCTCACCTTGAAACAATCTGCCAATTTGGGAGATCTGTAACAGTGTAAGCTCTTTGTAGATTTTAATGCATCCCTGTAGTTTGTGCTTATGTTCCAAACTGGCAATGTTAGCAATAAGATCGTTTTGCTTACCCTCCCTTAACTGTTTCTGATAACTAGCAAAAGCAATAATCTTGCCCCGTAATACTGCTTTAAGTGTCTCCCAGCATAAAACTGGTTCATAATCTTCCTCTGAATGAATCTGGACAAATTCCTCAATAGCATTCTTCACCATGTCCCCAAAGGTCTTATCCTTTAGAAGAGAAATATTAAATCTCCAACTGCTCTCACCAGGACCCTGAGCAGATCCATCAATTAAAATACTAATAGGGTTATGATCAGACAAATACACTGGAAGAATATCACAATCCACAATTTTGGAAGAAAGCCTGGAACTACCAAGAAAATAATCAATCTTGCTAAAGGACTGATGTCTAGGGGAGTAATAGGTGCAATCCTTCCCACTTAGGTTAAGTTATCACCAGAAATCTTTCAAATCAAAAAGTAATAGAAGATCACAGAGTTCTGATAGAACTGGAACAGTTGCCTGGGGAGGTGGGGGGGAGGGGGAATAGAACGATCTTGTTGCATTAAATCTTGCTCTTTTTTGGGGATGCGCCAAAACTGAAAATTTTAAGTCTTCCTCACTATAAGGTAGATTTTAAAAACCTTGCACACACAACCTTGCAGCCACATACACGTGCAAGTGGGCCGCACATGAGCTACACAAATTTTAAATAGCCGGGAAGCACACACAGAAAAAGTAAGCAGAAAAGGGGCAGGGCATGGGTATTCCAGAAGTGGGGCCAGCACTGACTGAAAAGGAGTTGATTTGTACATTGCAGTTAGCAGACACTGCAGTGTACAAATCTACTCCACTTGTTAGAATTTTCATCATTTATAAGATATAAAATCCTTTAATGATGTCAGTTTTACAATGAATACTTCTGAATGTGTAACACCACCATCCCAACCCACCTCCCAAAAAACTCACCCCGAATCAAAGTGAACCCTTACAATGGTCCATATATAGAGTATCAGACTGAGCCTTATAGTCTCTCTCTCTTCATCAGACTCCTGTGCCTAACAAGGAGCTGAAGCAAAGTGGCACGAGTAAGATATGTGCATACAGCTGCAAATATGCGCGTGTGAAAGGTATTTTTGTGTATGGCAAGACACGCCCATGTATGGACCACTCACTGCAATTTAAAAATCTACCTTTACGTTGTTTTTCAACCTAATGGCCTACTAACAGAGCTTCTAATTTCTCTCTCTTAATACTTAAGTGCTCTTAAATACGTATCTTCAACTCACAAGTCGTCTTGCCAATGTATATTAACAGCATAAACACCAAATAATATAAAACTACCCCTTGTGATAAACATGTAGTTTGAGAGCACAGCTCATTACATCCTGGGAAATTATATTGACCACAAGGGGAATGTCTTTCCTGTGAATATATAACCTGTTGATTATGACTCAGATTTTAAAAAATGCACTAATTGATCTGTTAAATTACGAGCTACCGTAAGAGCAAAGGTGGGTAAATCTTCAAATAAGGAATGCAGTTTTTGAACATTCCAATGTGTGCGGATAGTCTGAATTTTTCAAGTCATTGGAGTATAGGGTAAAACACAGATGGTTTTCATGGATTCTTTCAAGCTAGCTTGTGGTAAAAATAAGAATTATTGATTAATTCATCTATCTCATTTGCAAGCTTTTCAAACTACCTATGTAGGATACCCTCTGTCCTCAAATCTCCTAACCATATCTGTAGCCGGATGTTTATATTCTGTTGTTGTAGAACATAGTTTTCTCAACCTCAGAAATTGTCCCATACAAAGATTTTGATGTGGGATCCGGGGGTGACAACTATTAAAATGCAAGATGGTGTTGTGATCTGTTGGCTTACAAAATATAGAAAAATAAAAACCAAATTCCTCATAACTAATCAAAATATCTAAAAATTGAATCTGACTGGTATCAGCTGAAAAAGTAAATTGCAAATTTTCATCACGGAAATTAAGCCATGAAATAAAGTCCCGCAAAGAATCCATACTACCTGACCATAAGATGAGAATATCATCAATATATCATTTCCATAATTTAATATGATCTATAAATGGAGAAACTTGTAACATTCGTTCTTCAAAAAACCTACATAGAGGTTAGCAATGTCCAGGCCATAGCAGCACCCCACTGTTACCCCCTTTGATCTGTTGGTAAAAGTGTTCATCAAATTGGAAGACATTTTTTTTCATTGCTATACTCAACAAATCACATAAAAAACAGGTAGAAACCTGAACAGATTCTAGTTGGCGATTTAAAACTGTTTCTGCTATTTGAATTGCACTCACCACCTTACAACAAGACAAGTCACCAGTGGTGACTCAAACATGTAGGTGCTCCTTTCTGAGAACATGTGCAGTCAGTCATGCATCTTCTTTCTAGCTATATTAACAGTCCCTGAGTGTGGTAATTAATGGACAGCATGCAGGGCATAGATAGCTGCACCCTGCTTTGTGCAGCACACACACTGTGCACTTAGCACATCTTCATTCTCCCTCTCTGAGCCTTTTCCTCTGAGTCCTTCCAGCCTCTATCATCCTCAGACTGAGCAAGATAGAGAGAGCGCATGCACTGAGCACTGGATATGACTAATTTTGACTGCTGGGAGCTACAGCAGTAAAGGAGCTCTGGCAAGTCAGCAACAGCCAAGATAACTAACCGAGCTGGCTGCCTGTAACACACCAATTTCTCCCTTCTCATGGCCCACTGTGAGGAGTTTGTGTATGTCTCTGTCTAGACTGGTAGGTCTTTCAGTGCTTTCCTAGCTCTTATTTTGCCCATATGAATCCTCTCCATGTCCGCAATGCCTGATCCATGGAGGATGATGCACCACACGACATTTTTTTTAGTGTAAGTGTACCTTGAACTTGAAAAGGTTTGTATATACTGGGTTAGATATACTCTTCCATCTATGGTCTTGAAAAAAGCTCTTAGAAACTCTCTTGATTGGGATGGCTGGAGATTGCTTTTTTAATAATTCACATCCCAACAGTCCCTCTAAAAATTCCACAACTCTGGAAGTTAGTTTGATTCCATCTTGAAGTCTCTTTCATTTGATTAACCTGTCATCCACATATGGGTGTACCACAAACCCTTCCCTTCTTAAAAAGGCTGCTGCTGCTACTACCATTACTTTGGTAAAGATTCTCAGAGTGGTAGTTAAGCTGAAAGGGAGTACTTTGAACTGATAATGTTTTCTTGTAATGCAGAAGCACAGAAATTTCTAATGATACTCCCTTATTGAGAATTAGAAATGTGCCTCTTTGAAATCTAGGAAAGTTAGATACTTCTCTTTTTGGACTAATAGCATTACCGAGCAAAGTGTTTCCATACAGAAATGTGGAAGGTTTAGACTCTTGTTCACTGCTTTTAGAACTAGAATAGGATGGAAATTCCCATCTTTAGAATAACAATGTAAGCCTAGTAACAGCTTGCCTTTCTTCTTGAATAGATAGTGGGCAGATGACCTGAAGCTGTAGTAATTTGTCGAGCATTATTTGTATCACAAGCTTCTTTGCAGGAGTCATGCATGACGAGACCATGAATATCTATATTAATAAAGATGCTAGCTCCAATGAATAACCATTGTGAACTATGTTCAAGACTCACTAGTCTAATATTATTTAGATCCACTCTTTGAAACTGTTCTGTAAACGTCCTCCTATTAGCTGAATTGAAGAGTGGATCCAAAAACCCTCATTGTTGACTGGGAACTAAGGTTGATGGCCTTGAAGAATCAAGTTTGGACTTTCTAGACCCATGAAAGGGCTGCATTCTGCCTTGTGTTCTAAGAGATAGTGTAGAATATTGCTTACCAGGGTGATATTGTCTGAAGTTTTGATATTGGCTTCAAGCTCTCTAGGTCTAAAAGAGGTCTTATTTCCATCTTCTGATAGCCGTTGAGATTCTGTTTCTCCTAAACTTTTTACTAGTTTCCCTAATTCTTCATCAAATAACATCTGGCTTTTAAAGGGTAATTTACAGAAGTGAATCTTTGACCATGAATCTGCCGCCCAACGACTAAGCCATAGATATTGTCTAGCGCCTACTGACAAAGCTAAAGACTGTGAGCCAAGCCTAATGATGTCGTATAAGCCATCTGCCAGTTAAGCCACTGATTATTCTAGCCTCGCTGTCTCTTCCCCTTCTGGGAGCTGTTGAATCCAATGCAATAGAGCTCTAGACACGTAATTTAACCAGATTGCCCCCTAAATTGTGGAGCTATTTGAGAAGACATGCTTCATTATAAGCTCTATTTTTTTATGCTGAAGATCCCTTAAAAACGCAGCATCTTCTACTGGGATGGTCATTTTCCTGGACACATCAGGCACCATTGCATCTACTTTAGATATTTGAAATAAGCGTTCTTGCACATTAAATAGAAGGGGGTATAATTTTGAACAAAATGTTATGCGCTTTAAACCTGAGTCTAGTGACACCCATTCAAACAATATCATGTTCTCAATTTCAGAATGGAGAGGGAAGGATGCTGGAAATTTTCATTACTCTTAATTATTGGGTCCCAATCCGGGGTTTCTGATGTCTTACTTTCTGTGAGTCTAAGTGCATTACTGACCTGCGTTATCAACACAGTAATCTCATCCTTATGGAAGAGATAAATTACTGTTTCATCTTCCCTTTCTAAAAAGACTTTCCCTCTTCTAGGGAATCATAATCACTGCCCCTTAAATATTCTTCATTGTCCTTGTTAAAAGGTCCAAATGGGTGAGAAAGGTTTTCAAAATCTGTTCTAAGTCTTGCTCTCTTACAATGCTTTGCAGACAGAAGAGACTGACAATCTGCCTGTAGCTGAGCATCAGAGATTGATGATTCCTCAGCCTCACTTTGTTTGTGCAGAGCAAAATTTGCCTTATGTAAAAATTGCAAAAATTCAGGTAAACAACATGAGGATACAGAGAAGGCTGTGTCTAAATTGCCTGTTCTTTGAGTACTTGTCCCTGGGAAAATGAGCGAGGAGTCATTTAAAACATATAAATGAACCTACACTGATGTTTGATCAGAATGGATATTTTTTCGAAATGGCAGTCACAGCTATTTCAACAGTCAAAATTGAGTGCCCTTCAATTTCAGAATCAGTGGAAATCTTTTTTTTTTTATACTTCTGCCACAATCTTTGATTCCTGTTTAGGATTAGACCCAGATTTGAAATGCTCGCTCGTTCCCTTGTCCCCACAATGAGCTGCTGTCTGTTGCAGTGTGTTTCTCCCATAGGAAGCATAGCTTCCAATGGGAAAGTCAAATTATTTTAATAAAGGATTAATGTAGGTCATATCAATGATAGGTTTGTCAATGGTACAACAGGTTACATCAATATTATCAGTTCAGTTCAGTCTCCCAACATAGGCTGTGTTTTGCCAGGGGCTGCATCGGGAGGGGCAGAGATAACCAATAGAAAATTGTATCATATGTTTCAATATATTAGCTTGCTATGAACAATAAGCAGCGCAGCCTGTGTCGGGGGACTGAACTAATAAGATTGATGTAACCTGTTACACCACTGACAGAAATGATATCATTGATGTGACCTATATTAATCATTTATTAAAAATAATTTTACCTTCCTCAACCATTCTTCTGCACCTCTAAATCGCATCAGCTCTTCCCTTTGATGCAGCCATTCTTCTTTTTAGATTCTATTTGGTGTGTTTTTGCATATCTCCACTTCCTATTTGGTGAATACCATCAATAGTTCTTCCATCAGCTGGAGGCAGAAAATATTGACTTATTATGTTCTATGCTCCACATACAGTATATACTAGTGATGTCATTAAAAAAAAAAAAGTGATCTGCCTCCATTAGCTGGAAGAGGAGACTAAACCCAATCATTCTAGATTGGTGCTGCAGAAAGAAAAGGAAATTCTATGTTTTAAAGCAAAATCATTATTATTTATTTTATTTAACGCTTTTCTATACCGACCTTCATGGCTGGAAGACCATATCAGATCGGTTTACATCGAATAGGGTAATAGTAACAAAAAACAGTAAAAATAGTAAAAAACCGGAAGAATAAAGTTACATTTAACAAGGTTGGTAAACTTGGAGCTAAATACTGTTGGAAGGAAAAGGCATAGGAACGCAGTAAACCAGAAGTGTAAACAATATGATAAAGGGTCTTATTAAGTGCTGGAGGAGGTACAGTGATTCATAGTTCAAGATTCATAGTACAAGATGATGTTCGGTTGTCTAGTGTGTATCCGGGGGATCTGAGAATGCTTGGCGGAAAAGCCATGTCTTCAGTTTTTTCCTGAATGTTAAGAGGCAGGGTTCCAGCCTAAGGTCTGGTGGGATGTTGTTCCAGGCAGCTGGGCCTGCTGTAGAGAAGGATCGGTCTTTGGTCGAGATGAGGCATGTTGCTTTGGAAGGCGGTGCTTGTAGGATTCCTTTGTATGGTTCTCTTGTTGGTCGATTGGAGGTATGGAGTTTGAGAGGGTATTCCAGGTCCAGATGAAGGTGACTGTAAATGGATTTGTGGATTATGGTGAGTGATTTGTGGAGGATTCTGAAGTTCACTGGAAGCCAATGTAAGTTATGGAGTATGGGTGAGATGTGTTCTCCACGGTTGGTGCTGGTTAGGAGTCTTGCCGCGGTATTCTGTATCAACTGTAGTGGCTTGGTGGAGGAGTTGGGTAGACCCATGAGTAGAGCGCTGCAGTAATCTATTTTGGAAAATAGCACCGCTTGCAGAACTGTCCTAAAGTCGTGGAAGAATAGTAAAGGTTTGAGCCTTTTTAGAACCTGGAGTCTATAGAAACAGTCTTTGGTTGTGGTGTTGATCATTTTCTTGAGGTTTAGGCGATTATCGAGTAGGGCTCCGAGGTCTCTCACATGGGTATGTGTGAGTTGGGTATTGTGGATTGTCTGAGGTAGTGAGTTGTCTTGGTTGGGGGAGATGAGGAGGAGTTCGGTCTTGGATGCATTAAGTACCAGATTAAGACTGTTGAGAAGACTAGTGATCGATTCTAGGCATTTGTTCCAGTGCGTGAGAGATTTAGCAATGGATTCTGTTATAGGAATCAGAATCTGCACGTCATCTGCATACAGGTAATGAATTAGGTTGAGGTCTGTTAGAAGCTGGCAGAGGGGGAGGAGGTAAATGTTAAAGAGTGTGGGTGATAACGAGGATCCATGGGGAACACCAAGTGAGGATCTGGTCAAAGGCGATTCTTTATCATTGATTTTAACTTTGAAGCTTCTGTTATATAGAAATGACGTGAACCAGCTAAGGGCTAAACCAGCTATCCCTATGTCGGCTAGGCGATTGAGGAGGATGGAGTGGTTGACTGTGTCGAATGCCGCTGAAATGTCTAGGAGTACCAGGAGAAAGGAGTAGCCCTTGTCTAATCCCATGATTATATGGTCTGTTAGTGATATGAGAAGAGTTTCTGTACTGCGAGAATTGCGAAATCCGTATTGGGATGGGTATAGGATGTTGTGTTCTTCTAGAAATTCGGAAAGCTGAGAATTCACCAATTTCTCTGTTAATTTGGCGAGGAAAGGGAGATTCGAGATGGGGTGGAGGTTGGAGAGTTCTTTGGGGTCTAAATTGTGCTTCTTAAGGAGGGGTTTCAGAGAGGCAGTTTTAAGGCTGTCTGGGTACAACCCTTGGGTTAAAGAGCAGTTTATAATATTTGCTAGGGGACCCGAGATACTGTTAGGAATCAGTAGCAGAAGTTTAGATGGTATGTTGTCATCTGGGTGACTAGAGGGTTTCTGTCTCTTGAGGAGGGCTTCTATCTCCTTTGAGGATGTTAATTCGAAGTTGTTGAGTTTAACTCCCGTGCAGGAGTGAGTGTTAGAGAATGTAGGGCAGGGGGTAGTATTGGTTGCTAGAAGTGCCAGAGTGTTTGAAATCTTCTGTTGAAAGAATGATGCAAGTTCGTTGGCCTTAGATTGTGCCTGATCATCTGGTATCGTTGAAGGGGGTGACTTAGTAATTTGAGCCACATAAGAGAACAGCACCTTGGCATCATATTGAAGATCGTGTATTTTGTTGGCGTAGTATTCTCTCTTTGACTTTAGAATAGAGGTCCTGTAGTGATATAAGGTTCCTTTGTAAGTCAATAGTGTAGAGGGGTTGGGGGCTTTGCGCCATCTGTTTTCTTTGTGCCGAAAGACTTGTTTCATCCGCTTGAGCTCCGTAGAGAACCAGAGTTGGTTTCCTTTTTTTTCTGGATTTATAATTTTGGAGACTGCGGGGCATAATTTGTTTGCTACTGTTTCTGTAATGTTGTGCCAAGAGAGAACAGCTGAATTGGGATTGGATAAGTCGAGGTTTGAGAGTTCTTTTGACAAATTGTCGCTGAGAATCTTGGATGCGCAAGATTTCCTGAAGTGGATGGTAGAGGGATACTGCTGGCTGTGTGTCTGTTGTTTTGCGGAAATCTTGGTGGTTATCAGAGAGTGATCTGACCAGGGGACTGGAGTACATGAGGGAGCTGAAGAACAGGAGAATTTCGAATTAATAAAGATAAGGTCCAGCGTATGTCCTGCTTTGTGTGTAGGTTTATTGACGATCTGCGTGAATCCCATTGCACTGAGGGAGCTGAGGAATATTTCGCAATTGGGGGAGCGGGGTGAGGCATCAGTATGTAAATTGAAATCTCCCATGATCATGGTCGGAAGGTCAGTACTGATGTACTTCACGATGGTTTCAATAAGAGGAGAGGCGTCAGCTTCTAGTAATCCTGGGGGGGCGTAACTAGTAGTATTTGAAGATGTTGCAATTTGCCTAGGCCCAGTTCCAGTTTTGACTCTGTTCTGATGGTATGCGAAGTAAGTCTGAGTTCTTTTTTTGTAGCTAATAGTAAACCGCCCCCTCTTTTTTTGTGTCTGTGGATAGATAAAAAGTCGTACTTGTGTATAGGTAATTGGTTAATTAGCGCAATGTCTGAGTTTTTTAACCAGGTTTCTGTGATGGCACAGATATCTGGGACGGAATCCAGTAGATAGTCGTTGAGAATGTGCGTCTTTTTGGTCAAGGATTGGGCGTTAAATAGTGTTACTGTAAGAAGGGAGAGTCCTAAGAACTGGGTAAGGGGAGTGGCCATGATAGGTATGAGGGATCTATGACTTCTTGAAGGTATTTCTAGAGCAGGATATGAGCTAGTGTGGAGACGTTGGTGTCTGATGGGAATCTGATGAGTTAGCATTTCTTCCGGTCGTTCCGTGGAGGGAATAGATCAGGTAGCGGGTTTCAGGTGCTGGAGAATAGAGGAATATTCTTCACCTTTATCCCAGGCGAGACCTAAGCAGCTGGAATAGGACGATATTATAGGTACAATCCGTGGTGTTCTATTGGATTGCTGGTCTGGTGTCACTCTGTTTTGTATCCTTGCTTATTTTTATCCTCCTCTGCCTCTTTTCTGCACGGGGTTTTTTGAGCCTCTGGTATCCAGTTGAAGATAGTCTGCTTGCTTGTAAGTGAGTTGTGTGCTCCAAGGTGACTGAAGGTGGTGGGCTTCAAGCGGTGTGTTCACAGCTCAGGTTTGGGTGGTGCCGCGGGGGCCTGGAATGGCCTGGTGTTGCAGAAGGAGGGGCGAGGTGCGTGGGTGTGGGTGTGGGGGTGGGGGTAGGAGGCAGACGCGAAGCTGAGTGTGGAGTATACGGGTTGTGGGAGGATGAGAATGAGGTTGGTTTTGGAGTAGAGAAGAGGTTGGGTGATGGTGGCTTCTCTCAGGGGCTGCACGAAGGGGCCTGCCCCTTTGTCGCGCGACGCTCGGCGCTGGAGGGGTGCTTGAATTTAAAGCCCCTTCAGGCCTCGTGTGATTGGCTGGCCGGGATCGCCCTGATTGGCTGGATTCTTGCTGGCCGGCCACACGAGGGCTTGGGAAGGACGTCGGAGGAAGTCGCAGCGTCTCGCGGTCGGCGTTTGCCGTGGGTAAGGGATAGATTTAAAGGGCCTTACCCCGGCGGGTCGGTGGCGCCGGCTGCGCAGGCCTCCCTATGCTACAGACGCCGAGCAGCGATGGATGAAGGTCGGAGCGCAGAAGAAAATTTGAAAATTTTTATTATTAAAAAAATTATTATTTAAAAACATTATTATTATTGAAAATCATTATTGAAAATTTAAAGGGCTGTAGCCTGGTGACAGACTACATAATCTTTTTTCAGTGGGAAAACAGGATCATTTAGGTCCTTTTTCCCCATTTTTAATGTGGTTTAATAATTTGCCCAAATTATATAATAAATTGTGATGTCAACATATATCACAGTTTAATAAACAACAACTAAATGAGCAATTTCACATAAATTGCTTATTTACATACAAACTAGCAGATGGCCTTACTATCCTAACTCACAGCCTCTTATTTGATTTTGTCTGTGTCTTGTTTATCTTGATTAGATTGTCCATTATCTGTCCCTGTACACTGCTGCACATATTTATATGCTATACAAATAACAATATTAATAATAAATAATCTCCCCCTACACTACAATGCTTTATACATTTAGCCCCATAATGGTCAAGTATTCAGTGTGTCATGCATGTAAGCATTATCTGTCAGGTGTGTCCCAACAGAAAAAAAAAGGTTGAGGACCTCTGATCTAGGAAATCAAAAAATTATTATTACCGTCTAGGTTAACATCTTAAGGTTTGAGAGAAAAGTGCTATCAGGAAATAAAAGTTTAGCATAAGCTATGCAAATATATACTAAGATCATTCAATGTCAAAAGCCTTCTTAAATAAAAATGTTTTTAGGCTGCATTTAAATGGGGTTAGATCAGTGCAACCACATAGAGAATCAGACAGACCATTCCAAAGTCAAAGGCCAGTAACGGAAAAAGCCCTCTTTCTAGAAATGTCAAAGCCTGGCAATTTTCATCGTGGGGACATCAAAGAAGTTATGCCTCCCAGTTTGTACAACCTTATAAGCCAGCGGTAGGCGCCTTCCATTAGGAGTGCTTTCCCGTTACCTTTGCATCAGCAGGTTTGGTGGAAAACTTGTCCCGGCGCTCTCCGTGCTCATCGTACAGCAGCACCACTCTATCCACCGTGCACACCGCAAACTTGGCGTTGTTCTGGGACCAAGCCATGCAAGTCACTTTGGCAGCTCCATCCTGCAGCAGAAACAAAACCAAAACGGAATGCCTTATTTTATCCTGGCCTGGCCGGTGTGCATCACATAATACTGGGAACCCAGGCCAGCGAGCCTCCTACAACCCCCCGCGGCCTGGCCCTTAGCCGGTCGCTCCCTCATACTACGCAGAGCCGGCTCTTTGGGGCAGGGACCCCGGTAAGCGCTTTGCAGCGGATCCATGCGGAGGGGAACGGTACCTGCGGCGTCAGCAGGGTCTTCATGTGCTTCAGCTGCATCCTGCCCGCCTGGCAGGGGCTGGGCGCGGCGAATCTCCCGCAACTTCTCTGGCTCGGCTCAGAGGGTGCCCTCGGCAGCGAGCTTCTCTCCTAAAACGGCGGGTTCTGGGAGTCTCCGAAGTCTCAGCTACAGAGCCGAGCCCTCGCCCGGCCTTCGCAGCCTGCGCTCTAACCCGTTAGGCCGAGCCCCGGTTACCCCGGTAACCGCGCTCAAACACAACCGGCGCAAGAACGAATGACGCAGGCAACTGCGACGACGGCGACAGCATTCTAGGTCACCGATGTTGGGATCATAACAGCAAAGAGCGAGAAGCAGCACCGCCATCTTGGATTGGGGCAAAATGTCATTACAAAGGCATGTCGATGCTATTCTAGATTTTCTGGTTTCGTTTCCATAAAGAGAGATCTCTCGTATTAAGGACTACAGGGGAGGAATTTCACCTTTATGGATCTGCAAAGGAAAATGCATGATTCTAGGTTAGCTGTAGTCCATAATCCTTAACAGTAGAATCATAAACTGCCTCGTTTCAGCAGAAGGTAGGGCACGCACGACTCAGGATGTAAAAAGATAGTAACGATTTTAAATATTCAGGACCATTATCTTGAAGTGCCTTGAAGATGAAAGTAAAAATATATATATAAATGTATTACGTAAAGCAATTGGAAGCCAGTGTAGGTCAATAAACATACAGGTCATATGTTCTCCTCTTCCACAGCCACTAATAAGCCAGGCCACAATTTTGTACAATTTATAAGACTTTTAGTTGTTTTGTTTTTTTAACAATTCAACATAGATAACATTACAGGATGAGAGCCTGAACGAGTAATCTAAAGTCTCGACATAATATATATCTAAAATCAACTAACTGGACAAAGTTTGAAAAAAATGGCTTTTAAAACTGCTTCTGTATTCTAAAAAGACTGGAGTTCAGACTGTCTCCCAGATCATATTAACTCTGTAAATCAAATAATGGCAGATAAAGATCCAAATGGTCCATATAGTCTGCCCATCAAAATGTTTAAGGATGTAATTACACTGCCACTCCAGGCAAATTACCTCCATTCAGAAATGTTAAAGTTACCACATGTTATCCTGTTTCTTCAATTCCATCTTCTAACCACTAGGGTTCCTCTGTGTTAACCCATGCCCTTTTAACCTCCATTGTTGTTCTTGTCTTCACCACCTCTTCTGGGAGGGCCTTATCATGCTTATCATTTATTTATTTATTTGTAGAGTTTTATATACCGTTATTCGGTAGAGCCATCATAACGGTGACACAGTCAGGAACACTCAACCCTTAAAGGGACATTCCCTGACACATAGTGGCCAATGCAATATTTTGGCAGAGAAAGCAGGCGCTGAACAGTCAGCGCCTGCTTTCTTAATGCGCCCCATAGGCGTGCCATGCAATATTTAAATTAGGGGGTCGCAATGATATTAAGTAGGAGGCAGTAGAGAAAAGCAGTTTTTCTGCTTTTCTATACTGATTTAAGGAGCGCTCAGCAATTAACGCCTGCTCCAGGCAGGTGTTAATTTCTGATCGCTAAATGTGCATCCTAGACGCACATTTTTTTTTTTTTTTGCATCGGGAGTGAATGCCTAATAGCCTCAATCACATGTATTTGCATGTGATGAGAGCTATTAGATTCACTCCGCATTGGATGTGCGTTGTAGAGTCTCTAATCCCGTTATTGCATAAGGGGATTAATTAGCGCCTGTACAACACATGTCCAACTGCAGGTTATACAGTGCACTCGGCTGAGCGCACTGCTGGTCTAGAGCTTAATATAATCTGACATTCTACAATCAGGTTCATACAGAGACCAATACTTCCAGTGACAATGGCAGAGATAAGGGCAGGAGGGGAAGAGAGAAAAACTTGCCAAAGGAGAGTAAGCCAAACAGACAATTATATAATCTGGAACAATTTTATAAAGCTACAGAGGCTGTGTCACAGCACAGCATGCTTTCTGCAAGGGCCTAACTTGATTGGAATCACCAGCAAGAACAGGAGAAACAAAATGGCCTGCAAAGGGAGAAAGAAAAAGACTTACCAAAGAGGAATGGGAAAAGAGTCAGTTTTAGAATATATATATATGCAGTGAATGCTGACCATGTTATATCTTGGCCAGTGTTCCTTTTAAGCTGTGCACATACATGCATGCATGCATGCGCACAACTTTTCCCGCCCAGTGCAGGAAAGTCAGCAGGCAGAGGAAGAGCTCATCTCACCATGGCCCAAAGTGAAAGGAAAGAAACTGGCTGTGGGCAGCCACCAAAGCACAAAAAAATGGAGAGACCCAGCTGCGGGCTGCCACCAGAGCCAGGGCAGTGGGGCCCAAGTGAAAACATAGAGAGATGTGGCTGCAGGCTTCTATCGGAGCATGAAAAAAATGGAGGGACCCAGCAGCAAGGGGGCCGCTGCTGGAGCTCAGGTGGCCTTGGCCCAATTCAAAAAACAGTGTCCCAGCGCCGCGTCTCTCTGTTTTTTTCATTTGGGCCCTGCTGGAGGCCCGTAGCCACATTTATTTATTTATTTATTTATTTATTTAAACATTTTTATATACCGGCATTAGTTGTGGACATCATGTCGGTTTACAGTAAACAGGTTTCCAATCTTAACCTGTTTACTGTAAACCGACATGATGTCCACAACTAATGCCGGTATATAAAAATGTTTAAATAAATAAATAAATAAATGTGGCTACGGGCCTCCAGCAGGGCCCAAATGAAAAAAACAGAGAGACACGGCGCTGGGACACTGTTGGAGAACCAAAAAAAATGGAGATACCCAGCAGCGAGCTGCTGGTGGGGCCCAAGTGAAAAAATCCAGAGACGAGGCTACAGGCTGCCACCGGAGCCCAGACTGGTGGTGTCAAAGTTAAAGCAAAATAAAAAAAAAAAAGAGCGAACAAGATGAGGGCTGCCACTGGAGCCCAGGCTGGCAGGGCCAAAGTGAAAAAAAAAAAAAAAGACCCGGTAGCGGGCTGTTGCCGAAGCCCAGGCCAGCGGGGTGAAGAATGAACAGGAGCACAATTGTGTGAGAGAGATTGCAAGCCTGATTGTGTATGCGCTTGTGAGAGAGAGATTGAGAGCCTGCTTTTATGTGTGCCTGTGAGAGCAAAAGACAGAGATTGGGAGTTAGCTTGTGTGTTTGCCTGTGTATGTGTGAGAGAGAGATTGTGAACCACATGTGAGTGCCTGTGAGAGAGATTAAGAACCTGCTTGTGTGTGCCTGTGAGAGAGAGATTGAGAGCCTGTAGGCCAATTGGGGGGGTGCAGGAGTCTGTCTGCTACAAAACGCTGCCAGCTGCTCTCCCACCTTCCTTGCGATCCTAAGTCAGACAACAGACAATGTGAATGCTCCTCTGAAATATACTTTTATTTATCAGATTTGGCAGGACATAGCATTTAGAAAATAACAGTAATGCCTATCTTTAACATCCTAGCTACTAAGCACCAGTTTTCCCTAAAGAAAGTTCTGTATCATGAGTGGTAACAAAACATGCCATAAATCTTAGCCTGCTTTGATATAAATAATTGTGGCTAACTTACTTACCCCTAATTCCAACATTCAGGCAATTCCTCTGTTCACTTCTGAAGCAGGTTCCATCTGGAGAGCATGGGCCGGGGAGAGACTCACTTCCTGGCTTGGCTGGCAGAGTGGCAGGGCTGGTTCTCACCCTTCGGAATAGCAGAGAGATCTGCTGGCTTCAGACCCTCCCTTTTAGGGATGTGAATCGTGTGCCCGATCGTTTTAACGATTGGGTTCGGCTGGGAGTGGGGGGAAATCTGATCGTTAGAGATGTGAATTGGGATCGGTTCCGATTCCAATTCACATCACTAATTTATTTTAGTGAGGCCCGCGCCGATAAAAAAAAACCCCACCCGACCCTTTAAAATTACCCCCTTAGCCTCCCCCACTCTCCCGACCCGACATGGTAAGGGCAAAGGGCCATCGGCGCCATTTTTTTTAGCTCAGCTGATGGCCTGGGAACGGGACATCGCTGCCCGCGGCCCCCCTGGACCACCAGGTATGTGTAAAAAGTTTTGGGGGGGGGGTCGGGAGAGTGGATAATTTTAAAGGGTCGGGTGGGGTTTTTTTTATCCGGCCATCGGCACCATTTATATTAGTGGCAGCCAAAATGGCGCCGATGGCCCGAGAGCGGGAGATCGCGCCGGGACCCCCCCACTGGACCACCAGGTAATTTAAAACATTTTGAGGGGGTTCGGGAGGGTGGGGGATTTGTTTTAAAGGGTCGGGGTGGGTTTAGGGGTTGTTTTGGTGTGCCGGTTTTCCCGCTCTCCCCCCCTCCCCCGATTTACGATTTTTCACGATAAATTGGGGGAATTTCTATTGTATCGCGACTCTAACGATTTTTGACGATTTAAAAATTATCTGACGATTTTTTTAAATCGTCTAAAAACGATTCACATCCCTACTCCTTTTGCTTCCAGGAACACCTCAGCGCAGGTTCTCGCTCTCAGGGTTTTCGCCCCAGTTTGAATTCAGGATTTGGGCTCTTCCGGGTGTCCGTGCCTGCTCCCTTTTAGGCTTCTGGGTCCCTCTGCCAGCAGGTTCTTCTTTCAGGCTTCTTTTCTGGAACCAAACCTTTTTTCTTTCCGGAACTGAATTTTCCAGAACTGGACTTTTTTTTTCTGGAACTGAAGCTCCTTTCAGCCTCCTGGCCCCCTGTCTTATACTTCTCCACTGATAAATATGCATAAGTTCATGCATACCCTTGTGGTGGGTGGAGGGTCTTTTGCTGCATTGCAGGTCTTTTTTCCCCCTTTCTTTACTTGGGGGGGTCCTGCCACTTTGGCAGTTCCCCCCCCCCCCCCTCAGTTTCTTTGGGGAAGAAACTATCACCTAGTCATACCAAGCCATGACAGAGCGTCAGCATTGTCTCTTGCTGACATCTGCCTAGGATCTTAAGTCGTATTGTCTTTTCTGTATGGTTTCTTTATTTACACAGGAACTACAGACACACACATCTGATAATGGCTTCAATACTGCTTGAAACAAGGCATTTAGTTTCCACTGATGCAAGGTAGTTTAAAGTTCACTTGGGTAAAAGTCCCTCTCCTGTTATTGCAGATTCTGGGACTGTTAATTTATCCTATGCATGGCTACTATAATTCATAACTGGTGCATCATTGGTAAATAGGAGATATCGCCCTACATGTTAAGCTCTGGGACATATACCAATCTGCCATTGAAAAGGTATTAACCCAATTGAATCTTTCCCTAAATACTAAAAAAACTGAAATCCTATACATGTCACCAAAATTAAGCACGACAAAAGAGCTTGAAATTCAAGAAGCAGCCAAAAACTGCCCCATCTCCCTAGAAGTACGAGATCTAGGGATTCTTATATATTGCGAATTCTCCAAGAAATCCTGCGATGGTTACTTCAAATTAAACATACTCAAAAGATTAAAACCCCACCTATTCCCAAAAGACTTTAGAACTGTCATACAGGCACTTGTGTTATCAAGATTAGACTACTGTAACTCATTATTCTTAGGCCTTCCTGCAAACATCACAAGACCATTGCAACTTCTGCAGAATTCTGCAGCTAGACTCTTGACAGGTACTAGAAGATCCGAAACTATCACCCCAATATTAAAAGAACTTCACTGGCTGCCGGTCAAATACAGGGCCCAGCATAAAATCTTATCACTAATTCACAAAACCCTATACAATGAAAAAATTGAATTGCTAACCTCTTCACTTCACTTCCATACCCCATCAAGAATCACCAGATCAACCAGAACAGGGATGCTGCCAATTCCTTCCCCCAAAATTGCCCACCTAAATAATATAAGAGAAAGAACTATCTCCATTGCTGGACCCCTTCTATGGAACTCTATTCTGCAGGAATTACAACTAGAAGCTGACATCAAATTATTTAAAAAAGGGATTAAAACCTGGCTTTTTAAACAAGCCTACCAAGAGCTGTTAGCATAATTATCTCACTCTTCTGATTTTATACAAAGGTAATGTATATTTTTATTTTTATTATACTATCTCTACCCTAACTATACTACCTCTCTAAGGGGCAGATTTTTTAAAAATACGCGAGCGCGAACAAAAGTACACTGGATTTTATAAGATACGCGCGTAGCCGCGCGTATCTTATAAAATCCGGGGTCGGCGCGCACAAGGGGGTGCACATTTGTGCAACCTGCGCGCGCCGAGCCCAGCGCGAGCTGCATGTTCCCTCCGAGGCCGCTCCGATTTCGGAGCGGCTTCGGAGGGAACTTTTCTTCGCCCTCCCCCCACCTTCCCCTCCCTTCCCCTACCTAACCCAGCCCCTTGGCCCTATCTAAACCCCCCTTACCTTTGTCGGCAAAGTTACGCCTGCTGAAAGCAGGCGTAACTTTGCGCGCGTTGCCGGCAGCCCTGCTCCGTCCTCCGGTCCCGGGGGCTGGTCCGGAGGCCTCGACCACGCCCCCGGGCTGGCACCACGCCCCCGAAACGCCGGGGCACGCCCCCGAAACGCCACATCGTTTCGGGAACGCCCGGACACGCCCCCTCCCTCCCCTTTTCAAAAGCCCCGGGACTTACGTGCGTCCCGGGGCTTTACGCACACCAGTGGCCTATGCAAAATAGGCGCGCCGGCGCGCACGGGCCTTTTAAAATCCGTCCCTATGTGTTTCAATTTTGATTATTTAGCCTACTATTTAGTTTACTATGTTAATTATTTATTTTATGAAACAATGTATTTACTTCCTTTCTTCTTTGGAAATGCAAATAATTTAAAATGATTAATTGCTAACTACTGTAAACCGATTTGATATGCTTGCACGAAAAGTCGGTATATAAAAATTATTAAATAAATAAAAAATGTTCCTCTTCTTAAGCAAGATGAGCCAGCAATGGAGCTTAACTCGCTTAAGCCTAACTACTGGCTACTATGCAGGCCTCAGCTGTAGACATGTATGACCACCAATGATGACATCATCAACAAGAGGTAGTAATAATCATAATAGTACTTATAACAAATCATAATAGTAATAATAGCATGTGAGTAATGTAATAATAGAATAATAAGGAATAAAATAATTATGATGAGGAAAGGCATAATGAAGAAAGATAAATGGATAATAGTATAGGAAATATGTAGGGTGATAAGAAATAAAGAAAATAATGTTCTCACATGGTGTATGCTGTAGAAATATGAGGTAGGGATATCATCTCAGACTTGAGGTAGAGTGTGTGTGCAACCCTCCTTTCCTAGTCTGGAAAGTAATGAAGTTTGATCACTGACTATCTGGTACCTCAAACAGTTCCAGAGATGGAGGCTGTGGGAGGTTTTGCAAGCGTATAGCTTTTTCATGTAGATAAGCAGCTGAATTAGCCATGCTGTGGGTACGTCTTCCGTGCCACTAGGTGGCGAAGCTCTCTAAGTATAGCAAAGTCTTTCTGCCGGGTGCTCCTTATTATATCCTCTCTGATTCACCTCAAGCTCCTCAGTCAGTTTCTTTCCACGCGGCAGTTGGCACGTGGAGCTCTGCTGTCCTGAGAGAGAGAGTAAAAAAAAATATGAAATAAACCAGTGAAAATCCTCTTCAAACAAACAGCAGATTGAAGAATGCCACGTCCTGGTTTCAAATTTTGCTCTTGTGGTAAGATTATGTCGGCCACTGATGGCCACAAGTCCTGTTATTTGTGTCTGGGATCTTTCCACGACCAAATTAATTGTGCGGACTGCGGACGCATATCCCCACGTGCCCAGCATCAACGGGCAGCGAAAATACAGGACCTTCAATCCAAAACTTCAGGTTCCTATGCACCTTCTGAGGCTTCAGTAAGGTCATCACCAGAACCAAAAAGAAGAAAAAGGTCTCCCTCATCGAGGAGAGCTTCCTCAGTTGAGCCCCCTAGGTCAGAACACCCACCGTTGCTTACCTGTGAAAAACCGGGGCACGGTGCCGGGGATGCGTCGGTGGGATCACCGACGGACTCAACGCATCAAAGGACAGCAGTGGGATATGTCGGAAAGGCTAAAAAACCTCGAAGCATCGACGCGCCGCAGGACGTATGGCGCACCGACACAGCAAAGGATGTTCGACACATCGAAGCACCAAAACATGTTCAGCGCACGGATGCCTCTGCGTCAAAGCTGCATTGTTCCGACGCAACAACTATACCATCGACTCATGATTATTCCTGTCTCAACATCTCATATAATAGGTGCGTCGTCAATGCACATCGGCGCACAACCGACGCAAATTACACACAAACAGCATAAAAAACACCATTCGGGCCATAAGAGGTGAAGAGAAGTATCTCCTCTTCCAAATTTAGAATCTGATTCAGAGTTTTTGCCTCCTCGTATCTCACCCACATCTCCCTCGCCTGCAACATCTGAGTCTATAATTTCCATCGGGGCATCAAATCCAGGCCAATCTCAACCCACTCCAGGGAACGGTTCTGTTATTGTTTGTAAGGATTTGGATGGACCCCTGGATTCTGTGGCTGCTGACCATGCCCACGGGGGGAAGTCCCTTGGGGGCCACAGGTCAGGCTCAGCTTTAGGACACACACAGTTAGATCTTTTATTAAACAGTATTGAGGAGTCACCAGAAGTGGCAGTAGTGAGCAGGAAAGTAGCCCGGCTGGGCTTGTAGTCCCTCAGTCTCTGGAAGAGCGATCCCACAATGGCTGTGCTGTAGTGGAGAGAAACTGAGATCGTGAGAACAAGCAATATATGCAGGGTTCAGAAATAGAGCCTCATTGGTATAGTACTCACACAGCAGTCTCTCAGTAGGGAGTACAGGAGCTGGAGTAAAGGCAGGCCCTCAAGGAGCGAGTACCTGGTTCCAGGGAACAGCTCTGAGAGAAGTAGATGGTAACTCACTGATGGTATAGGCAGCAGTGTCTTCCAGGCAGAAGATAAGTCCAGGTAGCGAGTCCAGGAACATGGGCCCTCGAGGAGCGAGTACCGGTTCCAGACAGCGACCTGAAAGAGAAGAGAGAGAGGCCCCCGAGGAGCGAGTACCCCAAATAGAGTAGTCCAATAGTTGAGGCAGAGTAGCTAGGTACGGAGAGCGAATCCCATCCGTGGCGGTCCACCCAGGAGAAACTTCGTCGGACAGCCGCCAAGGCTAAAGAATACGCGGACAGGTCATGACGACCTGCTCTGGTCTTCCACCCGGGAGAGAAGGTATGGTTAAGTACCAAAAATATTCAGTTATGGATTCCCTCCAGACGCCTGGCTCCCAGGTATATTGGCCCATTCACCGTGGCCGAACGAGTGGGGGCAGTGTCTTACTGGCTATGCCTGCCATCCACTCTAAGGATCCATAATGTTTTCCATGTCTCTCTGCTCAAGCCTGTGGTCCTCTCAGCATTTCATGCCAAGCCTCCTGAGCTGCAGGTGACGGTACTGTCAGTGGCAAAGGCATTGGAGGTCTAGGGCTCTTTCCGTAGACCAATTGAAATGGAGACAGGTTAGTTGCTGAGTGTTTGTGGCGGTTGTATGAAAACTCTGCCCAGGGTAACAAGGTGACCTTGTGAGGCTGGAAAATTGGGCATCAAAATGGCAGATGAAATTTAATGTGGACAAGTGCAAGGTGATGCATATAGGGAAAAATAACCCATGCTATAGTTACACAATGTTAGGTTCCATATTAGGTGCTACTACCCAAGAAAGAGATCTAGGCGTCATAGTGGATAACACATTGAAATCGTCGGTTCAGTGTGCTGTGGTAGTCAAAAAAGCAAATAGAATGTTGGGAATTATTAGAAAGGGAATGGTGAATAAAATGGAAAATGTCATAATGCCTCTGTATCGCTCCATGGAGAGATCGCACCTTGAATGCTGTATACAATTCTGGTCGCCGCATCTCAAAAAAGATATAATTGCAATGGAAAAGGTACAGAGAAGGGCGACCAAAATGATAAAGGGAATGGAACAGCTCCCCTATGAGGAAAGGCTAAAGAGGTTAGGACTTTTCAGCTTGGAGAAGAGATGGCTGAGGGGGGATATGATAGAGGTGTTTAAAATCATGAGAGGTCTAGAATGGGTAGATGTGAATCGGTTTTTTACTCTTTCAGATAATAGAAAGACTAGGGGGCACTCCATGAAGTTAGCATGTTGGCACATTTAAAACTAATCGGAGAAAGTTCTTTTTCACTCAATGCACAATTAAACTCTGGAATTTGTTGCCAGAAGATGTGGTTAGTGCAGTTAGTATAGCTGTGTTTAAAAAAGGATTGGATAAGTTCTTGGAGGAGAAGTCCATTACCTGCTATTAATTAAGTTGACTTAGATAATAACCACCGCTATTACTAGTAACGGTAACATGGATTAGACTTAGTTTTTGGGTACTTGCTAGGTTCTTATGGCCTGGATTGGCCACTGTTGGAAACAGGATGCTGGGCTTGATGGACCCTTGGTCTGACCCAGTATGGCATGTTCTTAATAGTGGGGGATGAATTGCCGATAAAAATTGGCAAACCCGAGGAACCGCTGAAGCGCTTTGACTCCCACCGGTTGAGGCCAATCTTTGATGGCCGCGACCTTCTCTGGATCCATATGGAACCCTGAGGAGGATACAATGTACCCAAGGAAGGGCAGTGATTCTTGCTCACATTGGCATTTCTCAAATTTCACATACAGTTAATTATCTCGCAGTTTCTGCAGCACTTGGCGAACATCGTGACGGTGCGTCTCCAAGTCCCTGGAATATATTAGTACATTGTCAAGGTAGACAATTACGGAGGTATGTAACATCTCCCTTAGAACCTCGTTAATGAGGTTTGAAAAACTGCCGGGGCATTGCAAAGACCGAAGGGCATGACCAAGTATTCGTAGTAGCCATCCCTTGTGTTAAATGTGGTCTTCCATTTGTTGCCTGGCCGAATCCTCACCAGGTTATAGGCCCCGTGGAGATCCAATTTTGTGAAGACCTTGGCCCCCTGAAGTCTATCCAGGAGTTCTGGAATCAAGGGCAAAGGGTACCGGTCACGGCGGGTAAGGCTGTTCAGGCCTCGGTAATCTATGCAGGGTCGAAGGGACCTGTCCTTCTTTGCTACGAAGAAGAATCCTGCCCCAACCGGGGATTTGGATGGTCGAATGAACCCTCAGTCCAGGTTCTCCCGGATGTAAGCGGACATGGCTCTCATCTCCGGAAGGAACAACGGGTATACCCATCCTCATGGCGGCGTGGTACCCGGGAGCAAGTTGATCGCACAGTCGAAAGGGCGGTGCTCCGGGAGGATCTCGGCTTTCTCCTTAGAAAAGACATCGAGGTAGTATTGGTAGTGGGGTGGCAGTGCCAAGGAAGTCATCAGGAGAGGTACCGGTGGTCGAGGAACAGCAGCCAAACAGGAGTCGAAGCACGAGGGCCCCCAGGACGCCACCTGGAGGGTATCCCACGAGATTACAGGAGAATGCTTCCGCAGCCAAGGTAGCCCCAGGATGACCGGATGCATGGACTTTTCCAGGATGAGAAACAAAATTTCCTCCACATGCAGAATATCAGTGCGTAGCGTGGGAGGCTTGGTACAAGTAGAGATGGCCCCTGGAAGAAGTCTCCCCTGAATAGAAGACACACGGAGGGAGGGTCTTTGGGATTGAACCCCAATCTGGAGTTGCTGGACTAAGTCCTTGAGGATGAAGTTTCCCCCGGCTCCAGAGTCAGTCAGGGTTAGCATATCGAACTCTCCTTCGGGAAGGAGCAGGGTCACCGGAACGGTGCACAGGGAGGCAGAAGTGGTGTGACCTAGGGTTAGCTCCCCGACTGACCCTAGGTCCGAGCGTTTCCTGGACACTCACTACAATGGGCAAGGAAATGGCCCTTGCCACCACAATACAGACACAGACCCAGGGACCGGCGTCTTCTCCTCTCTTCTTGAGAGATAGGCCCCCAGCCCACCTGCATGGGTTCGGAATATTGAGCCCCTGGAGGGGCAGAAGGGGAGTGCCCGTTTCGAGATGGTATAATTCCAGAGCTCCCGGGTCTGTGAGCAGGTCTCCTCTCTCGGAACCGCCAGATCAATGAGATCGTTCAAGTTGTCCGAGAGATCTCTGGCTGCCAACTCATCGTGAAGTCTTGGGGAGAGACTTTCCAAAAAGATGCCGTGCAGGCTATCACTTCCCCAGTTCAATTCGGCAGCAAGAGTCTGAAAGTCCACGGCGTGTTCAGCCAATGGCCGGTTACCCTGACGCAGCTGGAGCAGTTCGGATGCGGCCGTAGGTCTGCGGGAGGACTCATCGAATATCCGTCGAAAGGAGGTAGGTGACAAATTGAACCAGATTAGCTAGGCGGGAGTCCTGATGCTCCCACAGGGAGGAGGCCCACGCCAGGGGTCTCCCATCCAACAGGGAGATAATATAGCTCGTCTTGACCTGGTCCGTCGGGAACTGAGCTGGAAGGAGATTGAAGCGAATATAGTTCAAGAACCCTCGGCAAAGCTGAATGCCGCAAGGATGCTGGCATCTATATAGGTGCGGCTGCTCCGGTATTGGTCTCAGCTCCAGGTACCAGGGAACTGGAAGCAGCGACTCCGCCAACGCGGTCAGCTAGCCCCTGCACTGTTGCCATCAGGGACTCGAGGTAAGTTTGCTGCTGTTGCAGCCTCTGTGCGATACCCAGAATGGCTTTCAAGCCTGCAAGATCTGCTGGGTCTATGGCCTTGCAAACTGTTATGGTCGTGGACCCTTGGGCCGGCCGAGACTGCAGATGTTATACTGTGGGAACCCACAGGGAGCGTCACAGCCGGGAGGTGGCGCTGAAGAGACTCCGGAGAAGACTTCACCACTGGAAGTCCGAAGTCCCCCCAGGAGGAGCCCGTAGGAACCTGGACCTCTTGGACTTAGGTGGGACCCTATGCGACTAAGGATCCAGGCAGCAGCCGAAGAGATGGATGATGAGGACGGCTGGGCCCAGGAGGCTGGAAGAATCTTCACCCTCGGAAGCCCACGGCTCCCCCGGGAGGAGCCTCTGAGAGCCCGAGCCGCTGGGACTTAGGAGAATCCTCTGGGTCAGCAAGTATCGGGTACCTGAGGTGGTGGAAGAGGCTGAAGTCGGAGTCCAAGAACGAAGCCGGGTCAGAAGCCAGAAGTTAGAGGTCCGAAGCCAGAGCCAGGGGCGGAAGCTGGAATCAGAGTCGTGGGACGGAGCCGGGTCAGAAGTAGAAACCAAAACCAGGAGCGGAAGCTGAAGACGTAGTCAGGAGACGAAGCCAGGTCAGAAGCCAGAAGACAGAAAAGATGATCCAAGATCCAAACTAGCAACTCAGGAGACTGAGTGAACCTCGTTGCAAGGCACTGAAGCTGTCCAGAAGCAGGGTTTAAATACCCTGATCGCGTCTGATGTCATCTGAGGCAGGGCTGTGTTTTCCCGCGTTGGCCCCTTTAAGAGGGACTCCTCCCCGTGCGCTCGCGTCTAGGAAGTGGGGCCAGCCGCGGCAGATCGACGGCGTCTCTCCCTCAGGAGAGACACGCTGGAGGTCGTGCAGGCCTGGGGAGGCCTCAAAACGGCCCGGGCCATCCCCAAGGTAGGTGGAGGGACCGGGGCACGGCCCGGGACCGTAACATCTCGGCAAAGAACAAGGGCTTCTCGCCCACCTAGACAACAGGCTGACCCTCACCCACGAAAACTCAAACCAATTATTAGAAATAATTCCGCCACTGTCCCATCAGACAGTAGGAGGCAGTTTATCGAACTTTCTTCCCGCCTGGACTCATATCACATTGGACCAGTGGGTATTATCAATCATAGCCCACGGTTACCAACTTCATTTCTCATCCCTCCCAACCCTTATTTATTTTTATTTATTTATTTAAAATCTTTTATATACCGACATCCGTTTGCACATCGCATCGGTTTACAAATAACTTAATAACTTTTAGGCATTGCCTTTACATTGAACGGTAACTGTGAGATTAAGGAACAACAAAACAACTAATTGAACATGGCTATAATTTACAAGGAGCAGATACATCTGGTCGAAATACTGCTTGGGGGACTGGGAGGCAAAAAGGATATTTACACGAAATTTGACAAAAATTGGGTAACTGGAGAAGCAGAATGGCAATATACAAAACTGTTCGACAAACATTGGGTGGAAATTACATTATAAGCGGAGGGAAGGAAAAGGGAAAGAATAGGCGATAAAGCAAGTTAAAGGGAAGTCCTAACGCAATTGGAGATAATGACAAAATGTACAGGTTGAGCGGGGAGGGGTCCTATATATGGTTCAGGTTCAGGAAAAAGGTTCCACATTGGGTTCTGCAAAAACAAGTAACATCTCACAAAGAACCTCTACTGAAAGAAATTCAGAATCTTCTACAGAACAACTGCATTCAGAGGTTATCTTCCCAACAATCCTGTCTGGGATTCTACTCCCAATATTTCCTAATTCCCAAGAAATCAGGAGGACTGTGTCCGATATTGGATCTTCGTTCTCTGAACAAACATCTCTACAGGGAGAAATTCAAAATTACTTCTCTCAAATCCATCCTTCCCTTTCTTCAACCAAAGGATTGGATGTGCTCCATGGACTTAAAGGATGCCTATGCACACATTCCAATGCACCCCAGTTCCTGGTGCTACCTATGTTTCCAGGCGGACAATCAACATTACCAATACAATGTTCTCCCATTCAGTCTCTCCTCTGCCCCCGGAGTATTCACCAAGTGTTTAGCAGTTGCGGTGGCGCACCTTCGTCACCAAGGGGTGCAAATATTTCCTTATCTGGACGATTGGCTCCTAGTAACCTCCAATCAGACCCTGTTACGGACCAATCTCCTACGAACTATTTCTTGCCTAGACAATCTAGGCCTTCTCATAAATTATGAAAAATCACATCTGCAGCCCACTCAAACTTTACAATTCATAGGGGCCGTCATAGATACGATACAGGACAAGGCGTTCCTTCCCCATCCGAGAATAGTGGCTCTCTCTAGTCTGGCTACAGATCTCCTTCAGACTTTGATAACATCAGCTCACCATATTCTAACTTTTCTCAGCCACATGGCAGCTTCCATATATGTAGTCCCTCATACACGACTCCACAAGCGTCGCCTTCAATGGGGACTGAAAAACCAATGGAATCAGTTCCTCCATCCATTATCCACTCTCATTACCATGACAAACAGTATGAAAACAGATCTTCAGTGGTGGATTTCTCTGTCAACACTGCAGACAGGGGTGCCATTGAGACCATTATGACATCATCTAATACCACAGATGCCTCCCCCAAGGGTTGGGGAGCTCATCTAGATCAATTGACAACTCAGGGTTTATGGTCGACATTCGAGAGGACTCAACACATCAACCTACTGGAACTCAAAGCGGTCAGAAACACCCTTCGAGCTTTCGAAGAATCTCTTCGAGGGAAGATAGTCATGATTCACACGGACAACCAAGTCATGATGTTTTACATAAACAAGGAAGGAGGGTCCGGTTCTTGGAATCTCTGCAAGGAGACAGTACAGTTACTGGAATGGGCTCATCAAAGATCAATATCTCTTCAAGCAACTTATCTGCCCGGAATTCAGAACTTCAGTGCAGACAAACTCAGCAGGATATTTCATCCTCACGAATGGCAGTTGAACAGGGAAGTAGCTCACTGCCTATTCATGATTTAGGGTCACCCCTCCATCGACCTTTTTGCAACAGAAAACAACACACAGCTGGAAAACTTCTGTTCAATATACCCCAGCTCGAAAAGAATCACGTCGGATGCCTTTCTCGTGAGTTGGTCTCACAATCTACTGTATGCATTTCCACCAATACCCCTCATCTCCTGCACCATACAAAGATGCATAGAAGACGAGGCCGAATTGGTCTTAATAGCACCAGCTTGGCCAAGACAACCATGGTACAGTTACCTAGTTCATCTATCGATATGCAACCCCATTCCCCTGGTAAACAGCCCTCAGCTTCTAATCCAGGACAATGGGTCTCTCCTACATCCTCTTCATTCCTCCCTACATCTCACAGCCTGGAGGTTGAACGGATCACATATCAACACCTAAATATTTCTCCTGATCTTCAAGAGATCTTAGTGTCCTCGAGAAAGCTTCTGCTCGACTCAATTACAAAAGAAAGTGGTTTTGCTATGCTTCTTGGTGTTCAACAACAGAAACAGATCCATTCACTTGTCCACCTGAACAGCTTCTTTCATACCTCCATTTACTTTATAATGAAGGTCTAGCAACTTCCTCACTCCGAGTCCATCTAAGTGCTATTGTGGCTTACCATACTTACCTTAATGGAGAACCCATTTCGTGTCATACGTTAGTCTCCAGATTCATGAAAGGAGTGTTACGCTTACGCCCTCCATTGCAAAAACCACCAGTACCATGGGACATTAACATGGTCATTGAACAACTGCTTCCCCCTTTTGAATCATTGGACACTTGTCACCTTCGATACCTTTCATGGAAAGTACTTTTCCTAGTTGCGTTAACTTCAGCAAGAAGAGAAAGTGAACTGCAAGCACTAGTCCACTACACGCCTTATCTTCAATTTCACCATGACAAGGTGACTCTTTGAATTCACCCAAAATTCCTACTGAAGGTTATTTCCAGTTTTCACATTAACCAGACCATAACCTTACCAACTTTTCATCTGAAACCTCATGCAAATGAAAATGACAGGAAGCTCCATACTTTGGACTGTAAATGTGCACTGGCTTATTACAAGCAGCGCACTACTTCACCTAACCGACCTTCACAACTCTTTCTATCTTTCAACCTGAACGCACAAGGACGTCCAGTGACTAAAAGAATGCTTTCCACGTGGATTTCGATCTGTATTCAATTTTGTTATCAGCAACGGTCGCAAACTCTTTCTTCTAATCCAAAAGCGCACCAGGTTTGTGCACTAGCAGCTTCGATGGCCCATCTCCATGAAGTTCCCATCATAGATATTTGCAAAGCTGCAACATGGTCATCACTGCATACTTTCACATCCCATTACTGTTTGGAAAAACAGACTGTGAATGATGCACTAATGGGTAGGACTATCCTACAGAAGAGCACATGTTCATCGCATATACAGTCTTCATAGGAACTGTCCACCTAAAAACTTTGTATTGAGCTAATTACCAATCAAAATACATGACAGCTCAATACTTCAGCTGGGGACTCCCAGACAGCATGGCTAATTCAGCTGCTTATCTATGTGAAAAGAGCAAGTTTGCTTACCGTAAACGGTGTTTTCCGTAGATAGCAGATGAATTGGCCATGCTGACCCACCCGCCTCCCCGAACAGTTCCAGCAACACCTGCACTTGCTTTAATACTTTAATACTGACTGAGGAGCCTGAGGTGACTCAGAGAGGATATAAGAGGGAGCACCCGGCTGAAAGACTTTGCTATACTTAGAGAGCTCCGCTACCTAGTGGCACGGAAGACATACCCAGACAGCATGGCTAATTCATCTGCTATCTACGGAAAACACCATTTACGGTAAGCAAACTTGCTCTTACGGCGAGACCTTTCCCATGCATGTCTCATCAGGGTCCTTACCCTGTTAAAGAGGGTGATTGAAAATAGGATGTGGACTATGATCACCATGGCTAAGGCAGGTAAGGCATAAGACAATCCCTTTACCAATCCCTTCACCAAAATCTGCACACTTAAACACAGTAAGAGAAAGAGCACTGTCGATTGCTGGACCACAATTATGGAACTCTCTTCCGCATGATTTACGACTTGAAGCACACACCAAAACCTTTGAGAAAGGACTCAAAACTTGGCTATTCCAACAAGCCTTTTCTTTAACATAATCTATCTTCCTTTCAAAAACTTTATATTATTATTAAGTTTAGATTTCTTTTTTATGATTTTAAAGAGATTTTATGTATGATGTTTTAGACAGATTTTGGGTACGATAATGTTTTATAAAAGATTTTACCTATTTCGTATTCTGTTTTATTTTATTTCAAATGCTTTTAACTATGCATTTGCTAACAAGTTTGTTCACCGATGTGATGTTTGTTATGAACATCGATATAAAAAACCAATAAATAGGGAAACGCCCCAAGATTGCCACCTGAGAAGTTACGCCTGCAAGGAGCTCCCGCTATTACCTAAAGTTCTTTTACCTTCATGCCGCATACGAAGAGTTAGCAATCTGTTGTATTTGTGGCATTTGTGGATCCTTGGTCGCTGTGGAGATGACTCCGCCCATAGGGAGGGGCCCCGTGGGGAACCACAGCGATAGGCTGAACTCAGATAGCAGACACAGTATGGATGGAGGGCTTTATTGTACTGCTGTAGATAGATGATGTAGGCAGGAAGATAAGGCACTGATATCCACGAGGTGCCAATACGTTCAACAGGCTCGGATGTATAATCTCACCCAGATGTTCACGATAGGCGGTAGCCCACAGTGCGGGTATCGCCGCAGCTGGTGGGACAAGCGCAGGAAATCACAATCCGGGCCCAGAAGAGGACATCAGTTGACAGGGGTATTTAAACCCCACTTAGGCACTAGGAAATTGCCTTTGTAACAGTTCCTCTGTTGCTGTCAGGCTGTGCCTACTCCAGTTTTTTTGCTGTGGTTGGTGTCTCTTCCTTCTATGTTTCCTACTTCCAGTGCTAGTCTCCTCTCTCTGCCACAGTTCCTTGTCTGGGTCTCCTGGCTTGACGTTGACTCGTCGTTTCGTCTGCTCCTGGCAGCTGTCCGTCCTATCCAGTGGACAGTATCCTCGCCTCGCCTCTTCGCTTCCTGCTTCGGATCTTCTGCTTGGACTTCAAGCTATCTCCTGGGAAGGTTCGTTCCCACTTGGCTGGGTGGACGCTCTGAGTAACCGCTCCTTGGGGGCTCTTCCGCGTCCATAGATCACCCGCTCCTCGGGGGGGTCATCCGGCCAGATCATCTGAATTCGGTGAAGATTCTTTGCCCACGCCACCTCCCGGAGACGAGTCCCAACCGAGAGACCTTCTTGGCAGTCATCATCATCTTCTCTCGCTCCGGCTCAAGGGTCCACTCTCACAACAACCACCAGCTCTGGACTGGCGTTGTTTTGCATGTTAAAACATGCACGTGGGGTGCACGGTGATTTTATGCTTCGGGGCTAATAGCCTCATCTACATGGCATTTACATGTGATGAGTGCTATTCGCTACATGCTGGTTTGGACCCACATTTTTAATGCACTAATCCCATTATTGCATGGGGAGTTATTGTAGTGTGTCCAAAATGTGCGTCCAACCCTGCGGCAAGCTGAGCACATTATATTGCATTGGCCTGTCTAAGAGCCCTTGCCTGTCACTGCCTCACTGAAGTTAGGAATTATTAGGAAGGGAATGGTTAATAAAACGGAAAATGTCATAATGCCTCTATATCGCTCCATGGTGAGACCACACCTTGAATACTGTGTACAATTCTGGTCGCCGCATCTCAAAAAAGATATAGTTGCGATGGAGAAGATACAGAGAAGGGCAACCAAAATGATAAAGGGGATAGAACAGCTCCCCTATGAGGAAAGGCTGAAGAGGTTAGGGCTGTTCAGCTTGGAGAAGAAACGGCTGAGGGGGGATATGATAGAGGTCTTTAAAATCATGAGAGGTCATGAATGAGTACATGTGACCCAGTTATTTATACTTTCAAATAATAGAAGGTCTAGGGGGCATTCCATGAAGTTAGCAAGTAGCACATTTAAGACTAATCTGAGAAAATTCTTTTTCACTCAAGTCACAATAAAGCTCTGGAATTTGTTGCCAGAGTATGTGGTTAGAGCATTTAGTGTTGCTGGGTTCAAAAAAGGTTTGGATAAGTTCTTGGAGGAGAAGTCCATTAACAGCTATTAATCAAGTTTACTTAGGGAATAGCCACTGCTATTAATTGCATCAGTAGCATGGGATCTTCTTAGTGTTTGGGTAATTGCCGCAATGGTTCCACTCCCCACAGGCAAAAGTCCCTGGTGGTCCAGCGGGGGTCCGGGAGCAACCTCCTGCCCTCAGGCCTTCAGCTGCCGGTAATCAAAATGGCACCGATAGCCTTTGCCCTTACTATGTCACAGGGGCTATCGGCGCCATTTTGAATACTGGCAGCCGACGGCGTGAGTGCAGTAGATGGCTCCCGGACCCCCCGCTGGACCACCAAGGAGTTTTGGTAAGTCTTGGGGGGGGTCAGGAGGGTGGGGGGTTTGTTTAAATTCGTTCCTTTAGACGGCCGAATAATTCAGTGAAGATTCGTTGTATTCGTGGGAGTCGCGATACATTTCGCTTCCCCACGAATACAATGAATATGGCCCTAATCGTTGTGGATTGCTAATACGTTGCAAACTAATGCATACCCCTAATGAGAGGGAAGGGGATGAAGGAGGATGGAAGAAATTGAAGGGAAGAAGGAGTGAGTAAGAGGGAAAGTGGTAAGAAGGAAGGAAAGGGATTAGTAGTGAGAAGAAAGAAAAGGGGGTGAATGATATGGATGTGCATTCGTTTTTCACAAATTAGACAATGTCAACGATATTGTCTAATTCGTCATGGTTCGGTAGCCCCAATAAACGAAGCGTTTTTGTTGCGACCGTCGCTGCTCGACGTCTCCACCCCACCCTCCTTGACGACGCCCTCTTGCTCAAGTGGAAGGTTGGCTGCCGCGGCGTCTTTCTGCCGTCTTCCTCCGGCGTCCCTGGAGCGGCTCGATGCTGCAGTCTGCCATGTTTCACAAGGGCCTAAGGTCGCCTGCGCGCCCCCTTATGTACCAGCAGTGGCGCGAACCTCAGGGGCGTCACCCTGAGATGACGTCATCAGTACCGGATATATAAGGTCTTAGAAATCGCTAACTAATCAAGTTAGCAAGGAGTTGGCTACAGACCTGTTTCATACTCTCCAAGCTACTCTGTCTCCTCGGACTTACCAGAGGTACCCGCTCCTCGGGGGCCTCACTCTCTCTTTGTTTTTCAGGTCACAGTCAGGAACCGGCACTCGCTCCTTGAGGGCCCATGTTCCCGGGCTAGTTGCTGAATACTCATTCTGCCTGGAAGACATTGCTGCCTACTACACCAGTGAGTTATCTTCTCTCTCTCAGAGCTTTCCCTGGAACCAGGTACTCGCTCCTCGAGGGCCTAACTCATTCCAACACCTGGATTACTTCTAGAGACTATTGTGTGACTGTTACCATCAAGGCTCTGTTCCTGAACTCTGCATACCCTGCCTACTCACTATATTCAGTTTCTCTACAGTTCAGTTATCCAGGATCGCTGTTCCAGTACCTGAGGGACTACAGCCCAGCCGGGCACGTCCAGCTCACTACTGCCACCTCTGGTGGTTCAATATACTGTTTAATAAAAGAACTAGTGTGTGTCTGTCTCCATACTCTGAGCCTGACCGGTGGTCCCTCTCGGGATCTTCCCCCGGGGGCGTGGTCATCTGCCACCGGCCCAAGGATCCACCCATAACTACCTCAAACACCAACAGTTTTTTGCCAAAATTCGTATTTCGTGTTAGTGCGCACTATCAGAGTTACTGCACACTACATATCTCTTAGTGCGCAGTAATACCAATTAGGGCGCACTGTTTTTCTAGCTAAAGAACTCCTTTGAATTGATACTTTTTAATTTTTAAGTTGCATTTTTTTAGTGCACACTAACATTAATTATAGCACACTACTACATACTTAGTACGCTGAAAGTTGTATTAGGGCGCACTAACTAACATGTTAGTGCGCATTAACATCTAGCTAGTGCGCACTATCATGTTCGGTGTACTGCGCACTAACTGGTTGTTAGTGCATGGTAAGGCCCGTTATGTGTATGTATGTAATGGAAGAAGGGAAGAAGATAGGAGGAAAAAGAAGAAATAGAAAAAAGTGATCCTGGAGAAAGAATTAGGAAGACTGACAAGTGGAAAAAAGAGACCAGGACCAATCGATTAGAAAAATGAAAAGATCAGACAAAGGTTAAAAAAAATGATTTTTTTTTAGCAATTGGAATATGCCATTTTTGGGAATGTGCATTTCTTAAATATTTGGGGTTTTTTTGCTGTTCCTTTAGAGTACCACTGTTCAGTCTGGTTTCTCAGGCTTTCTGTTTTGATTTTGTCTGCATGTTTTGGCTTCTAATTTGCAGTCCCTTTTTTCTCTATTAGATAAGGATTGATCTGTGCTCTCCTAGTGTGTATTTTCTCTATAGGGATTTGTACCAGTCCAGCTTATTCAGTTTGTGCAGTAGGTGGTAAATTAGTGTTCTGGGGCCTGGTGTGATATTTGTATTGCTGCCTTTTATAAATAAAGTACTGTTTGATGCCTGGGAGTTAGTGCTGTGATTGTATGGAATGGCTAAGTTCTAGCCATTCCATACAATTTTTTTTGCAGGCAAAAAGGGGCAGATTTTTAATATTATGCGCGTGGGGTACATTTGTGCGCGCTACCCGTCGCGCACAAATGTACACCTGATTTTATAACATGCGCGCGCTGCCACGCGCGCATGTTATAACATCCGGGGTCGGTGTGCGCAAGGGGGTGCACACTTCTGCATCTTGCGCACGCCGAGCCCTAGGGGAGGCCGATGGCTTTCCCTGTTCCCTCCAAGGCCGCTCTGAATTCAGAGCGGCCTTGGAGGAAACTTTTTTTTTTGTCCCCCCAAACTTTCCTTCCCTTCCCCTCTCTAACCCACCCCCCATCTAACCCACCCCCCCAGTCCTACCTAAATCCCCCCCACCTTATTTCGTTGAGTTACACGCGCCGGCTCGCCATCCCCTGGCACAGGCCGCTGTGCAGGAGGATTCTGGACCACCCCCGAACCTCCGCCATGCCCTCTGCCCCGTCCCCGAACCACCCCCACGCCCCCGGACTGCCCATTTTTTAAAGCCCCGGGACATACGCACGTCCCGGGGCTTGTGTGCGCCACCGAGCCTATGCAAAATAGGCTCGGCGCGTGCAGGGGTAGGTTTTCGGGGGTTACGTAACCCTTTCAAAATCTTCCCCAAAGTGTTTAGCAGTCAAAGGATTTTGTTTTGCTGAGGTGATTCCAGAATTTGAATTTGGTTTTCTTTTGCATATTGGGTTATAATGTGATCTGTCCTAGTTCTGCTCTGCACTCGTTCTTATGATTAGTGCTATTTTATTATAGTTATGATGATCTCTGCCTTCCTTGAAAGAGGATTCATGAAAGAATACAATGATATTTGTTTTATTACATGATTGATTGGATCTGATGTTTATGTTCTTTGCTTTTTACATGATATTCTTATGTACATAAGAACATAAGAGATTGCCATATTGGGTTATACCAGAGGTCCACTGTTTACAACAGAGGCCAATCCAGGCTACAAGTACCTGGCAAGTACCTAAACACTAAATAGATCCTATGCTACTGATGCCAGTAATAGCAGTGGCTATTCTCTAACAGCCAACTTTTAAATTCCCCCCCCCCCCACATACAAAAAATGGGGGTTACGCCCCGAAGTGCCGGGCCCTGTTAAAGGGGTGGTCCGGGAGAAGGGGGCGGGGCTGGAGGCGGCCGGTACTGGGGAAGGAATCGCCGGCACTCGCATGTTGCTACTGCTCCAAAGGAGAAGTAAGCAACAAAATAAAAACAAAGAAAGGTAGGACAAAGGGTTTAGAGGGTGAGGAGGGTGAGGAGGAGAAAAGGGACCGTCACCCGTGCGTAAATTAGAAATGTACCCCCTTCTGCGCATGTGGATCCCGGGCTGCGCGCACGGATTTTAAAATCCGCCGTGCATGTGCGCATGCCCCTTGTATTATATAACACGTGTGTTATAAAATAGCCATGTCCATGTGCGCATGCATGGACGCATGCGCGTAAGTTTAAAAATCTACCCCTAAGTCAACTTGATTAATATTAGGTAATGGACTTCTCCTCCAAGAACTTATCCAAACCTTTTTTAAACCCAGCTACACTAACTGCACTAACCTACAGTGGAAGCAGCTCCTTCCCCCCGAGCCTGCCACAGCGGAAGCAACTCTTCTGGGCTTGCTAAAAGAGATGTGTGGCTAAGCTGTGGCATGCTTATACTACGCTCTCATTTACATACACACACAAACACACACACGCTGGCTCCTCTCCCTCTCCTCCATACACACACAGGCTGGCTTCATTCCGCCTCCTTCATACATACACACATACACTAATTCCATTCCATCTCCTCCACACATGCTGGCACCACTCCTTCTCCACACAATCACACACACGCAGGCTCTGGCTCCAGCTCCGATCCCTCATGGGCCGCCTCCACCTCTGCCTCCAGACAGGAAGGGTTCCCCTCCCCTGGCGGCCACGGGCCTCCTCCTCTTCTGCCACTGGGCAAGATGGACTCCTCCAGTGGCTGTAGAGCCTTTTCTACTTTGGGTGGGATGGGATCCTCTGCCCCCTTGGCACCCCCCTACAGCCTGGTGCCCAGGGGCCTTGGCCCCCTTGCCCCTCCTCAATAAGTCACTGAGGCCAGGAGCAGTTCTTTATTAGGCAGGGTGAGGCAGTCGTCTCATGCAGCAAAATATTGGGGCGGCAGCAACTGCCCCCAAAAACACATAAGAACATGCCATACTGGGTCAGACCAAGGGTCCATCAAGCCCAGCATCCTGTTTCCAACAGTGGCCAATCCAGGCCATAAGAATCTGGCAAGTACCCAAAAACTAAGTCTATTCCATGTTACTATTGCTAATAATAGCGGTGGCTATTTTCTAAGTCAACTCAATTAATAGCAGATAATGGACTTCTCCTCCAAGAACTTATCCAATTCTTTTTTAAACACAGCTATATTAATTGAACTAACCACGTCCTCTAGCAACAAATTCCAGAGTTTAATTGTGCGTTGAGTGAAGAAGAACTTTCTCCGATTAGTTTTAAATGTGCCACATGCTAACTTCATGGAGTGCCCCCTAGTCTTTCTAATATCCGAAAGAGTAAATAACCGATTCACATCTACCCGTTCTAGACCTCTCATGATTTTAAACATCTCTATGTTATCCCCCTCAGCCGTCTCTTCTCCAAGCTGAAAAGTCCTAACCTCTTTAGTCTTTCCTCATAGGAGAGCTGCTCCATTCCCCTTATCATTTTGGTAGACCTTCTCTGTACCTTCTCCATCGCAATTATATCTTTTTTGAGATTCGGCGACCAGAACTGTACACAGTATTCAAGGTGCGGTCTCACCATGGAGCGATTCAGAGGCATTATGACATTTTCTGTTTTATTCACCATTCCCTTTCTAATAATTCCCAACATTCTGTTTGCTTTTTTGACTGCCGCAACACACTGAACTGACGATTTCAATGTGTTATCCACTATGACGCCTAAATCTCTTTCTTGGGTTATAGCACCTAATATGGAACCCAACATTGTGTAATTATAATAGCATGGGTTATTTTTCCCTATATGCATCACCTTGCAGTTATCCACATTAAATTTCATCTGCCATTTGGATGCCCAATTTTCCAGTTTCACAAGGTCTTCCTGCAATTTATCACAATCTGCTTGTGATTTAACTACTCTGAACAATTTTGTGTCATCTGCAAATTTGATTATCTCACTCGTCGTATTTCTTTCCAGATCATTTATAAATATATTGAAAAGTAAGGGTCCCAATACAGATCCCTGAGGCACTCCACTGGCCACTCCCTTCCACTGAGAAAATTGTCCATTTAATCCTACTCTCTGTTTCCTGTCTTTTAGCCAGGAAAGGACATCACCACCTATTCCATGACTTTTTACTTTTCCTAGAAGCCTCTCATGAGGAACTTTGTCAAATGCCTTCTGAAAATCCAAGTATACTACATCTACCGGTTCACCTTTATCCACATGTTTATTAACTCCTTCAAAAAAGTGAAGCAGATTTGTGAGGCAAGACTTGCCTTGGGTAAAGCCATGCTGACTTTGTTCCATTAAACCACGTCTTTCTATATGTTCTGTGATTTTGATGTTTAGAACACTTTCCACTATTTTTCCTGGCACTGAAGTCAGGCTAACTGGTCTGTAGTTTCCCGGATCGCCCCTGGAGCCCTTTTTAAATATTGGGGTTACATTTGCTATCCTCCAGTCTTCAGGTACAATGGATGATTTTAATGACAGGTTACAAATTTTTACTAATAGGTCTGAAATTTCATTTTTTAGTTCCTTCAGAACTCTGGGGTGTATACCATCCGGTCCAGGTGATTTACTACTCTTCAGTTTGTCAATCAGGCCTACCACATCTTCTAGGTTCACCGTGATTTGATTCAGTCCATCTGAATCATTACCCATGAAAACCTTCTCCATTACGGGTTCCTCCCCAACATCCTCTTCAGTAAACACCGAAGCAAAGAAATCATTTAATCTTTCCGTGATGGCCTTATCTTCTCTAAGTGCCCCTTTAACCCCTCGATCATCTAACGGTCCAACTGACTCCCTCACAGGCTTTCTGCTTCGGATATATTTTAAAAAGTTTTTTACTGTGAGTTTTTGCCTCTACGGCCAAATTCTTTTCAAATTCTCTCTTAGCCTGTCTTATCAATGTCTTACATTTAACTTGCCAACGTTTATGCTTTATCCTATTTTCTTCTGTTGGATCTTTCTTCCAATATTTGAATGAAGATCTTTTGGCTAAAATAGCTTCTTTCACCTCCCCTTTTAACCATGCGGGTAATCGTTTTGCCTTCTTTCCACCTTTCTTAATGTGTGGAATACATCTAGACTGTGCTTCTAGAATGGTATTTTTTAACAATGACCACGCCTCTTGGACTTTTTTTACTTTTGTAGCTGCTCCTTTCAGTTTTTTTCTAACAATTTTTCTCATTTTATCAAAGTTTCCCTTTTGAAAGTTTAGCACGAGAGCCGTGGATTTGCACACTGTTCCTCTTCCAGTCATTAAATCAAATTTGATCATATTATGATCACTGTTGCCAAGCGGCCCCACCACCGTTACCTCTCTCACCAAGTCCTGTGCTCCACTGAGAATTAGATCTAAAATTGCTCCCTCTCTCATCAGTTCCTGAACCAATTGCTCCATAAAGCTATCATTTATTCCATCCAGGAACGTTATCTCTCTAGCGTGTCCCGATGATACATTTACCCAGTCAATATTTGGGTAATTGAGATGGCCGCCTCACCTTGCTTCCAGATCAAAAAATCTGACCTGCAGGGATTGATAATGTGCCTGCAAGCTGAAAGACCCCAGTGATTGTGGCATCGGCACCACCAAATGATAATGTGCCCATGGGGTTCTCATTCCCCGCAGCAGAAAAAGGACCTGTGTTAGCATAGACTGGTGATGTGCCCATGGATTTCCCACCCACTATGGAAAGGAAAAGGAGCCCACAGCGGTACAGTGTTTTGATATGCCCAGGGGATTTCCACCCAACGCGGGCAGGAAAAGTACCCCATGCCAGTACAGTCTGGTGATGCGACTGTGAGGTTCCCATCCCCTGCAGTTAGAAAAAATGTCACATAGAGGTGGAGGCCTGGAGACATGCTGGCAGGGTTTTGACCTCCCACATGTAGGAAAGGTCCCACAGTGGAGTAGCTTGGGAATGGAAGGACTGTGAAGGAAGGGAAATTACAGGGTGAGGGAAAGGAGAAATGAGTGAGAGGGGAGAGAAGGGGTAAATCAGTGAGAGGGGAGAGAAGGGGTAAATGAGTGAGAGGGGAGGAGAAGTGGGTGAGAATGGAAGAGGGATGTGAATGAGAGGAGAAGAAATTGAAGGAGAGGTGTAAGAGGAAAAGAAAGGAAAGCAGTGTGAGTGAGGTGGAAGAGGGGAGTAAAATATGGGTAAAGGGTGGGAAGTAGAGAGGGAGCATGTGAGTGGGAGAGAGTTCAAGGCTGTTAAGCTGCTCCACCCCGGAAGCCAGGGTCGAGCATGCTCACCCACCTCCGTGGTGGGCCGTCAGCCCCAGAAACACCAAGGCAAGGGTGGATAGTGCGGCTATTTCCCCTCGGGCCTGCTCCGAGGCCGAGAAGCCTTTCTTCACCGCAAGGACACTGCCACTGCCGAAGCCCCACCCCCTGATGTCATCTAGACGCGTGTGGCGACGACAGCTCTTTTTTTAAAGGAGCCAGTGCGGGAAATACCTGGGTCTGCCCTGGAAGTCCCCCACCTCCGTCCGGGTATTTAGCCTGCTCATCAATTGCTAACAATTCAAGTTAGCAAGGATTGGATATACCTCCGGTCTGAGCTACTCTGCCGCTTCCGTGCTACCGCTGGAAGTTCTCTCTGCCCTTCGGGGCATTTCATCTATCCTGGGTACCTGCTCCTCGGGGGCCCTTTGCTTTCTTTCGGTTGCCTATCTGGATTACCAGGTACTCACTCCTCGAGGGTCTGCTCTCCCTGCCTTGGTGCCTGCAATCCAACTAGTTCTGCCTGCTGGGATCTCCAACAATACAGCTACCAACTTATGGGCCAATACAGTAAAGCACAGCCATGGTTACCCTGTTTCTAACCCGCTTTGGACGCACAATTTGGACGCATAAGGCGAACCCGCGATTCAGTATCCGGTTTTATGCGTCCTTACCGCTTGCCGAAATGGGCGCGTATCCGTCTCTGCCCGCCACATGAATATGATATGTTAATGATTGATTTAGCTATTCCCTCCGATACAGTAACGTGCGCCCAGATTATTGCCTTTTTAACCAGCTTATTTGCTGCGTCTTTAACCTGCATATTTACCACCTACCCTGACCCTGGCATTAGTGTGGTGTTCAGTCAGCTTCCCGCTGCCTTAAGCGCCCAGCTGTACGTCCAAGCCGTGACCTCGGACATCCGCGCTCCACATCTCCAGCCACAGCTCCAGGGGCTCCCTGAGCGCGTACCCGGAGCCGCCGCTGTCCTCGCCCCACACCTCCCTGCTGGGCTCCGGGTTGCCGGAGGAGCCCGTCCCGCCCGATTTCGGAGATGCGTGCCGGCACAAGTTGCCACCCTGGCCGGAGCAGCCGCCGCCGCCCCCCATCCCGATCGAGGATCGGCCACGCTGCACAAGTTCCAGCTCCCCTACCAGGTGACTCCGTGCAGGGAGAGCGGACCCACCCAGACATTCATGGACCTTCCCGCTGCCTTGAGCACCCGGCTGGACGTCCAAGCCGCGACCTCGGACATCCGGCTTGGATGTCCAGCTACGTGGGCTGAAAGTGGAGGCTGCTGCTGCTCATGCATTCTAGAGTGGGAGATGCGTGAGTGAGTGAATGAGAGAAAGAGTGTGTGCACTGTGCATGCGAGCATGTGAGAGTGTGTGCGAGAATGAATACATGTGTGTATATAAGAGAGAGTGGACAAAGTTTGTGTGCAGCCCTCCTCCCCCCACTAATCTAGGACAATCTCAGGGTGACTGGAAATCTCAAATTCCCAAATATGGAGAACAGGGAATTTTTTTTTATCCTTGAGTTTTAATTATTATTGGGTGTTATTCAATGTATGTACTGGAAACTTTTTTAAAATGTTAGTTTATGTTTATGTTTGTCTATTTATACTTAATGGTCTCTTTATTCTCTATTTGCTGAGCACCTGTTTGTGTTCTACATATGCGACTAAGGTGAGGTATTTTGCTAGCATGTAATTTCTGTGTGGATATCTATAGCAGTCTAGCTTGTTCTAATCCCTAATAGGAGGTGTACAGGTGTTTTAGGACCTGGTGTAATATTTGTAGTGTTGCCTTTTCATAGGCAGGGTTGTTGCTGTTTGATTGCTGACAGTTAGTGCTGTTTTGGTATCAGGGCCAATGCACGGGTGTTAGGCACCCTAGGTGAACCTTCTGCCTTGAGTCCCCGGTCCCAACCTCATTCACTGAGCCACCGCTCATAGGCTGCTGAGTATTTGTTTTTCTCAGCTGCGAGCAGGATGGACACTGCTCACAGCCAGCCGATTCTGTGCTTCTCTGGGCCGCGAGCAGCCCACCAAGTCTCTACTCCTCTCGGCCGCAAGTGGGATAGTCCCCGCTTGCGGCCTCACATGGCTACTCTTCGCCACCCCCTAATGGTTAGTGCCCTAGGCGATTGCCTAGTTTGCCTAATGGAATGCACTGGCCCTGTTTGGTATTATATAGAAAGTTTATTATACTGTAATTGTAATTCGATTTACTCATGGCTTTCTAAGGACCATGTGCACACACACAATGCATTACAATAGGCCTAATACCATAGAGGTCCAACTCTCCTTTTTGCACCTTTTCTGGTTTGCATCATAGCAGAGCATGCAAATGAAGTAGGCATGTTGTGATATTTTTACCAGAAGGCTATACATTGAATGCTTTTATTTCCATGTACAATCTGTTGTTATAAATCAATAATTTTTAATTGAGTTGGGGGGGGGGGGGGGGGGGGAACTGTCACTAGGGCACAAGGCTGTAAGGTTGGCTTAGGGCTCCTGATACTCTATGGCCACCCACCCTAGACCCTTTCAGTCCAAGCCAGACACAGCTCGGTCTGTCCCCTGCAGGAGGGCCGACGTCTCGCGCTCTGCTTTCCCTTGCTTGTCTCCTCCTCCTTCTCTCTCTCTCTCCCTCTGTTTTGATTGTTTGTTGTTTTTTTTTCCATCACTCCCCCCCCCCCCCTTTTCCCCCGCTCGTTCCCTCAGTTGGGACGGATCATGGACGCGTTGAAGTCGGCCGGCAGAGCCATCTTGCGGAGTCCAAGCATCGCCCGGCACAGCCTGGGCGGCTGCCGGCACCAGAGTGAGTGGCGGCGGGCGGGCTCCGAGCTGGGTGTGTCCGGGAAGGGTGGGGGGAAGGTGAGGGGGGATCCGCCCGCTCGAGCCTGGGGCTCTCCGGCTGAGCCGGAGCTCCCGTGATTCGCTTCTCCGGCGATCCCGCCGGTGGAGCGGGGGACCGGCCGGAGCTCGGCGATCGCGCACGCCGGGTCTCGGGGCTCCAGCACCTGAGTTGCAGGTGCGCTGCCCGGAGGTCGGAGGAGAGGTGAAGGCAAGGGGCGCGGGATTTCTCTTCTGGAAATCACGTGCGGGAAAGGGAACCGTAGAAGGAGGGAGACAATAGGGCGCTTAGCAGTATTATGATTGTGTCCGTCCGAAGAGGGAGTTTTCCCCCCTGAGCAGTGGCTGCTCTCTGCAGCCCTCCAGCGAGAAGTATTTCCTGGGGCAGGAGATGGAGGCGGTGTTGGGGGAAAGGGTAGCATGGGCTAGGGGCGGCGAAGGAGGGGGTGGGTTAAGTGTGTTTCTGAGCTGTACCGATATTTCAGGGGTGTAAAGCTGATGGGTTACGTTGTACCATGTGGTACCCTGATATTATTTCAGTGACTGCTCTCTTTAAATCGTGGTGATTGTCACATTTTATGTTTATAGATCGTTCCACGCTGCCATGCTAAAGTGTAGGTAACATTTCAGGCTATTAAAGTGCACCTGACGAGTTCCTTCTGTAACCTGATGTTAGGGGAGGTGTGAAAAGACACCAGTGAAGCTAAAAGTGCTGTTTTCCCCAAGGTGGCTAGCTTCAAACATTGTCTCCTATAAATGGTTTGTATTGTAATAATAAAAAAAAAAATGGTGATGTTTGACAGTAGTTGTTGTTGTTTCAGACCATTAATGTTACTTAGCTCTGGTTAGTGTTAACACTCAGTCAGGCCAATGCAATATCAGCATGCGTTAAAGTGGCGCTCATGATTGAGCGTCTTCTCTCTTAACATGTGCCAATCCACCTCTCCCAGGCACCCGATTTAATATTTAATTGAGTTGTCATGGTATAAAGGAGGTGCTAGGGAAAATCTTTCAACCCTAGCACCACCTCGGCATCGGGCACTAAGGAAAAGGTGGCTGTCTGCGGGTTAGGAAAACAGATGTTGAGTTTTACGAGCGTCAATTTACCTAAATTGTGCAAAGCTACAGGTTAAGAAAATGGATGCACATTAATTCAGCATCCATTTTCCTAACCTGACCGCCGGCTACACTTTTTCAAAATTTTTCTTTTTACGGTTCTCCTTTATCGGTTCCTCAGTCGGAGAAACTAGAGAAAAGCAGTATTTTCTGCTTTTATATATACTTTTGGGTCTTCTTGAGAATTAATGCTTGCTCTGGGGCAGGCGTTAATTTTTGAGAGCAAAAATGTGTGCGTTGGTGCACTTCTTTTTTTTTGCATCTGGAGGTAATAGCTAATAGCTGCATCAAAGTGAATTTACATGTGATGAGCACTATTATCTTCACACTGGTTTGGACATGAATGCACTAATCCCCGTATTGCATGAGGGGTTTTGGACACATGTCCAGGTGCCTGTCTAGCCGTGTGCTCAGCCAAGCGCACTATTTTACATCGGCCTGAATGTGTAGCCTACCTAAAAAAAAATGTAAATGAGATGCTTTTTCTTTGCCTTAGTAAAGCAGAGTTGCTTACCTGTAACAGGTGTTCTCCTAGGACAGCAGGATGTCAATCCTCACACATGGGTGACATCATCAGATGGAGTCCGGCACGGAAAACATGTCAAATTTTCTAGAAACTTTGGCACACTGAGCATACTACTATCCACGCGTTCACGCGGAGTCCCCCTTCAGTCTTGTAACATAGAATTATGAAAAAATAAAACAGTAAACAGAGAAGAAACCCAGCTCTGCGGGATGGCAAGTGGGTTTCATGAGGACTAACATCCTGCTGTCCTAGGAGAACATCTGTTACAGGTAAGCAACTCTGCTTTCTTCTAGGACAAGGAGGATAGCAGTCCTCACAAATGGGTGAATACCAAGCTACAGGCTGTTCGCGAATACAAGCAAGACCAACATGCACCCAACCAGGTGCCAACGGGCACAACAACAGAGGTGCTGCTGGGAACAGAGGGAGACAGCCTGAACCCAAAAAAAAAAAAGGGCCCTAGGCAGGAAGAGTTGGGTTTTACAGCTGGAAGAAATTTCGAAGGACAGACTGGCTGAAGCTGCTATCATGTCGGCCATCCCTGTCCAAGTAGTAGTGAGCAGCGAAAGTGTGGGGGGAACTCCATATCACTACCTTGCAGATCTTAGAGATGGGATCCGCCCTCAGGTGGGCCATCAAAGCCGCCATGGCTCTGACAGAATGAGCCTTGACGTGGCCCCCAAGCTGCAGTCCCGCTTGCGTATAGCAGCAGGAGATGCAATCTGCCAGCCAGTTAGACAGGGTTTGCTTGGCAACCGCAACTCCCAATCTGTTTTTATCAAATAAGATGAAGAGTTGTATGGACTGCCTGTGGCCTGCTGTCCGCTCCAGGTAGAAGGCCAAGACTCTCTTGCAATCCCAGCTGTGCAATGTCTGTTCGCCCTGGTGTGAATAAGGCCTGGGAAAAAGGTGGGCAGGACGAATAACGGGTTCAGATGGAAATCCATCATCACCTTAGGCAGGAATTTAGGGTATGTACAGAGAACCACCTTGTCATGAAAGAACATTGTATATGATGGATACGTCACCAACTCCTGAAGCTCACTAACCCTGCGCGCCGAAGTAACCGCGACCAGGAACATGACCTTCCAGGTCAGGTACTTCAGGTCTTAGGTGTGCAGTGGTTCGAAAGGATCCTTCATGAGTTGAGCCAATGCCACATTAAGGTCCCAGGACACAGCAGGGGGACAAAGAGGGTGCTTTAATTGAAGCAGACCATGCATAATGGGTTGCACAGAGATGGGCAAACCATCTACCCCCTGATGGTAGGCACCAATGGCACTCGGGTGTACCCTGACTGAGTTGGTTTTTAAGTCAGCATCAGACAGGTGCAGCAGATAGTCAAGCAGTTTCGGTGTAGAGCAGGAGAACGGATCCAACCCGTGACTGTTACACCACACAGCAAATCTCCTCCACTTCAGGCCATAAGATTTCCTGGTGGAAGGCTTCCTGGAGGATACCAGGATCTGAGAAACATCCTCCAACAGGTCAAGGGGCTGCAAGATCAGCTTCTCAACATCCAGGCCATTAGGGACAACATCCTGGGGTTGGGATGGCACAGACTTCTCTGATCCTGCATAACAAGGTCTGGGGAGGTTCCCAGACTGATTGAAAGATCCCGCAGGAGCGGGAACCAAATCTGCCTTGGCCAATGAGGGGCTATAAGGATCATGGTTCCCTTGTCCTGCTGGAGTTTCAGGAGAGTCATCATCACCAGAGGAAGCAGAGAATACACTTACAGGAGACCCCTGCCCCGATGGCAGGCAAAGGCATCTGTGACTGTACAGGGAGTAGAATTGTGTCACCTTGCTGTTGCAGGGGGAGGCAAAGAGATCCAAGTCTGGGGTTCCCCAGAGGCAGAAGATTCGGTTCACCACCACCAGATTCAGGGCCCACTCGTGAGGTCGGAAGGCCCGACTGAAGTAGTCCGCCAACATATTCTCCATCCCTGCAAGGTATGTGGCTCAAAACAGCATACCCTGAGACCAAGCCCATGACCAAATCTGAACCATTTTCTTACACAGGAGGAATGATTCCGTACCTCCCTGTTTGTTGATGTACCACATTGGCACCTGGTTGTCAGTCTGGATGAAGACCGCCTTGTTGGACAAGCAATCCTGGAATGCCCAAAGTGCAAAACGAATAGCTCGAAGCTCCAGGAAGTTGATCTGGTATTGAGCTTCCTGAGCAGACCACAGGCCCTGCGTGCAGAGGCCTTCCACATAGGCGCCCCACTCCAGGGTTGACGTATCCATGGTGAGTACAATCTGGGAAGGAGGAGACTGGAAAGGAACCCAGTGTTCCAAACTGGGCAGGCTCTCTCACCAAGACAAAGAGGCCTGGAGCAGTGGAGTAATGCGAATGTGCATGTAGAGGTCCTGGATGGCTTGCTGCCATTGAGTCCCGCACATATGCAAGCGAGCCAAAGGTATAACATGGACCGTAGCTGCCATTTGACCCAGAAGGAGCATGAGGCGAGCGTAAACCTGCCGGCACTGGCGAACCAGACCCGTGAGGGTTGCCAGTACAAGCACCGGATTGCAGAGCAAAGAAGGTCTGGCCTGAGCCGTGTCTAGCCGGGCACTGATGAAGCACAACTACAGCGACGGGGTCAAATGGGACTTCCACTAATTGATGACAAACCCGACAGGCTCCAACTCCCAAAGGGTCAAGTGCAAAGACTGAATCACTTCCATCTGGGAGTCACTCTTGACCAGCCAGTCGTACAAGTAGGGAAACACCTGCAGCCCTAGACGACGGAGGTGCACTCCCACCACTGCCAAGCACTTGGTGAAGACATGGGGGGCCGAGGCTAGGCCGATCAGCAACACCTTGTATTGGAAATGCCTCTCGCCCACGACAAACCGAAGATACTTCCTGTGGCTGAGGAAGATTTCGATGTGGGTGTATGTGTCCTTGAGATCAAGGGAGCAAAACCAGTCCCCCTCCTTGCAGGAGAGGATTGGGGTTCAAAGCTCTCAGGTCCAGAATAGGGCGGAGTCCCCCTGTTCTCTTTGGAATCAGGAAATAGCGAGAATAGAACCCCCCTCCCTTCTGCCGCAACGGGATGGGTTCGTCTGCTCCGGCTGTTATGAGGGCGGAGAGCTCTGTCAAGATGATTTCCTGATGCGAGGACCAACCTCAAGAGGGGCATGGGGAAGTGTCCATGGGAACACCCAGAAAGTTGAGTCGATACCCTTGATGAACTACGGAGAGGACCCAACAGTCCAAGGTGACACCGGGCCAGTGGTCCACAAAGAACTGTAGCTGGCTTCCATCCAGAGGGCTTGGCGTCGAGAGTACAGTCGATTGGCTTATGCTCCCCCATAGCCAGTCAAAATCCTGTAGTGGGACTTGGCTGGGGTGCCGGCTGAGGCCTGGGGGTCTGCTGCTGTCTAGAGAGGCCCCTAGAACTCACCCATTGAGCAAGAGAGGCTGGAGGGTAATATTTCCTCTGGTGGTAAAAGGACTTCCGCAAGACCTGTTACGAGGATTTCCTGGCAGAGGGTGGAGTGTCCGATGTACTAGCCGATAAATGCTAGAGGGTCTCATGGTGATCCTTCAGCCAAGCCACAGCATCTCTGACTTTGTCACCGAAAAGGTTCTCGCCAGTGCACGGGAGGTCCACGAGCTTCTCCTGGACCTCTGGCTGGAGATCCGAGGCTCGGAGCCAGGCCATTCTGCCACCCTAGCAGATGTTTCGAATATGTCATAGGTGCTCATACATCATGCTTGTCGTAAGAGAATCCTTGACTTATTACATTAACTTTCAAGGACGAAAAAGTCTAAGTTTGATTTTCATATTCATTGGACTACTTAAAAATTTGTACTTTGGAAATTTGATTTGCAAAGCTTTAAATTTTACTGAGCCTCTGGTTATAATGTTAAGTTGCACATTTTTTTCATTTTGTTATCTTTTCTGGAAGTTGTTTTTTATTTTTGGGGGATTTTTATTTTTGTATTTTGTCTTTTTTTTTTTGTTTTATTTGTGACATTTTTTATATTACTTTTAATATTTTAGTGCATTTATTTTAGTATATATTGCCCAGAGCTTCCAGAAATTGGGCTTCTTATAAATTTAAGTTATAAATAAATAAATATTATGGGGTAATTTTCCAAAGGATTTAAATGTGTAAATATAACTATTATTGTAGCAATTTTCAAAAGCCATTTACGTGCGTAAAGTGCACTTATGCAGGTAAATTCTATGGATAATTCAATGGCAAATCTGTAGCAATTTATAAAACCCCACTTACATGGTAAAGTGCATTTACACCTTTAAAACCCAGGCCCTTAGTGTACTGTGTGAACTGGGGGGGGGGGGGGGGGGGGGGAGGGACAAGTGGGGTGCATTCAGTATAGATGTGCTCTATACAAATACAGTATACGTCTACTGAGTTTGTGGTCTGTTATTTAGAGTCACCTTTCTTGTCTTTCTCTGCCCCTGTAATTACATTCACTCTCTCTTATTTATTTAATTCTGATTTGCTAGCCACTTTACCCAAAAGCTTAAAACAACTAACAAATCCCTGCCTATGCCGCCTTCCTCGCTTCACTCCTCCATCTCTCATTATTCATTCTGTGTTATTTTTCTCCATTTCACTCCGAGTATCACTCCGAGTATCCCTACCCCTCAATTGTCTTTTTTTTTCATCTAGACGTTTGCCCTCTCCTTCTGCCATCTCGAGATCTACTCTTGTAATATTCTGCCCCTGTAGCCATTCTTCTCTTGCTGAAGTCCCGATTTAGTTTCTCGGGGCCTCTGGAAGTTCAGATTTTCCCACTGCACTAATTACAGCATGTTATTTGCTTAGCTGATGTCACATCTGACATCCATACAGCAGCTTCAGTTCCCAGAATAAGCACATGCCTCAGGCTCTCTTTGCTCCATCGTGCTCAGGACACTGGGGCATTCTCAGCACACAGAACAGGTGCCACTCTTGTTCTGCCCTCTCATTTTTACATGTCTGTTAGCCCTATTTAGATGACAGTTCTCAAAGACCATCCCGCATGGGCTAAATGTTCACACATTGTTCCATAATGCATAGACTTTTATCCACTCCGAGCAGAGGAATACCTAGGGGTGTAATTAGGGCAGAGAATAAAACAACTCTCCTAGTTTTGCATTTTCAGAACCTTGCACATTGCTTTTCAAGGAAAGAAGTATATGCAGAAAACAGATGTGCAGATCTCTGTGGATACTTTTTCCCTAGGAAATTTTCAAAGAGGAAATGTGCATATACTTTCCCATTGAGAACTGGTGCATAGTCCATGGGTAGAAGTGCCCACCATGGACATAGTATCAAAACACACAGTTGTGAACATTGTCCCCCCCGAATGTACTCATTTCTCCCATAGTTAAAAAGAGAAGAGATATTTCCTGAGGCAAGTTTAAGGTACAAAATAGTGGCTATGGAAAAAAAAATCTTTCCATGCCTGGACATTTTAAATTCTCAAATAGGAACAGGTTAGGCAGTTTGAGCAAGCAACATTGTTGAGAATGGGGGGTTAGCTGTCATGGTCTGGCAGGCTGGAGTCAGGGAGTACCCCTGCAGATGCAGTACAGGACCACAAGGCAGGACCGGAGCTGGTCTTCTGCCTAACTAGTCCCCTCCCCCTCAGGTTGAGCGCTTGGGTTCTGGAGGCTGATAGGACTTGTCTCCTGCTGAACATCTTAGCTGGAATCAGACACATGCTGGGAGTTGGGTCCAGGTACTGGCTGGGCTGGAGACAAGGCTGGAGTTGAGGGCAAGGCCAGGACCAGAGGCAAGGGCAAGGCCTGGGAAATAGTCAAGGGGCTGAAGTGGACTGGGCTGGGCAGGGCAAGGATCAAAGAAGGAGGGGACTGAATAAGGACGAGACTGAACAAGAGTTGGTTAAGGACAAGACTGGACTGAACAAGAACTGGATACAACTGGAAACAAAGCCAAACAGGGCATGAAACTGGGCAAGACAATCCTAGTAGGCCTGGAGGCTGAAAAGTAAGAAAGAAAAGTCCAGGAGAGCACAGAGCATGGCAGGGACCCCGGAGAAGGACCGTCGCTAGTTAACAAGAAACTGGAGGGGAGTGGAATGGATGAAACTCTGTTTACGGAAGAGAATGTATGGGAAGAGCTAGGAAAACTGAAAGTGGACAAAGCCATGGGGCCTGAAGGTTCATCCAGGATACTGAGGGAGCTCAGAGATGTGCTGGCGGCTCCCCTGCGTGACCTGTTCAATAGATCCCCGGAAACGGGAGTGATGCTGAGTGACTGGAGAAGAGCGGCGGTAGTCCTTCTTCAAAAGAGTGGGAGCAGAGAGGAGGCTGGAAACTACAGGCCAGTTAGCCTCACCTCGGTGGTGGGAAAAGTATTGGAGTCGCAGCTGAAGGAAAGAATAGTGAACTATCTACATGCAGCAGAATTGCTGGACCAGAGGCAGCATTGTTTCACCAAGGGAAGGTCCTGTCAGACGAATCTGATCAACTTTTTTGATTGGGTGACTAAGGAATTGGATCGAGGAAGAGCGCTTGATGTCATCTACTTGGATTTTAGCAAAGCTTTTAATACGGTCCCACACAGGAGGCTTGTGAATAAAATGAGAAGCTTAGGAGTGAGTGCCAAGGTGGTGGCCTGGATAGCAAACTGGTTGAAGGACAGAAGGCAATGTGTGATGGTAAATGGAACTTACTCGGAAGAGAGAGCAGTGATGAGCGGAGTGCCGCAAGGGTCGGTGTTGGGACTGGTCCTGTTCAATATCTTTGTGAGCGACATCGCAGATGGGATAGAAGGTAAGATTTGTCTATTTGCGGATGATACCAAGATTTGCAACAGAGTGGACACACCGTAAGGAGTGGAGAGAATGAGATGGGATTTAAGGAAGCTGGAAGATTGGTCAAAGATATGGCAGCTGACATTCATTGCCAAGAAATGCAGAGTCATGCATATGGGGTGTGGAGATCCAAAAGAAATGTATTCGATGAGGGGGTGAAGGATTGATGTGAATGGAGCAGGAGAGAGACCTTGGGGTGATAGTGTCTAACGATCTGAAGTCGGCAAAACAATGTGCCAAGGCAATAGCTAAAGCCAGAAGAATGCTGGGCTGCATAGAGAGAGGAATATCGAGTAAGAAAAGGGAAGTGATTATCCCCTTGAACAGGTCCTTGGTGAGGCCCCTCCTGTAGTACTGTGCTCAGTTCTGGAGACTGTATCTCCGAAGAGACAGAGACAGGATGGAGGCGGTCCAGAGAAGGGTGACCAAAAAGGTGGATGGTCTTCATCGAATGACTTATGAGGAGAGATTGAGAAATCTAAATATGTATAACCTGGAGGAAAGGAGGAGCAGGGGTGACATGATACAGACTTTCAGATACTTGAAAGGTTTTAATGATCCAAAGTCAACGACAAACCTTTTCCATTGGAAACAAATCAGCAGAACCAAGGGTCACGATTTAAAACTCCAGGGAGGAAGACTCAGAACAAATGTCAGGAAGTATTTCTTCATGGAGAGGTTGGTGGATGCCTGGAACGCCCTTCCGGAGAAGTGGTGAAGACCAAAACTATGAAGGATTTCAAAGGGGCATGGGATAAACACTGTGGATCCATAAACACTAGAGGATGGGAATGAAGAGAAGAGCCATGGGGGTGGCTTGCGGGAATGACAGCTACTACCTGGTGATTAATACCCTTATTCAATAAACATATGTTATGGGCGTCTAGTTTTAGTGGACCCTTGGGCTGACCTGCTGGAGACTGGGAAAGATGGACAATGTCTCTAGTGTATAGCAGGCCGGGAGGCAGATGTTCAGGTAGGTCGTAGATGCTCTTCACCCTAGAAGCTGGTGCTCCCCCGGGAGGAGCCCGTAGGAGCCCAACCGCTGGGACTTAGGTGGCTTCACCCTTGGAAGCCGAAGCCCCCCCGGGAGGAGCCCGTAGGGGCCCGGCCGCTGGGACTTAGGCGGGTTGTGGAACAGGACAGGTAACTGGAACCAGACTAGAACAATAGAGACACTGTAACTAGGCTTGGGTTCTGGAACCAGGCAGGAACTGTAGCAAGACTCAGGTACTGGAACCAGGCAGGAACTGAAGCAGGACTCGGGTACTGGAACCAGGCAGGAACTGTAACAGGACTCGGGTACTGGAACCAGGCAGGAACTATAGCAGGTAAACAGGGACTAAGCAGGTACTGTGGCTGGTTAGCAGGAACCAAGCAGGTACTGTAGCAGGCAGGCAGGAACCAAGCAGGTACTGTAGCAGGAACGGAGCGACGAAGCAAGGTGAGTCACTCCGGGGCACAGCGCAGGCGGGAACCAGGAGGTAAACCCGTTGCAAGGCAAAGGCTAGATGGCCGTGGCCGGTTTATCAAGGCCGCGGCGTCTGACATCAGGAATTGGGCGGAGTCACCACTGGCGGGAAACGGCCTCGAAAAGCGCCCAAGTGGCGCACGTGCCTAGGAGCAGGGCGTCCATGGGAGACCTCGCAGCGGCACAGCCCCAGCGGGGACGCCGCCAAACAAGCCGCAAACTAGGCCCTCGGAAGCGGGAGCAGGTCCGGGAGCGGTGCTCGCGGCCAGAACCACAACAACATACACACGGTTAATGTGACTTCAACATTGCTGTATGCTTCAATTCAAGAGGAAATGTGGAAAAAAGGAATTGCATTCACAAATAAGCGGGAGAGTAGCTTGCTTGTTGCGGCAGTTACTACCCCAAACCAAGTAACCTGATACTTCACTTTCAATGCATGTCCAGTGTAGATCTCTGCTTCAATAGCAGGGGGAATGAAGATAAGAGGATTTACAATCAGACAACAACCAACAAGGACTGAATTGCATAGTCTAGGTAAACAAATAAGCGTGGGTGTAGCTTGCTTGTTGCGGCGGTTACTACCCCGAATCAATTAAGCCTGATACTTCACTTGGAATACATATCCAGCACAGCTCACTGCTTCAACGGCAGGGGGATGAAGAAAAGATGATTTATAGTCAGACAACAACCAACAAGGACTGAATTGCACAGGCTGGGTAAACAAATAAGAGTGGGAATAGCTTGCTTATTGTGGCAATTACCACCGCTAACCAATTAAGCTTGATACTTTACTTTGATGCAGCTCCAGCACTGCTCTCTACATCGATGGCAGGGGTGGAAGGTAATTAGAACCAAAAAGTTACAAATAAGGGCCAAGAGTAACAGATAAGTATGAGAAAAATAAGTGCGAAAGCTTGCTGGGCAGACTGGATGGGCCGTTTGGTCTTCTTCTGCCATCATTTCTATGTTTCTATGTTTCAGGGAGGCCTGAGAGGCTGCAGTGCAAGGCCAGAAGGCCTGGAAGGGCCCAGAGCAAGGTATGAGGCCTGAGTTAGCCATAAGGCATGGCAAAAGGCCCGGATAGGCCACAAGGCATGGCAGGAGACCTAGGTAGGCTGCAGGAGAAGGTAGAATAGAAAGAAGGAGATGGCCAGGTCAAGGAGTCGAGGTGACTCAATGAAAAGGTCCTGAGGTTCTGGACAGCCTGAGTTAAGTAGGCCTGTGGCTGAGGCATCAGGTAATCAGTAAAGTGGTGACTTGTGCAGCTGGAAGTGGGGGCTTGCTGTGGACCCTTGGTGAAGGGGAGGATGTGTAAGAGATGAAACTGGCACAGGGACGCTGCATAGCAGGCAAAACTGTGACATTAGCATAGTCTCCAGCAAATGATGTGTGTTCTTGGCTATCTTTTAATGATGTCCAAATTACCATTGTAAAGCAAGCGAGGTTTTTAAGGGTTCAGATTGACGCTACTCTGTTGTTAAATCTGCCTTTTTTAAACTCCGGATGCTGTGACTTCTTAAACATATCTTAAACATTTTCGATCTAAAAAAAGTCATTCATGCTTTAGTTGCAAGTACTCTTGATTATTGTAACTTCTTATATATTGGCTTATCACAAATGACACTGAGAGCCCTTCAGTTAATGCTAAAGCCACAGTCCCTGTCGTAGCAGGGGCTCATTCTCCGGAGCACATTGCTCCAATTTTATTTAAGGCGCATTGGTTGCCTATGGTTTGGCGAATAAAGCTTAGATTTTTAATGTTAGTTTTCAACGCAATGCATGAACTGGCTCCTCAAATGTTTTAATACTGTTTTAAATCAGCCATCACGACTTTTGAGGTCTTCTTATCGAAATCTATTGGACATTCCATCTTTTAAACAGATTGGGCTGAATGACTCTTGGAACTGCCTGTTTTTGTGTAGCCGGCCCTAAGTTTTGGAATGCAGTACCTGACTCCTTCATGGTCTGACCCAGCATGGCAATTTCCTATGTTCTTATATTCTTATGGCTGAATCATTTTTGTTAATATTTTGTAAATCATTAAAGGCTCATTTCTTTGCTGTGATTTGGACAATGCAAGAGACATCAGATGGAGTTAAGATAGCTCTGGTCTAAATTATTTTATGTCAAAAAATGTCTTTTTCAATATTTTTATTGGCTGGAGACGTATGAAAATATTAAAATCGCCCGACTCAGGCCGAGTTTCACCACATCCCAGTGGCTGCCTCAGAGGCTCACAAGTAATTTGCCAAATCAAAGCAAATTTGAAATTATTCTATAAGAAACTGAACATGATCCACAGCACAGGAGTATCTTAATTGAGAAAAAGAAGCTCCTTAAACTCTTGATGGCTCCATGTACTTAATGGTGCCTCATACGTTTATGCCGCTGGTCAGTTTCTGTTGTGTTCACCGCTGCCCGTCTCCGCTCCACCCATCTTACCTCGTTGGCGACTCTCTCCGGGGTTGATGGATGGCTAGCTGCTGCGGCGTCTCCACGTCGTCCTCCTCTGGCGCCCCCGGACCGGCTCGACGCTGCAAGCCGCCATGTTGACCAGATGCCTAAGGGCGCGCGCACGCGGCCCGACTGATGTACCGGCGTTGGCGCGAACCTCAGGGGCGTCCCCCTGAGATGACGTCATCAGCTCCAGATATTTAAGGTCTCAGTTTTCGCTAACAAGACGAGTTAGCAAGGGATAAGTTTACCTAGCTTCCTCTAGGTCGCTGTGGATGGGATTCGCTCTCCGCAAACCTAGCTACTCTCCTCTTCGGACTTCACTAGAGGTACCCGCTCCTCGTGGGCCTCGCCTTCTCTTTTTCTTTTCAGGTCGCAGTTCGGAACCGGTACTCGCTCCTCGAGGGCCTACATCCCGGACCAGCTCCTAAATATCACTTCTGCTAAGAAGTCATCGCTGCTTACAACATTAGTGAGTTTCCATCTATCTCTCAGAGCTTTCCCTGGGACCAGGTACTAGCTCCTCGAGGACCTACTGCATTCATCTAGGACTTGTTCCAGAACTCTGCATATCCTATCTACTCGCTTTCTTAGTTTCTCTATAGCTCAACCACCTTGGGATTGCTGTTCCAGTACCTGAGGGATTACAGCCCAGCCGGGCGCTTCCAGCTCACTACTGCCACCTCTGGTGGTTTAATATATTGTCTAATAAAAGAACTAGTGTGCATCTATCTCCTACACTAAGCCTGACCAGTGGTCCCTCTCGAAATCTCCCCAGAGGGAGTGGTCACCTGCCACTGGTCCAAGGATCCACCCACAACTATTCTAAATAATAACAGATTGCTATATCCAGCAACTCCGTTAATAACAGATTGCTATCTCTCAGCTTTAACAACAGAGCTTTAGTAACAGTTTCTGCCATCTCCGTTCAAGATAAAACAATAAGTACATAGAGCCATCAAGAGTTTAGGAGCTTCTTTTTCTCAATTAAGATATGCCTGTGCTGCGGATCATGTTCAGTTTCTTATAGAATAATTTCAAATTTGCTTCGGTTTGGCAAATTACGAGCCCCTGAGGCAGCCACTGGGATGTGGCGAAATTCGGCCTGAGTCGGGTGATTTTAATATTTTCATATGTCTCCAGCCAATAAAAATATTGAAAAAGACATTCTTTGGCATCTATCTTCCTATGTTTGCTCACGGCTTTTCTAGATTGCCTACCTTGTTTTGGACTGTTGGTGCCAAAAACTATTTTGCATATTGTTTTGTATGTTGTTTTGAGGGTTTATGGATGTTATAATTGTTAGCCACCCAGGTGTTTAGATGGCCGGGATATAAGTTTGTTAAATAAATAAATAAATAAATTTAGGACAATTTCCAGAGTTTACATTAAGATTTTGGAATGTCTTTATTTTCCATTAAAATAAAATGCAAAAGGGGCACCCAGGAAGGGACAATTGTAGAAAGAAAAAGGTCCACATTTAGAGACATCTATCCAGATAACTCAGACGTTGTTGCGCCGGAGGTGGACCCTTGGCCTGGTTCAGGATTGGTACAGCCCTCTGGTCGGACCCAGAGAGCGCCTGCCACCAGGAGGCAGAGCACACGAGGAGACAGAGGCTAGCTGGAGCATAACAATCCGGGGTTTCTGCAGGTTGAGCCCTTGGTTACCCGGACCGCCTGGACTTAGGTGGGCCTCAGAGGGTCTCCCGGAGAGGTAGTGGAGAGGTGTGCCCACCACGAGTAAGGGTGCATGGCTGATGCAGATAGGATGGACAGACCTGAACTGGAGACTCCGGAGACCTTAGGGAGGTAATAGTTCAGGAAGGCTCTCCGGGTGGAACAGGCAGCGCCTGTAGGTCTGGTCAGATGAAGGCCACGGTCAGAGTCCAAGCAGGTCGGTCTGATGTCACAGAAGGTTAGAAGAGGGTGTCCGAGTGAAGCGCAAGGGTCAAAGCCAGGGTATCCATCCAGAAGTACTCAGCCAAAGCAGGGGTCAAATCCAAGGTCAGTCCGAGCGTAGTCAAGGCAAGCGAGGAGGGTCAGTTCCAGGTGGCAGTCAACGTGGTCAGGCAGGCAGAGGTCAGTTCCAGGCAGTGGGCAACGTGGTCCAAAGGCAGGCAAAGGTCAGGTCCAGGCAGTGGTCAGTCATAGTCAGGCAAGCAGGGGTCAGTACCAAGAATCAGTTCGAAGGGTACTACCAGGGAACGTGGAGCAGGAACAGGACAAGACGCTGGAAGACACAGATGACCACGGGAACACTGGGACACAGAGACGCTGGAACAAGGAGACACTGGAACAAGAAGACACTGGAACACAGGATCAGGCACAGGAGCAAGGAACAGGCAAACTAGAAACACTGAGGTGTCAACCCGATTGCAGCCCAGCCACGCACATTTTCAAATGCTCCCCATTTCAGCATGTGCCAGGCTTTAAAAATTAGCCCATTAGGGCTCTATTTATTAAGCATTTTCCCCATAGATACAAAATGGAAGAAAACCTTTAGAAAATTATCCTCTTAGTTGGCTAACTATTTAGATGGATAAATAGTTATCTGGCTATGTGGTGGCCATAAACATGGCCAAGTATTGAAACAGCACCACTTAGCTGGATAAGTACAAACTTTTCTGCCTAAGTGGTGCTGAATGTTGGACACCTTAGTTTTCTTCAAAGAGTATGAACATGTCTTATAAATTTTGATTGTTTACTCTCTCTCTCTCTATCCTTCTTTTAGTAATTATTGTACCTTGTTTTGGTACAAAGTGTGGTAAAAGAAACTTTTAACTGAAATTAACCAAAGTTTGGCACATAAGTCTTACAAACCAATGAGAAGGCTTGTCTGCAATACTGGAGTTGGGCACAGAACTGAAAGTTAAAGAAACTGAGAGACAGGCTTTGCTGTTCTTGGTAATGGTGAGACTTTCAGACTCAGAGATGAGGATATAGTTATTTTGGGCCATCCCTGCAAGACCGTCTCACTGACAGCAGGAGAGGGAGAGGGAGAGAGAGATGGGGTGCTGTGCGAAGAAACTGTCATAAACAGAGGGAAGGAAAGGGACCTCACCACGATCCCATTGACTTAGACCATGTGCCAAATCGGCTTTAAAGATTCCAGAACTGATTATCTTAAAAAAAAAACAAAAACAAAAAAAAACCACCCCCAGGTCTCAGAGAGAAAAAATGCTATCTGCCTGATTGTGTTGCTAAGATACTGATGAGCTTTATAACAGTGCATCTTTGATCCTTCCCAAGAGAGGAGGAGAAAGGAGCATATATAAATAACTAACCACACAACCTGAATCAGTTAAGCTTTTTTAGTTTTTAGTACAGTCCTTATCATGGAATGCAATCTGTGAAATGAAGGGAGGGAAAATTATGATCCTTTCTATGAACTAATATAAAAGATAATGTAAAAAGTAACATAACCACTCCTGGAGTTTAGAAATTAGGAACCAAAAACACAGTTTGCTCGAGTCTAGACTATGTCTTCCTCTGTGTTACATTCATTCTCATCATCATCTTCGTTCTCAAGAGGAATGCCTTTTATTAATACTTGAGTGGTTCATTTATTTCCTAGTCTTGTTGAGTAACTGGAATTTCAGCTCAGCATGAAATTATTTTACTTTGCTTATTCTCTTCTGTTTCATCATTGCATGTTCAATCAGGTACTTGAAAAGAAACATGAAAAACAAATGTTTCTCAATATTGTAGATTAAAAAAAATCTTACTCACCTTAAGTATGCTTATTATAAAATACAACAACCAGCATAACAGTATAGTGCAGTGTTTAACAATTTACATTTGGTTTATTGGTGATTAATTAATTTTGGTCTGGCTCACTTTCCGCAGCAGTGTCAAAATGCAATCATCAAGGGCCACAAACTAGGATATCCCTAATAAATAGGCGAAAAGAGAGATGAGCATGCTCTGCATCAGTTGTATGCAAAGGTATGTCCTGCATATCCAGAACACTAAAACCCATCACAGTTTAGCATCAGTTGACATCTTTGTTGGCAGTCTCAATTAGACCAACATTAAACAGACAAGGAAACTGAAACCCCTAAATATGGCCCTTTTGTGATGGGTTTTAATGTTCTGGATGCCTGTCTACAGGAAATGGGACAATGAGACTTTCAGATAATAATCGTTTTTTGTCAGTACTGATCTGAGCCTAACATGGTTTCTCCTGTTTCACAGCTTCACTGTGCCCTAAGTCTGCTGACTATGATACCTCTGTACCAGCAGAGGCCTCCAGTGAGCTCTATTCAGAGCTATCCAAGCTATCTCCTCACTAACCTTCTGACTCAGCCTATGGTGCAGCTTCCTCTCCATTAGGGAACCTCAGCAAACTTCATCTCCAACCTTGCCAAGCTTCTAACTGCTAGTACTATACCCAAGCTCCAGCTCTATGTAACCCAGCCTTGCCCATATACCTTTGCCTCTTCATGGAGTCACTCTTGGCTCTCTGACCTGGTTGTTGCTTCCTTGCTTTATGCCTTGTAGCCTCCAGGCATTCTTTCCTTGTGACCTGTTCAGGCCTCTCGCTATAGCCTAGTGGCCTGTGAGCCTCCAACATTGTTGCCTTCAGGCATAGGAATTCTTTGTTCTGTGTTGTCTTGCCTTGTCCTGGTCTTTCTTGTCCAGTCCTGGCTGTATTTGATCTTGCCATGCCTAGTCTAGTCCTGTCCTTGGTATTCTTTCCGATACTTGTCAGTATCTTGTCTTGTCCCAGCCTATATCTAGTTCCAGTCCCAGTTCAGTATCCTGCCTTGCCTAAGTCTCTCCCAGTCCATGCTCAGTACACTGCCTTGTCTCTGTCTGTACTCACCCCAGCCCCAGTATCCAGTCCAACCTATCCAAGCCTTGCCTTGTCTTGTCCAGCCTTAATACAGCCTGCTCCACCATGCTCCTGTCGTAACTAGACTCACTATGATGTACTGCCATCGCAAAGACCCACTGGCCCTCAGATCCCAAGGGCTTAACCTGCGGGGGAGGGGGATGACTAGGCAGAAGACTGGCCTTAGCCCTGCCTAGCATTCAGCCTTGCAGTCCTGTACAACTCCTGGGGTGGTGTACCCTGATCCATGCACTTGTGACAGAGCCAGGTTTGAATTGGAGAACAACTAGTAATAATCAAAAGGTGTAAGGTTCTGTAAACCTGTACTAATCCACTGAAGCATTCAGTCAGTCCCCTGTCAGTGAAGAAACCAAACCCTTGTTCAGCATTTACTAACAGGGAAGCAACCTGTTCAGTACTGAGTACAAGAGGAAAGGCAAGATAGAAGACATACTGTTGTGTTCCGTGCCCGCAGCTGTTCGCGGGCGCAGCCCCCTACCTTGTCTCCTGACCGGAGTCACCACGGCGTCGGGGCCGACTGCCCTGCGCCAGGCTCGGCACCCCCGTGTGGCGACGCGGGCCTCCGGGCTGGCCGCTGGGACCAGAGCCGTTCCTGCTCCTCCCTCGCGGCCGCCACTGCTCTCCTCCGCGGCCCGGATCCAAGATGGCCGCCACCATCCTTAGGCGCGAGGCCACGCCTCTTTGCTAGATTTAAAAGGACCTCGTCCCTTTAATTGGCTGCAGCTGATTCCTATCCACAGGGCCAGAGGAAGTATAAAAGGAGACTTCCTCTGACCATTCCTTGACTTGGCAACGTCTCTGGTGAGAGTTGTTAGAGTCTGCTTGCCTCGGTGAGTTCCAGTGTCCGATTCCTTGTTCCAGCGTGTCTTGACTCCTGGTTCTTGACTTTGGTTCGGCTAGCGGTGATTCCTGGTATTGACTTCGGACTGGCAAGCGGTGATTCCTGGTATCGACTTTGGACTGGCAAGTGGTGACTCCTCGGCGTGTGACCTCGGACTGGTAGCGGTGACTCTCTGGCACTCGACCTTGGACTTCCTTTGGACCATCATCTCCAAGGGCCCTCCTAAGTCACAGCGGCCCAGGTCCCTACGGGCTCCTCCTGGGGGGACCGCGGGCTTCCAGGGGTGAAGCTCCAGTCAGCCCTTGCACCGTACATTGCTCCTTGACCTCTCAAAGGTCCACCTAAGTCCCAGTGGTCCGGGTTCCTACGGGCTCCTACCGGGAGGATTGCGGACCACCAGCGGTAAAGACACACCTCTGCTCCCCGACGTCACGACTCTTCGTCCGCCTCCACAGCCACGCCTGTCTACAGTGCCGAGGGTCCACTGGTCACATCTTCGGTTCCTGCCTCGCCACCCGACGGGAGAACCTGTGGACCTTCTGCCAAAGTATACCATCCTCCCATCAGCCCAAGGGTCCACAACCCTGAGCACAACACATATGATAGATATAGGCATTGATTTGTCAACAGGCAACTAGGCCTGTGCTTAGGGTGACAAAATTCTGCGGGCAGCCTACTGGATGAAGATTTGCTGCCTTGCAGCTGAGCTGAATCTCATCAGAGGACAGCCTGCTGCTTCCTGATCCAGGTACTTCCCTCCTAGGCTATGTGTAGGTAACCGGAGAGGAGGGGGTGAGGCTGGAGCAGATAGAGCAGAGCAAAGAAGATCTACTGTGCTCTCTAATCCAGCCCCTCTCTGTCATTCAGAGACATGAAGAAAAGGCATGAAGGGGGGGGGGAGGGGGGGGGAGGTGTGGGGCCAGCAAGGCTGAAGTTTTACTAAGCGCACCTAAGATTCTTGCTGTGGCCCTGCTTCACTCAGTCCAAACATAAACTTACTGTGGGTAAATCTGTGACTCTGCAGTTTTACTTCCAGATTGTCCTTCCCAACCACATTCCTTCCCAGAATGGGACAATGGGACAGTTTTAAATCTTCCTTCTAGGAACTACTGCATTAGTGAGATGGTGGACAACATTTCTTTCCCAAGTTACCATACCATGAATCTGGTGTCTTGATATTCAACTGTCATTCTCCTCTGCTTCCTTTCATGCCTCATAGTACCTCAAGGGTACCTTCTGACCCCTTTTCCCAAACATCTAATGAATATCTGTGGAAGGTCCCTTTACTCCTACTCCTTTTTTCCTCCTGCACACTGGATAGATGTCCAATAATCCTTCCAGATCTCGAGTGGGTGATTGAATCTCTCAGATGGAGAGGTTCAGATGGAACAAAAGCACAAAATCCAAAAGAAAAGGGAGGGTGGGTAGAAAACTTCCTTTCAGAAAAATACCACACTACGCCATCTGTCTTCTCTTCCAAACAGGGAAACTCAGGTAAAGGGAGGGTATACGAGTTCTTCTCCAAACCTAGGCCATGATGCATGAGGCCTGGGATTCCTTCTTAAGCAAAAAAAATCTGGAATGCAAGCAAAGCATTCCTCTCTCTCTGATATTTAGTTAAACATCTAGAAATCCACAAGGGATCCTGACCTTATATAGGAACAGCTAGCAATCCCTCAGCATCCTCACAAGGGACTGCTGTAAAATAAATAGTATGTTCTACTAAAGCTACTGTACCTTCCTGGTCTGGTTAATAAGCTGTACTTTAGTAGGGAACCCAATGGGGCCCTATATTAGTTTGATGTTATTTTTTTGTATTGTTGTGAACCGCTTCAGGTCAAACTTCTTTCTGAGGGAGGCAGCATACAAGTATAATATAACAGGAGGGTGGTGATGTGTTTATATTGTGGCATACACCACCATTGAAATATATTGTTGAGACTGGAGAACATCAAGTGGGAAAACAGAACTACTTTCTTCCAGCCAAAGTGAGCAAGAATAAATTTGCATCTCTTTGCATATACAGCAGTTATGGGCTGAAGGATTCCTTTAGCATGAGAGAACTGCTGAAGAATTTGGTTGGAACCTCCAGTACCCAATCATATTGCAAGTGGTTGTTAGACAGACCATTGCAAAATTATCATTGGACATCACAGGATGTTTTCTGACAGTGTGCGGGATGTCATGGGAAGCAATTTCCTTTTTGCCTGCAGGTAAGGTACACCATAGAAATGTGAAGGCATTACAAGAGAGCCTGCTGGAGAAATGACCTCTTGCAAGTGCGCTGCATGCTTTTAAAGTGTGTGGTAAAATCATACAGACATTCATTTTTGCAAAGGATTACCACCTCTTCATGATCCCAGATTGGAAACTGAAATATTGCTGTCTCGGTGATGTGCACTTATTAGTCCCTTGTCCTTTTTTTTGTTGCTTCAGAGCTTCCTGAGAACTGGACAGACACAAAGGAGACCTTGCAGGAGGGCATGCTTTTTCAACTCAAGTACCTAGGGATGACCCTGGTGGGGAAACCCAAAGGTGAAGATATGGCGGCTGCAGCCATCAAACGCATAATCACTATGGTGAGCCTGCTTTCTGTTATGCTTCTTATACCCTTACCTTGCTCCTGAGTTTTGGGACACCTAGCCATCCTTTTCTCCTCCCCTATCATGGGAAAGCAGTCTGGAGAAAAATAAGAATCAGTGTGAGTGAAAAGTACTAAACACCAATCATAAACTCAGGTATTCAGTTTATCCAAGGTAAATTTCCTTATCATCTTGCCAAACAAGTGGGTTCTACTCTGCCCTTCAGTTGATGGAGACAGAGGACATGCCTTTTTCTCTGTGACTTCATCACTGGATAAAGGCAGATGCAGCCTGGGCCCAGTGATAATATAGCGATTGAATCATCCCCAGTTGGCGAATAGTGGCCTAGTATCTGTTCTTTTTTAAATATCTACTGCCATGACGGGATATATGTGATGGAACCAGGCTGCTGGCACTAACCTTTAAAAAGGAAATAGTGCAGCTTTTAAACTAGATGATGGAAGAATGTTGGGTTCCATATTAGGTGCTACAACCCAAGAAAGAGATCTAGGTGTCATAGTGGATAACACATTGAAATCGTCGGTACAGTGTGCTGCGGCAGTCAAAAAAGCAAACAGAATGTTGGGAATTATTAGAAAGGGAATGGTGAATAAAACGGAAAATGTCATAATGCCTCTGTATCGCTCCATGGTGAGACCGCACCTTGAATACTGTGTACAATTCTGGTCGCCGCAACTCAAAAAAGATATAATTGCGATGGAGAAGGTACAGAGAAGGGCTACCAAAATGATAAGGGGAATGGAACAACTCCCCTATGATGAAAGACTAAAGAGGTTAGGACTTTTCAGCTTGGAGAAGAGACGACTGAGGGGGGATATGATAGAGGTGTTTAAAATCATGAGAGGTCTAGAACGGGTAGATGTGAATCGGTTATTTACTCTTTCGGATAGTAGAAAGACTAGGGGGCACTCCATGAAGTTAGCATGGGGCACATTTAAAACTAATCAGAGAAAGTTCTTTTTTACTCAACGCACAATTAAACTCTGGAATTTGTTGCCAGAGGATGTGGTTAGTGCAGTTAATATAGCTGTGTTTAAAAAAGGATTGGATAAGTTCTTGGAGGAGAAGTCCATTACCTGCTATTAAGTTCACTTAGAGAATAGCCACTGCCATTAGCAATGGTTACATGGAATAGACTTAGTTTTTGGGTACTTGCCAGGTTCTTATGGCCTGGATTGGCCACTGTTGGAAACAGGATGCTGGGCTTGATGGACCCTTGGTCTGACCCAGTATGGCATTTTCTTATGTTCTTAGGTTCTTAAGAAAGTTGACAGACACTCTGAAGCATATGGTTCGGAATGATGAATTTTTGAAGGATATTAAGAGAACAGGGAAAATAGGGCATCCAAATGCCAAAGGGGACCGGATGCCTTTAAGTAAAGTGCAGAAAGATTCCATATTACCCCTGTCAACTGATGAGCAGGTTGTTAATACAAACAAGAATCATACTTTGAAATGTCCATATACAAATGCTAGAAGTCTAAAAATAAGATGGGAATTAGAGGGTATAGCACTGGATGATGAGGTAGATATAATTGGCATCTCGGAGACCTGGTGGAAGGAGGATAACCAATGGGACACTGTGATACCAAGGTAGAAATTATATCGAAATGATAGGATGGATCAAATTGGTGGAGGGATGGTACTATATTTAAAGAGAGCATTGAGTTAAACAGGATAAATGTTCTGCAGGAAACAAAATGCAATGTTGAATCTTTATGGATAGAAATTCCAGGTGAAAATTGGAATAAAAGAGTAATGGGGGGCTTTTTACTTCCACCTGGCCAGAATGAATTAACAGACAATTAAATGCTAAAAGAAATTATGGAAGCTATCAAAATCAGCAGCACAGAAATAATGGGTGATTTCAATTACCCCAGTATGGACTGGGTGAATATTACATCAGAACATTCTAGAGAAGTAAAGTTTCTAAATGAAATAAATGACTGTTTCATGGAGCAGCTGGTACAAGAACCAACAAGAGGGGACACTGTTTATTTAGATTTATATTCTGCTTTTCATACTTTTTTCAGTGCTTCAAAGTGTAGGTATTTACCTATCTCCAGAGGGTTTACAATCTATGGGGGTCATTTATCAAAGTGCTATATGGCGTTTTCACATGCGTTAAGCACCTTTAATGCATGTGAACCCATATTGCATGGCTTTATCAGGGCCTGAGAGAGAGAGAGAAAGACTAGCCATAATGCCCTCATCCTAGGTAGGTATTTATATCTCTATAGGAGGCCCACCTAGTAACTCGAGATGATTTAATAACTGGAGGGAGCACAAAAAAGAAATTTACTACAACAGCATTTAACTTTCAACAAGGTGACTGATAAAATGAGAAAAATGGTTAGGAAAAAACTGAAAGGACCAAGTGTAAAGGTTAAGATTTTACTTCAGGCATGGATGTTTAAAAATACCATCTTGAAAGTGCAGATCAAACGTATTCCATGCATTAGAAAAGGTGGAAAGAAGACTAAACGACTACCAGCATGGTTGAAAAGTAAAGTGAGAGGTTATAATATCTAAAAGAACATCTCTCTAGAAATGGAAAAGGGATCTAAATAAAGAAAACAGCATAAGCACTGGCAAGTCGGATGCAAAGCATTGATAAGGAAGGCAGAGAGTTGAAAAGAAGCTTGCCATGAAGCAAAAGCTCAAAATAAAACCTTTTTTTTTTTTTGTGTTTAAAACATTTTATTAATTTTGCAGAACCAGTATAAGAACCAACTGTGACAAGAACATGTGCACCATAATAAACAGAATACCACATCAGTATTTGGAACTTGAAGTATCACAGTTGTTCGCATATTAAGTCATAAAACAATGTTCTTCACCCCCCATTATTCCATGAAACAACCACCCCCCCCCCCCCCCCCCCCTACCCGGCATTTAGTACCCTCCAAAAGTAATACCAGGGAGACATGATAAGGGCTATGAAACTTCGGATATACAATGGGGCGGACATCAGTAAGAAACACTTCTCAGGAGTAAGCAATACGAACATAGAGGAATAATAGAAAACTAAGCGTCCACTCAGGTGCAGTTGAGGACAGGCCACCCGCTGTCGATTACTGAAGGCTGGCTCTGATTGAGGGACTATCTGAGCGAAGGAACACTGTAAGGTGAAGGAGCACTAGTAATGTGAAGTCACCCGCACACCCGGGAACTACAATGAGGACCAATGTAGGCACTCAGGATAAGCACTTATGAGGCAGGGAGGAAGGTCCAGGTCCTCCGGTGAGAGTCAAGTCGCTTATGTCGAAGGGCCGTGAGAATTAAGGTACATTCGAGGTAAAAAGCCTGGGAGGGAGTCAGTTGGACCACTAGATGATCAAGGGATAAAAGGAGCAGTTAGGGATGATAAAGCCATAGCAGAGAAACTAAATGAATTCTTTGCTTCAATATTCATTGAGGAAGATGTAAGAGATTTGCCCATATCATCACATATATTCTGAAAACAGGGACCCCTATGATGATTTTACTTTTGAACATGTACCAATTATGTGTGTGTATTTACAATTAACGATCTGTTTTGTTAACGTGTATTGACCAGTGTATACTATTTGTCACACTTTTATTTTTGTTGTATTTTCTCTATTTGTGTGTGCCGTTTACTCCGCCCTCTTTGTGTGCTTTTTGCCCAGAGATATAGCCATGCCAGAAAAGCAAGTTTGCTTACCGTAAATGGTGTTTCCGTAGATAGCAGGATGAATTAGCCATGCTGTCATGGGATCTGTCAATCAGGTCCGGGAGGCGGAGCTTGTCAAAGCAGAGATCAGAGCTTTGCTCTCTGCGGCTGCATGTGTGTTCCCGCGCAGGAAAGTAACGGAATCTCCTCAGTCTGTGATTAAGCCTTAGTGTAGTCGAAGACTTGGTGACTGCCAGGGAGGAGGGTGGGTCAGCATGGCTAATTCATCCTGCTATCTACGGAAACACCGTTTACGGTAAGCAAACTTGCTTTTTCCTGTCGATAGCAGGGCTGAATTAGCCATGCTGTCATGGGAGTCCCAAGCTCCCGATCACGTTGTTTTTGATATATATGTTTGTACGTGATCTTTGACAGTGTGGCAGTCACCGTGGACAGGAGGATAGAGATTGCAGGATTGCTTGCCCTATCTTCGCTCCGTGGCTGCTTGTTGATCAAGGCAGTAGTGAGATGTGAAGGTATGGAGCGATGACCATGTAGCTGCCTTGCAAATGTCTATGGGTTGCACATTCTTTAGGTATGCCAATGAGGCTATTACTGCTCTGACTTGGTGAGCTTTCGGCTCTGAATGTAGTTGTAGTTTCTGTTTATGGTAGCAGAATTTGATGCACTGTGCTATCCAGCTGGAGATGGTGCGTTTAGCCACTGGTAATCCAGGTACCTTTGGGTCAAAGGAGACAAAGAGTTGAGAAACACGGGAGTCCGAGTTTGTCCTTTCTTTGTAGTATGCTAAAGCTCTTTTACAATCTAGTGTGTGCAGTAGTTTTTCCCTATCATTTGCATGAGGTTTAGGGGAAAAGGTGGGTAATTCCATGGTTTGATTGGGATGGAATTGGGAAACCACTTTTGGTAGGAAGGATGGGTGAGTTCGGAGAACTACCTTTTGGTGATGAAATTGCAAATATGGAGAATAATGGACCAAGGCCTGTAATTCACTAACTCTTCGTGCTGATGTTACTGCAGCCAAGAATACCACTTTCCATGTGCGGTATTTAATATGTGCCGAGTCCATGGGTTCAAATGGGGAAAGCATGAGCTGTTCCAGAACTATGTTGAGGTTCCATGGACCTGGAGGCTTAGAGATCGGAGGACGAATGTGAGTTAGCCCCTTAATGAAACGAGATAGTAAGAGGTGATTGGATATAGGAATATTGTTAAGTGGTCTATGATATGCCCCTATGGCACTGACATGAACACTGATGGATGATGTTGCTAGACCCGCTGTATATAGGGTATGAAGATAATAAATGAGCAACTCAAGTGAGCAGTCCAATGGTGGTACACCTTTGGAAGTGCACCATGTAGAGTAACGTTTCCATTTATAGCTATAATTTTTCCTCGTTGAGAGTTTCCTGGATTCTAACAAGATGAATTGTGCCGAGGTGGAAACTCCCTGTTCTGTTAGAAGGAGCCTCTCAATCTCCACGCTGTCAAGTGGAGAGATGAGTGTTGCAGGGATACTCGTTCTGCAGGAAAACAGGATGCAAGCCTTTATCTTGCAGATATTGGTTTCAATGACCTGAAACCAATTTGAATGAATCCTGGTGCCAAGCTCTATTCAAGACCCAGACTGGGAGGTGTTTACAATAAACAAAGAAGAACAACAGAAGACAAGAAGAGAATACTTGCATCAAAGTCAGTATGATACAGGAACTTGTTTACATTGGGAGGAGGAACAGGGTTAGAAGAATTCTTAGTTGAGGGAGGTCCTCACAAGCATTTCCTATACAGGATAGAATACAGTGTAGCGGGTGTAGAAGCATCCCTTGATCTTGGCAGAAAAGATCCTGGCGATTCGGTAATCGAATTTGATCCATGATGGATAGTCGGAGAAGGAAACTGTACCACGGTTGCCTCGGCCAAGCCTGGGCTATGAGTATCAGTTGAGCTTTGTCTGCCATGCACTTTTGAATTGTCCTTGTTATGAGTGGTTTGGGAGGAAAGACGCATAGGAGGCCTGTCGTCCACAGGATAAGGAAGGCATCTTGGGCGATCCTGAATTGGCTTGGTCTTATCGAGCAGAATTTGGGAACTTGAGCATTGATCTCCGTTGCAAAGAGATCTATAGAAGGCGTCCCCCACTGCATGAATATGTCTTGGGCTATTTCTGTATTGAGTGCCCACTCGTGAGGATGAAAGATGCAGCTTAGCTTGTCCGCTCTTGTGTTTGCAACTCCTGGTAGGTAAGTTGCCTGGAGATGTATGCAATTTCGATGAGCATGTTCAAAGATTGTCAGGGTCTCCTTGCAAAGGGACTATGAACTGGACCCTCCTTGTTTATTAATGAAAACATCGTGACTTGGTTGTCCATGTAGATCATGACCCTGTGTCCTTTCAGGTGGTCTTGGAACACTCGTAATGCATTCCGAATCGCTCTGAGTTCCAATAAATTTATTTGCAAGTTTTGTTCCAAGATTGTCCATAACCCGTGTGTTTCGTAAATCTCGAGGTGTGCCCCCCAGCCCTTGCGAGACGCATCTGTGGTTAATACTATGTTGTGAGGAGGGGAACTGAACAATGCTCCCTTGGATAGGGTGGAGTCTGGGAGCCACCATGTTATATCTTTTCTCATTTCGGAGGTCAACGATAACTTCTGTGTCAATGGTTGTGAGTGCTGTTTCCATTGACATTTCAAGCCCCATTGCAGGTGTCTCATGTGTAGCCTGGTGTTGGGAACCATGAAATTCGCTGCTGCTATGTGGCTGAGGACTACTATTGTTAACGCTTTTTTATTGAGCATAACAACAAGCAAAAACAGGGAACAACATGCCTGGGCGGTTTTGTACTGAACCCCCAGGACAGCAATACAAACAATATGCTCTTTTACAATGATCCCCCCCCTGTTTCAATCCATTCCCACCACCCTCCCTCCCCTATTACCCTCCCCCCCTTTCAATCAACCAAGTCCAGATAGATACGTCTTGAAGGTAGGTCTACTGTAGTCGACCCTGTAGCAGCGACAAAAGCCAACCGTCAAGTATGAAGGTGTCTCCCCGGTATCGTTGAGGATTTGACTGTGGGTCCTGTGTGGAAGGGATTGTAGATACACCATCCAAATGCGTACAAAGTGTCGGCGATGGAGAGGAGATGTACGGGAGGCCAAATTCTCCATTTGTAACAACTTATGAAAGTGGTTCCTCCACTGCCAGTGAGTAGGTGCCTCGGGTTCCTTCCACTGTAACAAAATCAATTTTTTCCCCACATAACATGCCTTGTGAATGAGGAGGCGGGGTTCTACTCCCCTCACCTTTGCCAAGCCTATATTATCAAATAATAAGGCAGCGGGTGTGCGGGGAATCACGAGACCCAACAGCCTCTCTAAGTATTGTACTATCGCCATCCAAAAATGGCGAATGGGTGGACAGCCCCAAAAAACATGCGATAAATTGCTCGCCTCTTGGTGACATTTAGCTCATTGACTAGTTTCTCGTAAATTAGCTCTATAGAGAAACTGGGGAGAGAGATATGCTCTCCACAAAAATTTAAACTGCATTTCTTGATAGTAGGCATTACTCGTAACCCTAGAAATCTGCCTAAAACTGAGGCTAAGCATTGTATCCGAGATCTGAAAAATGCCATCCCCATTCCACCTCATTGCCAGCTGCCCCAGCAGAGGACTACTAAAACCTGTCTCGCTGAAGGTCTCTGAGTATGGTTCAAGGTATGTAACAGAAGACGGAATTGTGATATTCTGTCGCTTGGTAGGTATGCCCTGTTGCGCGTAGTGTCCAGGCATGCTCCTATGAATAACTGTTGTGTTGGTTGTAGGTGTGATTTCTGAAAATTGATCACCAATCCTAATTCTTGCAAGCATTGTATCACTTGATGGAGGTGCTCGAGTAAGATGTTTGGAGTTGGGGCGATTATGAGCCAATCATCCAGATATGGAAAGATGGTTATACCTTATTGTCTGAGATGAGCCACCATCACTACCATGCATTTGGTGAACACTCTGGGTGCAGCCGATAGTCCAAAGGGGAGAACTTTGTACTGGCAGTGTTGATGCCTGTAGCGAAAGCATAGGTAATGCCACGAGGATGGATGGATTGGAATGTGTGTGTAAGCATCCTTCAGGTCTATGGAACACATCCAATCGTTGGTTTGAATCAGAGGAAGGATTGATTTCAACGATACCATTTTGAATTTCTCTTTAGTGAGAAATTTGTTCAATTCCCTTAGGTCTAGGATGGGGCGAAGGCCACCCGACTTCTTGGGTATGAGGAAGTATGGGGAATAAAATCCTACTGGTTGGGTTCCTGGGTAAATTTGTTGAATTGCTTGTTGTTTGTGAAGCAAAGCAATTTCCTCCCCCAGTTGTGGTTGGAAGTTGTGAATCTTGAAAGTGGAAAGATGAGGTAATAAGGGTTTTGTGACAAATTGGAGTTGGTAACCATGATGTACTATCTCCAAAACCCATTGATCGGATGTTATTCTCTCCCAGGCTGCCAGGCATGAATGAATCCTGCCGGGTGGTGCTTGATGTTGTGGTGGTGGCTGGGTAACTAAAAAGATGACGTCGCTTTCACTGCAGTAGCCGACTGTTGTGCCTGCTGTCTCTGGTTAAGTGGTTTACCTCTACGTTGGTTTGAGGTATTCTGTTGTGGAGCAGGACGTTGGCACACAGGGTAAGCCTGTGTATGAAAGGACTGGTAAGATCTGTAGGGTCTCCTGGCATATGATTGCCTACGAGTAGATCCAATATAATGATGTGTGGTCGAATAATTAGGATGTGATGTTAATAATTGTACTGCTAGAGCTTCTTCCTTCAGTTTACCTACTCTGTCTTGAAATCGTTCTCTGAACAGGTTTTCTCCTGTACATGGGAGGTTTGTTAGTTTTTCATGCAAATCTTCACGTATCGAACTTGAGCGTAACCATGCCAGTCTGCGGGCTGCAATGGCTGTTGCCGATGCCCTAGACGTTGTTTCATGTGCTTCATAGATTGACCTCAAAAGGTGTTGGGAACACTCTTCCATGTCATGAAGAGGCGGAGGTATCTGATCCGCAGTCGAGGAAAGCACACCTTTTATAGCTTGTATGCACTCATATAGGTATTGTACCATGTAGAACTGATGGTGCATAATTTGGGCATGCAACATTGAGTTATAGTATATTTTCCTGCCAAACTCATCTAAATATTTGTTGTCTTTCCCTGGTGGGTATGAGGAATGTGACTTTGTTTTCTTAAATCTTTGCATCGCCAACTCTACTACAATTGAAGCATGATGTAATTGTGGTACAGAGTACGGTGATGTTTTCCTCATACGGAATTTTATGTTCGTGGAAACTGCTGCGATTGCGTAAGGTGTTTCCCAGGATTTCTGTAAGACTGAATGCAGGAGTTCTTGTGGTGGAAGAGATGTTGGTTTCCCTGGAGTATCAAAAATCTTTAGGAGACCAAGGGTTTCTGACCTAGGGTCTGTCTCTTTTTGGACCTCTAGATGCAGTATTGTACGCAATTTTTCTAGAAATTTTGGGTATGTAAGGTCTTCCGGAGGGGAATTCGGCTCCTGAGGTTGTTCCTGCGGATCCGATTGGAATCCCGTAGATGATGATGGGGATGTTTGCGGTGAAGGAGAATCAAAATATGTATCCTGTTTATAATTTAGTGAAGCTGGTCGGTTTGCTATGGGAGATGTCGGAGGCTCCATCGACGGTTCTCTATTAGTCTGCGTCTTATGTTCTGGAGAACTGCCATCAGTAATATTAGTCATTTTGAATGATGACTGAAGAGTTTCATAAAAACCTGCTAAGGATTGGGACAGTTGAAAAAATGCCTCTTTTGTACGAGGGGGCATTATTGTACGATCATCTGGTTTTTGTGATTCACATGCTTTATGGTGCATTGGAGTATTCTGAGGTAAAGTAGTGTATACTTTATGGTCTTTCTGTTTTTTGTCGCATATTTTGTCCCTCGAATCCTCTGAAGCTGTAGAAGCGGTAGAGGAAGCAACTTGTATTACCTCTCTGTGGGAGAAGGTATTTGAAGTTGGTATATGAGATGATTTAGAAGTCGAAGGGCTTACTTCCCATGTTGCACTGCTCTTAGCTGACTTTTTGTGGTGGGAATGTCGTGAGTGCTTATGATAATAGTGTGACGACGAGTCTGTATGACTTCTCCGTGAAGACGGTGATCGTTTTCTACATTTTATAGTAAACTCTGTTGAATTATCTCTCTCGAAGAAAGGGAAGTACCCGAACGAGGTGAGGTTATTGATGGAGAGGCTGAAGAAGACCTTTGTGAGGGTCCACGTCTTCGTTTCAACTCATTTTGTAATACTTGAGATTGGTGCTCGTGTCGTGTGTCTTATGTGCGGATTTGGATTTATGCGCGGATCTAGACTTGTGCGCATATCTTTCTGTTTCCGTACGCGCAAGAGTGATCGGCATCGATGTCTCCGGTGCCGTGCGCATAGATATGGTTGGGACCGGGCGCACAAGTGGTGTCGGCGCCATGCGCGCAGATGTCGACGGCGCTGTGCACGTAGAGTTTCCTTTGGTTGTGCGCACAGACTGCTTTGGCGCCTTGTGCGCCGATGTCTTCTGCGCCCTGTGCGCAGGGTCCTTCGGCGCCGTGCACACAAGTGTCTTCGGCGCCATGCGCATAGAAATGTTGTGCTCCAGGATTTGGGATGGCCGCCACAAGGTGAACACGGAAACGAGCTAGCTCCGTGTTTTGGTTTTTCTTACCTTGCTAAAAAATTTCCCCGAGATAATTTCTTTTGTTCCAATGCCGCACACCAAACGCAAGGCCAGGATAAGAGAGGTTTCGGCCTCAACACCTGAACCATTACCACGGCAAACGCGGATCGAAGATTCGTTCCCTGGTTTGCAGTTTGAGCCGGTGAGGGGAGCTGGCGTTGATGGCGTGGAGCGGACGCCACACACCCTGGCTGATGAGATTTCTCTTAGTCCCGGCGTGCCTACAACCCCCTCTCTCTCCTGCAAACCCCCGATGCAAGGGGATTTGGGTCAACAGCAGGGAATTTCGCCGAACCAACTCACAGGAACAACAGATCCCCAGAGAAGCGGCACAGATTGTATGCCGGCTTCGGTGAGCCTGGGAAGTACAGGCTCCAGGGGAAGTGAGTTTGGAGCGGAGCGTGTGGAGCGAGATGAGGAGGACCCTCTGAACCAAGGAGGTGAAGAAGAAGGGATTTGCGTAATGTTGAAACATCCACTGAGTGTCCCAGATAAGGTAACATCCGAAGAAATATGGAAAGCTCTAACAGTAATGAACAAAGCTATAGTGGACTTAACAAATGCAGTAAAACTGAGCTTAGAGAAATCTAATGGCTTGGATATGAGATCCCAGATAATGGAAACTAAAGTTGTGAATTTGGACAAAGAGATTAGCAATATGAAAGAAGTTCAGGTTAACCTTATAAAGTCTGAATCATGTGTGAATGGCAAATTGGATTTCTTAGAAAATCAGATGCGGAGAAATAATTTGAGGATTCTCAGCTTCCCGAAAACAAAATGGATGCCTTTAAAGGACTTAATTAAGAGCTACTTTATAAATATTTTGACATACTCGGAGGAAAAATTGCCCATATTGATGAGGGTTTATTATACCCCAGGAAGGAAAGGAGCAGATAGAGTATCTCAGGAACAAGAGTCGATGGTTAAAGATAATTCTCCTGACAATTTGACAGATTTCATTGAGAAATCATTTGAAGCTAAGATTGAGGAGCGTGCAACAGTTTTTCTGTCTTTTCAACAAATATCTGACAGAGATGAAGTACTGAGAAGATCTTTTAAAAATCATTCTGCATTATTTTATGGTTTTCAAGTAAGAGTATTCCCAGATATCACAAAAAGAACTCATGAAAAAAGAAAAGCTTTTTTGAATTTGAGAAATGAAGCTGTATCTAGAGGGGCTAAGTTTAATTTGAAATACCCATGTCGATGTATATTGGTTTATAATAACAATAAGTATATATTCACTGAGTTAGATCAATTACGCACATACCTGGACTCTCACTCCAGTTAGGAACAGAAGGGTAGGCAATTTAAAAGAAAATATCTGCAAATAATCTTGTGTTGTTATCTTATTAGATGTTTTATAATTTTTTCTTTATTACCGCTTTAATGCATTGGATCTCCCTAATTGCTTATAATATGGGAAACAATTTATGTCTAGTAATAATCTAGAATGAAAATTTGGAATCTATTCCTAAAATTCTATTTTTCTTATTGTTTTTCCATTTTTCTTATGTAAATGTTTCAATTGTAATTGAAATAAAAATTCAATAAATAAAAAATTAAAAAAAAAAAAAAAAGAAATGTGCTCCAGTACTTCTTCAGGCGCTGAAGTGTTATGCGCCAACACTTTTGTATGCGCATAAGGCGCCTTAGGTGCAGAAGTTTTAGGCGCCGAGATTTTTGGCGCCAATGTGTCCTGCGCTGGCAATTCTGGCTCTTTTGATTTTTAAAAATCCAATGGCCTTTGTCGGCTTGCCACATCCTTACCTCCAAGATTGGAGGATTGAGGATCCCACGATGATGCCCTCTTTTTTGAGGGAGCCGGTAAAATCGCAGGGCCAGGCGATGAATGAGCCTCCGATGGTTCCGGTGAGGCAAAAAGTTCCTAAAGCCTGTAGGCCCTTTGCTTCAGTGCTCTGGGTGACATCGTCGAGCAAAATTCACAATCTTCCCGATTGTGATCTGGTCCTAGGCATCGGTAACATCGGTCATGGCCATCCGTGACCGACATTACCTTGCCGCAATTACAGGACTTAAACCCCAATTTAGACATGTTTTGTTTTATTAACGCTGAGGAGAAGAACAGCTCCGCTTGCGATCCCGCGCGCAGAAAGAACAGACTGAGGAGATTCCGTTACTTTCCTGTGTGGGAACACACGCGCAGCTGCAGAGAGCAAAGCTCTCATCTCTGCTTTGACAAGCTCTGCCTCCCGGACCTGATTGACAGATCCCATAACAGCATGGCTAATTCAGCCCTGCTATCGACGGGAAAATGATATTCAAAGGTGATGATTCAGAGGAACTGAAACAAATCTCAGTGAACCTGGAAGATGTAATAGGGCAAATTGATAAACTAAAGAATAGCAAATCACCTGACCAGATGGTATACATCCCAGAGTGTTGAAAGAACTGAAACATGAAATTGCGGACCTGCTTTTGTAATATGTAAGCTATCAATAACATCATTTATGGTACCTGAAGATTGGAGGGTTGCCAATGTAATGCCAATTTTTAAAAAGGGATCAAGGAGTGATCCAGGAAATTTTAGACCAGTGATTCTGATCTCTGTACCAGGCAAACTGGTAGAAACTATCATAAAGAACAAAATTGCTTAACATATAGATAAGCATAATTTAATTGGACAAAGCCAACATGGGTTTAGCCAAGGGAAGTCTTGCCTCACAAATTTGCTACATTTTTTTTTGAGAGCGTAAATAAACATGTGGATATAGGTGAGCCAGTTATAGTGAGCCAGCGTAAATAAACATGGAAATTTAGATAATTTCCAGAAAGCATTTGTTAAAGTCCCTCATGAGAGACGTCTTAGGAAATTAGAAAGTCATGGGATAGGTGGCAGTGTCCTATTGTGAATTGCTGACTGATTAAAAGATAGGAAACAGAGAGTAGGGCTAAATGGCAAATTTTCCTAATGGAAAAGGTGAATAGTGGAGTGCCCCAGCGATCTGTTCTGGGACCAACACTTTTTAATATATATATAAATGACCTAGAAATGGGAGCAACAAGTGAGGTGATCAAATTTGCCGATGAGACAAAATTATTCAAATTTGTCAAATCACAAGAGAATTGTGAGAAATTGCAAGAGGACATTGCAAAACTGGGAGACTTGGCATGCAAATGCCAAATGAAATGTAATGTAGACAAGTGCAAGGTGATGCACTTAGGGAAGAGAAACCCAAATTATAGCTACAAAATGCAGGGTTCCACGTTAGGAGTCACCACTCAGGAAAAGGGTCTAGGTGTAATCATTGAAAATACATTGAAATCTTCTGCTCAGTGTGCAGCAGCAGCCAAGAAAGTAAATAGAATGCTAGGGATTATTAGGAAAGGAATGGAGAATAAAGCAAAGAATAACAAAATGCCTCTGTATCGCTCCATGTTGTGACCTCATCTTGCATATTGTGTTCAGTTCTGGTCACCACATCTCAAGAAAGAAATAGCAGAATTAGAAAAATTATAGAGAAGGGCGACCAAGATGATAAAGGGGATGGAACAATTCTCCTATGAAAAAAGGCTAAAGAGGTTAGGACTCTTCAGTTTGGAGAAGAGATGGCTGAGGGGAGATATGATAGAGGTCTATAAAATAATGAAAGGAATGGGACGATTAAACATTAATCAGTTGTTTACTCTTTGAAAAAGTACAAAGACCAGGGGACAAACAATGAAGTTATTGGGTAATGCATTTAAAACTAATAAAAGAAAATATTGTTTTACTAAACACGTAATTAAACTCTGTAATTTATTGCCAGAGGATGTGGTGAAAGCTATTAGTATAGCTGCATTTAAAAAAGGTTTGGACAAGTTCCTGGAGGAAAAGTCCATTAACAATTATTAAGATAGAGTTGCAGAAATCCACTGCTTATTCTTGGGATAAACAGCTTGGAATCTACCCCTTGGGATCCTGCCATGTGCTTCTGACCTGTCTTGGCCACTATTGGAAACAGAATACTTTGGTCAGACCCAGTATGGCAAGCCTTATGTTCTTATGGCTATTTATCCAGTTTCGCAACACTCTGTTCTCTTTTTCCTTTTCTATCTCTTTCTCTCCCTTTATTTATTCTCCTTCTATTTCTTTTCTCTTTTTCATTCCCCACTGATTCCGGTGCTGGGCTTCGAGACCCCTTGGTGACGGCCTTCGAGGAGGAGCTGGTATGCAGGGGGCAATTAGTGGTTGTTTGAGCCCTGCAGGGCATCGAGCTGCCGGCCCCACTGGTGCCAGAGCCTGCGCTTTCGATGTTGTCACTGCTGCTGGAGTGCTCCGTACCCAGGGACTGTGGTCTATCCAGGTAGCACAGTGTCAGATCAACTTCCTGGAGCTCCGCGTGATCCAGTTCGCGCTCTGGGCATTCAGAGATCGGCTGATCAACAAAGTGGTGCTGATCCAGACCGACATCCAGGTGGTGATGTGGTATATCAACAAGCAGGAAGGTACGAGGTCGTTCCTCCTGTGCCAAGAAGCAGTTCAGATCTGGTCTTGTGCTCTGTTGCAGGGTATGGTGCTCTGAGCCATGTACCTGGCCAGGACAGAATATGGTCATGGACAGGCTGAGTCGAGCCTTCCGAACCCACGAGTGGTCCTTGAAAGAGGAAGTGGCAGATCGGATCTTCTGCCTCTGCAGGACCCCAGATGTGAATCTGTTTGCATTCCCCTGCAACAGGAAGGTGGATCAGTTCTGCTTCCTGTACAGGGTGGACAGCAGACCAGCCTCAGATGTCTTTGCCCACCATTGGGGCAAGGGCCTTCTCTATGCATATCCTCTGCTTCCCCTGGTGATAAAGACTCTCCTGAAGCTTCGACAGGACGGGGGAACCATGATCCTCATAGGCCCTCAATGGCCAAGGCAGATCTGGTTCTCACTCTTGCGGGATCTCTCCCTCCGGGAACTGATCAGTCTGGGAACTCCCCAGACCTCATCACACAGGATCAGGGGAGGCTGCACCATCCTAACCTCCAGACCTTTCCCCTGACGGCCTCAATGTTGAAAGATTGCTTATTCAGCTCCTCGACCTCTCTGATGATGTGTCTCGAAGCCTTCCGATCATTTTATGATGTCCTTTTATTTTAGCCCAGCTGTGTTCTCTACACATGCTATCTCATCAGTCTTGAGGAAAGATCGACATGTTTAAATTTGCTTCAAAGTGGGAAGAAGTTAAAGGTCAGTTAATTGATACCTCCTCGACTACGATGGCTGACTCATTACATGAGCTGTTTGCTGAAGCAATTGAGATGGTAGCCCCCCCCTTAAGACTGTAACGCAGCACTCTATAAGGCATTGGGTTCCATTGTAGACTACAAGGTTAATTCAGTTGAAGAGGTCAATGAGAGGTGCACAACGTTCATGGAAAAAAAGACAATCTTCTCAGTATAAAGTTATATAAAAGTTGTAGAACTATTTATAAGTCTGAATTTATAAGAGTTAAAAAAAATTATAATTTACATCAAAGCTACAGGCTTCTTTAAATTGCCCCTGAGAGTTATTTATACTTGTGGGTCGCTTAACTGAATTTTCTGCTAATCATTTAGAAGGTAAAATTACTAGTGCTGAAGAGGCACATTTTTGGAAAGAGAAAGTGAAAAAAATTGTGTATGCTACTTCTGCATAGGTTTTTAAATATTCCATTCTTGATTATATAGGATCCGCTTAGATGGACTTCCGTTGAATTTGTAGCTTCAACAGAGATCACAGTTGTATTAAATGAGTTGAATGGATCTTGTAGCCCTATGGATGCATGCCCTTTTTAGTTGTTAAACAATTTTAAGAATTCTTTCATTGAGGTTTTGTCTAAACTGGTGAATCTTTCCTTAAGTGATCCAGCAAATTACCATCTCATATCAGTTTTGCCCTCAGTAGGGAAAATAATTGAGAAAATTGTTTTAAAGCAAGCTTCCACTTATTCGGAAAAAAATGATATCTCAATGCATATCAGAGTGGTTTCTATCATGAACACAGTACCAAGACAGTCTTAATTTCAATTTCGGATTTCAGCTTTCGAGAGTTGGACAAAAATCATTGAGTAGTGACTATTTTTCTGGATATCTTAGTGGCATTTGATTCAGTCTCTCATGCCATATTATTAATTAGGCTTGCTGAGATTGGGACTGGAGATCGTCTTATCAAATAAGAGTAGGTTAAGATATATCGAGCTGGTTACCTTTACATCAGGTTGTTCCACAAGGTTCATGCCTATCTGCAGTATTATTTAATATTTATCTCTTGCCTTTATGTGAATTGCTTGAGACAGTGAATGTTGTTTTTCATTGTAATGCCGATGATTTACATTTACTGTTTGCGGTATCGATAACTGAGAAAGTAATATTCAATTAGTTACTGAAATTGTAAATGAAACCACTCAATGGATGACTAAGTGTTGTGATCCTGCTCGCGGAGCTCATCCTGCTCGCAGGCCCTCCACTTAGCCCAAGCTGTCGCCGTCAGACCTCCTAAGTGGCAGGAAGCCGCCACCGCTGCCTTCATCACTTTCGCAGCCTTGTGCCACCATCAGGACCCTGAAGCCGCCACCATTGCTTTTTTCATCTTCGGCAGGAGCACCACCGTCAGGATACCTCATGCAGCAGGAGAGCCGCCGATGAATTCTCTTCGCAGCCTAGTGCCGCTGCCAGGCCCTGCTTTACTTTCGCGGCCTTGGTGCTGCTGCCAGGACTTCGCTTCTTTGCAGCCTGCGGGCCACCGACGTTCATCTTCGGTGCGTCCTGAAGCCGCCGCTGCCAACTCCTTCACCGTGGCAGGAGGCCACCTGGCTCCTTCGTCCTGAGCGGCAAGGGAAGCCGCTGCCGCTCCAATGCCATCCTGTGGCCTGGAAGCCGCTCCTGATTCCTGCCTGCTTCCTTCTCCATCTGTGCGGCAGAGACGCCGCTGAGCAGGGTCCTGCTCCTCCCTGGGCCCTCCTCTAGGCACCGGCGTGCGCCTCTTCAAAGATATTTAAAGGGCCAGCAGCAGGAAAAGCCCGTGGCCCCACCGGAAGTCCTCATCAGCTAACTTCCTGGTTCAGCCCTATAAAAGGGCTCACTCCCAGTTCCTTGTGGCCTTCAATTGGACTCCATGGTCCTCCATGTTCTTCTGTGCTGGTCCAGGTCCTCTCTGTGGTCTTCATGTGTCCAAGATGGTTCTTTGTTCCATGTCTTGATGTTCCTAGTCTCCTCATCCTGATGTTCCTGGTCTTGTCCTTCGTCGGAGCTCCTTCATTGCCTGTTCCAAGTCCTGATGTTCCAATGTTCCAGAGTTCCTTCGTCACCTTGTCCTGATGATCGAGTGTTCCGAGTGTTCCAAATTCCACATTTTCTGAATTCCAAGTCTGCCAGCTCTTTGAGTCCTCCAGGTGGCCATCCCAAGAGTAAATCTGTATGGATCCGGTTCCTGTTTCCGGTCATTGGAGTCTCGTTTGGTTGGGTTTCAAGTTCCAAGTTTTGAGTCTTCCAAGTTCAAAGTTCCAAGTTCCGAGTTTTCTGAGTTCCGAGTCTGCCAGCTCTTCGAGTCCTCCAGATGGCCATCCCAAGGGTAAAACCGTATGGATCTGGTTCCTGTTTTCAGTCATTGGAGTCTCGTTTGGTTGGATCCCCTTCTGGTGCTTGTCTGGCTCCTGCGTGGTCCGTGACCAGCCTTCCTAGGTTGTGTAGGGCACGCAAGCAGACAGGGTGGTCTGTGAACAGCCCACGGGATGTGTAGGGTGCCCTGAGGAACAGTACCCACCTGTACCTTCCAAGTTCCAAGTCCTCATCTGAGTCCTTCCAAGTTCCAAGTCCTCATCTGAGTCCTTCCAAGTTCCAAGTCCTCGTCTTGTTCCTGCCCTCAGTCTCTGTCTGGCCTCATGCACTCGTCGTTCCCAAGCGGTGGGTCTACAAGGGATACCGAGTGGCCGGAGGGCTACTCTCGTGACCAGCATTGCATTGCTGGGTCACACTGGTGCATGTAGGTCCAGTGGAGGGCTGATCCTGCCTGGTTCCTGCTTGCATGCTCTCACCTCCCACAGTGTGCCTTGGGGCTCCTCCCTGAGCTGCGCCGTGGTCGAGGGGCTCACGCACTCCCATGAGCTAGTGACCGCGCCTGTTTCAGGATCCGTAGCCCGCGGTCACAACAGGATCCTAAGGCCATGAGCTCGGTGAGCGTATGTCTGCAACGGACTCAAGTTCCTGGATATTTTTGAACTTTGTTCCTTGCCTAGAAAAATTTTTGCTCCTAGTTCCTGGACTCTTGTCTGGTTAAAAAAATTTTTGTGTGTTTGCTTCGCTTCTGAGTACGTCTGGATTTTTATGACCTGCAGGAGGCACCTGCATCCAGATGTTTTTTAAGCCAGTCCAGTCCTGGAACTCCTTTTTGACCAGCAGGAGGCACCTGCACTTGTTCCAGAGATCATCTCTGTTCGATCGCACAGAGATGTGGTGTTTCATCCTGGGTTCCACACGACTTGCAGGAGGTGCCTACGCCCAGGTTTCCATATCACAGTTGCCAAGTTCTGCTTCACCGAGCATCTTCAAACTTCAAGGAGAGTATGCCTACTTGAATTGAACTACTGTAACTCCGGGCCCTTGGGTTTGACCGATCAGCAGGAGACGCCTGCACCGTAGACCTGGCTTCATTCCACCAATTTCAATCCTGTCCACGCCTTCCTCATCACAGTGCTTGTCAATGGACTAATTACAGCTTCAATCCTGACTCAGCTCTGCACAAGTGGGAGTCCCAGCTTCTCATTCCACTCCAGTTTCAGAGCTGTTGTCTTGTATCTCTCTCCTTAATTTCACCATGACAAGTTGTCTTGAATCTACAGCTTGTAAACCTTCATCCTTCTGGCATCCTTTGCACAGCTTCTGAGCTGCTAGAGTCCGGATTGGGAAATCCGACTTGTTGTTCATCCATCCATCTGATGCTGTCTTTGCTGCCAGACTAGGTCTGTGATCACCACCTTCAGGCTTGTCTGGAAATCCTGCATTGTCCTTCAGTTCAAGTTTCCATCAGGAAGGACTCCTTGCTCCATCTAGGACTGCGCTTCATGGATGACCAAAGCTGGCCAGCTTTCAAATTGTTTTCCACCAGTAAAAGTTGCTGCTGTAAGGATTGCTGCTTTCAACTGCATTTACCCATTATCCCGAGGATCGAAGAACGTTGCCTTAAATATGGCTGGAATCTTCCACTTGTCTACTGCAACTCCATGTGCCATCTGTCTTTAAAGGATATAAAATTGCACCAAGACCAGCTTCCATCTTTTGGGCAATGTTTGTTGGACTGTCTAGCTCCACCTGGTGCTCCTCATACCAATGATCATCTGACTAGTGGTATCTGTAAGTTTGCATTCTCCTGATACACTATCTTGCATCCAAGATTCCAACAGTGATGCCTTAAACCACTATTGGCTATTGTTCTCAAGAAGAAGATGCCATAGAGGTATTTCTCACCCTCGTCTTGATTTTAATAATAACCTGAACTGGACCATTTTCTAAGATGTTGCTACTACTCCTGTGCCTCCAGTTCAACCTGGGTCATGTTGTCTTTTGAATTTCTTCGTGTGTTTGTCATGACTTCAGTATGCTTAGCCTCATCGCTTCAGCTCTTTCCAAGCTTTGAAGATTCTTGTTTGGACCCCCAGGTTCCCCAGCTGGTATAGAAGATATGCCTTCTCGCCTTCAGCTGCAAGTTCTCCACATCTCTGTCATACATATGGATCTGGAGAGTATTCGAAGCCTGGTGTGAGGACCGCAGGATTCTCCCACAGACAGCCAAGATTCCCATGATTCTGGAATTCCTACAGGATGGTATGAAGAAGGGGTTGTCTCTCAACTCCCTCAATGTCCAAGTAGCCACACTGGCCTGCTTCAGAGCAGAAGTGGACGGTATCCGGCTATTAACCCATCCGGACTTGTCCGGCTTCCTGAAAGGGGTTAAACAACTCCGACCACCCCTAAAGTGGCCGGTGCCTCTATGGAATCTCAATCTAGTATTAGACTTCCTAGCTGGGGTTTCCTTCAGTCCAACATGCGGTCTGTCACTACGCCTCTTAACATTGAAGATGGCATTCCTGGTGGCAATATGTTCAGCTCGTCGCATCTCCAAACTACATGCACTATCCTGTCGGGAATCGTTCCTTAGGTTCACGCCTGGAACCATACAACTGCACACTTCCTACCGAAAATGGTTTACGAGTTTCACTTGAACCAAACCATCTTGCTACCATCTTCAGATGAACATAAGGACTCGGAAGACTCACGCCTTCTTCACCATCTAAATGTCAGCAGACTCCTGGTGCGATACCTGGAAAGATTGGAACTGGTGCGCAAAATGGATTACTTGTTCGTTCTTCACAGCTGGAAGAAACAAGGAGAAGCGGCCTCGCGGGCGACCATAGCCCACTGGATCAAAGAAATAATCAAGGCAGCCTACATAGAGGCAGGAAAGCCCTTACCTCTACAGGTTAAGTCTCATTCTACGAGGGCCCAGGCAGTCTCTTGGGCAGAAACCAAGCTGCTGTCGCCCGCCGAGATCTGTCGGGCAGCGACATTGTCCTCCATACACACCTTCTCCAGGTACTACCGCCTGTATGTTCAGGTCCGAGAAGTTGCAGCCTTCGGAAAGGCAGTATTAAGTGGGCCATGGGCAGCCTCCCACCCTGTCTGGGAGTAGCTTTTGTACATCCCATTGGTCCTGAGTCCATCTGGCTACATGCTAGGAAATGGAGAAATTACTTACCTGATAATTTCGTTTTTCTTAGTGTAGACAGATGGACTCAGCATCCCGCCAATGGCTGCCCCGGAAAAGGAGAACCTCGGGTAGCAAACCTTGAGACTAAGCAAATACGGGTGAGCTGTGGCCTACCCCTAGTTCAAGACACCCACAGTTTGTCCGGTGTCAGCGTTAATTGGTTGAGTGCGCTGGCGGTCTCCAGTTTGGAAATTAGTTGAACCATTTCAAGTTTTACTCAAGTTTAATCAAGTTATTTAAGCAAAGATATATCCACAATGGCTTTTCGAAGAGAATACTGAAGTGCTGAGGTTACTGCAGGGGTATAACTAGAGTGACGTCAGCTTTGAAATCTGACTCCGTCTCCCATCTGCTAGCAGAAGAGCACAATACCTATTGGTCCTGAGTCCATCTGTCTACACTAAGGAAAACGAAATTATCAGGTAAGTAATTTCTCCATTTCTTGGTCTAACTCCCCGTGCTTGATATAATTCAGGATTATGTGGTTAAATATATTTTATGCAGTCATTTTGTATCCTTTTTGGGTTAATATAATTGCGTCTGTCAATGATATTGAGTGATTTGTTGTTCTGTCAGTGTTCTTTGAGATTTTGCTTTATGTCATATATTATACATCAGAATTTGTATTTTATGATGGGCTTCTGGATTGGTGATTTTATAAATGTGAATAAATAGGGGGAGAATCAAGATGGCTGTCTGAAGGTGGATGCTATTCACTGGCTGTCCTGAATTTTGGTTTCTTTTTTGGTCAATATACCTCCGAAGTGCAAGGGAAAAGTTAGGATTTTCCCTGCTAAAACCTCCTACCCTGCTGGTCAGCTGTTAATTTTGTCCTTCATGTCTTCTACTCAGATGATGGGTGTTAATGTCCTTGTTGCGAATCCCAATGAAGGACTGCCGGTTTTGCTGGAGGATGAGGTGTCATTCAGCCCATGTCATCAGGACGTGCCACCGGCTTTCAGGCTCGACCCCTCCCAGATGGTGTTGGAGGTGCAGGATGATGATCACATCTCTGCTAACCCAGTTGTGGTGCCTCAGGAAGGATTGGTCTCTGTCTTATTGTCACCGCATATACTCGACACTTCTCCTCAGATAGAGGAAATTCTTAATAGGTTGTTTGGTGCTTCTGCAACTCCTGGATTGGCATCAGTGGATGCGGCTCTGAGCATTCGATCTGAGGGAGCCCACACATCAGATGAGATCCTGAAGCTGTTGAGGAAGCCAGCAGTCATTTCACTTGATTCATTATGGGACTTGATATCAAAATGTGGTCGCTTTGATTAGCTCTTCTCTTAAGCTGTATTCTTTTATTTCTGAACTGGATCCTCAAGTTTCAAGATATGACTATTAGTGGAATACCCTTGATGCTAAACATGATTTTAAGGGAATACAAGGAGTGCAGTCTACCATGATTCAGGAACAAGGTACTTTATCTCGAAAAATTGAGGTACTAGAAAATGCTTCCAGATGCCTTAACCTTCAGGTTCTGAACGTTCCTAAAATTATGGGGGAGCTGCCCATTATTATTTTTAAAAGATACCTTGTGGATTGTTTACACTTTTCTCAGGAAAGCACTCCTTTTGTTAATAAGATTTTTTTCTCTCCATCTCCAGTGTACAATGTGTAGTTACCTCTTCTCCTTTGCTTAATTTGACCCAAGACAAATCATCTGGGGTAGAGATTACTGAGAGATCTACTTTGATTGTTTCTTTTTCTGAAGATTTTGACTTGAGTAAAGTTGTGTCTGCTTATTTCAGGAATATTAATGCTGTTTTTCATGGTCAAACTATGAGAGTGTATTCAGATCTGTGTAGAACATCGCAAGAGAAGAGAAGAACATTTCTTGCTTTGCAGCAAGACACTATAGCATTGAGTACAACCTTTTTACGTCTTTACCCCTGTAAATGTTTTGTCAAATACCCCAACGATTTATATGTCTTCTTCTCTCCTAACCAACTTAAAACTTTCATAGTGGCTCGGAGAGTTATTGTAACATTATTTATTCCCATTATGAAACAATAGTCCAGTGCCGGGAAAAATAGTGGAAAGTGTTCTAAACATCAAAATCACAGAACATATAGAAAGACATGGTTTAATGGAACAAAATCAGCATGGCTTTACCCAAGGCAAGTCGTGCCTCACAAATCTGCTTCACTTTTTTGAACGAGTAAATAAACATGTGGATAAAGGTGAACCGGTAGTTGTAGTGTACTTGTATTTTCAGAAGGCATTTGACAAAGTTCCTCATGAGAAGCTTCTAGGAAAATTAAAAAGTCATGGGATAGGTGGCGATGTCCTTTCGTGGATTACAAACTGGCTAAAAGACAGGAAACAGAGAGTAGGATTAAATGGACAATTTTCTCAGTGGAAGGGAGTAGGCAGTGGAGTGCCTCAGGGATCTGACTTGGGACCCTTACTTTTCAATATATTTATAAATGATCTGGAAAGAAATACGACGAGTGAGCTAATCAAATGAAATCAGATGAAATTTAATGTGGATAAGTGCAAGGTGATGCATATAGGGAAAAATAACCTATGCTATAATTACACAATGTTAGGTTCCATATTAGGTGCTACAACCCAAGAAAGAGATCTAGGCGTCATAGTGGATAACACATTGAAATCGTCGGTTCAGTGTGTTGCGGCAGTCAAAAAAGCAAACAGAATGTTGGGAATCATTAGAAAGGGAATGGTGAATAAAACGGAAAATGTCATAATGCCTCTGAATCGCTCCATGGTGAGACCGCACCTTGAATACTGTGTACAATTCTGGTCGCCGAATCTCAAAAAAGATATAATTGCGATGGAGAAGGTACAGAGAAGGTCTACCAAAATGATAAGGGGAATGGAACAGCTCGCCTATGAGGAAAGACTAAAGAGGTTAGGACTTTTCAGCTTGGAGAAGAGACAGCTGAGGGGGGATATGATAGAGGTGTTTAAAAGCTGAGGGGGGATATGATAGATGTGTTTAAAATCATGAGAGGTCTAGAACAGGTAGATGTGAATCGGTTATTTACTCTTTCGGATAATAGAAAGACTAGGGGGCACTCCATGAAGTTAGCGTGTGGCACATTTAAAACTAATCAGAGAAAGTTCTTTTTCACTCAACGCACAATTAAACTCTGGAATTTGTTGCCAGAGGATGTGGTTAGTGCAGTTAGTGTAGCTGTGTTTAAAAAAGGATTTGGATAAGTTCTTGGAGGAGAAGTCCATTACCTGCTATTAATTGAGTTGACTTAGAAAATAGCCACTGCTATTTCTAGCAATGGTAACATGGGATAGACTTAGTGTTTGGGTACTTGCCAGGTTCTTATTGCCTGGTTTGGCCACTGTTGGAAACAGGATGCTGGGCTTGATGGACCCTTGGTCTTACCCAGTATGGCATGTTCTTATGTTCTTATGAGTTATGTAAAGAGTCTAATATATCTGGAATTCAGGCTACTACTGTGTTATTTTTCTATTTCTCCTTTAATTACTTTTTTCTCCCCCTTTTACTTACTGAGAAAACAGAATAGCTTTTTATATGATTTACCTGCTATTTGTTATATTTGTATAATTTTGTGCTATTTCTGTTTGTGTTTCCATATAAAGTTTTGTGCTTTGTTTAATTGTATAATTTAATAAATATGAAGTTTAAAGATGTGAATAAATAAGTGCTATGCAACATGGGATAATTCTTGCTGTCCTTTCATGCATGAATGAGAGTCAGAAATGTTAACCTGAGTGAATGTTTTGAATCTCCTGGAAGTTTAACCAACAGAGAGAAGCCTCTTCTCTCTTTTATCTTTTTAGGGTATGCTTTCAGTAGGGCACCTAGCTGGCCATGTACTCACATGATTTTCATACATAGCAGAGTACCTGCATATTTGAATGTCTTCTTGTGTGACTAGAAGTATTCATGTACACTTACATGATGTTGAACAATGACATAAACAACACACATGTTAGTGGTGTGCTGACTACCTACATACATTTTTTTTTATTCTACTTAAATGTGCATTCTTGTTCAAATGCAACAAAAGTATATGCAGACGTTCAGGGGCCTGAAAATCCACCAGTGCTAATTCAACACATCTACTCACGAAATTCCTATACATATGTATAGGTCTCCATTAAGCCTTTACAAATGTACCATTTTATCCCCAAAATTAGGTAAAATAAAAGCAGCAGAGTAATTGAGTAGCTAGCAATGACACTTTTCTAGGGCTAAGAAATGTTTTGAGACAAGTTAATCTGTGCTTTGTTGATTTTTATGTAACCTCGCTTCGGTGGGACCATAAAATAATTTGTCAATCTCATAAGGGCTGATATACCTCTGGCTAGTTCTTTTCTCCCTGTCTCTTTCCCCAGAGCATGGATTCTTTTTATGGAAGGGAAAGAGTCAACTTTCAGGGCCCCAGATGTTAAGGGTGAATCTCCTTCTTTTGTCCCCTGGGAGAGGGTCTCACTTTTCTCTTTCTGTATATTCCCTGGGAGAGGGGTACATGCCCTCACTGTGTGCTGTAGGTACCAAAAGAACACTCTGGAGTCACCGGTTTAGTGTCCGAAAATTAAAGTCTTTACTTTTGAAAACACTGGTGAAGTATGGCACAATTTACTTAATCCTCATAACCACAGAATTCCTTTTGCGATACATTCTCTTTCCCTCTATTTGGGCACGGGTCTCTTATACGAAGGGCAGGGAAACATCCATCCTCCAGGGCATGGAAAAGTGAAGTACCCAGGTGGACAGGGGATTCTTGTGTGAGCAAGAAAAACCCCTCCAGCACTGGTAAAAATGCAGTCTCTGCACAGAGCGTTCAATTCTCTCTTTTCCTAGGGGCGAGGACTCCGTTTGGGTGTTCTCAATGATTTTAACTTGTTCTTACTCACAGTTAGCAGGTCTCTTTCTCTTCCTTGATCTTTTCCTTAATCTCTTAATCTTTGTCCCTTGTGGATCTCAGATAGGTGAACTCTTCCTGGAAACAACAGCTCCAGCGGTTCCTCTAATGGGAAGGAAGAGGGGCAGAAAAACTGTCTCCCAGATCTTTTAATCAAAAATCTTCTTCCCCCAAAAATATTAACATTGGAGTTTTTCTTTGCAGGGGGTCACCACCTCTAACAGGCAGGTCTTCCCTATCCCTGGGCACCTCAAACACAGGGTTCTGCATGACCTGCATCCAGAAGAGGCCCAGGTGTCTCACAAGGCTGCTATCACAAAAACTTTCAAAGTCGCAAAACTTAACCCAGGACAACCACTCTGCACCTATGGAGTGGGTTACAGAGGTTGAGTCCCCGACCAAACCAATAGGATCCCAAACAGGATAGAGCCCAGGGCTCCAGGCTGGCCAAAAATCCAACTCATGAAAAAATCTCCAACCTTCCTCCAAACCAGCAAACTATACTGCCCCCATGAGTTCTCTGAAGAAAGCTGCTTATAAACCTCAAAGAAGGGGACAGACACTCCAACATCCTCAAAGGGGAGGGGCTGCATTGATTGGATCCTTCCCTAATTATCCCTCATTAACTGCACTAGGAGTGTTACGATTGGTGATCTGTGGGCTGCTCCCGCGAACCTCCGCACTCACCCTTCTGGCTGGGCCCCACGACGCAGCAGGATGCCGAGCTGGTCACACTGCTCCTCGATGGCGGTGGGACACCACAAGTGCAGCTTCCAAACCCAGGTGGCAGGATGCCGCCAGCAAACATGTGCCATGCCTCTCCTTAGGTGCATGCATGCATAACTGCTTCACATTTAAAGGGACCATGGTGGGAAAGTCCCCGAGACCCCTACTGGACATTAGCACCTCAGCCCTATGAAAGGGCAATGATCCAGACACAACTTGCCTCAGCAACAGGTCCAAAATTTGCCTAGTAGTGCATGTTGCTTCCCAGTGTCTTTTCTTCATTCTTGCCTTATCTTCAGTTCCCTGACCAGCCTTCTCTTCAGTTCCCCAACTACTCATGTTTTCAGTTCGTTGTCCAGCTTGTCTTTGTAGTTTGTCTCCAGCCTTGTTCCTGCTGTTCTTATCCTTGCCTTCCTGCTTGTTTATCCATCCCTTGTCTCCTTCCTCCGACAGACACCTGGTATTGACCACAGCTCAGATATTGAATATGACTGACCGCTGCCTATCTCTGACCTCTGTCTGGACCTTGGATACCTCTGACCACTGCCTGAATTGATCACTGCCTGGACCTTGGATACCTCTGACTGCTGCCTACCTTTGACCACTGCCTGGACCTTGGACACATCTGACCACCACCTGCCTGGACCTTGCACCTGCCCACAACCCTAGCTAGCCACAGACCTCTGCCTCAGTCACCAGCAGAGACCTCACCTAAGTCCTAATGGCCCCGGCACCCAAAGGCTCAATCCAAGGGGAACGAGAGCTGGTATAGGTGATGGTCCCGATGGGTCTCTGCATCATCTGGATCCACCTGCCGATGGTGGAAACCTGCAGGGAGGAGCCCTGCAGGTAGAGCCAATCCTGCCTTGGTCCAAGGGTCCACAGAGAGAACAGGGACTTTCCCAGGGCTTACTGGTAAAGAATCTGTAGTGTTCATTACATTTTGTTCCAGTGTTGATTTTTGGCAGGCTGACGTGATACTTTCTTTGTGTTCCTGTTAGAGCAGAATAGGTACAGTATCTCTTTCTACCCCAAACCTATCTGAGGTTATTCCACATTCTATCAGATGTGCCTCTTATGACATCTATCACCTAAAAATGGAGTTATGCTCTTAGATCTATAGGTGTGAAAATTGCTGTGGCAGTGCAGCTAAATGTAGCTGTGTACTTTCACAACACTGCAAGTAGGTGTACTCAGGAGCGCGTTTGGATTGGGGAGCAGAGTGTGTGTGTAGAACAGAATTTTCAATTCTACCCATATCATTTCTCACCTAGAACCCCAGCCATACTAATAGCAGGCACATAATGTGCAGGTGCCCGTGTAGTTTTTCTTTTGAAACCTGGATAAAGGTATACGAGTACCAAAGTACTTTGCTGTTATTCAGTGTTCTCACATTTGCGCCGCCCCCCTCCCCCCCCCCAAGTGTATGTAGATTTCATACACTGATAAATGCTTGTGGATCTCTGTTTTAAAACAATCTCCATTTTTTTAATGTATCGCTCCCCTAAATGGTGCTCAGGGTTTTTGCCTCATTTGTGGCTTATCTGTGTGTACAAGAGTCCTCTGCACTATAAATAGAAGCTGTCAGGCACTGTGTGGTCTGTACAGTGTAAGGCTGTCAATGGAATCCCTCATAGCAGTTCCACCCACTCCCTGTTTGCTGCTCCTTCCTCCATCCCAGCTACAATTACATTACATTCTGCAAGAAAAAGCCATTCAAATTCTGCTTGTGTTGGAAGAAGCAGTACAATAAATAATTCAACCTTTTAACCTCATTTCAAGTGAATTATTTTAGGTCTTACATTGGGAATTAGTGATGTGCAAATTAGGGTGGCCAAGTTTCCTGTTTTATATAGAACAGGTCAATGTATTTAAATAACTTTTATTTTGTAAAATACATGGACAGATGCAAAGAAGAGAGCAAGCAATTGCGTCCAATCAAGTATAACCAAACAAGAGGCTTAACCTTGAAAGTAACAATAAGAATACAAATGTCAGTAGCAATGAATAACATTACACATTCAAAATGATATTTATTTAGATTTTATATTCACTTTTTGGCACTTCAAAGTGTACATCAAAGCAGATTACATTCTGGTACTGGAGGTATTTCCCTATCCCCACAGAGCTTACGATCTAACTTTATACCTGAAGGGCAAGATCACAAGGCATGACAGTGGGATATGAATGCTGGTTTCCCGGGCTCATAGCCTGTTGCTCTAACCACTAGACTACTCCTCCACTCCATTGATAGCCATTGAACAAGTGTGATATCCACCCATGTGACAAAATAAAAGAAAAGAGCCAACGTGCCTCTGATATCAAGATTTGAGGGCACAGGTTAGCAGACTACAAAGGAGTTGCCCGGTATGCCCCAAATCACTCCCAAATAGAATTGTATATCTGAAAGGAGCCTTTCAGAAACTATGGTAGCTTCTTGATTCAAACTATCTCAAACAGAGATTTCCAACTGGCCAGCTCAGGCATACTCTTCCAAACCCGAGCAGTGGTGAATCGAGTGGCCAATAATAATTGATTTATCAAGATTATTAGTTTCCGTGAATTGCCAATTCAGTGCCAATTCAGGAGAAGCTGAAATCTCTGGCCCAGAGATTTTCAAAATCAACTCACACCCCAACCCAGAACTCCTGTACTTAAGAGCCGTCCACCACATGTGGATTGAGTCTATGAAATAACACAGGACTGTGATATCTTTTATGCAGCAATCAAAACATAAGATCTGCTCTGTGTCTACAAGTAGAACTGTGGTGAGCCTTCTCCCATAGATCTTCCCAATCCATCTCATCTAACTGTAAAAGTAATTAATTGTTCCATGTATCAGGGATCTCATCTTAGAATCCTTTATTAGTGTTTCCACCAGGCCAAGATATAGGCCTGATATTAGTTTAGCCCTCCCTATAGGTCTACTGAGGATATATTCCACCAAATTCAAAGACCTGGAGAACCAACCACCTTCTTTCAGTTTCATCAGGGACTGTTTTAACCACTCGTATGTGGGTAAAGTATTACCAGAAATCTGACATTGCTATACTAGGAGGTCAAAAGGTACCATCTGGTCCGAGGCCCACATCTGTCCAATAAATATTAATCCTCTAGTGTTCCAAGAGCCCATATTATCAAACAGAGTACGGAAGGATATAGTAGGATTGTGTTGAATAAGTGATAAAGGGGTAACTCTTTCCTCTCTGATTTCTAGCCTTTTTCAAAACTGCCACCAAATTGAGAGACTATGAGCTAAGACTGCCAGAAAATGAATATCCTTCTGAGAGGTGGCTCAAGTAAATGTTCTGCACATATTTCCACTAGGGCTTTAGCAGCTTTTACTCACGTGTGCAGGTGAATTTTAGAACCTGCTCGCACGAGGGAAAAATCAGTTTTACCAATTAGTCCACCAGTTTGTCCAGTTAATATAGAACTCTTAAAGACCACTCTGGATCTTCATCCTGTAAGACCCCCACTTGACCCCAAACCCTCGTGCTGTGCTGAAAGCCCTAAAACTTGAGATCTCCACACTTGCTCTTCATCAGACCAGTAGTAAAGCTACGCGGATAACATGCTGTCTTGCATCATGATCAACTTTTTTAAAATTTGGAGTTACACATGTAAGTCTTGGCCCCACCCTGGAACACCCATGCCCCACCTCTTATTCTTGATGTGCACACAGGTATGTATCCATGTACTTTGTGGCTTCTTAAATTTGCGTTGCTTGCACATGGCTCACATACCCACGTATGTGGCCATTTTTGTGCAAGCAGCACTTTTAAAATCTATCTCTTTGAGTATGTTTATCTGACCAGACCAAGCCGCTAAGAGATCACACCAGGATTTTAAGTCAGTCCTAATTTTGTTAATGACTGACCCAAAATTTGCATTATATAGGACCTTTTAAATCTCTGATGATTGTTATCCCCAAATATTTCAAGCTAGTGGTTTTAGTTTGAACCCTGCCAGGCACTGTGGAATCACCAATTTAGGTCTCACTGGGAAAACCTCTGATATGCCATGGTTTAATTTATATCTGGACACTGCCCCAAATGCCTATAAAACAGAGAAAACAGTAGGGACTGAATTACCGAGGTTGGTAACATATAATATAGCACATCATCTGTGTAAAGTGAAATCCTTAAGCTGTGAGTCCCCTATCTTAAAGCCAGTGACTGAGGATGACTGCCTAATCATTTGGGCCATTGGTTCAATCGCTAAGTTGAAATAAAGAGGAGACAATGGACACCCTTAATGAGAACACTGAAGAACTGAAAACCTGGTAGAAGAATATCTGTTAACAACTATCCTAGCCTGTGGTTGTTATGCGTGCTATCCGCAGCAGACCCGTGGCACGGCCCCCTCACCTTTCTACAGTGACTCCAGCTTCTGGTTCCTCCTCGCTGGCGGCGGTGGGTCGTCAGCTCCGTCATCAGGCTTCCCCCGGTGCCTCCGGCTCTTCCACAGTCCCTGGCGATCCTGATCCTGCTACCACTTCTCATTGGGCCTCTCCGCGTGGCCCACGCAGAGATGCTGCTACTCGCGTCGCGCCCCTCCCTAGACGCGCGTGTGCGCAACATTGATCCTTAAGTAGGGTCCACGGCGGGAACCTAGCTGCGGCCCTGGATGATGACGTCAACTTAACTACAATATTTAAGCTCTGGCTCCGCTCCCTAGCATTGCCTTTGCAGCAGGTCTCCTCGCTGGTCGAGTACTCGTTGCCTCCTAGAGATTCGTCTCATCCCTGCGTTCCTGTTTCTCGTTGTTCCTAGTTCCTGTCCCCTCGTTCCTACCTTGCTTCATACTCGGATTGACTACATGAACTTGACTTTGCTTTGCCTGACTTTGCCATTGATTCTCTCCAAGCCCGGACCTCCTCTTCGCCTGACTATTCTACTGCCTATCTCCAGACCCAGACCTCTGCTTCGTCCAACTACGCTATTGCCTATCTGCAGACCCAGACGCCCTGCTTCGCCTGACCGCTACTGCCTATCTCCAGACCCAGATCTCTGCTTTGCCTGACTACTACTGCCTATCTCCAGACCCAGACCTCTTCTTCGTCTGATTATGCTATTGCCTATCTCCAGACCCAGACCTCTGCTTTGCCTGACTATGATTTAACCATCTCTGTGATCAGATCTCAGCCTTGCTTGCCACTGCCTTCGGATTGCTGCCAGCCCTGACTCAAGCTTGCCCTTGGACACTTCTCCAGCTGGTTTCTTCAGGCTTTGGCCTACTTCTGCTCGAGCGCCCTCTCTCTGCCTCTGTTCCATTGGCGTCCAAAGTAAGACTGTACCATCTCTCACCTGCTGTCTCTGGACTGAACCAACTCTTACTTCGACTACACACAGAGGCCTTCCTAAGTCCTGCTGGCCCCGGCACCCAAAGGCTCAACCTGCGGGGAACGAGAGCTGGTATAGGTGAAACTCCAGCGGCCTCTGTCTATCAGCCCACTCTGCCTGCCAATGGTGGAGACCCATAGGTCCTTACCTATGGGTTGCATCAACCCCATCTCGGCCCAAGGGACCACCTCCGACGCAACAGGTTGCAAAGGCCATGGACTCGGCGGAGCCGCATGCCTTCCAGGCCATATCTAACCTGGCATCTAAGGTACAAGAACAGCAACAATTTCTTGAGTTACTGGCTTCCTCCACTGGATGTCTCCACACCCGGCTTAATGACCGCACCAGCGATCCGGTTCCTATGCCGGCTCCTCCTCATCCACAGCCATCACCATTGATGCCTCGAGCCCTGCTGGCCTTACCAGTGCCCCCACGCTTCAGTGGCGACTCCAGACTCTGCAGAGGGTTATCAACCAATGCTATATGCAATTCGCTCTTCAGTCCTCCGTTTTCCAGGACGAAATGACCAAAGTCACCTTCATCCTAACTCGTCTTGAAGGGAAGGTGCTGGCTTGGGCTTCCCCCCCTATGGGAATGGTCGGTCTCCCTCCTAAGGGAGTTATCTCAGTTTGTGGCTGTGTTTCAACGGACCTTTGATTATCCTGGGTGGCATGCCATGGCAAGCACCAGCTTGTTACATCTTCGTCAAGGTCAAAGAAGTATCTTCGACTATACCATTGTTCTGGACTTTGGCTTCTGAGCTCGCCTGGCAGGAAGACTGCCTACGAGCTATTTACCTGGATGGACTTTCCTCACAGCTGAAGAATGAGCTAGCTGGAAGGGAGCTCTCTTCCTCTCTCGAGGAAGACTTGACAGGCTGAATCGACCATCATCTCCAAGAGCATCACCAGGAGTTTTGGATGCCCAAGATCAGGATGTGAAGACAACTGAACGAGAAGACATCAGAAGGTTGGAACAGCAGGAGCATCTGGAACACAGAGGATTGACGAGACACCACGGAAAGACGTAGACGAGGGATCCCACATGGAACATAGTGCCTAGGAGTAGCTGGAAGACTTGAAGTCCTAAGGAGGACTTGCTCCTTGTGAAGGCAAGGAAGGACTGGCTGAAGAGCCCTTTTGTAGGGCTGAAGGAAGGAGACGCCCAAGGAGGAGTCAGCAGGACCACTCCCTCACTGGCCCTTTAAGAAGGGCAGAGAGGCGCGGCCCCACACCTAGAGGAAGAAGCAGGAAGCACCATGGTCAGCGGCATCCTTGCCGCTGCGATGTTGAAACGCTGAAGTAGGAGGAAGCTGGGCCTCAGGGCAGGCTCCAACGTGGGAGGCGGCCTCCGGGCCATGCATGGAGGACAGAGGGTGGCTCCAGCCATGAAGAGGACACCAGGGACGCGGCCTCCTGGCCACAAAGAAGCGGATGATGTCAGCGGCCCCAGCCGCAAAGGAAGGAGCAGTGTCACGGCTCCCTGCTGCGACAGAAGAAGGTAGGCTGCGGCTCACAGTGGCTCCTGCCACTCTGGAAGGTCCGGTCTTCAGGGCGGCCTCTGGGCCGCGAAGGTAAGAGGTGGTTCATGGCACTAGCCACGAGCCGAATCGCAACATTTAAGTTGAGTATCCATTAAATAGGGACTGACTAATTTAAGTTTTTTATTGCTGTAACATCAAATAGGAGAGGTTCCCTTCATGTAAAAGCAATCTGAGATCATCAAAATCCAAGGAGAAGGATTACTTATAGCTATTCAGGTGAGAAGAAGGAGAGAGGGGAGAAAAGGAGTTGCATGGACCCACGGAAAGGCCGAGGAACATCTACGGGAGATTTGGGGAAGAGGAAGAACAGGTATAACTTTGATACTGAAAAGGAGAGGAGGAGAAGGACTTGTGCCTTTTAGGTACTGTGAGGATACTAAGGAGTGTGAGGAGACAGTGTGGAGGAGGTAGGAGATAAATGACTGAGTATTTGAAAAAACATCTAAAAATGGCTTTCGTCTTCGTTTCACCTACATTGGGAGGGAAGCAATTCACTTGTCATCAAGCTAAAGACTAAATCAGTTGGCTTTAACATATTATATTAAACCTTAAACAAGGCTTCAAGGAAGTCACACATTTATGTAAAAGCACTTGTACCATCTAAACATGAATCAATCAGCTGTAAAGAAGTGTATTTCATCATCTTACAACATATCAGTAAAAGTATTACTGGAAACTATTAAAGCCTCCAGAGTGTTTCCTTGGTTAATGTCTTTAATGCTTATTTATGTTGTGATCATCAGTGCTGTGTACAGGAAATATAAACTGGGAATTAAGAGTTGCAATGCAAAGGAACTGTTTAAAACCTTAAATTTGAGATACGGTCTCTGGAACTACTATCTAGGTTCATCTATCACAGGGATTACATACCATTTATAGTTGATGAGCAAGGATTTTGATTGGAACATCTTTTTTGATGTGATGGCCAGTAACTTTCCATCTTTCTCCAGAGGGTACTAGAATGCATTTTGTACCTCTTTGCTCTTCTCAAGGCTGATTCTATTCATGGGGAAATTGCATTTTTTGATGACCAGGAGAAGAATGAATATTGTATCTGAGATCAACTTCCTTTCTTAATAATGAAGACAAAGATATTTCTACGTTTTTTGGAGTTCTCGTAATATTATTTGAACTGTAACTGCCATTAATTTTTGAGGCCATGGATCAAAAAACGAGGGGCATTAATTCTAATTGTAATGGAGGATGTGGAGAATCTGATATATTGGTAAAATAGCTTTTGACAAAGTCAAGCCATATTTTCCTGACAAAGGAATGAATGTCCTGTTTGGAAGGAGGAATCTCAATAGATGAACTATCTGATTTTGGAATTAGAATGGGCATGGATTGTTTAATAGAACTGGATTCGGAGTAAACTGACTTTTTTGCATGATCAGTGCTTAAATTTGTATCTTGACATTGAGATGCTAATGGCGTCGACAAAGATAGATACCTTTGCTTGACAATAGTGCCAGTGAAAATTCTATACTGAAGAGTGATGGCACTGAAGGCATTTTAATATGAATCAAAGTGTTCTCCGCACCATCAGGACCTGAATGCTTTGGCACCAAAGAATGCATTTTCTCTCCTTCTTTAGAAAAGAGAAAATGGCACCTGAGACTTCTCTGAGTCATAGCATGTAGCACGAGAAGACTCTGCCTTTTTTTGATTTAGGTGTTGGTCCCTCAGCTGGTAATGGTTTCTATTCGCTGTCCTGGAGGATTGAGAAGAAGTAAAAAATTATTTAAGTGTGTAACTTTTACATCTTCTAGCCCTGGAGACATTCATGCACAGGCAGCACAATTGGAAACATCATGGGACAGCCAGAGCAGCAAACACCAAGGTTGTAGAAACAACGGGGACATATTTTGAAGCTCAGTTTGCCCTCCCCCATTATGAAGAGAATTGAGTCCAAGTTGGACTCAATCATGGAGAAATCTAAAGTATAAAAAAAATCTTTTTTGAGACTAGCAAAAGAGACTTGCAAAAATGGAGTTTCCTAGTGGTTAGAGCAGTGGGCTGTGGAACTGGAAAACAAGGGTTCAAATCCTACTGCCACTCCTTTTGACCTTGGGCAAGCCACTTCATCCTCAATGCTTCAGGTACAAATTTATAAGTAGATTTACTAAGCAACAATAAAGGTGTATTTTATCATGCAATATGTTGCGGTCCCAGTCGCGGCAGCCGCAACTAGGCCCTTATCTCTTTGGTCCCGGCCTGTCTCCGAGGGTCTGCGCCCTGTTTCGCGGAATCTCCGCGGGGGGGACGCCGCCGAGAAGCCCTGCCTGGACGCCTTCTCCCTAGGCGTGCGCGCGCAAGCCGCGCTTATGAAGGCCGTTTCCCGCCACTGAAGGCTCCGCCCTATCCGTGATGTTAGATGCCGTGGCCTATGTAAGGCCGCCGCGGAACCCAGGACTTTGCCTTGCAACGGGGTTCCTTGCGGTTCTCTGTTGCGCCGTGCCCCGGAATGTGCTATTGCGTTAGCAACTCTGTTCCTGCCTGAGACTTGTTTCACTCCGTGCCCAAGTCTTGCTTCTGTCTGGCTAGCTTGCAGTAACCTATCTTGCTTCAGTTCCAGCTTGGTTCCAGTGGCCAGTCCTGCTTCAGCTCCTGCCTGGCTCCAGTAGCCAGTCCTGCTTCAGCTCCTGTCTGGTTCTTGTGACCAGTCCTGCTTCAGCTCCTGCCTGGCTCCAGTAGCCAGTCCTGCTTCAGCTCCTGTCTGGTTCTTGTGACCAGTCCTGCTTCAGCTCCTGCCTGGCTCCAGTAGCCAGTCCTGCTTCAGCTCCTGTCTGGTTCTTGTGGCCAGTCCTGCTTCAGCTCCTGTCTGGTTCCAGTAGCGAGTCCTGCTTCAGCTCCTGTCTGGTTCATGTGGCCAGTCCTGCTTCAGCTCCTGTCTGGCTCCAGTAGCCAGTTCTGCTTCAGCTCCTGCTTGCTTCGGTTCCAACCTGCTTCAGTCCCTGTCTGTCCGCTCCAGTTCCAGCTGCCGTGATCTCCTAAGTCCCAGCGGCCGGGCTCCTACGGGCTCCTCCTGGGGGAGTACCGGCTTTCAGGGTGAATTACCTAAGTCCCAGCGGCTGGGCTCCTCCCGGGGGAGTTCCGGCTTCCAGGGTGAAGCTCTCGTCCAGCTCCTGCCTGGTACCCGCCTCCCGACCTGTCACTCACTAGAGACTATAGTACACCTCTCCCCAGTCTCTCACAGGTCGGCCCAAGGGTCCACTAAACAGCTCACTCACAACACAATATACCCATATCACAGTGATATTAAACTTTTTTCCCCAAAAAATACACCTCCTATTGAAATTGGCTGCTTTGCATGCATAACTTGTATGTAAAGCAGCTAATAAATAGGCAATCTAATGCAAATACGATAACATAGCCAGCTGTATTATTGTAACGCATTTCAGAGTTGTAGTTATCCGATCCTGGGGACATTGCGATGCTTACGCATATCCCAATGTGCCCAGGATGCTTCTTAAAGGGCCACAACCCCTCTTCCCCCACAGTGAGCCAAGTCCCCCCACCCTCCCCCCCGGGATCTTGCGAGACTCATGCCCATCCTCTTTCTGCTTCCTCTAGATATGGTTCAACCTAAAAAAAGTTTTAAAAATCTAAAATTAGTCATGCTGCGATGGCCCACCATCCTTTTCCAAACCCCTCCCCTTTGATCAAATATTACCCCATCCCAAGCTAAAACCTCTTCTTATCAAAACCAGTCACCCCCAGTAGCAGGCCCCCTACCCAGTCCCTTACATACACCATAATCTTGGTCACCCACCCTTACATGGACGAAAGACCCTGGAGGTCTAGGGGGGCCCCAGACCCTCCACCTGCCCCCAGACTTAACAGAAGAGTCCCTGATGGGCCAATGGTAGCTTGGAGTGCCCCCCCCCCATGATAATCAATGCTGTTCTCCATAGTGATGTCACTCAGCCTTTGCCCTATATGAACAAGCCTCACTGGAAGACAAATCTGAAATTTGAGCATTTTTCCTAGTGTTTTGGGGTGCCTTTCATACCTGACATGTCACTGGGAAAGAGGGTTAGTGATTCTGTAGGGTTAGGTCATCTTGATTTTCAGATTGTCTTCAATTTTTCTGTAGCATCCTTAACTCTTCTGTGCCCCTGAATCCATCCCAGAGTTGCCTGATTACCTTTCTCTGTTTTGCCTTTCAACTCCTTAACCCATAGCTGTGTTGAGTATGGCCTTAAGAGTGTTTGAATGTATGCAAATAAAGCTAAAATCCATCAGCTTTAGTGGAAGGTTTGCTAAATCATGGTCTCCTTGAAGTAGGGATACTTTCTCAGTACACATTCAGTGGAGCATGGAAGAGTTCCTAGTGTGGGCTGCAGGAAATCAAAAATTAGGTCCTTCATGGTGTAACCCCCTTGTTCTCCTCTTCTACAATATAGGGGCACATTTGGGTGCTGCAGGGTATCTGCTAGTGGAGAGAAGCAATAGCTTTGGGGACCCATAGGGTCAGGACAAAGTTCTTGGTTTGAGGTCCTTAATACAGGGGTCACACAGTCTCAGGGCCACACTCACTGTCCTGGACCTCTCACTCTTCTCACCATTCTGTGTAGTAGTCTGCCACTGGCAACCACATGCCAACAGCCAAGGTATCTAATCGATCTGGCTGCTCACACCGTGCCAGCTTTTTCCTTCTCCTATACTTGTATATAAAGGGAGCTGGTCTATTGTGATGGGTTCTCTCCTTTGTTTTAAAATTTGGAAGAGATTGGTGAGACTTTCAGTGCTTTCCTAGATTTTCTTTTGCCATATGAGCTCTCTCCATGTTTGTACTGCCTGCTCTGTGGAGGTGTGCCTTGGGCTTGAAAAAGTATAAAAACTGGTGTAGTAGACCTGGTTCAGAGGCAAAGATTGTATTTTTTCAAGTTGGATAGGGAAAGTTCTGAAAACATCTCTTTCAAGGGATGTGTAGAGGCAAACTTTTTGTTTTGGTTCATATGCTCATTGGATAGGTCACCTCTATTTGTTTGGTTCATTTAAAACAAAAAAAAAGGTTTTTGTTTATTCATTCCATTCGTTTTTCATTTTCAATTGACATCAAAAGAGGAAGCAATCCCTAGGCCTAGTCTAGAGATTGCTTTCCCTATCAACTTCAATGAAAAAAGAAAAAAAGGCTGGACCCTAGGCCTCAGTGAGAAGCAGACTGGGTCCAGCACTGACGTTTAGGCCTGGTCTCGGTGTAAAAGCCTAGGCCTGGTCCAGGTCTGGTGCTGAGACCTCGCACTGGTCTGGGCCTGGCTCCAAGGCCTAGACCCGGTACCAGGGATTGGCCCTGAGGCCTGGGCCTGGTGTGGAGTCCTAGACCTAGGCCAGGCCCAGTGCTGGAACGCAGCCATGAGGTCCTGGCACCTTGGCCTATGCCCAGTGCCAGTACCCAGTGCTCAGACCTGTTTCTGGGGCTGAGGCCTAGGCCAGCACCATGATCGAGCCCTGAGGCCTGTTACTGGTTCTGAAGGCTAGGTCCTGTTCCAGGGTTTGGTCCCAGCACTGAGGCCTAGGTTCTCCAAGTAATGAGTGTCATTTTTCAAGCGCCAGGACAAAGGCAGGAACCCTGGAGGCCCTTGCTCAGCCTGTCTCGGACCTAGGCTTCAGTCCAGGACCAGGTCTCAAGGGCCTAGATTTTAGTGCCAGGCCACCAAAAGCCCATTTCTTAAAAAAAATGCATTGAATATAAAAATACCCAAAATTTTTCAGGTGTTTTCACCAGAGGATATTTTCGGTTTGTTCCATTCAGAACAAATTGAAAATTGCCTCATCTGTTGTATTTTTTGCATTAATTAGGTAGGAATGTGCATTCATATTTATTTTCCCTCTGTGAGCCTTTTTAACTGTTCCCTTCCTTCCTTCAACACTGATACCAAACTCTGCACCTTGAGATCAAGAAGGATCTCACATCAAAAGGTATCTTTAACAAACTTTCTGTGGTTTGCAGCAATCAGAGTATATAAAAAGGTATTGGCTTGATCAGAGTTCATAGGTTCTTACAGCATGTTTGGAACAGCATCACCAATAGCAAAATCAATAACAATACTTTCTCACCAAATCTATACTTCATGAGATAACTAGAGCAGGCTTCCCAAACCTGTCCTGGGGCCCCACAGCCATTTGGATTTTTGGATATCCACAATAAATATGCATGAGATAAATTTACATAAAACTGAGTCTTCATGATACACAAATTTATCTCATGCATATTCACTGTGGATATCCTAAAAACCTGACTGATTGTAAAGTCCCCAGGACAAGGTTAGGAAATTCTGAACTAGGGAAAATATCAAAATTACTTTCCCTCTTCAATAAGATATGTTGCATCATATTCCTCTCAAGGGTCTCCTCCAGCATAGTAACCGCATTACTTATCTCTTAGGTACATCCAAACTCTTTTTACGACCTTAGGGCCACTGGGTATCCTCCTGGTATGTCACAGGAACCTTCCTTGTAGGCAGCAGCAAAGGATCACTGGGTTCCCAAGTTTTAGCTCCTATGGATAACAACCCTTTGGGACCTTCCATGGTCTATGGAGCCCTAACTTCTTTCTTTGGGACCAAATCTGGCTCCCCTAGTTGTTCCTCCTTGAGGAGAAATACTCCTCCAACCTTGGGCCTTTCCCCTTGAGGAGAGGCACTCTGGGCACACCAGCCTTCGGTTGGCTACCCTAAATCTCCACTCCTACCAAACCCTTGAATACAGGTTTATATGGTTTTCAACACACTCTCTCAAGTGGAGCTTCTCCTCATTAAAACTTAAAGGAGAAGCATCATAAAGCACACAAAATACACCTCATACACTATCTTCCCATTAGTTAGCCTACATCTAGAGGTGAAGTGTCACCCCACATTCTTTTCACTAAATTAATAGCCATAATGATGCATCTTTACAGTACCAGTAAAATATGTCACCATTAACCATTATCAATGCTTCACCCCCTAACCCTCCCCCCCCCCCCAAGTAGATATCAAGAGACCAAGTAGATATCAAGAGACCTCCACCCATAAATTCTCCGTGGACACTAGTGGCATAAGGCCTAAATTAGGGACCTATCACATTAAGAATGGTTGTAGATAGACTGCATTTGTTACATGTGTTCACGTCAGTTAAACAGACCAGTGTGCTTCAAAACATGTGGCCTTTCAGACTGTCCATCTATAATCAAGTTCATTTTTTGTGAAGCTAATTGTTTATTTCAGTTTTAATCAGTCTCCTCTTGGAGGTATCTGTGAGACTCTCTTATGGAACATTTGGAAAGAGCTCGTAGGTGGCACAGAAGATAAATCTTCCTCCAAGACAAGAACAAAAAGCAATTCACCTGTAATATATTAGTAAAAGAAAAGATAAAATTGAATAGGGAAAGTGCAAAGTGAAATAAAGCATTTGCTTGCCACTGGATAACAGTTATCCAGTGGGGAATAAATGCTTTATTTCACTTTGCAGCAAAGATTTTTGCTATCTCTAACACAACTTCTCTTTCTTCAGGCCCGAGTTAGCACCAAGAAATTCCAGAAGGTTACACTGACAGTCTCCCCAAGGGGCATTTTGCTACAGGACTCTGACACCAACGAGCTGATCGAAAATGTCTCTATATACAGGTATGCAGTGGTGAATGGAGAATGGGCATGAGCAAGGCCCCCACATTCAGAGTGCACACCTTACAGATCTGCATAAGCTCCCAAAGAAAGACTTGAGCAATTCAATTAATTAGTCCAGGAGTTAGTTAAATAATAACCACCAGCTGTTCCAGTGTATAAGAGAATAAATATAAGTGCATTATGGAAACATCTGCGTATTGTATTCATAAACAACTGCAGCAAATCTGTGGTGATGTGGAGCAGTAGATGCTTATTTTCAGGGGTCCCCTTTGGCAGTTACTGCGGTGGGAAAATGCCTTACTGCAGCCCTAGAACACTAAAACTAGAGTTCAAATCTAATGGGCGCCAGCGAAGCTGGGAGGCCTAAGAGGAGGCTTGCACTCAGCCAAGGGGAAAGAAAAGAGAGGTCTACACCAAAAATGTTGTTCCAAAACAGACAGAGAATTTATTAAAAGCCCCAAAAGCAATCACAGTCCAGGAAAAAGGTAGAAGAAAATCAGCATGCAATCCAAATGCACAAAAAAAGCCAATTGTTACAGCTTCTTCCACTCTCAGACACCATCAGCTTTTGCTGTTGTACTCAGTGTTCTGTCCATCTCATCTTTTACCACTTTTCAGGGCTTTGATCCAGTTCCGCACACAAAAGTCAGTTACTTTTCAGAACCTAGGAAACAGTGCTGGAAATCCCTCTTCCCCTGACAAGTCTTTAACCCAAGCTATGGACTTTCCAAAGTACACAGAGAAGGTCCCAACTTCAGAGGAATGCTCTTCTTCCCAGGATCCCTTCCTCGGCTTCCTCAATGTACTTAGACTTCAGATGCACTTGAAATCACAGAACCACTTGAGGCTTCACTGGGCTGCAAGCCTCAGCCTTTCTCGCTCCAGGCCTCTTGACTTATGAGAGTCTCAGCCTATATCTCCACCAACTACTCAGTCAAACAACTCCTCATAAGAACATCAGAACATAAGAAATTGCCATGCTGGGTCAGACCAAGGGTCCATCAAGCCCAGCATCCTGTTTCCAGCAGAGGCCAAACCAGGCCACAAGAACCTGGCAAGTACCCAAAAACTAAGAAGATCCCATGCTACTGATGCAATTAATAGCAGTGGCTATTCCCTAAGTAAACTTGATTAATAACCATTAATGGACTTCTCCTCCAAGAACTTATCCAAACGTTTTTTGAACCCAGCTACACTATTTGCACTGACCACATCCTCTGGCAACAAATTCCAGAGCTTTATTGTGCGTTGAGTTTAAAAGAATTTTCTCCGATTAGTCTTAAATGTGCTACTTGCTAACTTCATGGAATGCCCCCTGGTCCTTCTATTATTCGAAAATGTAAATAACCGATTCACATCTACTCTTTTAAGACTTCACAACAACTCCCTCCTAGTGCTCCAACTTCCCCCAGCCCCATCTTCTTTGGGGAAAGGACTCCCTTTTTACCTGCCAGAACCTCCCAACCACTGGAAACTTCATGTTAAACAATGTACTATTAAGTCTTATAATAAGGCCTAAGTTGCCTTACATCATATTCAGTTGGAATTTCTAGAAGAATATACTGTAATAGTAGAAACTAAAGATTAAGAAAAAAAGTCTACTAATGTTATGGTTATTTGGTGTTTGGGTGGATCCTTGAACACTGTGGCAGCTGACCACGCCCACGGGGGGGGGGGGGGGGCAGTCCCGTGAGGGACCACAGTGTCAGGCTAAACTCCAGACAGACAAACACAGATTTGAATATTTTATTAAACAGTATATGGACCCACCAGAGGTGGCAGTAGTGAGTAGTGGTTGTAGAGCCGGGCTGGGCACGTTTCTCACAGAACGCTGGATCAGTGGATCCTCTGTAAGCAGTGCTGTAGTGGAAAGAGACTGAGAGTTATGAGCACACAATAGAATTAGCATTCAGAGTCCCAAGTAGAATAAGAGAGCTCCGAGACAGGGACAGCAGGCCCTCGAGGAGCGAGTACCTGATCCCTTAGAGCAAAGAGACTCGGTAGCATTGTACTCAGTAGCAGTAGCAGAGATTTCACTAGTCGAGAGGTCTGACATTGGAGCAGAGGGCAGGCCCTCGAGGAGCGAGTACCTGATTCCGGCGAAGCAGTACTGTAGAGAGAGATGTTTTCTGTACTCACTGATGGTGACTGTAGTTAGTTCTTCCAAGTAGAAGGTAGAGGTTGCAGGCAACGACAAAGGGAACATGGGCCCTCGAGGAGCGAGTACCGGTTTCCTGATAGCACCTGAAAGAAGCAGAGAGGCCTCCGAGGAGCGGGTACCCTGTTAGTGACCCCGAAGGGTAGTAAGAGTTCCAGTTAGAGCTGGAGTGGCAGAGTAGCTTAGGAATGGAGAGCGAATCCCATCCGTACGAATTCTGTTGCTAACTCAATGAGCTAGCAAATGTAGTAGGCATATATACCCTGGAGTTGTGACTTCAGTACAGTGGTACGCCCCTGAGGTTCACGCCACCGTGGAAATAAAGATGAGGGTGGCGTGCGCGCCCTAGAGGTACCTTGAAGGAGAATTGCGGGAGGCAGCACCAAAGCCGGTCCGGGGACACTGGAGAGGTCGGCAAACAGATGCCACGGCAGCCATCAGTCCAAGGTGAGCGGGAGGAGCCACAAGTAGAGAGAGGTAGGCGGGGCGAAGCTGCCGAAGACCGATGGACGCAACAACTAAATTCTAAAATTTACATGGAATCCAAGTGGGGCGAAAAGAGGAAAAGGGGAATTAGTTTCAGACAGCAACCAACAAGGGCATTGAATTTTACGGTCTGGGAAAACAAATAAGCATGGGGTAAAGGAAAATTGGTTCTTACCTGCTAATTTTCGTTCCTGTAGTACCATGGATCAGTCCAGACTCCTGAGTTGTGCCTCTCTTCTAGTAGATGGAGACAGAGAAAGTTTTACTGACACCGCTACTTAACCACATGTGCTACCTGCAGTTCCTTAGTATTTATCTATACCTAAGCTAAACATCACAAAATTGAAAAACATCTCAACTTCTAAAAAGATTACAAAACATGAAAATATTTTCTGCTTTAAATAAAAAATCTGAAAGAGTGGATGACTTTCCCCCTAAACAGACTGAGCGGGTTCTGGACTGATCTGTGCTACTACAGGAACAAAAATTAGCAGGTAAGAACCAATTTGTTGCGCCAGAGGTGGATTCTTGGGATGAGGTGGGGTTGAGGCTACCTGTAGGAGGGCGGAGTGGACTGAAGGACAGAGGCCAGCTGGAGTTCACCAATACCAGCCCTCGTTCCCTGCGGGTTGACCTTTTGGGTACTGGGGACAGCTGGACTTAGGTGGGCCTCTGTATGTCATCGTCGATGGAAAGACAGAGAGGTCAGCCCAGAAGCAGCAACAGTGGAATGGAGAAATCTTTACTGGACGAGGCGGAGTTCCAGGCACCAATAGAACCAAAGTCAGACAGGGGGTGCCTGAGCAAGAACAGGCCAAAGCCTGAATAGGTCAAGTCCAGGAAGTAGACTGAAGAGGCGTCGTAGAGCAAGCTGGAGTCAGGGCCGGCAGCAATCAAGAAGTGGTAGCAAGATAAGGCTGAGGTCTGGGTAAGGAGAGAGTTGGTAGTGTAGTCAGGCAATGCAGAGGTCCGGGCTTGGAAAGAGTCAATAGCGTAGTCAGACAATGCAGAGGTCCGGACTTTGGAGAGAGTCAATGGCGTAGTCAGGCAATGCAAAGGTCGTGTCCGAGAAAGCAATCTGATGAAAGGTTAGGAATCAGGAATGCAGGAATGAAGGAGAACAGGAACAGGAACTTGCGAGGATCAGGAACCAGGAACGCAGGGGAATCACCAGGAGGCAACGAGTACATGACCAACGTGGAGACCTGTTGCAAAGGCAATCATTGAAAGCCGAGCCCGGCCTTAAGTACCGGAGCTCCAGCAACGTTATCATCTGGGGCCGCAGCCAAGTTCTCGCCACAGGCCCTTCATAAGAGTCAGTGATGCACGCACGCCTAGGGAGGGGCGCGGTGCTGGACAGCGGCATCTCTCTGCGGGCCACAGGACTCTGTAGCTGAAGCTGAGGCACCGGGGGCGGCCCGAGGATGGAGCCGGTGGCCTCACTACCACCAGGGATGAGGAACCAGGCACTGGATTCACCAGAGAGAGGTGAGGGGGACCAGGCCGCAGGTCTGCTGTGGCTGGCATACGTAACTCAATTTTCCTTTCTCTGTATGTACCCGGATCAGTCCAGACTCCTGAGATGTACCAAAGCTTCCTAGTTAGGGTGAGACCTGGAGAGTCCTGCTCGCAGAACACTTTCGCCAAATGATGAGGAGCCTGTTTTGCCCACATCCAGATGATAGTGTCTCACAAGTTTGTAGCAACTTCCAAGTCGCTGTTCTGCAAATCTCTTGGGGAGAAACTAGCCGAGCTTCCGCCCACAAGGCCGCCTGAGAATGTGTGGAATGAGCATGTAACTCCTCCGGAACCGGTCGACCTCAAAGAATGAGAATTGGTAGCCTTAGAAGCCTGAAGTCCCTTCTTCGGGCCACTCCACAGAACAAAAAGGTGATCTGACCTCCTAAAGTCATTCATTATCTCGAGGTAAATCAACAAAGCTCTTCTGACATCTAACAATCTGAGTTCCCTCGCATGAGGAGTAAAGGGGTCCAGCCTGGGAAAGGCTAGAAGCTCTACAGTCTGATTCACATGGAACGCGGAAACCACTTTTGGTAAAAAGGAAACTCCTGACTGTGAAATCTGAAGGAAAGGATCCCGACACAACAGTGCCTGTAATTCAGAAATCCTTCTAGCGGAACATATGGCCACCAGAAAAACCATCTTTAGAGTCAAGTCCTTCAAAGTTGCACTTCAGAGCAGTTCAAAAGGAGCCTCACATAAGCTCCTGAGGACCAGATTAAGATTCCACAAAGGACACACTCACCAAAGTGGAGGACGTCAATTCTTCGCACCTCGAAGAAAGTGAAGGACATCCGGATGTGCCGAAATAGATACACCATCAATCTGGCCATGAAGACAACCTAAAGCCGCTACTTGCACTTTAAGAGAGCTAAGAGACAATCCTTTGGTGAAACCCTCCTGCAGGAAAGATAAAATGTCAGCGAATGACAACTTGATAGGGCAAACTTCATTGGTGGTACAACCAGGATTCGAAAACCTTCCAAACCCGTAAATATGAAAGATTAGTATACTTTCTCCTGGCCTGCAACAAAGTAGTAATAATCACCTCTGGATAACCCCTACATCTTAACTATTGTGTCTCAAAAGCCAGGCTGCTAGACAAAAGTGAGCAGCCTGGTCGGAAAATATGGATCCCTGCCGGAGAAGGCCTTCCAGATGACCCAAGTGAATCAGTCCATCTACAGCCAAATTGATCAAATCCATGAACCACAGATGGCATAGCCACATCGGTGCCACCAAGACCATTTCTCCCTGATGTTTTTCTAGGTGACGCAACACCTTTCCTACGAGTGGCCAGGGAAGAAACACATCTCTCGGCCAAGGAAATACCAGGGCATTGACTCTTCTGCTCTGTGCTCTTGCCTCCAACTAAAAAACCGAGGTGCTTTGTCATTCCGATGAGATGCCATTAGGTCTACATGGGGAGAGCCCAACGTTCGCGATTGAGATGCTTCACCGACTTCGACAACTCCCACTCGCCTGGATCTAATATCATTTGACTCAAGAAGTTTGCTTGAACATTGTCAACCCCAGTGATGTGGGATGCCTCTATACGCTCCAGGTGTTGCTCTGCCCAATGAATCAACTTCTGTGCCTCCTGGGCTACTTCTTGATTCTTGATTCCACCCTGATGATTGATATAAGCCTAGTCGGAGAGAACTCTCACCGACCAGTTTCTCACTAAAGGAAGAAATTCTTGCAAGGCCAACCGGACCACTCTGGTCTCTAGTCGGTTGATAGACCAAACAGATTCTTTCCTGGACCAGCAACCATGAGCTGACTGATACTGACATATTGCTCCCCAACTAGAAAGACTGGCATCAGTAGTAACTACCCCCCAATCCGGGACTTCAAGGCCCATACCCTGTTCCAGATTGGAAGGTAGAAGCCACCACGAAAGACTCTCCCATGTGACACCCTTGAGGGGCAATAGAAGCTGAAACTCCTCTGATACTGGGCGCCATCAAGACAAAAGACAAAAGTGCTGTCTGCAATGATCTCATGTGAGTAAAAGCCCACGGCACTAATTCTAGTGTCAAGACCATAGATCCCAGCACTTGCAAATAATTCCATACCTTGGGCACCCGTAACTGCAACAACTGCCAAATATGCCCCTGCAGCTTCAAAACGTGTTCCTCTGAGAGGTACATCTTGTTGACTAGGGTGTCGAAAAGAGCCCCCAGATACTCCAGGGACTGCGTCGGTGCCAGACGACTCTTCGCTACATTCACCACCCAACCGAGCAACTGTAGTAGATCGAGACCCCTTTGAACTGACTGGACGACTTGGTCCTGATAAGCCAGTCGTCCAGATAGGGATGCAGAGTCCCGCTGCTACCACCACCATCACCTTGGTGAAGGTGTGTGGTGCTGTGGCTAAACCAAAAGGAAGGGCCTAAAACTAAAAATGTTGCCCGAGAATCATGAAATACAGAAAACACTGTGAGGCTTGATGAATGTGGATGTGCAGATAGACCTCCGTCAAATCCAGGGAGGCCAGAAACTCCCCTTTGCGAACTGTCACCACCATGGACCTCAGGGTTTCCATTTTGAAATGCGGGACTTTGTGCAGCATTCACCTTCTTCAGATCTAAAATCGGACGAAAAGTCTCCTCCTTCTTTGGGACCACAAAGCAAATGGAATACTGTCCCCTGCACATCTCCTCACGGGGAACTGGAAGCACTGCCCCCAGGAGACATAGACGTTTTAATGTATCTTAGACTGCTACTCTCTAATGAGCCACACGAGGAGATTATGAACAAATCGCTGATGGGGCAAGCAAATTCTAACATGTAATTATCCATTACCACACTGAGAACCCACTGATCCTGAGTGATACTGGTCCACTTCTCATACAAGATCGCTAAGCAACCTCCTTCGTGCCTCTTCTCGCCCCTCGCTCCACCCTCTCTACCTTGGGAGTGACTCCCTTCGGCTCTGACGGACAGATGCAGCTGCAGCTTCTCCCTGCCTCTTGTTCCCGGTGTCTCCGGGCTGGCTTGACGCTACGAATCTGCCATGTTCCTGATGACGTAAGGGTGCGCGCTTTGTACCAGCAAGGGCGTGAACCTCGGGGACATCCTTCTCTAGTGACCTTCATCCATTTTCACTTTAAAAGGTCTTTTTTTGCTAACCTCTAACGAGTAAGCAAGGAACTCCAACAGAACTTGATTTGGCAGTCCACGATACTTGCAACAACGATCCAAGTCAGCAAGGGGAATACTTCTCCACTGCTCGGCCTTTTCAAACTTACCAGGAGTACCCGCTCCACGGGGTCTCCGCTCTCTCTTCTTGATTTCAGATTGCCGGAATACTCAGAAGACTCCTCATTGCCTGGAATTGATTGCGGACGTGAACACAGTGAGTTCTATTGTAGATAGGAATCAGTACTCGCTCCATGAGGGCCTACATTCCTATAGCTCTGAAGACTACCTTCCGTCCAAGACGTTATTGCAGGTACGGAGATCAAGGGTTTATTGGCAAGATTGCAGATAGGAACCGGTACTCGCTCCACGAGGGCCCATGTTCCTAGAATCCTTTACAGACTCTCTTCTACTCTAGAAGCCATTTCATATATAGCTATTGTGAGTTCTTATTACAGACTGTTTAGAGGAACCAGTGCTCACCTACGGCTCCTGTTCCTGAATATACTGAAGACTCTCTATGGCATAGAGACCATTGCAGACATCTACTATTCAGGCCAATACAGTTCAGTGCGCTCCAATGGAGCGCACTGTTAGCCTGCTCTTGGACGCGCATTTTCCCTTACCCCTTATTCAGTAAGGGGAGGAAAACGCGCGTCCAACCCGCGGCACCTAATAGCGCCCTCAACATGCAAATGCATGTTGAGGGCGCGCGGGATACAGAAAGTAAAATGTGCAGCCAAGCCGCATATTTTACTTTCAGAAATTAGCACCGACCCAAAGGTAGGCGCTAATTTCTTCCGGCACCGGGAAAGTGCACAGAAAAGCAGTAAAAACTGCTTTTCTGTGCACCCTCCGACTTAATATCATGGCGATATTAAGTCAGAGGTCCTGAAGAGTAAAAAAAGTTTAAAAAAAAAAAATTTGAATTCGGCCCGCGGCTGTCGGGCCGAAAACCGGACGCTCAATTTTGCCGGTGTCCGGTTTCCGAGCCCGTGGCTGTCAGCGGGCTCGAGAACCGACGCCGGCAAAATTGAGCGTCGGCTGTCAAACCCGCTGACAGCCACTGCTCCGGGCGAAAAGGAGGCACTATGGACGCGCTAGTGTCCCTAGCGCCTCCTTTTGCCCAATTCTACCGCACCACCTCATTTGCATACTGTATCACACACAGCGGCGAGTGGCCGGTGCGCGCGCCGGGAGAGCAGGCGTTCCTCCGCTCTCCCGCGTTTTTACTGAATTGGCATGATTGTGAGTGTACCATCTTGTATCCAGTATACCCTGTCTACTCACTCCTTCTTGTTTCTCTCTACAGCTCAGCGACCCAGAGATTATATTCCAGTATCAGAAGGACTTCAGCCCTACCGGACACCTCGACTCACTACTGCCACCACTGGTGGTCCAGCTTACAGCTTAATAAAGAACTATTTGTGTTTACTTCATATTTTAGCATAGCCGGTGGTTCCTCTCAGGATCTCCTCCTGAAGGCGCTGTCATCTGCCATCGACCCAGGGATACACCATTTCCTCCAAGTGGTCATTCCTTACACTACTATCCCTTTATAGGAGCCAACCACTACTGACCACTAATGCTGCTTACGGAAGTATTATATAGATAGCTACCTTCTCTTTCTATGGGACTTGCCAGCAGCCTATATATAACAGATTGCTACTCCGTAGCGGAGGCATGATAGATTGCTATCTCAGTAGCGAAGTATAATATACCTATTGTTAGCTCCTCTCCTCAGAAGAGTGTCATAGAACAGATTGCCAACTCCTCTTCCCTGGGGAGTGATCCATAACATATTGCTACCTCCTTCCCGAATAGGACGTTCGCTAACAGATTACTAACTCTGCCCTCCTGGCGGGGTCAGCACTACAGATGGCTAACTCCTCCCCCTTTCAGGAGAAAAGCAGAACAGTTTGCTAACTCCACCCTCCTGGCAGGATGAGCGACAGCAGATTGCTAACTCCTCCCCTCTGGAGGAGGAGAGCTTAACACTCCTATAATGGGAACGACAGAGTGGACCAGCCTCACCTGTTACGGTCGTGGACCCTTGGGCCGGTTGGGACAGAGAATGGTATGCTATGGAAGGCCACAGCAAGCGTCCCAGCCGGGAAGTGGCTCGGAAGATACTCAGAGGAGGCTTCACCACCGGAAGTCTGAGGTCCCCTAGGAGGAGCCCGTAGGGACCCAGACCTCTTGGACTTAGGTGGAGTCCTATGTGACCAAGGACCCAGGTGACGGCTGAAGAGACGGACAATGACTGGACCCAGGTGGATGAAGAGACTTCACCCTCGGAAGCCCGCGGCTCCCCCGGGAGGAGCCCGTGAGAGCCCGAGCCGCTGGGACTTAGGAGAAACCTCTGGGCCAGTACGTACTGGGTACCTGAGATGAGGCAGAAGTCGAAGTCCAGGAGTGAAGCTGGGTCAGGAGCCAGGAGTCCGAGATCCAAACCAGAGCCAGGGATGAAGCAGGAGACGGAGTCAGGAATACCAAGCCAGGAACAGAAGCCAAAGACGAAGTCGTGGAACGGAGCAGGGTCAGAAGCCAGAAGTCGGACGTTGAAGCCAAAACCAAGGGACAGAAGCAGGAGACAGGTCAGAAGCAAGCCGGGTCGAAGACAGAAGCAATCCAAGCGCAAAGAGCAACTAGCAAGACAGGAACACCTGAGGAACCTCGTTGCAAGGCAAGGAAGAACCAAGAAGCAGGGCTTAAATAAGCCAAGGCGTCTGACGTCATCCAGGGGCAGTCCTGAGGTTTCCCGCGCTGGCCCCTTTAATTCTCCAGCCCCTGTGCGTGCCTAAGGGGTGCGGCCAGCCGCGGCAAAACGCCGGCATCTCCCTTGAGGAGGGAGAGCCGCGGCAGAGGCCCGAGCAGGCTTAATCGGGTCCACGGCGGTCCGGGCCGGCCTCGAGGTAGGTGGGGGACCCGGGGCACGGCTCGGGGCCGCAACATCACCTCATTGTGGGGATTTAATGCCGGAAGTAACCTCCACGGCGGCTCCGCAAAAAGGCCTTCGAGTCCCTCGAGAGGACTAGCCTCTGGATTGGCCCTGAAAGAAGGACTGCCTTTGGAAGATGGACACAGGTCTGGATGGCCGAGACCTCCTGTCAAGCCGAAACCACTAATGTGAATGCAAATATTGTTTGCCATTAGGCTTGTCCTCCAGTAACCTGAGGACTTTATTGTCCCCAAAAGACTGCATCAAATGTTCCAGATCTTCGCCAAATAAAAGACGACCTTTAAAGGTTAGCGAACCCAACTGCGCCTTGGAGGAAACATCCACCACCCAATTTTGCAGCCAGAGCAAACTTCTGGCGGAAACCGCAGAAGCCATAATGCGAGACGAGGTACGAACCAAATCATATAGAGCATCCGCTCCATAAGCCACTGCAGTCTCAATTCTCTTGGCCCTGTCTGCATCCTCACTGGAGTTGGGGAGGTTCTCTTGGGACTGTTGTACCCATCGGAGACATGCTCTTTGCATAAAACTAGTACAAATAGCCACACACAGGCCCAGTGCTGAGACCTCAAAAATCCTTTTGAGATGGACCTCTTACGATCTTGAACATCTTTCAACGCTGCAGAACCTTCCACGGGGATAGTCGTTCTTTTCATAATGGATGATACAGCAGCATCGACCTTAGGAAGAGCAAAAAGCCAACAACTGTTCAGGTAAAGAATAAAGCCACGCCATGGCTCTGCCCACCTTTAAACTAGAATTGGGAGAGGCCCATTTTGCTTCTACCAGTTTCTGTACCAACTTGTGATACTGAAAGGCCGTGGGAGGACCCCGTATCCCATCTAGGACTGGATCCACTCCATCCAAATCAGAGTCCACCTGCGAGATTTTAACCCAAGCACCTGAAAAGCCAGCAGCAGTAAGGCATCGAGCTCTTCTTTCTGAAAAAGATGTACCACATTTGGGTCATTACCCTCGGACAGCAGGACCATCATAGCGTCCCCTGGACCCGGCTCTCCAGAGACCGGATCTCCCAGGTCCACCAGAACCCCCGGCATCTGAGACTCCTCCAACACTATAGGAGAATTGACAGAATCATTTGAGTCACCCCACCATGGCCGGCCACCAAGGGGGGACCCAGTGAGCCCTGTACCAGAGGGACCCTATGCTGACTAGATTGCATCCATTTTGTGTCAGGATAAGGCACCCCCCCCCGGTTGGGCTGGTAAACATCATTGCTTCCTGGCTGCAGAAGCTGCATGCTGCTTGGCTAGATAAGCCTCACGCAGCAACAGCACAAAGTCCGCAGAGAAAGGTCTGAAAGTTCCAGCCTTCTCAGGCAAGGAACTAGGGAGCAGCAAGACAGTATCTTCAGAGCCTCCACAGTCGCCCCGATTGAGGGCAAAGATGGAACAGCTGCGGAGACAGGTGGGAGCAGCTTCCCCCTCCCCCTCCAATCGCGCGGGAATGGCTGAATGTAAATTCAAGATGGCCGCCGTTCCCACGCTGATCAGGAAGAGATCAGAACCCCGGCCAGTGATGCCGGAGCGGTAGCGGCAGAGCCCCGATGCTGCTTCACGGTAGGTGGATGGTCGGAGGGCCCCTCCCCCCCCTCGGAACACATGGCACAGAGGCTGAGCCGGCTGAGCTGCGAAAGAGTTGTGCCGCATGGGCAGCAGGCCAACCCCCGGCCCATCAGTGCACGCTGCCAGTGAGCACAGAAAAGAGACCAGCACAAAAAATAAAAAAGTAACCTACCGCACTGCTAAGAGAGGAAGAGGGCTGCCGCTCAGCCAGGACAAACACTGCTGCTTTTTTTTTTTTCAAACTTTAAATAAAAAGTATACTAACCTGAGACAGAGCCTACCACACAATAAAAATTATATAGGCTGTCTCAGACAAGAAAAGGATACCTATAGACTGCAGCCGCCAAGCAGCCTCATGAAGGGGATCTGGACCTCCAGATTTACACTCCTCGGGCACACGGATCGGACACCCACAAGGGTCACCAACCCCCCACCCACCCGCCTCAACTGGACAGGGAGAATCCCACAGGATTCAGACAAATAATAAAAAAAACCCGGGAGGAAGGCTCAAAAGGAAAAATCAAAAATTGTCTCAGTTGCAGAACTGCAAGTTTGCACCAATCTACCATCTGCTGGAGACAATACTGAGGAACTGCTGATAGCACGTGGTTAAGTAGCAGTGCCAGTAAAACTTTCTCTGTCTCCATCTGCTGGAAGGGGGCACAACCCAGGAGTCTGGACTGATCCGGTACGTACAGGGAAATTGATGATGTGACTGTTACTACCCTTAACAAATTAGCCTTAAACTTGTGATGTAACTCCAACATTGCTCTCTGCTTCAATGGCATGAGGTACGAGATAACAGGGAATTGGACTCAGACAGTAACCAACAAGGGTCCTGACTTTAACGGTTTGGGAAACTAAGTATGAGGGTAACTTGTACGCCACGTCAGATGCCACCCCTGATGCTACCATTATAGAGGAGACCTGTATGGCGTGGCTGATGCTACCATAAGCTTGCTGGGCAGACTAGATGGACATTTTGGTCCTTTTCTGCCATCATATCTGTTTCTATGTTTCAGCCAGCTAAAACTTATTTGGTTATGACAGTGGCAGTCAGACCGGGCAGGGTTCTCATATCTCAGTGTTTGTTCTGCTATGTGTCAAACTTAGCTAGACAAATGCGCTAAATATGGACTTCCTTGTCTTCAGCTTCCCTGGAGGAGAGGGAAGTGAAGCAGAACTGAATGCCCCCAGCACAACACTGTATCATTTTCTCAAAATAACTATAGATAAAACATCAATCAACCATTTTTAATTTTAAAAATGATAAAATAAAGTTCACTATCACTTTGTATTCCTACTCTCTGAGTCTTTCAGGCCATTTGCATTATGTCCCTTTCCCCTCCAAATAGCTATGGTGAAGCACCCAAAGTGTTGCGACCACGACCTACAGGTCCTGATACGGATGTGGCCACTAGCTCATGGGAGAACGTGAGCCCCTGAACCATGGCATGACTCAAAGAGGAGCCCCGAGCCACACCGTGGGAGGTGAGCGCATGCAAGCACGGGCGGAGCAGGAACAAAGCAGGACTGGAACCAAAGCTAGGAACTCGGAACAGGAACCAAGCAGGATCAGCCCTCCGCTGGACCTACACGCACCAAGGAGACCCAGCAACGCAATGCTGGTCTCACGAGTAGCCCTCCGGCCACTCGAAAGCACTTTTGGACCCGCTGCTTGGAAACGACGAGTGCGTGAGGCCAGACGGAGGCTGAAGGCAGGAACAAGACAAGGACTTGGAACTTGGAAGGACTGTGGCAAAGAAGTGGAACTTAAGACTGGAACATGTCGAAGATTCAGTAGAGGCCTGCACCAGGGCGCACCCTACACAGCCGCCTGTGGCTGGTCGCTGACTACGCTGAAGAGGAGCAGGTTCTGGCAGAGTCTTGGGCATGGACGGAAGCAGGCAAGGAACACTGAAGACCGGGACAGGATTCAAGACTCAGGATTCAAGACTCGGAACTTGGAACTCAGAACTTTAAAAACAAGGGTCTTCTGGATACTTGCGCTGCAGATGAGTGTTGCAACTGTCGCTGCCCGACATCTCCACTCCGCCCTCCTTACCTCTTTGGCGACTCTTCCTGCGGTTGATGGACATCTGGCTGCCGCGGCGTCTGCCTGCCGTCCTCTCCAGCGTCCCCAGTTCAGCTTGGACGCTGCATCCCATGTTGTTCAGCTGCCTTAGGGCGCGTGCGCTGCGTGGCCCTGCTTCTTCTTTGGTGCGAACCTCAGGGGCATCCCCCTGTGATGACGTCATGCATCCCGGATACAAAAGCCTACTCTGTTTGCTAGCCATTCGAGTTAACAAGGGGGACTCCTTAAGGATGGAATTCGCTCTCCGTACCTAGCTACTCTGCCTCTCTTTTATTAGACTTACTCTATTCGGGTACCCGCTCCTCGGGGGCCTCTCTCTTTTCTTTCAGGTCGCTGTCTGGAACCGGTACTCACTCCTCGAGGGCCCATGTTCCCAACTCGCTGCCTGAGCTGCTTGGAAGAACCTGCTGCCGACACCATCAGTGAGTTACCATCTATATTCCCTCAGAGCTGTTCCCTGGAACCAGGTACTCGCTCCTCGAGGGCCTGCCTCTATTCCAGCTTCTGTGTTACCCTCCGGGAGAAACCGCTGTGTGAGTATTCTACCAACGAGGCTCTATTCCAGAACCCTGCATATGCTCCACTGTACTCACTATCTCAGTTTCTCTCCACTACATCACAGCTATTGAGGGATCGCTGTTCCAGTGTCCTGAAGGACTACAAGCCCAGCCGGGCTTCATCTCTACTCACTACTGCCATCTCTGGTGGCTTCTCAACTCTGTTTAATAAAAGATAATTCTGTGTTGTGTGTCCTAAAGCTAAGCCTGACTTGTGGCCCCTCACGGGACTTCCCCCAGTGGGCGTGGTCATCTGCCACAGTGTCCAAAGGTCCACCCAAAACCTTACAAACAATAACAATGAGAAGAAGGCCTTGTATCACAAAGCGCCCTACACAACCCCCCATGGGCTGGTCACAGACCACGACGGTGGCACGCCAGGAAAGGTGGACGCAGGAAACTAGGAACTGGTTGTAGAGGCGAAGACGAAGGCATCAGGACCAAGTCATCAGGAACACGGAACATCTGTAACATTAGGACTCAGGAACGGAACCATGGAACATCAGGACATGGAACAGGCAAGGAAGGAGCTCCAACGGAGGACGAGACCAGGAACATCAGGACGAAGAGACCAGGAACACGGAACGAAGAGCCATCAAGACAGGTGAAGACCACGGAGGACCTGGACCGGCACAGAAGAACATGGACGACCATGGAGTCTGATCGAAGGCACCGAGGAATAGGAACTGAGCCCTTTTATAGGGCTGAAGCAGGAAATTTGATGTTGACAGCTTCCGGTGGAGCCGCGGGCTTTTCCTGCCGCTGGCCCTTTAAATACTATGAAGAGGCGCACACCGGCACCTAGAGGAGGGCCCAGGGAGGAAACAGGACCTAGGACAGCGGTGTCCCTGCCGCACGAGAAGCAGACAGAAAATCAGGCCCTGACGGTGTCACTAGGCCGCGAAGAGGATTCATAGGCGGCTCTCCTGCTGCATGAGGTGTCCCGGCGGCGGCGCTCCATGCCACAAGGGCAGCAGGTCAGCGGCAGCACTGACAGTGGCAAGGCCACGAAAGGAATCCCGGCGGCGACTCAGGGCCGCGAAGATGGCTGCCAGCGGCACACGGCCGCGAAGAGGCGGAGTCCCGGAGGCAGTGGTGAGTAGTGGAGAGGCCTGCTCACGGGATGGGGCCCGCGAGCAGGATCGTAACACAAAGGGAACGAGCATCCAGACACATGGCCTGGTTTCAGGATGGATTTAATGACCAGTGGAGAGAAAGGCACCAGTTTTTGGACAACATGAGAACGTCTGTTGCAAGGTGTGAGGTTATGATGTATTCACTTTTTTTTTCTGGACATGCCTGTAAGGGGCAGAGCCACTTTGAGCTGTTGAAAGTTTCTGGTGGATGGATGGGATTGCCATGTTCTGTATGACTTCACCTCTGGAGAGATTTGCTAGATCTCCGGTTACTTTAAGTCTCATGTGTGTGGCACCCTTTGAGCAGCTGTGGCCCCTTACTGGCTGCAAAAAAAGTGATGCCTTTGTGCAGTGTTCTGTTACAGGACTCCCCTGTCAGAAAAAGGCTTCCCTGGTGGTGCTGCTTGACACTATGCCAGCCTCATAGAAGACACAGGCTTCTCTGATTGTGCTGCTTGCCTTGAGTGGGTGCACTTGCTGTGTGCCAGTGTGAAAGGCGCCTTGTCTTTTGTAAAGCCCTTTGTTCCTTCCCAGGGTGGGCTGTATGTAGCTGAGCAACAGAGAGGGCAGGCTTGTCAGCATGGCAGCAAGGGTCAGCTGGAGGTGCTGAACCCACAGAGAGGAGAATTATTTCTCAAAGTAACATAATAGCAGTCCCAGATAGAAAGTCCCAAAGGCCATATCTCAAAACATAGTTCTTATTCCACATCTCCTCATAGCATTGTAGGCTCTCAGTGGTCAGGATTCCCTGAGCAGGGGGAAAGATAACTTTCAAGGTCCTTGGTATTGCAAACACTTAAGTCCCAGGTCAAAGTTAAGGTATACAGCAGTGATGATAACAGCAATGATGATTATTATTGTCACCAGGCAGCAGGAAACTTACGGGAAGTTGACTTAGTTTCCAACATTACTTTTAATGAGATGTTATGACATGATGAAAATCATCTTTACAGCTATTTGGTTCACTTATTACTGTTACAAGGGCTTCTAAATAAATTTGTGACTTCTTAGAGTTTTATTAAACTTTGAGATGGTAAAAAGCCAGTTTTCTCCTTTTTCCTTTCCCATGGTTTAGGGAAAGTTTAAAAGCCCCCCTTCCATGTGGTTGGCAAGTAGAATATTTAGTTCAATTTATATTTGTGTCCAATTACAAAGTCTCACATCTCCTAACTTCCCAATAGATTCAGTCCAGTACTCTTTTTCTCATAGTATCAAGATGATACTGTTTGTACTCTTCTCCCAAAATGCTCAGTAGATATTTATCCCAACGCCTTTCTCCCCTTTCTCCTACGTCTCTGGATGGCTGTAAGTCATTTCCTTCTCTGGATACACATGATCCTCAGGTCCCTTCTCAGTGAAGCAACCTCTCCCTTTGTCTTGATGGCAAGAAAGCAAAAGATTCAGCCCCTAGATAATGGAAACATACAAAAATTTAATAAAAAATACTTTTTGCAGAAAAAAAGGGAAAAATTGCAAGAGTCTAGGAGAATGGGAAAACAATCTTTGCTCAGTTAAAGAAATATGCTTAGAATGGTTCTTCAAAATAAAGGAAGGCTTTTGGACTCCCATTCTTCCCAGGTCTCCATTATGTGAAACCCTCAGAGGACTTACCCCTTCACCACGACATGTTGCCCCTTGTAAGGGTAGCAAAACAATCTACACAGGAAAATGGTGGTCAGAGCTTATATATCAGAGGAAAGCACCATTTCACATTTCCCACATGGGGGAGCTAACTTCACACACTGTTTTTATTATGTTTTGTTTTCTCCACAAAAAGAATTGGTTTAATCCTGTACTGGTAGAGAACCAAAGGGGGGTCTCTATACTAAGAAGACCATTTTGATAGAAAGAAAATAAGATGTATACCTGGTAATTTTCTTGTTTAGCTACCGAGAAGATTTGTTGTGAAAAGACCTGGCTTCCACTGGAAACCATGCCAAGGACTCATATATTTAGCGGTGAGGTGTGTCTGTGTCGACTGTGACTCCTCCCGGCCTGATGATTGTCAGCTGACTAGTGAGCAGTCCTCCTGTGGCCTTCCTCTGCATTTTAGCTGTTTTTTTATTTTTTTTTTTAAGCATTTCTGACCTGATTTGACTTAAATCATTTCATGCATAATATTGAAACATTTGCCATGCACCAAAAAACTTAGAGGACATCCATTTATTATTATCATTATTATTATTATTATTATTACTGTTCTTTTGTTATCCAGTAAGGAGAGGAGAGGAGCAGCGCCTCCCTTAGTACGGTCCTCCTGTAGCACCCCCAATGGTTCACCACCAGTCCCTGATGTGGAATCTTTATTGCACTGTATCACCCGCACTGGAATGGTGGTTTCTCCAGCAGTGCAGCATGTTCTTTAATATTAGGGTAACTATGCAGCTCTATGTTAGGGGGAACAGGCTGAGCCAGTCCTGGTTTTGCCCCACAGCATACAGGGAGATGTAGTTCTGATTTTCCTGCTGCGTTCCCTAAAAAAAGAAGACTATATCTCTCTTCCTGCAGTATTTGTGTGTGTGTGTTGGGGGGGGGGGAATTAAAACCAGGATTGGCTCATTTTGCCCTCTTGACCTGGAGCTGTGTAGTCTTCGCATTGGCTAAGTAATGTCCTCAGCAGCGCATCACTTCCAGCAATACTGCATTTAAAGGTGCCAACTCTTCTAGTGTTGGCCTACAGTATGGACATGGGATACCTACAAGAACTGGACTTTCATGACTTTCAGGCTTAAAGGTGAAATGCAGGAATATTAAAATGTGAGAGTGACTAGCAAGATGTTTCTGTTATTGCAAAATTATTTTAATCTAACGACAGCCAGTCTGCCATCTGTTGCCATTATGTAAAAATACAGTCCACCCTGATACCAGTTCCTTATTTCAGCCTGGAATCTTATGTTTACAAGAAAAAAACTAAAACCCCTTTTCCTTTTCTCATCCAGAATATCATACTGTACGACAGACAAAGTTCAGAACAAAGTGTTTGCATACGTGGCACAAAATCAGTCCAACGAGACTCTGGAGTGCCATGCCTTCCTGTCGCCTAAGAAGAAAATTGTAAGTCACCTTTCAGTCAGGCCGATACAGTACAGTGCGCTCTGATGGAGCTCACTGTTAACCCTCTATTGAACGTGCGTTTTCGACGCGCTAGCGTTAGCCCTTATTCAGTAAGGGGTGGAAAACGCGCGTCCAACCCGCCGAACCTAATAGCGTCCTCAACATGCAAATGCTGATGGCCCTATTAGGTATTTGCGCTCGATTCAGAAAGTAAAATGTGCAGCCAAGCTGCACATTTTACTTTCAGAAATTAGTGCCTACCCAAAGGTAGGCGCTAATTTCTTCCGGCACCGGGAAAGTGCACAGAAAAGCAGTAAAAACTGCTTTTCTGTGCACCCTCCGACTTAATATCATGCCGATATTATGTTGGAGGTCCCGAAGAGTAAAAAAAGTTAAAAATAAAGAAAAACAAAAATTGGAAGTCGGCCGGCGGCTGTCAGGTCGAAAACCGGACGCTCAATTTTGCCGGCGTCCGGTTTCCGAGCCTGTGGCTCTCAGCGGGCTCGAGAACCGACGCCAGCAAAATTGAGCGTCGGCTGTCAAACCCGCTGACAGCCGCCGCTCCTGTCAAAAAGGAGGCGCTTGGGATGCGCTAGTGTCCCTAGTGCCTCCTTTTGCCCGTTTCTACTGCCGGGCCTCATTTAAATACAGAATCACGCGCACAGGAGAGCGGGCGTTTGCCCGCTCTCCCGCGGACGTTCGCCCGCTCTCCCGCGGACTTTACTGAATCGATCTGAGTGTAAACAGATTTTTATCCACTGCTCATTGGGTTTGAAAACCCACAATCATTGCTGAGATAGATTTATTCACCAGTTCTCTCCTTGTACTCTGTCGGGACTCTTTTCATTTTTCTGACTATTGCATAGCTGAATGAGCCTACAAAAATTCTTCTAAATCCTTCAGCTTTTTGTGCAAAATTGGGGATATCTGTTGCCCACTTCTTGTGGGTGATCTCTGTTTCTGTGCTTAGGAAGTGGTTTGAAGGTGGATATTCTCTGCAGTGTTAGGTCCGTTTTCAGCCAACAGTCGCCAGATAGTTATCCGGATATTCAGCCCAAATCAATGCCGGCTAAATATCCAGTTCAAAAGTACCTAGACAAAGTTGTCTGGATAACTTTAGGACAGCTATTTGTCTGGTCGGAATTACCCTGGTAATTCTGTGAGGGCAGAATATAATCAGCGCTGCCTGCACAAAGTAAAGCAACACCCCAGGAATGCCCCCAGTACCGCCTCTTGGTTTTGTCCAGGTACATTTTTTATTCAGGAAACAATTTGCCTAGACAAAATTTAGGTAGTGAGGGAATTTAAAATGTTGGGAGTTTTGTCCGGCCATCTCCAAAAGCCATCTCCAAAAGCTAGCCAGGAAAACCTTTGAATATGGGCTTCTGTATGTTGGAAAGGAGGGCAAACTGGTAGAGGGGACTGATGATATCTTCCTGCATTGAGCAATCCCCACATTGTCCTGCTGTTCTCTCTCTCATGCCCTGCAGGCACAGGCTGTGGCTCTTACTGTCGCGCAGGCCTTCAAGGTAGCCTTGGATCTGTGGGAAGCAGCACGGGAAGGTATGTGCAAGGCTTGGAGAGGTTAGAAATCGATGGTGCACAGAAATGGGGTCCTGTGGTGAAACTAGAAAGATGTCTCTCCAAAGGGCAATGGCATGATTATTTTTTGGTGCCTGGGATACTGGTGCTAATTAATTATTTGTCTTTCCTCAGGTAAGGGGTCAACGTGCTCAAGGAGCTGCTGTCACTCACAGCTGGAATCTTGCTGTGAAACAAAGCCCCATGTTTTGGAATTGGGTAAGTACCCCCATGCCAGATGTAAATGCAAAGGTACTCATCTGCAGAAATGTATTCACACACTGATGTACACGTGAGTGTGCATGCATTCATGGGTGTAAATAGGGATGCATTCAGACATTCAGATGTATACAAGCAGATATGGTGACACATATACATGAGATTTAAGTGCAGACGCATTCATGCATAGATAGATGTGAACATTTTCAATCTAATAGCAGAAACTAATGAAAAGTGGAATTTTTGTCCCACTCTCCCTTCTCTTCCACTGCCAGGTCTGAGTCGCGCTTTGAACACTTGATTCAAAGCCTGACTCATAACCAGCAGAGGAGGAGGAGGAGGACTGCCAACCTCCTCCTATTTTCAGATAAGGAAGATGAGTGAGGGGATCAGTGGGGATCAGTGGGGTGGGGGGGGGGAGTGGTAGGGAGCAAAGGAGGGGGGCCTCTGGTGATGATGGCAATCCGATGCATAGAGCAGGCAACAGACTGGTGGGGTGTCGGAGGCAGACTATAGATCAGAGCTGGCAGGAGAAAGCATAACCAGGAACAAGCTGAAGTTAGGGCAGGCAGCAGACAACATATCCAGGAACAAGCTGAGGTCAAGGCAGGCAGCGGTCAAGCAGGGTCGAGTCCATTCTGGGGTCAAGCCAGAGATCCAATCCATGGTACAAGAAGGGAGCAGGGAGGCAAGACTATACAAAGGAATGGACAAAGCAGAGTGACCATGCAGACAAAAGAAGAGGCAAGTGGGAAGACAAATGGCACAGGCAGGAATAAGCAAGGACAAGGTGGCAAAGCACTTCTCCGGGGGAAAGTGCTTTGCCCTTTATGTTTAGGGAAATCGTTGCGTGCGCGCCCTATGGTGGACAGGGCCTGAAGATTCGGTGGTGTCCAGCCATGAAGAGGAAGAGCAATCATGGTGTGGTCCCCCGCCATGACCAGTGGAAGGCCCGACACTGAAAAGGCCCCGGGAGGCAGAAGGCAGGCATGGTAGCCGACCACGTCTGCACATGAAGGCAAGCGTCAGCTCAGACTGGAGGTGAGTGCAACGGTTTGCGAGGGGCCTGTGAGCCGCCAATCGCAACAGAAACCCCTCTTCTAACCCCCCCTTGAGGGTTTAGGTTTCTTGGGGTGAGAGGCGTGAAACTCCTTGAGAAGGCTTTTGTCCAGTATATTGGAGCGGGCTCCCATGTATTTTCTTCTGGCCCGTAACCTTTCCAGGCAATCAGGTACTCCCATCTCTTACCCCATTATCGGATGGCAAAGACTTCCTTCATTTGATATACAGTGTCTTCCTCTGCGGTGAGTTCCTGGGGCTCAAGTGGTCTCCTTGAGGGTCAGGAGAGAACCAAAGGCTTCAGAAGAGAGACTTGGAACATGTTATGGACTCTCAATGAGGCAGCTGTAACTGGTATGTCACGGCACCATGCCCTCAGAGAATGGGAAATGGCCCAATGTAGCGAAGAGTGAGCCACATAGAAGGCATCCGGAGGCGGTCCTCTTGAATCTCTCAGCTGTTTTGCGAAGGATCTCCATTGTGCGGGTCCAGAGTTCTTGCAGTTGTTTAGCGGTCAGTTGGGTACCAGTGATGGGATGGACAGCAGAATCGGCAGAGGTGGCACGGGTTGTCTGCAATATATGACCAGAAATGGAGATGATCCTGTAGCAGAGCTGATGTGTGAATTATGAGAGAACTCGGCCCATGGTAAGAGAGATGCCCAGTTATCTTGTCTCTCATTAGCATAAGCATGAAGGAAATACTCCAAAATGCGATTGGTCCGTTCAGCCTGTCTCTTGCCCTGCGGGTGGTATGCTGTCGTATACTCCAAGGAAATATTGAACTTCTTACACAGGGCATGTGAGTATTTGATTGTAAATTGAGCCCCCCAATCTGAGACTATATGTCTGGGTAGCCCATGCAGATGGAAGAAATGAAGCATGAAGGAGGAGCCAAGATTGTAGAAGAGGCACAAAATCAGAATAGTGGATCTGACACAGGCCAGATAATCAGCAATGTATGGTGAGGGTGAGGGGTGGGGGTGCCAGCAATGGGCATGAGAGCAAGCATCAGAGCTTGGATATAAGTGGACAGGGAGCATAGAAGGATTTGGGAACATGGTGGGGCTGAGTTTATGAGGGGGATGAGGGTGAAGGGAGTAGTAGAGCCAGGAAAAGAGAGTTGAGGATGGCCTGGTGGAGAGAGAACGTATGGTGAGGATAAAGAAGAAAATGTGGTGGGGCTTGGCTATTAGAGGAGGGTGCCGAATTTCAGAGTATATAGTACAAAGAGGTTAGGGAAGCAACTGAAAAATAATCTTGTTAAAATCAATTAAAAGCAACTCACCCCCCCACCAATAATGTGTAGTTACATAAAACTCTAAGGGGCCTATGTATTAAAGTGTATTAATGCTTTTGGAAGAGTTAACGCATGTTAAACACAGTCTTTATCAATCACAAGTAGTTAATGTGCATTAGCTTGTAATAATGTTAACATAAGCTCTATAGAAATACACAAAATGATTCTAATGAGATAATAAGATACCAAGGTATACAAAATAGCTCATTACCTATTAGTGCAATGAAAAAGTGCACGCTAAAACATTCCAAGATCCCCTTAGGCCACAAATTCAAAATGATTCCAGCTTTTTTTCAGCATTTATTCTGCTTTTGAACTGTAAGCCCAAGTTTGGAAGGCTGTGGCACTTTCAAGTGGCTAAAATATTATATCCAACTCTCAAGCTCATGGGGTTGTACAACAAATTTTCTGGGGCATATAGCAACTCAATGAAGGAATGCAACAGATGGTGCATACCCATCATTAATTAGATCTGTAATACCCGAGTGTTTCTTTCTTTGCTTTTGTGACTCCATTTTTTCTGTCACGCTCATTATTACTTGCATCATTAGATGATCAAGATTTTAAATTGTCACCAAATACATGCATCTTATGGTGTCATAGATGCATGACTTTCAATAATTATGATACACTTGCTTGAATAATCACAGACACAAAAAAATTATTTGGTTTATCAAAAAGTTTCAGTAATTTTTTGATATTCATTTTTTTTCTAATTCTGAGCAATCTAAGTTCTTACTTTGAGCCTTACCAAAGAGCTTACAAGTACTTTTTAATCAACCAGAGCAGAGATGTATAGGTTAAAAATATGGAAGATGTCCTGGCATTTGTATCTTCATATTAAATGTTCACCATGCATGGGGAGGATAAAGTAATAATGCTACTTCTGAGCAGGAAACAGTTTTGACTGAAAGAAAGTACTTTGCTTCTTTTATTTCATGCTTGGAATTGATGACTATCTACAGATATACACCACAGATACATATGTCAGGACATAAATATTCCCAATGCCCAGCCACAATACATGTATTCTCATACACATGTAATAAAGTGATGATATGTTTCAGTTGCCTGGTAGGTAGTGGAGAGATGGGATTTCTCTAGTGGGAGATAATTAACCATTGATGGAATGGTGTGTTTCAGGATCCAGGCACAGAAGTGCTCCACTTTTCACTGACAGACCCTCCATTAATCCTTTGTGCTCCACTGACGCTGAGCAGCCACAGTGTATGACACAGCTCCAGGCCCCCGCATCAGACTCTCCGTTCAGAGTTCATTCTGGGGTATGATCCTTTGCTTTCATTATTATATTTCTCTTTCTTTTCTTGTGAATTTACTGCTCAGAAAAGATGCCAGATCTATAGCACTGGATACTGGCATTTTCAGTTTACCCACAAAATAGCTATAGCATGGGCAGCATCCAGTGATGTGCCAGAGCAGCTCCTGGGGGGGGGGGGGTGTCTCCAGAGCCCCTTGTTAAATTATATTATATAAATAGTGAAGCAAAGCTGAGAAAAGCCCCTTAATAAGAAATTGGTAGCACATCGCTGGCAGTGCCGATGGAAGCTTCTCCATACTGCCTGCCAAGTAGCCTCTACTCCATTCATGAGGCACCACCCCAAAGGATGAAAAGGTAATTCATTCTACTTTCAGTTTTCTGCCATCCTGGTGAGATTCTAACAAGGATGCCTATAAGAATTAAGTGTGAGTATTTCTTTATAGTGGTTTGGACATCCATTCACCAGGAATTGTCCTGAGATGATCAATTCGTTTCACATTCATTAAACAAGTTTCAGATGGTAATGATTTTCAGTCACTACAGACTTGATCCATATTAGAACCAGCAGCCTAGAGCTGGAAGGCTCTGTGTCACTGAGCTGGCCAGTCCTGTGATCGTATTCTTAGTTTCCTCATAGAATGTTTGAGGAACTGTCTCAGTAATCCAGTAATGGGGATTCAGGTTCCAGCAGATGTGTCTTTGAAAAGAAGCTCTGGGCAGTGGTTGATGGAGAGGGCTAGATAAATGAAGAGGAGTTACAGACTTCATAGAGACTGAGGCTAGAGCTGAATAAGAGCCGGGGTGAAGTTTTGACATAGGGGCTTCATATGATCTTGGGAGAGTAGGTGGCAGAAGGTTGAATATGAATGGAATCTGACACCGCAAAAGGTGTGGAGAAAATGCAAAACACACCAAATGGTATAAAAAATAATGAGTATGGCAGGGACTGTCTCAGCGGGTTTTTTTGCTTTATGGTCTGCTCAAGGGCTGAACTGGATTGCGAATTTTCTGATGGAGGATGGCACGATTTTATCATTCCAAACCTTGCGGGAGGATCATGGGTTAGATAATACTCATTTTTTTGTATATTTACAAGTAAGACATTACATCCAGTCTCTAGGAGTGAAAGATTGGGGGGCTGGTCAGAGGTTGCTTCTCTCTGAGATTTTTGATGTGGAAGATCCCTTCCAGCATTTGATCTCCTATTTTTATACCACTCTAAGTAAATCAAAGCCGAAGTTACATTTGGGATCCATTTTGGTGAAATGGCATTCTGAATTGACATTTGAATTCTCTGAGTCTCAGTATGAGAAATGCTTTGGGAGAATCAAATCTCTTACTAGCAATATTGCCCTTAGAGAAGTTCAGTATACATTTTTATTGTGTTATTACTATCCCCAGTGAATGGCATATCAGCTGGGGATTGCTCCCTCTGCCTTGTGTGTTAAATGTAAAATGGAACCAGGCTCTTTGGGACATCAATTTTGGTCCTGTTCTAAGATTCAGACTTTCTGGTGAACTCTTATTCACTATGCACAGAATGTTACGGAGTTCACTCTACCTTTACAGGCAATGGTACTTCTTTTTGATAGTTTGACTGGAATTGTGATAGGTCGTAGGTATGTGTGCCTCTGGATTTGTAAAATGTTACTTTTGGCTAAGCATATCATCTTGCAATGCTAGCTGGGGGAGAATCCCCGACCCCTAATATGGCTCAGTTAAGGAATCATATACATCTTATATGTATCAATGAGAAATACATGGAAAAATTAGATTTAATGAAGCATAGAAGAACTTTCTTGTTAGTGTGGGATTCCTATTTACAGTCCTTATCTCCTCATGCTAGAAACCTAGTGCTTAATGATTATAATGTTCCTCCTCATGATGCTTAATTTAAGTGGGATGCTCACAGGTATTGCGGGGAGGGGAAGGGGTTGGGGTGTTATCACCAGTTGTACAGTGTGGGCCTTGGGAAGAGTATACCAAGGCCTTGCTTATTTTTCTATGTTTATTCTTTTTGTGTATATTCTTAATAAACAGATTTGACCCATAAAAAATAATGAGTATGTTGCAAGTAATTTAATGGTCTGATGATTCATATAGTGACCAAAACCAAACGATTATAATGTAAAAAATGTAATTAGTAACAATTGTAAGTAAATCAAAACAAAATAAGCAATGTGTATTAATGCCCCTCTGTCCCCCGACATGGGGCCGTGTTTTGCCGAAGTTTCATTGGGAGAAACAAATCACTTTGAATTTATTTATACATAGGATGTAAGGTAACATTGCATTAAGAAGCTGAAAGAATGAAACAATTTACAAATGGAAACTTGAAACAATGTCGGATCAAGAATTCAATGAAGTGTGCTATACAGTAAAACTGAGCCTATAGTAAGAGAATAGGCAATGGTTAAATGTAGAAGATATAGATAGGAAATATAGGGTGAATAGAGATTAGAGATGAAAGATAGACAGGACCTAATGAGCTAAAAGTATAATGTGGGCTGAAGTAGAGAAGAGTCTAGAGATAGAAAATGGATAAAGTCTGGAGACCAGACCTGCCTTGAGACAATTGTTGATAGATGAGTAGAATCAGTAGGCTAAGTCTGTAAAATAGTGGTATTCACTTCCGGTCTGTGATGGCCACAAATGGGTCAGGTTTTCAGGATATCCCTACTGAATATGCATGAGAAAGATTTGCATATAACTGGAAAGATGTGCAAACATATTTATTTCATGCCTGTTCATTAGGGATATCCTGAAAACCTGATCCATTTGTGGCTCTTGAGTACCACTGTTGCAGAAGCTTGAGTCAGAAACTATGAATGCAGGCTAGATGCATATTGTAAGTGGAAGACCCTCTTGATAGAATGGCCCCTCCTTTATAGATCAAGGATTGATGTATATCTTGCTTTTCTTTTTCCACTTCAGGAGGATGACGATGATGATGATGAGGATCTTGAGGAAGCCTTTTCCAGGTAGGTCCTTGGTGCTTTCATGCAGAAAGGCTAAAAGAAAACTTTTTGCTATCCTGATGGCTCAGAAATGTGATTAAGGCCATGGTAGTTCCACTGGGGTCTAATGGAGACAGTGTATTATGTATAGGATAGGGTCTCCTGGGCTGTGCACTTTGACCTTTGCTTCTAATCAGCCCTTGAGCATGCTTAGAAACTCTACCAACTGGAGCCCCCACTTGAGATATCTATCTATATTTTTCTATCTATCGATCTATCTATCTATATAGACAGGGTAGTTGATCCCCTATTTACAACTTCTGGATGAGGGACCATCATAATTTCAGAAACATGTTAGTTTTTTGGCACTAATACCCATTGCCTAGCGTTGGAGTAGAACTGTATGCAAAAGAATTATAGAAAGCATACAAAGTATTTGTTTAAGTAGTTAGGTTTGCTCCAAAGCAACATGTTAACCATGGTTAGGAATCAACAAGATCAAATTCTTAGGTGTTTGGAGCTTAATTTTTAAACAAGAACAAAAATCAGTTTTTGACATGGCATGATTGTGAGTTTTATTATCAATTTTCTTAACATAGGCAAACAGAGTCCTTGCACCCCCCACACTCACAGCCTCATCACACAAATAAATACAGCAGACACTGAATTTTGGAAACAAAAAGCCACAGCTTTATTTGGACCCAATATATCCAAGCCAGAGAAAACTTTAAACTGAATAGTTGTATGAACAGGCCAAGGCAGTAAAGGCAACACCAACAATGGCATGAGTATCACCAAAAGAACCGCAAAGCAGCAAAATGTTACCCAAAGTGGCAGGTTTTCTCTAAGGCAGTGATTCTCAACCTTTTTCCCGTCATTACACACCTGACGGACAATCCTTAGCAGTAGGGATGTCAATTTCGTTGTGATTCATGAGCGCCCCATAACATGTAGTTAGTGCGCACTACCTAGTTTTCTAATTTTGGAGTTAGTGTGCCCTAATAGGACTTAAGGAGCACTAACTGGTTATTAGCATGCACTACCTAAAGTTAGTGCGCACTAACAAAATATGTTACCAATAAGTTACAAAATATGTCAATTGAGGAGTAGTTCATTAACTAGAGGTATGGTTCTGCATTCCCATTGGCTGTCTCCTTACTGTCTCTTTAGACTTAGTGTGCACTAACATGGAGTAAGTGCACACTAAGCCGCAAACCTCCGGATCCTTCCTCTACTACCATCGATGATGATCCCACTTACCAGGTACGCGAGGTCCTGGACGTTCGCTTCTACAACCACAGGTGGGAATATCTACTCGCATGGGAAGGTTGCGGTGATGAGGACAACACTTGGGAACCTAGCCGCAACATCCTGGACAAGTCCTTGTTGCAGCAGTTCCACCGTGACCACCCAGAGAAACCTGGTCCTCTCAAGAGGGGCCGTAAAGGGGGGGGTACTGTTGCGGTCTCCACCGCTTCCCTCCGCCCACGGCTCAAACCTGCCTACCTCCACCTTAGGAATCGCCACATTCCACCCACTCTGGACCCCGGGGGCTTCTCTCACTCCACGTGGCGGCCGCCATTACGTGCCTGCTTCTCGTCAGTCTCACGCGTGCGCGAGGACGCCCATCTTGAGCACTCAACTCCCGGAAGCCTGGCCCCGCCCAAGGTTCACATGGAGTTGTGAACCTCATTGCAAGGCGATGAGAGAGAGCGCTCAAGACAGGCGTTCTGACTGACGAGAAGCAGGCATGTAATGGCGGCCGCCACGTGGAGTGAGAGAAGCCCCCGGGGTCCAGAGCAGGCGGAATGCGGCGATTCCTAAGGCGGAGGTAGGCAGGTTTGAGCCATGGGCGGAGGAAAGCGGTGGAGACCGCAACATATTCCATGCATTATGAATGGTGGAAGGAAGGCAAAATGATTACCGTCATGGTTAAAAGGTGAGGTGAAGAAGCTATTTTAGTCAAAAAAAAATCCTTCAAAAATTGGAAGAAGGATCCATCTGAAGAAAACAGGAAAAAGCATAACCATTATCAAGTTAAGTGTAAAACATTGATAACACAGGTTAAAAGAGAATTTGAAATGAAGTTGGCCCTAGATGCAAAAACTCAGAATAAAAACTTTAAAAAATATATCCAAGCAGAAAACCTGCAAAGGAGTTGATTGGACCGTTAGATGACCGAGGGGGTGAAAGGGGCTCTTAGGGAAGTTAAGTGTTACAGTCGTGGACCCTTGGGCCAGTTGGGACAGAGGGTAGTATGCTATGGAAGGCCACAGCAAGCGTCCCAGCTGGGAGGCGGCTCGAGAGAGACTCAGAGGAGACTTCACCACGGGAAGTCCGAGGTCCCCCCAGGAGGAGCCCATAGGGACCTCTTGGACTTAGGTGGAGTCCTATGCGACCAAGGACCCAGGCAGCGGCTGAAGAGATGGATGATGGCTGGACCCAGGTGGATGAAGAGTCTTCACCCTCGGAAGCCCGCAACTCCCCCGGGAGGAGCCCGTGAGAGCCCGAGCAACTGGGACTTAGGAGAAACCTCTGGGCCAGCGAGTACCAGATACCTGAGATGAGGAAGAAGCTGAAGTTGGAGTCCAGGAGCGAAGCCGGGTCTTGAGCCAGGAGTCAGTGATCCACACCAGAGCCAGTGAGAAAGCAGAAGATGGAGTCAGGGACAGAGCCAGGTCGGGAGCCAGAAGGTCAGATGACAAAGCCAAGCCAGGAACAGAAGCGGAAGACGGAGTCATGGGATGGAGCCGCGTCGGAAGCCAGAAGTCAGACGTCGATATCAAACCAAGGGGCAAAAGCTGGAGACAGGTCAGGAAGCAAGCCGGTCGAAGACAACAGCAATCAGACGTAATCACAGCAACTAGCAAGTCAGGGAGCCCTGAGGAACCTTGTTGCAAGGCGAGGATCCAATCCCAGCTGCAGGGTAATATACCCTGCAGCGTCTGACGTCATCTAGGAGCTGTCCCAGGTTTCCCGCGCTGGCCCCTTTAAGAGTGGAGCCCCTGTGTGCGCGCGTGCCTAGGGGGCAGGGCCAGTGAGGGGAAGTCGGTGGCGTCTCCCTCGCAGTGGAGATGCGCGGCAGGCCGCAGAACAGGCATGGGAGGCCGGGGACGGATTCGCGCGGGCCAGGTCGGCCCCAAGGTAGGAGGAGGGGCCAGGGCATGACCCGGTCCCGTAACATTAAGGCCATTACAAAAAAACTAAATGAATTCTTTGCTTCTGTGTTTACTAATGAGGATGTTGGGGAGATACAGGTTCCAGAGAAGGTTTTCAAGGGTGATGACTCAGATAAACTTAACCAAATCACTGTGAACCTGGAAGATGTAATAGGCCAAATTGACAAACTAAAGAGTAGTAAATCACCAGAACTAGATGGTTTGTACCCCAGGGTTCTGAAAGAACTACAAAATATGAAATTTCAGATAGGTTACAAATTTTAACTAATATATCATTAAAATCATCTATTGTACCTGAAGACTAGAGGGTGGCCAATGTAACCCCAGAATTTAAAAAGGGATCCAGGGGTGATCTGGGAAACTATTGACCAGTGAACCTGACTTCAGTGCTGGGAAAAATAGTGGAAACTATTCTAAAGATCAAAATCACAGAACATATAGAAAGACATGGTTAATGGAACACAGTCAGCATGGATTTACCCAAGGGAAGTCTTGCTTAACAAATCTGCTTCATTTTTTTGAAGGGGTTAATAAACATGTGGATAAAGGTGAACTGGGAGATCTAATGTATTTGGATTTTCAGAAGGTGTTTGACAAAGTCCCTCATGAGAGGCTTCTAAGAAAACTAAAAATTCCTGGGATAGGACTGGTTAAAACTCTGGAAGCAGAGAGTAGGATTAAATGATCAATTTTCTCAGTGGAAAAGGGTAAACAGAGGAGTGCCTCAGGGATCTGTACTTGGACTGGTACTTTTCAATGTATTTATAAATGATCTGGAAAGGAATACGACGAGTGAGGTAATCAAATTTACAGATGATACAAAATTATTTAGAGTAGTTAGATTGCAAGCAGATTGTGATACATTACAGGAGGACCTTGCAAGACTGGAAGATTGGGCAACCAAGTGGCCGATGAAATTTAATGTGGACAATTGCAAGGTGTTGCATATAGGAAAAAAATAACCCATGCTATAGTTACACAATGTTAGGTTCCATATTAGGAGCTACCACCCAAGAAAGAGATCTAGGCATCATAGCGGATAATACATTGAAATCATTGGCTCAGTGTGCTGCAGCAGTCAAAAAAGCAAACAGAATGTTGGGAGTTATTAGAAAGGGAATGGTGAATAAAATGGAAAATGTCATAATGCCTCTGTATTGCTCCATGGTGGGACCGCACCTTGAGTACTATGTACCATTCTGGTTACTGTATCTAAAAAAATATATAGCTGCACTGGAGAAGGTACAGAGTAGGGTGACCAAAATGATAAAAGGGATGGAATGGCTCCCCTATGAGGAAAGACTAAAGAGGTTAGGGCTATTCCTAACATTCTGTCAGCTCAGCACACTGAGCTGACAATTTCAATGTGTTATCCATTATGATGCCTAGATCTTTTTCCTGGGTGGTAGCTCCTAATATGGAACCTAACATCGTGTAACTATAGCATGGGTTATTTTTCCCTATATGCATCACCTTGCACTTGTCCACATTAAATTTCATCTGCCATTTGGATGCCCAATCTTCCAGTCTCGCATGGGTTATTTTTCCCTATATGCATCACCTTGCACTTGTCCACATTAAATTTCATCTGCCATTTGGATGCCCAACCTTCCAGTCTCGCAAGATCCTCCTCTCAGTTCCTCATCCTATCCTCACTAGTCTCTCAATTCTCCCACCAGTCTCTTTCTCAATTACTCCACCCATCTCTCAGTCCCGTCCTGTCCCCTAGTCTTTCAATCATCCCATAAGTGTCTCTCTCAATTCCCCCACTCTTTCCCCACCAGTCTCTCTCAATCCTCTCACCTTTTATCCACTGGTAGCTCTCTCAATACTCCCACCCTGTCCCCACCTGTCTCTTACTAGCATTTTCTTTCTCTTCCCCTTTGCTCTGCCTAATGTCTAATTTTCTCTCTTGTCCCATCACTCTCTCAATCACCCCATCATAATATTTCCCAAATACCACAAGGACATTAACAGAGGTTCAGCACCCTCCCCATCCCATGTGCTATTCTATCCACTTCTCCTCACCCTGTGTCTATCACCAATAACACCCCTGCACCCACCACCTCTTACTCTCTCTCTCTCTCCCTCTCCGATCCCTCTCTTCCAGTGCTCTCTCTCATACAACCTTTACCATTACACCTTCTGGTTCTCACACCCACCACCTTTCCCCCAAAATTCACTTCTTTTCAAGTCACTCTCCCCAGAAGCATTTACCCCTTCTTGCACATGTGTCTCTCTCAAATTCTTCCCTCTCCAATCTCCATCCCTGGCTCTCTCATTCCTTCATCCAATCACACCTATAGCTTCCATTTTCCCCTTTGACCCATCACCCCCTTCTAGCTCTTTTTACCCCCTTCACCCCCTCTAGCTCTCTCTCAATCTCCCGTCTACCTTCACTACCTCTGATTGTCACCAGTACTCACCCTCCCTTTCCTTTTACCCCCTCTCATACACACATCCTCATCACCATCTCTGCCTCACCCTTATGCTATTTCTGTTTTTTCACCCTCCCTCCATTTCCTACTGCTGACAATTTTGCATATATACCCTCCCCCCGGCTTTCTCCCATCCTTCCACTGCCTTAACCTTTTCTTTTGAACCCTTTCTATCCTCATCTCCGGCTCTCTCATACCACCTCCTCTTCCCCCACACTTTTGCAAAATATATGGCAGCATGGACCTTAGAGAGGAATAAGGTGTCAGCCAGTCCAATTTCATTGCTAACTTCAGAGAAATAGGGAGGGAAACAATATTCAGCTCTCATCTTCTCCACATCATAAACTTCTCCTTGTACTGTTCTCTCCTACTCTTGCAGCATTCACCCCCTCTTATACCACTTCTCCTTTAAGCATTCATTTCATTCACTGCTCCCCCAAGTATTCATCAACTACATTCACTCCCTTCTCTCATCCCCTTTCAGCATTTACCCCCTTTCTCTTGCCACAAAGTATTCTGGCCTGACTGGAGCTTTGGATGACTCCTTCCTCCTCTCTGCTGTCAGCTGAAACCTAAGTCATGAGGACACATTGAGCTGCTGGGCCTGGGACTATGTACACTCCTGTCTTTCCCCTCCAGAAAGCAGACCAGAGAAGAGCCCTCTACTCCAGACCAGAGAAGAGCCCTCTACTCCGTTGTTAAATGAATTATTGTTGCATAACTTTCTTGGCATTGATGTGATTGACCAACAAAGCCCCCTGATGAAGCTAATTTAGCGAAACAGTGGCCTCTGTTGGGGTTCATCTTGGAAAGAGACTGAATACACTAGTTGATACATTCAAAACTAATTTTGTATACATTACATTGTATCTGTTTTGTGAGGGTTGTGGTTAAGAGTGATATAAACTGAAAATTAATATGTATATTTGTTTAGGTTCTCTTTTGTAAGAAAGATCACTCATTAAAAGTTTTATTTTGGTATGCATGTGGTGAAGAATGCTGTAAGATTGGGTTTGATGTGAGGTATGTCTGAGTTATGTTTTTAATTTTATAGGGCTTGGAGGTCTGAGGGTTATTGGAATATGTACATTGTTTGATATGTGAAACTTTTGTGCAAAAATGTCTTGGTTAAAAATATTAAATTGAGACTTATAATCAAATGTGCTTTATTGCTCAGTTAAATTGATTCCCTTTAGTTTTTTGGTTTGCTGCACAATTGCTAGGGAATTGTGTTTTCTATTACCTCCATTTTTGTATTACCTGAAGGGGGATTATGCACCAGTCCTCACTGACTCTGATCTTTAGGGGTAATTTGGAGCTGCTGGATGAGAGTTCATGATCTCTGAATTTTTATTGGGTGAAGACCAACCATTTACCATTTACCACTGCTACCATTCTCAGTCTCCTTGCACAAGTGTGTCCGTGAATGTTGATTCCATTGCATAATAGTGTGAGCCATTCTGCCTTGTTGAGGCGCTTAATAAGCCCTGCCTGCCATACAGAAAACATTTTGGTATACTTGTGCAATTAAGAGACAAAATGCATCTTAAGTTTATATAAAAAAAAAGCTGGAATGACTTTAACGTTCACGCAAGGAGATGCAACCAGTCATTGGCATAATGTTCCGACTCCCTGCCAGTTTTTATGACTATTTCCTTTGTGGGATTGGTCATTATTTCCATCCAACATTGCATGGCAATAATGGGATTTGATTGTTCCCTGTGCAGCATTTGCTGGTAATAATGGGACTTGATTTTCCCCTCTGGGCTGGTAGTAATGGGACTTTGCACTCCCCTCATCGTATTGTCAGGTGGTAATGAAATTACCCTCTTTCCTGCTGAGATGCTACTAAGCGGAGCATTGTTAAACTTCATGGTGTCTCTTCCTTTCTCTTATTGCAAGCTGCATTGTGGACTGTATCGGTGATGCTACAGGTAAACAGTTTTCTCCTGTCACGCTGCATCTCAGCTTTGTAAGCTGGCAGGGCAGAATGGTTTTATTTTAGTTTTAGTCCAGAGGATCCCCTAATCATGAATATGTATGCGGATCTTGTAAACCGTTGTGATCTACATTTGGAACGACGGTATATAAAACACCTAAATAAATAAATAAATAAATAAATAAATAAATAATCAGACAAAAATATCAAGAACACGAGATGGTGTAGAGACATGGGGTCCTGTCCTACCTATGTTTACCCTTCTCTCTGTATTTACTGCCTCTTTCCTTTGTCACTTTCTTTCTACTTTCTGTGTTATTTGCTATTGTTTCTTCTCTCGATACCACTTCACCAGCTCTGTTCCTAAACCCCATTGATTTAGATAGTAAGTTACAGTAGCTAACATGCCATGGAAGCCTTACCCATATCCAGATCCACACTTGCTCCTCGTGTTTCACACATTTGCTCCTGTTCGTAAACAGCTGCTAGTATTTTTTGCACTGTCCGGTTGCCTTGGTTGGGAAGAGTCCAAAATGATGACAGCAACCTTTGTGAGAGTGAGTGCTTATCCTCGCTTTTGTTTTTCGGAGTTGACAGCAGCTGTCTTTATTGCTGTGCTGCAGCCCGTGGATGATATTGTACAAGTGATACTTGGACTTTATTACTTCGAGGGCTGTGATTTCACCCGCTCCCTTCTGGGGAGTCCGAGTAAGGACTTACACCGGTGTCTTTTGCATATATGCCACTCTACTATTGCCCTGTCCCTACCAACTCTCATCTTTGCAATTTCTCGTGGTTGCTTTCACATGACTGAGCTGTGGGATGAATCCCCACTCAGAGATGAGTGGCTTTCATTCTTGGGTTTGACCCTCTGTCTTCCTTGATTTCAGGCTTGCCAAATCTCGCACAGAAAAGTGGGAGCCATGTTTCACAGTCATCAAGGAGCTGATGGGATGAAAAATGAGGCGTAGCCAGAGGCAGGAGAGACAGTCTCCGGCCTAAAGAGCAAACCGTGGAAGGGGGGTGGCCAGTGGGATGGAGACACTGAGATATTCTGAAAGTATCCATCGGACTCTTTATTTATCAACTCCAACTCATCACTGAATTCTACTGAAGTGCTACATTATTTAAAAACAAATACAGTTTGGGCAGAAAATGCTCTTTTTCTGATTGTTTCCATTCTTAAATGTGTCTAACTGTTTAACTTTGTCCTCTCCCCTGGATTTTGTAGAATTGTTGTTTTTTTACATTTCTATCAGGGAGGGCACAGCAGTTGTTTTTATTAGGGATGTGAATCGTGTCCTCGATCGTCTTAACGATCGATTTCGGCTGGGAGGGGGAGGGAATCGTATTGTTGCCGTTTGGGGGGGTAAAATATCGTGAAAAATCGTTAAAAATCGTTAAAAATCGAAAAATCGAAAAATCGAAAAACCGGCACATTAAAACCCCCTAAAACCCACCCCCGACCCTTTAAATTAAATCCCCCACCCTCCCGAACCCCCCCCCAAATAACTTAAATAACCTGCGGGTCCAGCGGCGGTCCGGAACGGCAGCGGTCCGGAACGGGCTCCTGCTCTGAATCTTGTCGTCTTCAGCCGGCGCCATTTTCCAAAATGGCGCCGAAAAATGGCGGCGGCCATAGACGAAAAAGATTGGACGGCAGGAGGTCCTTCCGGACCCCCGCTGGACTTTTGGCAAGTCTCGTGGGGGTCAGGAGGCCCCCCACAAGCTGGCCAAAAGTTCCTGGAGGTCCAGCGGGGGTCAGGGAGCGATTTCCCGCCGCGAATCGTTTTCGTACGGAAAATGGCGCCGGCAGGAGATCGACTGCAGGAGGTCGTTCAGCGAGGCGCCGGAACCCTCGCTGAACGACCTCCTGCAGTCGATCTCCTGCCGGCGCCATTTTCCGTACGAAAACGATTCGCGGCGGGAAATCGCTCCCTGACCCCCGCTGGACCTCCAGGAACTTTTGGCCAGCTTGTGGGGGGCCTCCTGACCCCCACGAGACTTGCCAAAAGTCCAGCGGGGGTCCGGAAGGACCTCCTGCCGTCCAATCTTTTTCGTCTATGGCCGCCGCCATTTTTCGGCGCCATTTTGGAAAATGGCGCCGGCTGAAGACGACAAGATTCAGAGCAGGAGCCCGTTCCGGACCGCTGCCGTTCCGGACCGCCGCTGGACCCGCAGGTTATTTAAGTTATTTGGGGGGGGGTTCGGGAGGGTGGGGGATTTAATTTAAAGGGTCGGGGGTGGGTTTTAGGGGGTTTTAGTGTGCCGGCTCACGATTCTAACGATTTATAACGATAAATCGTTAGAATCTGTATTGTATTGTGTTCCATAACGGTTTAAGACGATATTAAAATTATCGGACGATAATTTTAATCGTCCTAAAACGATTCACATCCCTAGTTTTTATACCTCTGCGAGCACCTGTGTGTCTGTGTGCTTGTTTTTGGACTTTGCACTAGCCATGTTGGACATCCCAGTGAGCGTGTGTGTATGCATTTCCTCTGTATGTGATAACGGATACTAATGTTCGGCAGCTTCAGCTGCTCCTGTCTTGGTACAGCTATATTTATTTTGTTCTGGATTGATGCAGCTGAGCTCCTCTCTCTCAGGTCGATACTCTAAGGCCGCGGTAGAAAGAGTGCGGCAGTGCCTGGCGCACCCTCATTCCCCGCACGCACAGTTCTCTTCACCTACCGCTCGATACTCTCTTCTAATTGCATGCAAATGCAAGCCACGTCTGCGAAGTGTTAGGGAAGCGTTAGGCCCGCGCAACCCATTTTACTGTATAGAGCGCCTATACAATAACCTGGGTGCTCGGGCCTAACGCTTCACGGCCACGCTGGTATCTGTCATTTCAAATGTCATTTGAAATGACAGTTACCAGGAAGTCGGGATTGCCGTCCCCTCTCCCCTCCTCCCGAAGCAAAAAAAAAAGTGAAAAAAAAAGTTGCGAGAGAGAGAGGGGAGAGGACGGCAATCCTACGCTCGGCGACTTACTTTTGCAGCCCCCTCCTCCGGACATCGTGGCTTCCCCCGTGCCAGTTCCCCTTCCCCTCCTCCTGAAGCAGGGCGCGAAAAGCGCGAAGCGACTTACTTTTGCAGCCCCCTCTGGACATTGGACGACCTCTCCTGCCTCCAGCTGCTCGCGAAGATGGACGCCTGCACGGCCGCTGAAGACGTGACGTCACGACGTTTGGCGTCACGGCATGTGACGTCACGTCTTCAGTGGCCGTGCAGGCGTCCATCTTCGCAAGCAGCAGGAGAGGTCGTCCGATGTCCGGAAGATGCTGCAAAAGGTGAGTCGCTTCGTCGCTTTACACTGCCAGTCCCTTCTTCCCTCCTCCCGAAGCAGGGCGCGAAAAGCAGCCTTGCTCCGGGAGGAGGGAAGAAGGGACTGGCAGTGTAAAGCGGCGAAGCGACTTACCTTTTGCAGCACCTTCCGGACATCGGATGACCTCTCCTGCCTCCAGCTGCTCGCGAAGATGGACGCCTGCACGGCCGCTGAAGACGTGACGTCACATGCCTGACGCCAAACGTCGTGAAGTCACGTCTTCAGCGGCCGTGCAGGCGTCCATCTTCGCGAGCAGCTGGAGGCAGGAGAGGTCGTCCGATGTCCGGAAGGGGCTGCAAAAAGTAAGTCGCTTCGCCGCTTTACACTGCCAGTCCCTTCTTCCCTCCTCCCGGAGCAAGGCTGCTTTTCGCGCCCTGCTTCGGGAGGAGGGGGAACTGGCACGGGGGAAGCCACGTTGTCCGGAGGAGGGGGGCTGCAAAAGTAAGTCGCCGAGCGTAGGATTGCCGTCCTCTCCCCTCTCTCTCGCAACTTCTTTTTTTCGCTTTTTTTTTTCTTTGGGAGGAGGGGGGAGGACTGGGGCTGCCCCGGAGGCCAGCATCCATGGACGCGGCCAGGGCAGGTGAGAGGGGGCTGGGGGAAAGCTTTCCGCCTACCCTTACCCCTGCCTCTAACGCAGGGGTAGGGGTAGGCGGTAAGTTAGCAGGTTAAACGCGGGGCAAAATGGCAGCGATAGTCGGGGCGCGCGTTACAGTATCGGAGGGGAATAGCTAATTCCTTCATTATACAGCTAATTCGTTCATTTACATATCATATACATGCTGCGTGCGGAAAGGGTTATGTGTCTGTTTTAAGAAGCGCTAAGGACGCGTGAAACTGGAGACTGTATCGCTGGATCGCCTTACGCGTCCGAATTGTGCGCTCCCAGCACGTTACAGACGGGAAATCTTCAACCGCACGTTACAGTATCGACCTGTCTATTGGCACATTAAGGGTCTTTTTTACTAGGAGGTATTAAAATCGGCTGTAACCCCACATTAATGTCTGATTTTTAATGTATGCATTAGACCTGATTTCAATGCTAGGTTTACTAAAGGGCTTAAAGCCTTCAGCAAATCTGGCATTAAAAATGTTTTTGTGATTTCTCTATTGCTGATGAATTACCAGTGCCCCGCTGGGAGATCCAATCCTCCCCCCCCCCCCCCCAGGTCACTATTAGGGGCTGCAACAAATTGATTCTTCCTCTGCCCTACCTCTCCCTCCCAAGTGACATCAAAGATCCATCCCTCCCCCTTCCAAAGTCAGAGATCATAGGTGCTGGTGACCTTCCCCCACCCAAGCCACAGATCATAGGTGCCACTTCTCCCCCCCCCCCCCCAAATAACATTATAGGTGTCAGTCACTCCCTCCCTCAAATGCCAGATCACAAAGGCTGGTACTTCTTTCTCCAAATGACATCAGAGGTGCCAGCCCCTCCCCAGTCCTAATTTTCTGATATCTTGAATACAAAGATTGATGTAGGAGGGAACCATGTTCCTTAGCACAATTTGCACTAACTGCATATCAGTATTAATGAAATGTTTAGCATGCATTTGCTTGCAATATGGTTCATTTAGATATTCTTTCTATTATGCTAGGATGTTATGCACTAATGTTAATATCCATTTAATCCATGTCAAGTGCCTGGGTTAGGTAATGCAGGTTTTTAATGCGCGTTAATGTGCTTTAGTAAATGGGCCTCTAAGGTTGCTGGTTCTGCTGTATTTTTAAATTGAGACTCGTAGGCCTCCTTGTGTAGATGTGCCCTCTGGTTCATCATGGCAAGTGTTACTTTCTTCTGTGGCTGGAGCAGCAGTGGCACACTGGGACTCCAGCACTGAATTTTTTGGTGTATCTGAGCTTCTGTTCTGGTTCTGTAAATTCCTGCCTTGCTGTAATTGGTTAGCTAAGCTCCGCCATTAGAAAGAGAGAGGATAATCTAGCTTGCCCTGAGTTGAAACAGCAGAGATGGAAATACCCGCAGTACCTAAATGTAATCCGCTTTGAAGTGTCAAAAAGCGGAATACTAAATAAATAAATAAATAAATAAATAGGGGAAGCGGAGCCTTGCTTTATAAGCACTGCAGATATTTCATATCTGAAGTGTGTACATGTAACTCAGTTGCCAAGAGGTAGAATCCACAGGCTTGAACGCATTATTACTCTGAAGTTTGTGTGTGTGTGTGTGTGTGGGGGGGGGGGGGGGGGTGGAGGGGGGAAAGGAGAGAGACTGCAAGGGTAAGTGGTTAGAGGGAGGAGGGACTATAGAGGGGGCAGTATGTTTGGCCAGGATGAAGAGGGGAAAATGTGGGTTCTTGCTGTACAGTATATGAAGCTTGTGTTAAAAACATGACAGGTTTATAGTTGTGTTGTGAGTGTATGCCGCATGTGTACAGGTTGTGGCTTAAGCATCAGTGAAGTGAGTCCTATAATTCCCAGGCTTCTCACTAGTTAAGTCTTTGCACCAGTGTGGTAAAATTAAAGTTCAATCATCTCTCTGTCGTTTACTTCACGGTGTTGGACAACTTGTGGAAGTCATCTGCAAGCCAACACTGTATGCCACTTAGTTGCTAATTTGGGGTGATGGAGGATCACTGGTGTGAAGGTTTCTACAGTATGGGGATTCAAGACTGACAGATCCAACAAAAAGGCAGGGAGTGCGGAAACATTGATCATCTCTTTCTCCACCTCTCTTGCTTTCCTTTGCATATTTTCGTTATAAGCTGGGAATCTTCTCCTCTAACTGGAGACAGGGTGGTCATGGCCTGTGTAGCACGTCTCCCGGCATGGGATTCCTCTGCATGAAGCAATAATCTCCAGGTCCAATAATACAATTAAATGCAATATCTACTTGCAAGCACTATAAAAATACATCCGTTAAAGCAAGAATTCTTTCTTTGGATTAAGAAATAAAATTTCTTTATACTGGCTGCATTGTGTGTGCCTCCCTTGACTTGCAGTCAGAGCAAGAATCTCTAACGAATATTCAGAGCTCTGCTGCCAACTGAATAGCCATAAATTAATTAATGAAAATAGTCTTTTCAGGAAACCGAGCCCTGGCGAGTAATGAAACCATTCAGTCACATGCGGACATTATAGCTAGAGACAGGTGCAAAACCTTAACCTCCAGTCACAAGCTGCACAGAAATCTGGGGAGGACCTCACACGTTGGGGTTTCATGATCATAATCCAGAGCTGCATGAAAGCATATTGGAAAAAAAGCACTGGAAAACTGTTACACATGAATTGATTTTCGGCATTTATTGGGTGCCTTACAAAACGTAACCATCTACACCAGTAGGAGGCAGTCCATAGCGATATGAAGGACGGCCAAAAACTGGACACTGCATTAAGGGAAGGTGAGCTTGAACAAATGCATTTGGAGTTTGTTTTTGAAGGTAGCCAACTCAAATAAATTGTAACTATGCATATATAATACCAATATACTGTTAGTTTTCCCCACCACTTATTAAAGATCGACATTTTAAATTGTTTAGCCTGTTTGGTTCCATTGGAAGAAGGCTTCGCTAACATAGGCCCTAAGTCTATGGCTAGTGCAAGCCAGTTTGCACTTGTTTGTGTCTGTCTCCTATTTTGGGGACATTCCATGCCACAAAGCAGTTGAAGTCAGATGCATAAAGCTTTATTATTCATTCCGAAAAGGGGCCAAGCTAATATATGAACTACCATATGGGATCAGACCAAGGATTAATGAACCCCAGTATCCTGTTTCCAACAGTGGCTGATCCAGGTCACAAGTACCTGGCAGGATTCCAGATAGTAGCTAGATTCCATGCTGCCTACATCTAGGAATAAGCAATGGCTTTCTCCAATTCTACCTGGTTAATAATAGTTTATGGACTTTTCTTCCAGGATCTTTTTCAAACCTTTTCTAAATCAACTGCATTAACTACCTTTAACTCATCCTCTGGCATTGAATTCCAGAGCTTAATTGTGAGTTGAGCAAAAAAATATTTACTTTGATTTGTTTTAAATGTGCTACTTAGTGACTTCAAGGAATTTCCCCTAGTCTATATTTTTTGAAACAGTAAACCAATTTGCATTTACCCATTCCAATCCACACATGATTTTTTTTTTAACTTTATAAATTTCGTAACAAGTCAATACTTGAAAAGAAAACCAATATTGAGGTTACAGAAAGAAGAAAAACAAAAAACATCTCAAAAGTTACATTAGTTAACCAAAACTGGGGGATCCAAAAACATTATACCACAAAGGGAAGGGAACAAGAAGCAAAAAAAAATAAAATAGGAAAATTAACATATGCCATCTGTAAGATTCATGGACCCTTGTTGCTGGAGTAAGGTTGACTCAACCTATAGGGAAGGCCCTGTAGGTACTCACCAACAGCTGGTGGACCTTGGCTGAGAAGAGCAGGGTCAGGAGCTTCACCTATACAACCCCTATCCCTTGGGTTGAGCCCTCAGGTTCCTGGGGCCGGCATGGCGAGAGTCTCTTGGGAGTAGGCAAGGGCATAGGTCCGGAGTCAGACTAGGGTTAGAGGCAGGTGGCAGACGAGAATGGCGAAGGTCCAGGCTAAGGTTGATGGCTGGCAGCAGACAAGGATGGTCAGAGTCCAGTCTGAGATTAGAGGCAGGGGGAAGGAAAGAATGGTCAAAGTCCAGGCTAAGGTCAAATCCAGAAGGCAGTCCAAGGGAAGCAAGGAAATCAAGGGGATGGATGGCGACCACAGGGCAGGACAGGAGGCAAAGGTGGATAAGACAAGGTTGGGCAAATGCAAAAGGCTGAACTGGAGAGACAAGGTAGGAACTGGAGCAGGAATGCAGAATGAAGCAGCAACTCACACTGCACACTAGATGCTGGTAACCCGTTGCTGAGGCAAAGAGAAGGCAGCAGGAAAGTCCTTAAACAGGGCTCTGGAAGTGACATCATGGGGGTGCTGCAGCCTGCTCCTGTCATGGGCCCTTAAATCTGGTGAGGCTGGCCGTGCATGCACCTAAGGATGCGTGCAGATGGCTGAGGCGACATCCTGCTGCAAAGGAGGAGATTGGCGTCCACTACAGGAGGGAGGCCCAGGTGACTGGTGGTGTTGGGGTGAATGGCGCAGCTCGCAGATAGGCTCCACGAGCCATGAAACGTAATACCATCCTGACAATAATTACTTAAAGAGTGCAGAGAACCTACTGAATACAGCCCCATTACTACCCCCACCCACAGACTAATGTAAATCTAAAAAGAAGTGCAACTGAGCTGGTTCATAGAAAACATGGGAAACATTTTGCCATCTAATAAAGCACTTATAAGGATGTCTAATAACAAAAAAACCCCAATGACAATAACCTACTGGCACATAACCAACAACCCTTTCAGAGAGGTGAAGAGTGGAGGAGTAGCCTAGTGGTTAGAGCAGTGGGCTGTAAACCAGGAGACCAGTGTTTGAGTCCCACTGTCACTCCTTGTGACCTTGGGCAAGTCACTTTACCCTCTATTACCTCAGGTTCAAACTTAGATTATAAGCCCACTGGGGATAGGGAAATACCTACAGTACCTGAATAGAATCCACTTTGAAGTGCTGTGGAATATAAATAAAATAAACAGAAGAGAAAAATAGGAAAAACAGCAGCACTACTAAACCCAACTTTAAAAAGGCACAAACACAGATGCCATCTTGGATCCCCCCTCCACTCATGAGTTTTCAGACCTCTAATCATATCTCCCCACAGCCGTCTCCTTTCCAAGCTGAGGAGCCCTAACCTCTTAAGCTTTTTTTTCTTAAAGGAGCATATCCTTTATCATTTTGATCACCCTTCTCTGTACCTTTTCCAGTTCAGCTACATCTTTTTTGAGAAAGGCCAACCAGAATTTCATACAGTTATGTAGGTGTGGTTGCACTATGGAATGATACAGAGATATTATGATATTCTCCGTTCCTTTCCTAAGCCAAGGATTTCAATGTATTGCCCACAGTGATGCCTGGATCCTTTCACTGAGTGGCGACACCTGACGTGGAACCTAACCTTGTAACTACAGCTTAGATTATTTTTCTCTATGTGCATCACTTTGCATGTGTCTACATTAAATTTCATTTGCCATTTGGATGCCCAGTCTCCCAGTCTCACAAGGGCCTCCTGCAATTTCTCACAATCCACTTGATATTATTTATTTTATTTATTTATTTAGATTTTTTTATATACCGGCATTCATGACCAGGTCACATCATGCTGGTTTACATAGAAACAAGGGGTGAATCGAACAGTAGAACTAAACTGGTGCGAGGGGGAGCAGTTACAAAAAACAGGGGTATAGAACTGGGAGAGGAGGAAAAGAAGAACGGGGAGGAGTAAAAGAACTGTATGGGGATAAGATAAATAACTTAGTGATTATTTACAGAACCAAATGGAAGCATTGTTAAAGGAATTGGAGGCGGTTATGAGTTGTCCGGGATATAATTTTGTGTCATCTGCAAATTTGATCACCTCATTCCCTTTTCTAGATCATTTAAAAATATATTAAAAAGTACTGGTCCCAGTTCAGATCCCTGGGGCAACCCACAATTTACCTTCCTCCATTCAGAAAACTGACCATTTAACCCTAGTCTCTGTTTTCCTGTCTTTTAAACAGTTTGCAGTCCACAAGAGGACATTGCCCCCTATCCCCTGACATTTAGGGGCAGATTTTAAAAGGCCTGTGTGCGTGCGTAAACCCCGGATTGCGCACAAGTGCTGGGCCTCTTCAAAGGGGTGGGCTGGGGGGGCATAGTCTGGGTGGGACAGAGGCCAGCCGGGACAGCGGAAGTGCATGCCGGCAGCCCGCCGTGGCTGGTGTGCATAAATTACTTCTGATCCTGAGGAGCAGCAAGTAATAAAATAAGAAAAATCAGGCAAGGTAAATTAGTTTTAGGGGATGGGGAGGATAGGGGAAGGGGAAGGAAGGTTAGGCAGGGGGTTAGGGAAGTTCCTTAATTGGAGTGGACTGGGAGGGAACTGGGGAAGCCCGGATTGCATCACTGCGCAGAAATTGCAAATGTTCACTCCCCATTGCGCGCACCGCACATGTGTGCACAGCCACCCGATTTTATAATATGCATGCGCGTTATAAAATTGGCGCATCCATGTAATAATTTGGTTAGAGCAGTGGGCTATGAGCCAGGAGACCAGGTTTTGAGTCCTGTTGTCGCTCCTTGGCAAGTCACTTTACCCTCCATTGCCTCAGGTACAAACTTAGATTGTAAGCCCTCTGGGGATAGGGAAATACCTACAATACCTGAATGAAATCCACTTTGAAGCGCTGAAAAAAAAAAGTGCGAAAAGCGGAATATAAATCTAAAATAAAAAAATTAAAATCTACCCCTTAGTTTCCTGATGAGTCTCTCATGAGGGACTTTATCAAAAGTCTTCTGAAAATCCAGATACACTATATCCACCAGCTCACCATTATCCACATGTTTATTCACCCTTCAAAAAATGTAGAAAATTGGTGAGGCAAGATTTCCGCTGGGTAAGTCCATGTTGGCTATGTCCCATAAACCATGTCTTTCTATATGTTCAGTCATTTTTTTCTTTTAAAATCGGTTCAACCATTTGTCCCAGCTCTGAAGTCAGGCTCTGTTAGTTTTTGGTTTCCTGCTGCTCTGTTGTGCAGCTGGAGCCCTGGAATCTCCCAGCAGGTTGGGCAGAGCTAGTGCTGCTCTGGTGTGAGTGAATGGATAGGAATTGCAGTGTTGGCAAAGCCTTGACATGCCATTGTAATACAAACACGTTTTAATCTTGTGCCTACTCAAAATGTTTCTGGATATTACTCTCTCTCTAATAAATGTGCTGCACCTTTCTGCCTTATTTACAGTTTGAGCGTTCATCAGGGTCGTTAATTATGGCAAATAATTTAATGACCAAGCCATGTTCCATTCCTGAAATATTTCAGCAGAAGTATTACCTGAGAGTTCCACAGGAGGGTGCCCTGACTTCAGAATTCACAGATGGTCTTACATAGTTCTGTATATGTATTTATTCTGTACTTTATATTTCAATCTTTTTATTGTACATATAAAGCAGTACATAATAAATTCTTTTACACACTATGCCCGTAAGCAGTATTCAAAAAACATTTAGTATTTTACTTTTTTCACCTACTGCCCTCCCTTCCCACCCAGCTCTAGGGCAGCCCAAACAGGGTCATACCATCAACCCATTCCTCTCATAGGGAAAGTGGAGGAATGTGGACCCCTGTTTTATTCCTTAAACATTATTAATCACCATAATTTGGCCTCTATGTAGCAGGGATTTTATGTAATCATCCCATATGTCCAGACATCTTTTTTTACACTTGGGCAAGCCATCTTCCTGTAACATTTCTCCATAACCACCAAATCACAGATAGAATTTCATCATTGCATCATTGCAGAAGACTCCTCAGACCCCCAAAACCGGTGTGTGCATTTATTTATTTATTTTTTTGCTAAGACAAACCCTCTCCTTAATCACATTTTCTTATTCTTTAATTCCAGGTGGAACCGCCAAAAGATCATAAAACAGTATCAACGATTTATTTATTTTGCCTTACTGAACACTTTAAAATGCTTTCTATCTCCTACTTGTACAAATTGATGGTGTATATGGAAATTCAGCCATTTAGAAGGATAACTTGCAAGTTATCCATCTAAATGGCAAGTTTGTTTATTATTCAGCCCCTTATCCAGCTAGATTTTAGCAAGATATGTCATTATCCATCTAAACTCTAGCCAGATAAAAAAAAAAGAGGACTTCCGGGGGTGATTTGGGGACAGGTTAAGTGTTCTGGCTAACTTAGCCAATTTTTAATTAGAACTGGCTAAGTTATCCAGCCTTGCGTGACCAGATAACTTGCTACTTAACCGGATATCCAGCTAAGTAGCATAGTGCAATAATTGAAAAAAAGAAAAAAGTAAAGGAACCTGTGGCTCGATTTCCTCTCTCCAACCCACCAAGTCTCATAGATGGCCTTACTGGGCCATGCGCCCCCAGCCCACATCGCCTCTGAAATATTTTAATTGCTCCTGGTTCCACATATTTATTTATTTATTTGTTTATTTATTTATTTATTTATTTAAGGCTTTTATATACCGATGTTCCTGTACTAGTACATATCACGTTGGTTTACATAGAACCAAAGTTGGAAATTACATCAAACAAGAGGGTACAGATAACAGGGCTAACTTCGTATGAACTTATAGATAAAGCAGCGAACGACTTAAAATAAAATAAAATAATTATAAATATAAGTATAAATATACAAAATATAAATAAACATAAACATTCAACAAACTTGGATTTACGCAGACTTGAAAAGCATGAATGCATTATAACATACTGCTTGCGGGGAAATAATGAGATTAAATTATAAGATTAAATGGTTACGGCGTCAGACATCTCGCATCATCGTGAATCTGACCCTGAGGGAGAAACCTTTAAGTGACGGCTTTTGTGAAAAGCCAAGGTTTGAGCTTCTTTTTGAACGTCCGACTACAAGTTTCTAGCCGAAGGTCTGTGGGAAGGGCATTCCAGTGAGACGGGCTGGCGGTCAAGAATGCACGTTTCTTGAGCGATGACTTGGCTGGAGATACATATAAGGTGCCTAAGTAGCTGGATCTGATTGGTCTCGATGATGCGTGGGGACGAAGTGGGTCACTTAGATTTAGCGAAGTTTGGGAATGAATGGTCTTGTGGGTTATGGTTAGTACTTTGAATATGATTCTACATTTAATAGGGAGCCAGTGTAGGTTCTTTAGAATAGGTGTGATGTGTTCTCCTCTACTAGAGTTGGTTAGGATCCTGGCAGCTGAGTTCTGCAGCATTTGTAATGGTTTGGTGGTGATAGCTGGGAGGCCAATTAGCAGAGAGTCGCAATAGTCAATTTTTGAAAATAGAATAGTTTGGAGGACTGTTCTAAAGTCCTGAAAGTGGAGGAGAGGTTTTAGCTTTTTCAATATGTGTAGCTTGTGAAAACATTCTTTCGTAGTGTTTGTGACAAATTTTTTGAGATTCAGCCTATTGTCGATAGTAACGCCAAGGTCTCTTACGTGAGTGGGGGAGATCATTAGCGGTGTGATTAGATTGTTGGCAGCCTGACAGTTGTCATCCAGGGTGATCAGCATAAGCTCCATTTTTGCAGTATTGAGAACTAAGTTAAGGCTAGTGAGGAGGGAATTTATGGACTGTAGACAGTTGTTCCAGAAATTGATGGTGTTGGAGATAGATTCAGTGATAGGCAACAGGATCTGGACGTCGTCGGAGTATATGAAGTGTGTGATCTTTAGACTTGAGAGCAGATGACATAGTGGGAGAAGATAAATGTTAAACAGGGTTGGGGAGAGGGAGGATCTTGTGGGACTCCAAGAGTGGACTTGACCGGGTGTGATTCCTTGTTGCTTATTCTGACCTTGTATGTCCTATTGTTAAGGAATGATCTGAACCATTCAAGGGCTGATCCTGAGATGCCTATGTCTGAGAGCCGGTTGATGAGGATAGAATGCTTTACAGTGTCGAAAGCTGCAGATATATCGAGAAGTGCCAGGAGGTAGGGGGTCTTTTTCTCCAAGCCGGAAAGGACTCTGTCCGTCAATGAGATTAAGAGGGATTTCATGCTGAGGGATTTGCGGAATCCGAATTGGGCTGTTGTGAGAATCTTGTGGTCTTCTAGGAATTCTGACAACTGTTTGTTAACTATTCTCTCCATGAGTTTGGCGACAAACGGTAGGTTAGCGATGGGGCGGAAATTGGCTGGGTCTGCAGGGTTCAGGTTGGGTTTCTTGAGGAGAGGTTTTGAGAGTGGCTAGTTTCAGCGGGTCTGGTACAAATCCTTGTGTTAGCGAGCGGTTGATGATCTCTGCTAAGTGCTTTGCAATGATGTTTGGGGTGGTGAGTAGTAATTTAGATGGAATGGCGTCTATCGGATGAGTGGAAGGTTTCATCTTTTTGAGAATTGATTCAATTTCGAGTGAGGAAGTGAGTTCGAAGGATTCTAGGTTTGCTTTCTGGCTGAGGGGGGGGGGGGAGTAGAGAGGGGGCGGTTCTGTATTACACGTAGCCAGAGGTGCTATTAGCCTGAGGATTTTGTTTTCGAAGAATTGTGCAAGTTCAGAGCATCTGGATTGAGCTTGGTCATCAGGGATAACTGGTGAAGTGGGTTTTGTGAGCTCTGATACATATGAGAACAGTGCTTTGGCATCGAAGGCAAAATTGTGAATTTTGTGTGCATAATAATCTCTCTTTGTGCGAAGGATGTTGTTTCTGTAGCTGTGCATGAGGGTTTTGTACTCATTTAGAGTAATGTTAGATGGTCTCTTTCGCCATGCGTGTTCTTTTTTTCTCAGTTCTAGTTTGATGTTTTTTAGTTCTTGAGTGAACCATGGTTTTTTGTTTTTACAGGATGGGTCGAGCTCTTTAGTTTTTAAGGGGCATAGTTTTTCTGCCACCTTGTTTGTGATGCTCTGCCATGTAGAGATGGCTGTTTCTGCGTCTGAAAGGTCGAGGTTAGTGAGTTCCGATGAAAGATGGGAGCTAAGGTCTATCATGGAGCAAGAGTTCCTGTAATGAATTGTGGTTTTGGTGATTGGTGACACAGGGTTGTCAGTAATACAGAAATCTGCTGTGATCATTAGATGGTCTGACCATGGGATAGGGGAGCAAAGAGGCGGGGAAGATAGTGTAAGGCCGAAATTTATGAATATAAGGTCCAGTGTGTGCCCCGCTTTGTGTGTGGGACTTTTAACAATTTGTGAGAATCCCATAGCCTTGAAGGAGGATAGTAGCATTTCGCAGTTGGAGGATAGGGGGATTGCATCAGTGTGAAGGTTAAAGTCTCCCAAGATGACTGCTGGGGTGTCATTTTTGATGTGTTTGGCAATGAGCTCAATGAGTGGAGATGGATCCGAATCTAGGATGCCGGGCGGAGCGTAGATTAGACAAATTTGGAGCTGTTTTGAGCTAAAGAGGGCAACCTCCAGACGGGAGGTATGTATCGAGATCTGTAGGGATAGTCTCAGCTCTTTTTTTTGCAGCTAAGCAGAGTCCCCGTCCTCTTTTTTTAGGTCTAGGTATTGAATAGATATCATAGAGGTGGAGTGGTAGTTGATTTATAAGAGCTAGGTCTGTGGGTTTCAACCAGGTTTCTGTGATAGTACATATATCCGGTTGTGAGTCCAGGAGATAGTCGTTGATTAAGTGTGTTTTTTTTCGACATTGATTGGGCGTTAAAGAGTGTTAGTGAGAATAAGGAGAGCCCAAGGAATTGAGTGAAAAGGGATGTCATAATTGGTATCAGACGCTTAAGTTGGGGGAGTGTAGGGTCAGGACGTTTTTTTCGGTTATTATAGAGATTTTTGATGATGGGGATAGGGAACATGATCATAGTTGAGGCCCCAAAGAATAAAGAAGACGAAGGAGAGTCGATGATGGCTGGATGAGGCTAGTCTCTGCGGGAAGTGTTAGCTGAGAGGGATGGAGCACTTAATAGAGAATTAACTGAGCGGGAAAAGTGATTGATTGAGTGTGAAGGAGTCCTTAGGGGCTGTAATGAGGGGCACACAAAGGTTGTTGTGTGGCATGTGGTCTGTGGTCCGCCAATCGGAAGAAAGCTGGATGAGTGCTAGACATGAATGGAAGAGGCTGGCTGAGTGCTAGATGGCTGGACGTGGATGGATGAGAGCTGGACGTAGATGGATGAGAGCTGGATGAGTGCTGGAAGTAGATGGATGAAATCAGGATCTGGATGAGAGCTGGATGAGTGTTGGAAGATGGATGAAATCAGGATCTGGATGAGAGCTGGATGAGTGCTGGAAGATGGATGAAATCAGGATCTGGATGAGAGCTGGACTTAAATGGATGAGAGCTGGATGAGTGCTGGAAGTAGATGGTTGGGGAGAGGGCCCAGATTGGGCCCTCTCCCCATCCCCCATTCACCCATTCTCTAAAACACCCCCCCCCCCAATCATTTTCCCACCCCGGACCCTGCCCCTGCCCTCTCGTTGTGGCTAACTACTATGCAGAGCACCCCACCCCCCACCGCCTGGACCCCCTCCTGCCCTCTCCACACTCACAAACCCCTGCCGGGAGCGAGATACCATACCCACCCACTCCCAACACTTCCAGGGCAGCTTCTGACAGAAGATGTGCTGGAAGCTTAAGTTACCCATAATTTAATTTAGCCAGATAACTTAACTCCTACCCGAAATGCCCCCCAGAATGCCTCTTTTTTTTCTCCCCGGCTAAAATCTAGCCGGATAAGGGGTTGAATATACAAAAACTTGCCATTTAGATGGATAATGTGTAAGTTATCCTTTTAAATGGCTTTGAATATTGACTTCTCCTTGTATTAACAAAAAGGATACTTTATAGGGAAACTTTTAAAACATCTGTACCCAGAGAGAGTTTATATTTTAAATAAATGCCAAAAGTTTAATTTAAAAATGCATACATTTTCCACACCAATCAAATATTTTATTTTATTTATTTATTAAGGCTTTTATATACCGAATTTCTTGATACAAATCAAATCAATTCGGTTTACAATGAACTAAGTAGAATATACAATTAACCAATCAACAAGAGATACAGAGCATACAGTTACATTATAACAAGGAAGCCTTAACTTGGAGTAGGAAAATAAAGAAGGGGTGAATGGAGCAATAAATATATAAAATAGAATAAATACTATATACAGTGGAGGGGGCTAGGAGTCAACCTCTCTTTAATGGATATTAGGCATGAAAAATTTGGCAAAATTTTGTTTACAGAGATGTGTGGTGAACAATTCTAGATCAGGCAATGGAGTTTGTGGTGGGGAAGACTTGGCTGAACAGCCATGTCTTTAGTTTCTTTTTAAAAGTTGTTAGACAAGTCTCCAGTCTGAGGTCCGGAGGCATGGCGTTCCACATGGAAGGGCCTGCTGTAGAGAATGACCGGTCTCTGATGTTTGCGTGGTGCACTAATTTGATTGTAGGAACGTGTAAAGATCCCTTGTAAGCATCCCTTAAAGGCCTGGCTGTCGAGTGCAGTCTGAGAGGATGAGACAGATCAAGCGGGGTTTGATGGTGGATATTTTTATGAATGATTGTGAGAGATTTATGGAGGATCCGGAAGTTTACTGGGAGCCAGTGGAGATCTTTTAGAATAGGAGAAATGTGCTCTCTCCGATTGGTATTTGTCAAAATCCTTGCCGCTGCATTTTGTAGCAGCTGGAGCGGTTTAATGGTAGAGGCTGGAAGACCATGCAGGATGGAGTTGCAATAGTCGATCTTAGAGAACAGAATGGCTTGGAGGACGGATCTGAAATCGTAGTGGAATAGGAGCGGTTTGAGTTTTTTGAGTACTTGTAACTTGTAAAAGCACTCCTTAGTAGTGTGTTTTATAAAATGCTTTAGGTTAAGGTGACTGTCGATTAAGACTCCAAGATCTCTGGCGTGTGATATATGTGGAATATTTTGTGATTGGAGAAGTATGGGACTACCTTCTGGAGTAATTAGTAAGAGTTCGGTTTTAGAAGTGTTGAGCACAAGGTTGAGGTTGGATAAGTAGTGGTTTATAGTTTGTAGATGAGCATTCCATAACTTGAGTGTTGAGTCCAATGATTTGGATATAGGGATTAAAATATTTAATTTGGCTCCCTGAAATCCCATAGCCAAACACAGGGTTAAATCATTGCTTTTCATCCAGAAAAGTCACAAGTCTGCTTCAAGGTTGTCACAATGTAATGGCAATCTGTGGGACTCCTCTTTAATGGGAGTTCTAATTAAAATTAAACCTTTGCAGTATCATAACTACCAAGTCCCTTCTGCCTCCTCTCATAATATATTTCAAATGTTTGTCCTAATACATGACTTACAATATAGAATTTGTCAAAAATAAAATATGTGCTTGACTTAGAGCATTTGGAAATAGTTTTTTTCTTTTGTGCCTTCTAAGAGCAGCTAAATCACACTTTAGCGGGTCTTGCAAAGAGGGTCCTAGGAGCCTGTCTTCTGCTCCAGATTGATAAGTGGCTCATAGAGATACACAATGCAAAAGGCAGCTCATAGAGGCACTGATGCAAGAACAGGCTTATAAAAAATATATTGTGACTGCTAGTAGAGGCACTGCTTTCTGGATTTTTGCTAGCATTCTACCACACTGCTTCGCAGGTTCATCCAAGTCAGCACTTGGATAATATTTTGAACCTAGATCTGTCCTAAAAAAAAAAAAAAAAAAAAAAAGCAAAAAAGCACCATCCAAGCAATCTCCTGCAAAGTTTTGACTTCTCAATTGTTTGCAGAGGGAAGAGGGTGTTTCTCTAGCACTTGCATCTATCTCCAGCATTTCTTGTTCGGCTGATTAAATTCAGCATCTGTCTCATGCAAGGGGGAAAAAAATAAGATTGGTCATTCAAAGAGACAGTTCCGAGGGAGGAACCTCTGCTGATGATATTAAGGCTGCAGTTAAGAGAGATAGAGTTACAGTATATGGGTACCTTGAAGAACAGAGAAGGTATAAGGGGCGAAGAAGGGTCACCCCTCCCCCCAACACACACCCCTTCTTCTTGCACACTTCCCTGTAAATAGAGAGTCCACATTTAGGCCTGTTTGGATTGACTGAAAGACACTTGCTAGGAACTCTTTCAGAATTACTGATGAGTGAGCTCAGATCAGCAGGCAGAAGAAGACCATCTGCCTCGGGCACTCTAAAAACTGGGGAGGCGGCATATACATTCTTTTCAACAGAGAAGAGAGAATGACTTATGTGGAAGAGTCACTAAGCTAGCAGATACTGCAGGAAAATGCAGATCTTCATCTCAAGGACCTCCATCTACAGTTTCAGGCACTCGCCCTCTTCCCAGCTCTGATCCGACTCAGTAGACTACAATGGCAGCACTTTCTTAGATATTAGATTTATCTAGTCCCTTGACAACACAAACTTTCATCTTTTTTTGTCTCAAAAAGAGACATAATCACCTTCATTAGTGTATTCAGCAGGTTACAGAATCTGACAATCTGGCTCTGAGCAGGTTGAATATTCCAGTGTGCAGATGCAGAACTGTGTGCCTGTTTCCGCAGGCTGCATGCAGATGCAGAACTGTGTGCCTGTTTCCGCAGGCTGCGTGCAGATGCAGAACTGTGTGCCTGTTTCCGCAGGCTGTGTGCTAGCTTCTGCATGATGCCTAAGGGTGAGGTGTGAAAACCAGAATTCAAATCCCTCACAGTTAAACCTTTATCGCCATTGTACATTCCTGCATATGTCCAGTAGTGCCATACAAATAAGCAGTATTAATTTGGAGTAATGTTCTTGCTCTCTGTTACCTTGTCACATTGACCTCCTCTTTTTCTTTGATAAATCTTTGTGATGTTCCTCAGTTACTGGTGATATGAGCTGAATCCCCATGTTTGCTGCAGCCACATCATTTATTCCTGCCCCAGCAAGATTCTGAAACATATCCCAAATCTTTTTGCTCACCAGCAGACATTTTGTAACCTAAGTGCTTTCCAGCTATATGCAAGAATGGTTTGTGTGGATGAACGTGGCGGAGACAGCATGTTGCAGCTGCTGTATGGCTGGAGTGTGAGCCATGAACAAGAAGCATTTTACAAGGTGCTAGTAATAAACATATTCTTCTTAAGTTTATTAGAAAAATAACTTCAAAGCAATAATTTTAAGATCATTGGTTCCTTCAAGGAGGTTAAAATCGTTCTGCAGGGTTTTTTGAGACAGAAGAGCAAAATTAAATTCAGCCCCTGGCCAAAGGTAAGTCCTCAGTAGAGTCTCAATGACAAGCAAATAAAGGTATATTTTCTAGGGATGTGAATCGTTTTTCAACGATTAAAATTATCGTCCGATAATTTTAAAATCGTCTTAAATTGTTAAAGAACACGATACAATAGGAATTCTAACGATTTATCGTTAATCAGGTTAGTGCGCACTAACGGGAGTTAGTGCGCACTAACAGAAAATGATACAAATTGACACTTTTCAGGTCAGTTAGGAATGAATATGTATTCCTATTGGCTGGCTGCCCTCTTATTTATTGATGTTACCAAGGTTCCCACTGAGGTGATGGTTGGGGGGATGGGAAATGGAAACGGTTGGTAGCTTGACAAAAAAAGTAATGTGATCAGTCAATGTGACTAGAACTTGTGCCTATCCCTGATACCGGGAGTGTTGTGATCTTCCTGCACGCAGTGCCCTAACCCTGATACCAGGGGTGTTGTGATCTTCCTGCACACAGTGCCCTAACCCTGATACCGGGAGTGTTGTGATCTTCCTGCACACAGTGCCCTATCCCTGATACCGGGGGTGTTGTGATCTTCCTGCACTGAGCAGGGATACGGCACTGCATACAGGAAGATCACAACACCCCCGGTATCAGGGTTAGGGCACTGTGTGCAGGAAGATCACAATACTCCCGGTATCAGGGATAGGGCACTGTGTGCAGGAAGATCATAACACTCCCAGTATCAGGGATATGGCACTGAGTGCAGGAAGATCACAACACCCCTGGTATCAGGGTTAGGGCACTGTGTGCAGGAAGATCACAATACTCCCGGTATCAGGGATAGGGCACTGTGTGCAGGAAGATCACAACACTCCCAGTATCAGGGATATGGCACTGAGTGCAGGAAGATCACAACACTCCCGGTATCAGGGTTAGGGCACTGCGTGCAGGAAGATCACAACACTCCCGGTATCAGGGTTAGGGTACTGCATGCAGGAAGATCATAACACTCCCAGTATCAGGGATATGGCACTGAGTGCAGGAAGATCACAACACCCCTGGTATCAGGGATAGGGCACTGCATGCAGGAAGATCACAACACTCCCGGTATCAGGGTTAGGGCACTGCGTGCAGGAAGATCACAACACTCCCAGTATCAGGGATATGACACTGAGTGCAGGAAGATCACAACACTCCCGGTATCAGGGTTAGGGCACTGCGTGCAGGAAGATCACAACACTCCCGGTATCAGGGTTAGGGCACTGCATGCAGGAAGATCATAACACTCCTGGTATTAGGGATAGGGCACTGCATGCAGGAAGATCACAACACCCCTGGTATCAGGGATAGGGCACTGCATGCAGGAAGATCACAACACTCCCGGTATCAGGGATAGGGCACAAGTTCTAGTCACATTGACTGATCACATTACTTTTTTGTCAAGCTACCAACTGTTTCCAATCCCCCATATATTGTCAGTGGAAACCTTGATAACATGAATAAATAAGAGGGCAGCCAATAGGAATACATATTCATTCCTAAACTGACCTTAACTGACCTGAAAAGTGTCAAATTGTATCATTTTCTGTTAGTGCGCACTAACAATGGTTAGTGCGCGCTAACTTCCTGTTAGTGCGCACCAATCGGAAAAACCAATTTTTTAACTAAAAAATCGTGCCAAAGACGATTTTCTTCTCCTGCCAGATGATTTCGATCGTTAAGACGATCGGGCACACGATTCACATCCCTAATATTTTCCATGGCACAGCAGCTTCTCCCTGGCAAGAAGACACTTTTAAAGCTGACTTTTTTTCCTTCAGCCAATAATGTCATTTACTATGCTACTGTGAGCAGCAGCATCCCATCAGATTTGTCCCATTACAGGGGCAGCAGTACTCTGAATGCCAGCTGCCCGTGAAACCCTGGGACCTAAAGGAAGGTGCCACTCAAGCCAAGTAGAGCTTGAGAGAGAGGGCTGCTGGGACAGAGGAGGAGGTCCCACTTTCACTGCATCATCCTAATTAGACACCTGGACTTGCCTGAGGCCAACAATATTGGCATTCTGGTCCTGCTTATTTCCCAGAGCTCTGCCCTCAAAGACCCCGTCAGATTCTGAACTGGAACTTCTTCAGTCCAGCTGATTAGCCTATGCCTCCCTGAGACTGGATCATTGCATTAGCTGAAACACTTCTGGCTTGCTTGGGTCTAACCTTTTCTTCTCTGTCTGGTCTTTCAATGCAGGGAACATTCAGCACCTTGTCCCAATGCCATGTGATTAATGTATTGTGGTCCCTGCCATGGATTGGTGACAGATGGAAAACAGTGTTCATACAAGCTTGTAGCAGCAGAAGCTCTGAGGCACTGGCACATCATGTAAAGTTAAGCTTCCCTTTTATTAATTCCTAGCTTCTGTCTTTAACAGACATTCAATTTCTGGCACAACCTCTGGCAGCTGAGTATATGGACAGTATATCCAGTCCTTAATGTTGCTCTATGCTGGCCACAAGGTGGTGCTACAAAGAGGCAGCAGGCCAGCAGCGTCTGCCTCTTGTGATTGAACATGTTACCTCTGTGATGCCTCTGGTCAGCCTGAGGAGAAAGTCCTGAGGCTAGTGCCATGTGGAAGCAACTGAGCTATCAAGCTGAGATCTTAATAAAAACTGCATACAGGACAGATCAGGGTCTGCACTTGAAAGGTTTGTAGTGTTTCTATGCACACAGAAAAAGCAGTTCAGCAAGCAGTGTAAAACATAAAAGCATAAGAAGTACCGTTGTGGGTCAGACATGTGGTCCATCAAACCCAGCATCCTATCTCTGATCACTTGGAAGAACCCTGAAAACTACTTCCTTGTTGCTTGTTCCCACATACAGGAGGTGGCAGTCCCCGAGCCTGCCTGGCTAATAGGTGTTAATGGATCTATCCTCCAGAACTTTTTAAAACCCCAATATGCTATTAACTTTGACCACACCTTCCAGCAACAAATTCCACAGCTTAATTTTGTACTGACTGAAAAAAAAAAATTACTTGCTTATATTTGTTTTAAATCTCTTACCAGTTGGTTTCATGCTGTCCCCCTAGTCCTAGTACAATGTGAAAAAATAAATAATTGTTCCCTTTGAACCTATTTCATCCCACTCATGATTTTATAAACCTCTATCATGTCCCCTCTTCTCCAAGCTGAATAGCCCTGACCTCTTTAGCCTTTCCTCATAAGAGAGCCATTCCATCTCCTTTATCATTTTGTTGTTGTTGCTCTTTTTTCAACTTTTCTATGTCCACTATGTCTTTTTTTGAGATGGGTTGACCAGACCTTCACATAATACTCAAGGTGCGCGCATGCCATGGATCGATATGGAGGCATTAATACTTTCCATTTGATTCTCCATTCCTTTTCAAATAATTCCTAACATTCTCTTTGCTTTCTTCAACCGCCGTTGCACACTGAGCTGAGGATTTCAATGCATTGTGCACAAAGACTCCAAAATCCTTTTCCTGGATGCTGATGCCTAATATGGAACCCAGTATTGTCTACCTATAGTTGGGATTATTTTTCCCTATGTGCATCACTGATTGGATGCACATAGTCCACATTAAATTTCATTTGCCCTTTAAATGTCCAATCCCTCAAGTCTTGCAAGGTCTGTAAATGGGAAAGTGCAGTGTGGTTGGAAAGGGATTACAGTACAGCAATTTCTGCCTGAGAGTGCTGTGAGAAGTTTAGGGCTCTTAAGGGAGGAAGCGGTACTCTGTGCTGCTCATTCAGATGGAAAGTTTTCACCTTGGAATGCAGGACGCAACATAATATATCAAACGCATGATTAATCTCTTCATTTATTAAAATTCCATCCAAGAAACTTTTATTTGAAAAGAACCTGACAGTGATCTCATTGGCCTTGCCTCAGAGATGAAGAACTCACCTTTACTAACGCTCCGGGCGCATTTATGCCCCTGCACAGGTCACTGAGAATGCTGGGGATTTGGCACAATGGCACGGGGTGTTCCTGTGCAAGAATCCGGAATTAGCAAAAATGGATAGGAATGCTGTGCGATTTGCCTACTGAAGTGTGGCTTCCATATGGCAAACTCATGGGAATGTTTAGGATTTTGACACTATAACATGGCAGGCCAATGCTCCATCCTACTCTAACTGTGATTGCTAATATTATGAAAGAATGGCACTGACAGCTTAGTAAGGTTACTCTTGCTCCATGAGGCGAAGACAAAGGTTGCACAAAAAAATTCCTGAATAACTTTAGTACAAAGTGTCTGTTTCTGTACGTTTTCACTGGAAGACTCTTGATCCTGTGGTGCAAAACTCTGAGAAGTAACAATGGCAAGACATACAGTTATTCTGTACAGAGATAGTGCAGGCATACCTACAATGCAACGTTATTTACAGAGTAGTGATCAAACATATACATGATATATAGAATTATGCAGATCTAGGGCCAGAATTATATTTCAGGCAAAAGTAGGGCAAAAAGCGTGCCAAAAGCCTGCCCGTTGGTTTGCTGGACCAGCTTTGAAATAATGCCTCGTTTGCCCTAGAATTACATTTCTTGCACCTTCACCACAGGAGGAACATCTCATAGGACAAAGGCCTTCAAAGCTCTGCAGGCAAACGACATCTGAAAAATTGGGCTGCAGGGCATTTAAAAGTGCTAAATTTAAAAATAGGGAAACAGCGCGCCAGCGCTTTTTGCACAAAGTCTTTCAATACTTCCCCCCTCCCCTGCCCCCGTGGAACTTTTTTTTCCCTTGCAGAAGCTGCAGGAAGTGAAACCCTTGAAACACAGATGTGCCATTTCAAAATTGTGCAAGCAAACTGACTTGTAGGGTTTTCTGTGCTTTTTTTTTTGCCCTGCTTTTGCCTAAACTTTAAATCTGATCCGTATCTATTAATTTTACAGAATGCAAACATGTAGCACTGATCTACAGAATAATGCCAAGACGGACAGCCCTTACATTTAGAGACAAGTGCCAGGGCTTACAGCCCTTATTTACAGAATATTTCAGACATTTGCTAACAGAATAATGCTAAGACATATATTTATTTACAGAATAATGCAGACATACTGGGCCCAAGTCAGACTGCTGTAGCTGGTACATATCTTCTATATAGAAGGGAGACATAGGCACAAAAAAAAAAAAAAGAACGAATAATTTACGAATCAGACTGGCCAATTCAGCTTGTTCTGGCAATTAGCTCCCCTCCATGCAGTTTGACTAAGTCACAAAGCTCTTGTTTAAAGAATAATCCTAAAAGCAAACAGCCCTTATGCACAGAACAACACTTAGGCATGCCTGGTTTACACAATGACCAGATGGGTGGAAGGGCAATTACCAAACAACCTTACAGGTGAATTTGAGAAGCCCTGTGCAGGCCAAAACTGGGAGACACGCGCACAAGCTGGGCCGGGCGTGCGCCGAGCGGATTTTATAAGCCACCATTGGACGCGCGCATCCCCTGCTGCGTGCACAAGTGAAAAGAGTCTAAAAGGGGGGGTGGAGCATGGGCGTGGTCTGGGCGGGGCACGGGCGTATCGGGGCCCTGGCCCAAAAATTGTGCGCGTAAATACTTAATGCATCCTTGCACGCGCCGGAGTCCCCCCCGCCACCTAAATTTACTTCTGTTATGGATATGTGCAAGTATTAAAACGAAAAAGGTCTAGGCTAGTCAGCAGGGTTTTAAGGGACAGGGCTAATGGGGAGAAGGGAGGCTATTAAATAAGGGGGTTTGGAAGTCCTATTCCTTAACTGGGTGAACTGGGAAAATGCGTCGTTGTGCATCCCTTATAAAATTCCCCCACATATGCAGTAGATGCAGCATATGCTTGCACATGCCCATGTCCACTTTAAATTCTGTGCACATGTATGTATGTGCATCCAGGCTATTTTATAACATGCGTGCATATGCGCACACATGTTATAAAATGAACGTGAGCCGGCAAATGCACGCACATATGCACCCGCACGCCAGTATCAAAGTGATCGTCTTAGGATTTTAATAAAAATGTATGTTTCATAAGATTTGGACTAGGAGTGGGCTACCTTTTGGATTGTGAGGGTTACAATCCGAGAAAGCGGCACCTGATTTGCATATGTTTCAAAGAGGGGCCTTTTTTTTTTTTTTTTTTTTAATATCTTGTCTCCTGATTGGATTTTAGTGATCTGCCAAAAATCAGGAACTGGAAACCAAAGCCTGCCTGATCCCTTTGGAAAATATTTAAGCTGTTTTTTTGCCTCTTTGAGTCTCTTTGTGATCTGAAAACGAGCCAATGTCTTCCTTAGAATAAATAGTGATTCACAATTTTGTTAAGGATTCATTCCAGTGCTACGAGTTTTAATGAAACCATCACAATTTAATATAACTTCAGATCACAATGACCGCCCACCATTTCCCCACAGTTCATAGAAACCTATTAGATGGCACAGGAAAGGACCAATTAGGCCACCCAGGCAGTATTCAGTTGTCCTTCTCTCTAGTTTTTTATCGCTTTGAGTACATGACCATATAAATAAACACTTAAACCAATACCAACTCCTCCCATGTCTTTTACTCAATTTCTCAGCTTTGTCTTTGTCCATACAGCTGTCCTCTATCTCTAACATATGCATGTTTACATTTCATTACAGTGTTGGACTCCACCACCTACAATCGTATGCCATACCAGACATTTTCTCTTCCTCTTTGGTTTGTAGAAGTGCCATCTTTAAATCTAGTACCCCCTCCTATATCTTATTATTAAGTGTTTTAATAATCCAAACAGCTACTGAAACTAGTGAAGCTAGAGTCCGAATATTTAGCTGTTCTTCTGTGCTAATTGGTATTAGGATTATAACCATGGTCATTCTTTTCTACTTAGTGCGGCCTTCTTGGAAGCCTAATGTGCCACACCCATACTCTGTGAATATTGGCTCATATTCTCCCTTCTTTGGCCCTCTAAAATGTCAGATGACTCAGCAACACTCAAGTTCCCTCCCTCATGCCTTCTACTTGTTACTCCTCCACCCTTATCGGTTCTTACCACTGTGCTCTGTGCTTTCCCAAGCTGTCTCAGTTTTGGTTGCCACTACCTCTGCTGGAAGGCTATTCATAAGAACATAAGAAATTGCCATACTGGGTCAGACCAAGGGTCCATCAAGCCCAGCATCCTGTTTCCTACAGTGGCCAATCCAGGTTTCAAGTATCTGGCAAGTTCCAAAACACTAAGTAGATTCCAGGCATCTACCACTGTACAACTAAAAATATTCATGTTCAAAACAAGTTACCGTAGAATTGAGAAGCTGAAATAATTAAAAGATTATCAAGACAATCTGGTTGGTTTATGTTTCAGTCTTGCTTCCCTTAATATTGTTTAATTTTGTGACCTACTTATAAGTCCTGACTTGGAGGCTGAAAACCACAGATTTAGAAATACTGTGTTTGACATGAAGGTACAGAAAAAAGATTTGCATGTTCTACGTTATTAATAAAAAATGCTAATTAGAAAAAGAATAGTATAGATCCATGGAGCTCCATGGAGCTCTTGAGAGGTGATATACATCTCATGAAATTAATATAAATCTCTTGTGCCAAAGTTACTAAATCTTGTATACGTTGGAGATAGGATGATGCTCGGATTGCAAGACATATTTTGAAACACTGGGAATGGTTCAAAGTATGTTTCTCTTTTTAAATTGTGATCTCTTATCAGATTTTAAAGATCTCCAGATACTATGGCTAATCCTTCCCCATCCCAAATCCTTATTCTGTTTTTTACTCCAATTTTATTATTATTATTATTATTATTATTAATAAAGTCCAAGTGTAGAATATAAACAGGTTAGTCCAAGTGTAGAATATAAACAGGTTAGGACTCCATCCCCTTTTTTGATTTATGATTTAAAACTGGGCTATTTGCAGTATATATATCTATATCTTGTATATCTCTTGGATATTATATAACTCCCTGGTGCCAAATATGGATCCCCAGAGATGTAGAGAATTGATTCAGTTTTGTGTTGGTCCCTAAAGCTTTGTATAGATCTGTTGTGCTCTCTGGAATTCTATATATGTCACTTTGGTTTTTCTTTGCTTGCTGAAACTTTGTATAAATAATAAATCTCCAGAGCTATCTATAGATCTATTGAGCTTTAGGAAGGTTGTTGAAGTAGGGCCCAGCTTTCTGGAACTGGATTTAGATTCCTTTTTTTTAATATTAGTTACTGAATATTTGTACTTTAGACAATTCTGAACCTTTGAGCATATTTTTGGCAGTATGCATAGGTCCCTTTGGCTTTGCGTAGATGAAATAATTGACAGCCAACTATCGACTTATTTCTAACTTTCTGTCTTTGGCTAAGATAATTGAATGTGTGTTTTAAAACAACTGCAGGATTTCTTTGATGAGAAACTGGTGTTAAATGACCATCAATGTGGTTTTAGACAAGGACATGGCATATAGACCTTATTGGTCTCAGTAACTGATTACCTCCTCCATGAATTAGATCATGAAGGAACAGCAATATTAGCTATGATAGAAGTGTCAGCAGCCTTTGTCACTCTCTGTCAAAGTGTTCTGCTTACTTGGCTGGAGTCTATAGGCATTAGATGAATGGTTTTAAAATGGTTCAACTCATTTCTTTCTAATTGATCATGCAGATTAAAATGGTTTCTAATTTTTCATCCCCTAAATCCATCAGATAGGGGGTACCTCAGAGGTCAACATTGTTGGCTGCCCTATTTAATATCTACATGTATCCATTGCATAAACTTTTCAAATCTTTTGGAATACAATATAAAATATATGCAGATTATATTCAGCTTTATAGTGCAGTAAGGCCAGATTACCAAGATGTTCTATCTCATTTACAGGGTCATTTATCAAATCATGTTAGGGCATTATTGCAGGCGTTAGGGCCCTAACACCTGCCAAAGCACCCTAACACCTGCGAAAAAGAATGCATCACGAGATGTATATGCACATTTTAAAAGTTTTCCTGAATGGGAGGACTAGAGTTAATGAGGGGTGCTTAGCATTGCATTTGAACGCATAAGCACGTTTTAATGCTGGAAACACCTTTTTTCCTGGCATTATGCTGTGCAATATGCCTGAAATGAGATTTATGCTAAAAATTGCAAACCCCATTAGAGAGAGAGAGAGAGAGAGAGAGAGAGAGAGAGAGAGACTGAGACTCTAGGGAGGCACACATATTAGTCAACTTTTTATACCACTGTATGAGGGGCAACTAGTAACTCGGAGTGATGTTTTGGTGTTGGCCTAGGTTTTACATGCACAGTCAGAGGTATGAACAGCACAGCACACATCAATGAAGATTTGATGTGATTTGGAGTGAGGAAAGGTACACAAAGATGAAATTTATACAATGTACTCTCGACATAGTTTGATGTACTCTCAGTCTCTTCCTAGCTGCTATCAAGCTAGGTCGAGAGCTCAATGTACAAATCATTACATTTCTGCATAGTTTGCTGGAATTTTATTTTATGGATCACTAGAGCTTTGCATAAGTTATTAATAATAAACTGTACATCCTGAATATTTGTGTGTCTTTGATGTGGTCTGTAAATCCACAGGACGTTATTTGGGTCACAGAAGATTTGAACAAGTGTTAGAGCTTGGTACTGATCTCTGAGATGTTTATTTTAATTTGCAGCATTTTTGTTTAGATCACCAGGGTTATGTGTAGGTGTCTTGAGCTATGTGTAAATCTGTGGGAATCTATTTAGGACCCTTGTGCTTTATGATGGTCATTAGTGCTCTTTAAAAGCAAGCAGGCTACCCATTGTTTGTAAAGTTTTAGCCTTTTATTAATGTTCTGAGTCCTGTACAGAGCAATCACTATAGTTCCAAATGAAAATCACCTTGGCTATTAGAATCTACAAGAATTTAAAAAAGTAGATCATTAAATATTAAATGAATTTTCTGCATGTTTTGTGCAATATTTTCCTAGAAGAGCATTATAGAGATTGGTATCATGTGTTTGAACTTTACAAGAAGGTCTAAAAAGAGCAGAATTGTAATATGGATTGGATACTACAAAATGGCTCCCTAGATAAGAATATTAAAGCAAGTCTAGTCCTGCAGTTTGCCATTTTTCAGCAGCAAGTTCCAGAATTCATACAATCTCTAGATTTTCAGTGAGAACTTGATACAACAGGTAGATGGCACTGTTTCTACCTATATTTACTGGATTTAGGAAATATCTTGAAAACATGAAAGGGCATCTGCAGAATACATAAAATATTTAGTTGAAGAGACAAAAAAAACCCCCAAACCTTTTGAGTCCATGGGCTAAAAAGGGGATCATTGAAAAGATGATGGTTTAGAGTTTTGAATAAAAGTCTAAAAAAATAATAAAAGAGGTCTTCACCACTCAAGGAAGAATGAGTAATAATTGAAGGACAGAAAAAGAAAGCAGTAGAGTCAGGAGAAGGAGACTACAGTACTTCTCTTTTTGAAAAAGCTTGAGAGAAGGATATAAATAAATTGTACTGCAGTCCAGTTAGCCATTTGTTTTATTTACCAAACTGATATTCTTTTTTCCCCAAAGGACTCTGTACACATCCCTCTAAAAATATGAAGCAAGAGGAGAATTTAGAATTGGGACATCTCAACACAAGGTATAAAAGAGGACAAAAGATTGCCATTCAGAGATGAGAGTACAGAAATACAGAACAATAAAGGATCTCTAGAAAAGACCTGTAGTATGAGTTGCATGATTGGCGGAGATCCATAGTATGCTTCACACTGACATGATGGGTAGATATTCTTATGCTGTTTCCTGCAAGACATTTCACATGGCAGTAATCACTTCAAGGATAGTCAGTTTCTGTTAGTTACCAACTGTCTCTATGTTGTTTGATCAGGCTGAGCTGGATCTGTTTTTTGTTTTTTTCTATCCATTCCTTCTATGACTAGTAGATCAAAGTTTCTTAAAAAAAAAAAAAAAAAAAAAGCAGGACTGCAAGATACTAGATGTAGTAAGATAACATCAGGACCAACTCAAGTTGGCTTGATGAAATGGAGTCATTTCTTAACCCTAGCATCTATAGAGTTGAACTGTTATGGGAAGTCTTCTCTCTTAATCGAGACCATTTTAAGTTAGTCTGACTTGTAGAATGGCCATCTGAGGTGCAGTGCAGTGTGAAAAATATATTGAGAACTGTTATACTATTGCCACAGCACTGATTTGTTTCATCTAGAACCTGCCAGGATCCACTCTGGGGTTTTATATTATGATCAAGGACAGTGTGCATTAATCCCTTTAAAGACATTTTATATTTGTTTGTTTTAATTTATGAATATTTTTTATGGATGTTTCATTGTTACCTGCCTAGACTGTACGATAGAGTATGATCATTAAGTTTTAAATTCTAGAGATTTCTTTATCTGGTAGGACAAGAGAGAAATGTGACCACTTAGAGTGTCAGGGACAGGTTACAGCTAGGGGGCATATTTATGCTATGCAAGGAACTGAACTGTGCAAGAAATGGAAAAAAGGGGCCTACCTATTATTTGGAGCTTATTTATCTGATGCTCCGTCCAGCTATCTACAATTTATTGTTGTAGCTGGCAATTTGATCATTAGGGATATATTAGTGGATGGCTGGTAGGCATTTGCCTGCTTGGTACGAGGGCAGTGGATCTCATGCATCATCTAGATAGGATTTTGCAGAGTACTGGGAAGGAGCCAGCTATCATGGTATATGTGGGTACCAACAACATAGGAAGGTGTGGGAGGAAGGTTCTGGTAGCCAAATTGAGGCATTTAGGTAGGAAATTGAAATCCAGAACCTTCAGGATTGTATTCTCAGAAATTCTCTCTGTTTCATGCGTAGGACCTCAGAAGCAGGCTGAGCTCCAGAGTCTCAATGAATGGATGAAACTATGGCGCAGAGAAGAAGGCTTTAGATTTGTTAGGAAAAGGGGAACATTTTGGGGATGAAGGAGTCTATTTTGATAGGATGGGTTTCACATTAACCAGGGTTAATTAACCTGGCTGCAAGTGCTAACATATAAAAAGTAGAGAGAGCAGCTTTTAAACTAAATCATGGGGAAAAGCTGACAATTGCTCAGGAACACATGGCTCAGCGAGAGGTATCTTCTAAGGATACTGGTATAAAAGGGAACTTAGTATATTTCAATAGAGAGGTTGTGATAAAGGCTGACATAGCCCAGGTGGAATTAAAAAGTCAATAAATATGAAGGATTCAAAATTACCTGTATCAACTGCTAATAAGCAGACTATAAATAAATATAAAAATCAAACTCAAAATTGCCTGTATGTGAATACCAGAAGTCTAAAAAATAAGATTAGAGGTACCAATTATATTGACATCACAGGGCATATCAAATTGGTATAGGGATGGCTCTATATCTTAAGGATGGCATAGAGTCAAGCAGGGTAAAAGTCCTGTAGTAAACAAAATGCACTGTGGAATTGTTATGGATACAAACTCCATGTCTGACAGGGAAAAGTATAGCAGTGAGTGTAAACTACAGTCCACCTGGCCAGGATGAAGCATCAGTGAAATGCTAATTGAAATTAGAAAAGCAAATAAAAGTGGAAACACAATAATAGTGGGAGATTTAAATTACTCTAGTATTAATTATGTAAATGTTTCATCAGGACATGCTAAGTAGATCAAGTTTCTAGATACCATAAATGACTGCTTCATGGAGAAGCTAGAGAAAGCAGCTATTTGAGATCGTCCTCAGTGAATGCAGGACCTGGTGTAAATGGTACTATGGTGGGGCCTCTTAATAATAATCATCATAAGGCAATCAAATTTAACATAATCACTGGAGGGAGGACATTAAGAACAATTACTGCAGAAACATTTAACTTTAAAAAAGGAGACCCAAAAAATGAGATTAGTTAGAAACAAATTTAAAATGAGTGGTATCAAAGTTTAAAGTTTGCATGAGGCATGGACATTGTTTAAAAATACGATATTGGAAGTCCAGATAAAATGTATTCCATGAATTAAAAAAGGTCTGTATTAGTACAGGGACAGTGGATGTAAAGACATTTTGACATACGCATAGGGGTAGATAGTCCTACTTAGACCATGTAAAAATGGAATGCTGCCAAAAGAGTGGAGTAGCCTAGTGGTTAGAGCAGTGAGCTATGAACCAGGGTTCAAGTCCTGCTGTCATTCCTTGTGACCTTGGGCAAGTCACTTTACCCTCCATTGCCTCAGGTGCAAACTTAGATTATAAGCCCTCTGGGGATAGGGAAATACCTACAGTTCCTGAATGTAATCCACTTTGAAGCACTGAAAAAAGTGTAAAAAGTAGAGTAAAAATCTAAATAAAAAAAGAGATATGAGAAACTGCATTGCTTTGAGATACATTAAGGTCAAGTATAAGAAACTGCTATGCACATAGTGGAGAAAATGACAGATATATGAAGTTGCTTTGCTTAGGTAAGCTAAAAGAAAATATTATGGTGTGATGCTGTAAGGAAAGAGATATTTTAGCTTGAACACAAGTAGCTGAAAGTACAAGAAACTGCTTTCACTTAGATAAGCCTGAACATTTTAGTTTAGAGATAAGGAACCATATTCTACTTTCAAGGGCGTACATGACTCATAATATGTTACTACTGGAGTATTATGGAATGGTGGTTTAGATGCAGAGAACAAAGAAAATAGGATAAGGTATGTGCTGGCAAGATTTGGTCTGAAAATGTATAAAGGGTGGTATTTTGCAACACTGCTTCAGAACAGATGAATGAGACCCTGAACTGATTTGAACTCTAGTGCTGTGTCCTCGGACCCGGAAAAGAGAGAGATTATGTCCTATTCTCAGTGTGGTTCACCGAAGCTGCCATGCCTGACTAAAAAGGGGACAGAACAGGGAATTGGAGCTTACCTGATTGCTTCCAGACCTATCACTGAAGATATATCCTTGTAAATACTTTCTCTCTGCCTTGTTTCTCTCTCTCTCTTTTGGGCCATTCTCATAAATGGTCCTATATATCAAAATTACACTTATCAGAATATTAACTTTGCATATATTGCATTTATTATAGTCATTGCTTTTATAAGAATACATATGTATGCATATATTCAGTACTCTGTGTGTGTGTCTCTTATTTCTGCCAAGTAACACCCAGCACCAGGCTAACGAACCATTACAAGGTCAAAACAAGACCAAATGACTGCCAGTATGATTAAATGGTGAGATGAAAGAGGCAGTTAAAGTGAAAAGGATATCTTTCAGAAAATAAATAGCAGATTCAAATGAGGAAAGTAGGAAAGAGCATAAGCATTGGTAAGTTATATGTATTTCATTAATAAGGCAGGCAAAGAGAGAATTTGAAAAGAAACTTGCCATAGAAGCATAAACTAGTAATAAAAACATTTTCAAGTACATTCAAAGCAAGAAGCCTATCATGGAGTCAACTGGATCATTATATGACCAAGGGGTGAAAGGGGCACACAGGAATGACAAGGCCATAGCAAAACAAATAAATAAATTATTTATTTACTTCAGTCTTTCTAGAGGAGGATATTGGGGACATAACCACACCCAAAACATTCTTTGATGGTGATGAATCAAAGGAAATGAAGCAAATCACTGTGAAAATAGAAACTGTTATAGAGCAAATTGACAAACTAAAGAGTAAGAAATCATCAAGACCAGATGGTATTCATCCCAGAGTTTTGAAAGAATTCAAATATAAAACTGAAGACATGTTACTAGTAGTCTGTAACGTATCATTAAAAACAGCCACAATGCCTGAAAATTGGAGGGTGTCCAATGTACTGCCAATTTTTAAAATGGGCTCTGGAGTAATCTGAGAATCTATAGACTGGTGAACCTGATGTTGGTTCTGGGCAAAATGGTGGAAGCTATTCTTGAAAACAAAATTACTGGCTATATAGATAGGCATGGCCTAATGAGGAAGAGCCAACATGGATTTAGCAAAAAAAAAAAAAAAAAGTCTTGTCATCAATTTACTGAATGTTTTGAAGGTTTTAATAAACATGGATAAGGGTGAGTCAGTCAATATAGTGTATCTGGATTTTCAGAAGTTATTTGACAAAGTTCCTCATGAAAGACTTCTTAGGAAATTAAAAAGTACTGGGATAGAAGCAATGTCCTAGTGTATTTTTTCATTCAGTGCACATATGCTGTGTAATTTGTTGCCAGAGGATGTGGTCAAGGAATCTAGAGGAGCAGGATTTAAAAAGGGGTTTGCGCAAGTTCCTGGAGGAGGAGTGCATAAACCATTATTAGTCAGTTAGACTTGGGGGAAACTACTGTTTATCCTTATAAACATAAATAACATAAGAACATAAAACTTGCCATACTGGATCAGACCAAGAATATATCAAGCCCAGTATCCTATTTACAATAGTGGCCAATCCAGGTCACAAATACCTGGCAGGATCCCAAAGGGTTTAGATTCCATGCTGCTTATCCCAGGGATAAGGAGTGGATTTCTGCAACTCCACCTTAATAATGGTTTATGGACTTTTCCTCCAGGAATGTGTCCAAATATTTTTTAAACGCAGCTACACTAATAGCTTTCACCACATCCTCTGGCAATGAAATCCAGAGCTTAATTATGCATTGAATAAAAAAATATTTTCTCTTATTAGTTTTAAATTTCATTGTGTACCCCCTAGTCTTTGAAAGACTAAACAACCAATTAACATTTACTTGTTCCACTCCACTTATTATTTGATAGACCTCTATCATATCTCCCTTCAGTCATCTCTTCTCCAAGCTGAAGAGATCTAATCTCTTTATCCTTTGTTCATAGGGGAATCATTCTATCACCTTTATCATTTTGGTTGCCCTTTTCTGTACCTTTTCTAATTCTGCTTTATCTGTTTTTGAGATGTGGTGTCCAGAACTGCACACAATACTCAAAATGAGTCCGCACCATGGAGCGACGCAGAGGCATTATGATATTCTCTGTTTTATTCTCATTCCTTTCCTAATAATCCCTAGCATTCTATTTGCTTTCTTGGCTGCTGCTGCAAACTGAGCAGAAGATTTCAATATATTACCAACAATGACGCCTAGATCATTTTCCTGAGTGGAGACTGCTAATGGGAAACATTAGACTGTGCAGCTATAATTTGGGTTACTCTTCCCTAAGTGCATCACTTTGCACTTGTCCCCATTACATTTCTTTTGCCATTTGCATACTCAGAATCCCAGTTTTGCAAGGTCCTCTTCCAAATTCTCACAATCCTCTTGTGATTAACAGGTTTGAATAATTTTGTGTCATTGACAAATTTGATCTCATTGTTCCCATTTCCAGGACATTTATAAATATATAAAAAAGCAGCGGTCCCAGAATAGTTCCCTGGGACACTCTACTATTCCCCTTTCTCCATTGAGAAAACTGACCATTTAGACCTACTCTCTTTTTTCTATCTTTTAACCAGTTCACAATCCACAATAGGATACTGCTCCCTGGCCCATGACTTTTTAAGTTCCTAAGAAGTCTCTCATGAGGGACTTTATCAAATGCTTTGGAAATCTAATTACACTGTATCAACTGGCTCATCTATATCCACATGTTTATTTACACCTTCAAAAAAATGTAGCAGATTGGTGAGGCAAGAATTTCCTTGGCTAAATTCATGTTGGCTTTGTCCAATTAAACTACGCCCATTTTGCCTGGCACAGATGTCAGTCTCCCTGGTCTGTATTTTCCTGGATCACCCCTTGATTCTTTTTTAAAAACTGGCATTAGGAGTGAGCAACATGAAACAGATCTGCTCTTTGGGATCTGCTGGGTAATGTGGACGTGGATTGTCCACTGTTGGAGACAGGATGCTGGGCTTGATGGACCTTTTGGCTGACTCAGCATGGCAATTTCTTATGTTCTTATCATCTCTGCCTACCTACAACATTCTCTGTTTATTACAAACTAACCTTGAAATCTATTGTGAATTTATTGTAGAAAAAACGAATGCTGTACAGCATTTGCTGTAAAAACATTGCTGTATAAGGAATGAAAACTCTGCGTATCTGCCTGTCATCCATACTTAAAGGTAAATTTGAAAAGTCTGACGCACGCCAAAATCATGAGATGGGCGTGCATCTAGCACATATGCCTGTCCACCTGATTTTATAAGCTTCCCACATGTGTGCACAAGTACTGATGCACGAATACTTCACATCAGGAAAAAAAGAGGTGGAATGTGGGTGGGGGGGGCAATGCCCAGAGATGTACACACAAGTAGCTATGCCCGGGTATATTTAAGCACAAAGTTATTTCTCCTATGGATGACATGTAAGTCTTTATATCATATTTCCAGGCATCTATGAAGTGTTTGAGGGGTCTGGGTTAACTGGGGGGGCGTGCAGGCTAAAGAACCAAGTTGGATGGCCCAGCTTTAAACTGGGCAAACTGGTGGATAAAGTGTTGAAACTGGTCATGGTCTGTTATATAATTCCCTCATTTGCATGCCCCAAAGCCAACTTACACTGCTGTGTGTGCACAAGCTTAAAATTAGGAGCATACACACACACACACACGTGCCAGGGCTATTTTATAATATGTGCACGTATGTGCCTGCTGGATATAAAATTGCCACATATCTGGCCACGCGCCCATGTACATACGGATATGTGCACCCACGCGCCTGTTTTAAAGTTACCGACCCTGCTTGTATATCATACTTCTTTATATCTCTGGGAATATCATTTTGATATGCTGCCTTAGTGTTTTCCAGCCCACTCCTAGCCTTATCCAGTCATGTTTTCAGGATTGCCACAATGAATATGCATGAGATAGATTCATTTTGGATATCCTGAAAACCTGAGTGGGTTAGGTGTGCCTCCAGGAGAGGATTGGGAAACACTGCTCTGCCTTTCCATATATCATCTCTGTTTCTCTATCATCTTTCTCCCAATATATCATATCACCTTTTCAACAATTAGCTACAGTATTTGTTAATTATATTGCCTTTCCTCCCCATATATGTGTTAGTTTTAGATGGTTAAAGCTTCTGTTGGTTTCTATGGTTAGGATATGGCACATTTGATATACCTCATGGATTTACTCAGCATATCAGATCATATCAGAAGTTAGATTTAGGTGACACACTCTTCCTACTGAGTCATTATTATATCATATAAAAATGAAACATAATTGCAGAATTAGCAGGCAATAAGGTAGTATAGGGTGAAGCTGATCTGATGCGGTCACTTCAGGGAGTGGCGTACCAAGGGTGCAGTGTGTAGGTGGAGTGACCTGGGGCAAAGAATGAGTATGGGTTCCCCCAGAATCTCTCTTTGTTTGTGACAATACTTAATAAACTATTGCTTTCTATATTATAGAAAGAGAAAAGGCTGATGGTAGGTGGCAGAATTCAAGCAAACCAGCATGCATTTCCATAAACCTTACTGGATACTGGATTCTGATGCATTGTAGAAACTGGTGAGTTCAAAGGTTCTCAGCTTTGCAGTCAATGCCTGAGTGCAAGATAGATCATCTTTAGTTCCAACTGAGGCCACTCTATGGCACTTTTCCAGGCCATGACTATCTCTCCAAACAAGTGTCTTTGTCATGAGGCCAAGGCTAACTACATATTCAATGAGGATAGGCTTTTCCAGGATTGTAAGTCAACCCAAATCCATTTAAATATTCAAGCTAATTGCACCCTATTGAGGCCTTTTTTTTTTTTTATTTTAGTTCATCTCATTCTTAAATTCACTTAGAACATTGCACAATGCCTGGGGAACCTACTATCAGTCTTTCAATAGAGTTCCCAGAAGAAACCCTCTCTTTGAAAAAGCGTCTAATGCATTGATTGAAATCTTTTGCACTGTATCTGGTGGTAGGATAAATCCTTCAGCGTTTCCTATTGCTTATTGCTTCCCTCCTGTTCTCCTTTGCTCCCTTTTTCCTCCTGAGCGTTTGGTCCTATAGTTGGTTATAGGTGTTTTGGAAATAATTCTGCATGCACAATTCCAAGCTGCCTCCATGTGTTTGTCCTCCAAAGACTGGGAGTCTGAGAGTCACAGGAACCTGCCTTCAGAAAGAATTGTTTTTGCACAGCTGGCACGTCAGAATAGATGGCTGTCACTGCCGTCCTGCTCAGCCACCTTCCCCTTTCTCCAGCAGAATCCTTCTGGCAGCAATTTCGAAAGTCAGAACCTGTATTAGACTTCAATAATGTTGACAGAAGGAGCTTTTTTCTGTGGAAGAAAAATCATCATTAGAGCCTGAACCATACCGATATAAAAATTGTTAAAAAAAAACCCAAAAACCAAATCAGAGTCCATCCACCACAGCAAAGTTATGCTTCAAAGAGTTCAATGTTTCTTTACAATGTTATTACTTTCTTGAAGCACTGCTGCAAATCTCTGTAATATGTTTAATGATGTATAGGAAACTTAATGCTTTTGTCTGGCATTGTTAGTCACACCACTGAATGTGTAACAAAAACATTTCTACTGGAAGATTTGTGTTATTATACTACTTATAAATTTAAGGGCATAGAACAACACCACTACCAAATCCAGTAACTTTCTTATATAAACCACTGCAGTTATATTCCTTAGGCATCGCCAGCTTAAAACCTAAATTTAGACTACAAAACCAAATAAAGCAACAAAGCATAGAATTTATATAATTACCAAGAACAATTGATCAAAGTGAATCTGTCTGCTGACATTTCTGAAAAATCTGAAGACAGAATTGATTCAGTAATATTTATATTGTTTTTATTGTCCCAAGGCTATGCCTAACTATCCAGGCCCTTCTTTGATCTCACACATCAGTCACTGTTCCTTGTCACATGTCATACAGGTGTCTTCTGCAAGATAAGGGTGTGTACCTTTGTTTATAGCATGACCTTATCACTCAGGCTGGCTTTCAGAATTTGACAGCCACAATTGCTCAGCCTGTATTACTTGCCCAGCTATCAGAGACCAACTGGGTTTGTTTGGGGGTAAATCACACCAGCCTGGGGCTAGCTGTATTATTTCAGGATCACACCCACATAATCTGCAACAATTTGCCAGTCCCAATCCATTCCCAAAACTTAGCATAACCTTGCCAGAAGACTTATATTTCTCAGGCTATTTCTGAACTGTAAAATAAATATAATGCTAACAAAATACCAATCTTATCTGGATATCATTTACCAGCTCTAATCTTACTCTTCTTCTTCCAGGAGACCATCATTCCCTTGTTTTTTTCCAACCTCATTCAAATCATACCAGGAGACAGGTCTTCTCTGGTCATTCTCTCTCCCTAACCTATGTCATTCTTATATAACACTTATTTATTTTTATTTATTTAGAACTTTTTTATACCGACTTTCCAGTAACAGAATTACTGATCAATTCGGTTTACATTTTGAACAATAACAGTGACAAGAAAATGTCTTACAAAGAACAGGTATAAATAACTTGGAAATAAATATATGGGGTTAATAACAAAGAGATATAATATACATTGCCTAAGTAGGCAGAGTTTTGGACTGCCAAGGAGTTGAAGTTGAATTGCATAATTCTTAAGAGAATTCTTTGTGTTGTTCTTAGGGTATTCATAGAGGGTTAAAAGAATTTTTTAGAGTTGTACTTGTCTGGTTCTTGTGTAGTTCTCTTGTAGGTTATTGAAAATAACTGAGGATCTTAAATAGATCTCTTTATAAATAGTTCTCTTTATAATTCGATTGGAAATGACCTAAAGGGGACCTTGGCAGAGATAATTCAGCAGACTGATGATATGGAAAAACTTAGAGATACAATGAGAAATTATGAAGACAAAGATGATCATATGAAGAGTGTACAAGTACTTACTATTTATGTAATGATGATAATTGAGTGTGTATGTAATAGATTGAATAAGAGGGCACATTTACTTTAAAATCTATGGACCTGCACTTCATAGTCCTAGAGATAGAATAGTCTACCATAAGGTATAATTGGTATACCTTCAATTGAAGTATTAAAGAACAACTTGGACATATTCTTATCTGCTAATACAATTATTTGGTAAATGGATGTATGAACAACACATTAACAATGGGTGTCTAGATTACACCAAGAATTTCTGAATACAATGGGCAAATTCTTTTCTCAGTATAAATAGGACAAACTTATTTCAAACCTTGCAATCCAGCACAATTCTCCTGTGTATAGGGAATTTCCACACCAGAAAGGCTGAGTTAGCTGAGCAGATGGCTGGACTCAGTCTGGTTTATATTGTAAATCCCCTTTATACGAAATATATATACTGAATCACAAAGTCTGAATTGAACCCTATATTACTATGTTAAGCACAATTTAGAACTGAAATAATGATTGAAAATTAAGGGAAGAAGGAAGATTACAAATTTCTTTTGACTTTTGCACCATTCACGCATACTACAGTTTTTCATGTTGACCTGGACTCTACTTCTAAGCTCCTTTGACAATGTAAGCATATCCAGATAGTTACATATTCTTACTGTAACATGACAGGCCACATAGCAATATTGAAATATGGTAGAATATGCCAAGAAACACAGAGCACTACCTTAAACTTCTTAGAAGATGTATATTCATGAGTGGTGTGCACAGCGGTCAAAATAGAGGTATCGGTTTTTATATAGATAGGGGTACAATGCCTATAAAGAGTGTGTGTGAGAGAGAAAGAGAAACAGGCACAAAAAATTTAAAGTGAAAGATGGTATAGCAGAGAGTGAGAGAAGATGAGAAGGTGTGTGTGAGAGACTGTGTCAGTTTTCTGATCAGAGGTGAATCTGTATGCGAATTTGCCCTTCAGTCTATGTTGCATGATTTTTATTGTGTTCAACAACCCTCCTGTTAGAGAGCATTTCAGGGCATGTAAGTGCCCTGTAGCTCCCTTTGAAAAGCAACTCTCTAATAGAATATTTCATACTCTCAACTTCCACATTAACCTATCTATAGCGTGTTTTTGCTATTCCTTACACCAGGGGCGGCCAACTCCATTTCTGAAGAGCCCAAAACAGGCCTAGTTTTCAGGATATCCATAATGAATATGCATGAACTTTATTTGGATACAGTGGAGGCAATGCATGCAAATCTATTACAAGAATCTTCATTATGGATATCCTGAAAGCCAGATTTGTTTGTGGCTCTTCCTGTTTTACACAATGACCCTTCTGTGGGCCATGCTGGTGATTTTACCTTACGTAGTAACCCTCCGGTATGCCGCTCCGGTGTGCTCTGCTCTGAGGATGGCTTGGTTTTCTCTTTGTTATTGTTAGAGTCGTTGTCCTTGATGATGTCATACTGGCGACAGAAAAGTGCAATCACAGCTGAAAGGAAAGAGGAGATGCAACATAACTGTATTTTGAAATTGCTATTGCGTGGACGGTAACAGTGCATGTTTTCAAATTTGCACCTGCTCTCATTATACATTTCATGCTTCAGTTGAGATATGAATGCTTTGCTGTAATTCCCTGGATGTCTTGCTTTTTGCTGTTAATAATATATTGAAAAACAAACCTAGACCTTCCTTAATTTCAACATAGAGATAGGTGAATATACTCAATGCACTCGGTCAATTGTTCCTCCCTACCTCAAACATAAATGATAATATATTGTGTGACCATCATATTAGGCGTCATCGAGAAGTGATGTCATATAATCTGTTCTCTGCCTTATACTTATTCATAGGTCATTAATACTTAGCATTGAAAATATTTTTTGAAAATAATAATAAAAAATAAAGTTCTATTGAATTCAATATCCTTAATATTTCAATGTACATCAAAAGCAAAACTTATCTCAATTTTGAATGATGAACATGCCATGATTTTATAGCTCCTGAATGCCCAGGTGTTCAGTATTCAAAACTGAGATGTTTTGCTTTTGATATACGGCATATTGAAATATTAAGAATATTGAATTCAATGGAATTCAATTTATTTTTTATCTGCACCAAAAATAATTTTCAAAACATAGTTTCAATGCTGAGTATTAATGACCTATGAATAAGTATAAGGCGGAGAACAGATTATGTGAAAGTACTTCTCGATGATGCCTATTATGAAGATCATACAATAGATTATCATTTATGTTTCAGGTGGGGAGGATCAATTGACCGAATGATATATTCAAGCCAGGATAAGGGTAATGCAGTATGTGCCTTTGTGTGTGTGTGTGTGTGTGTGTGTTTTGTGAGTTTTATGAAAATAAAAAGTGCTAATTTTTGGTTTTTCTGCTTGCCCATAAATCCATCTGTGACACAAGTGGCTGGCATGTGAAAAACCCAGAACATAGGCTCTGGTGAGGAAGCAGCTGGAGTAACTGAGCATTAACACTAGTGGGCAATCCCAGGCCCCACCAACTGAAGAGATGAAACTTGTTGGTAGATTGGAACAGTAGGGATGGTGGGGAACCCAGGCCCTGACAGCTGAAAAGATGAAGCTTGCTGGCAGCCCAAAGAATTGGGCTGACAGGGAGCCCATGCCCCACCAGCCAAAGAAAAGAAGATGCTGTTAGAGGACGAGGTGGGATCTATGGAGGATAGGAGATGTAGGAGAGGACAGGGAAGGGGAAAAAGAGTGCATCACGCAGCCCATCCAATACATATACACCCATTCTGAGCACTCCTCTTTCTCTCTCTCACATACACACACACATCTCCACACCCAAGCCACATGTCCATACATACATCTCCAACCAGTCACATTAATGCATGTGTACATATATACCCCATTCCCCCATCCCAGCACCCCCCCTCCACAATCTCCTTCAGGCCACACACACATACATCTCTCACCCCCACACATCTCCAGCCACATACACACCCGTTCCTCCACTCTTTCTGATATCCATAACCTCCCCCATTCCCCAACTTTCAAAGAGCAACTGCAAGACACAAACACACTTAGAGCTTCTGTAACACACTTGGAGCAACTGTAACACCCACATGCAGGTCATAGAGTAATGAAACATGATCTTTTGAGTTGCCATGCAATTCTAGACTTCTTTATGTGAGCACATGTTGGATGTCACTTTTCCCACATTCATATTGGCACTTTCTGTGGCTGTTCAGAGGTGATATCACACAAGCTGAAATTTGGGATTGGATTTATGGTTAAATTTCTGGTGTAGAGAAGTAAATTTGGGAGCATCATCATAAAACTGGTATTGAGAGCCATGGGAGGAGATAAAAGCACTGAGGGAAAAAATTGTAGATAGGAAAGAGAAGAGGGCCCAGAACAGATCCTTGAGGCACACTAACCAATAGCAGAATAGTATGTGGAGGAAGAACCACCAGAAGATATAGTAAAAATATGATTAGAGAAGTAAGAAGAAAGCCAGGACAGAGCAGAGTCCCAAAATCCAATCGAGTGTAGCGTGTCAAGGAGTAGACTGATCAACTGTGTCACAATCACCAGGCAGATCAAGAAGAATGAGGACTGAGTGAAGGCTCTTGGTCTTGACCACAGATAGGTCACTGGAGATTTTGGAAAAAGCAGTTTCTGTGGAATATAGAGGGTAAAAGCCAGACGACAGTGGATCCAGAATGGCTTGAGGCAAAAGAAAGTTAAGACAGCAGAGATGAATGACACATTCAAGCAGTTTGAATGCAAAAGGGAGGTGGGAGATGGGATGATGGTTAGCAGGGCAAGTAGGATACAGTGGAAGATTTTTTGAGGAGTGTTATGATCATAGCAATTTTGAAAAAAGAAGGAATAGTTGCAGTAGGAAGTGATTGACTGATAATGTGACATATGGAAGGGATGATTGTAAGGAAAAATAGAACTGGTGGACCAAGTGGAATGGGGTCACAGGAACAAGTAGTGAGGCTGGAAGAGTAGAGAAGATGGGTAGTTTCCTACTCAGAGAATTCAGAAAAGGAAGAAATAGTGGCAGAAGCCAAAGGAATAGGAGGTGAATGAAATGAGGGTGGAGGCGGTGGTTTAGAGAATTCACGATTCATCTTGTAAGTCTTTTCATGGAAGAAGTCAGTCATAGTCTGGGCAGAGAGTGGATGAGAGGTGGAGGCAGTCTAAGAAGGGAGATGAGTATGTCAAAGAGATGGCAGGAGTTGGAGGACAGTGAGTCTTTCAGATGACATAATAATCTTGCTTGGCAAGCATAATAGCAGAGGATGAATCCGAAATAAATAAAGTCAACATAGAAATGAGATTTCAATCGGAGACATTCTTCAGAGCGGGCACAGGAACGTAGGACATGAACTCTGGAGGTGAACCAAGTTTGGGGCTTGGTATGCCTTTCAGGGTTGGGAAGGGATACAGCAAGAGTGTCTAAAGGAGAGGAGAGTATACAGTTATAAGAAGAAACTGCCTCATCAACAGAATCAGACAAGGATACAGAAGAGTGAAGACATGAGAAAATACTGGAAAGGACACCATGGTCAACTGTCTGGATATTCCTAAAGGTGGTGCTGGTGATTAGATGAGATTGTGGGGGAGGATGGTTAAGAATGGAGACCTGTGCCTCAGAGTCACCGACCCATAAAGAAGAATGGTGGAGGGTAAGCAGTAGAGGCAACGTGAAATGAAGGTACCTGCAGTCCCCAAATTTAGACCTGGGTTATACAGGATTTATTTTTTTCTTACATTGTATGCACACTTCTTGGCAACTTTTTTATACTCAGACTCTGACTTACCTGCCCACATAAGCAGCACAACAATAATAATAATAATTTCTCCCGTCTCCAGCTGCCTCTCCTTGTCCACACCTTCCACAGTTATCTCACCTGAGGAGACCAGAGAAAAGATTGTATTAATAAATAGGATGAAATTCAAGTTATTTATAAGCTGTTACCATACTCTTTATTTTCTCCTCTCAAGTAACTTACTTCTCTTCAAATGTTTCCTTACTGTGCCCCATGTCTCCTTGTTTATGAACCACCTGCCCCTATTGGCTTCCTAATGCACTGCCTAGTGCCACTGTAACCCAGCTTTAGTAAAAGCCAATGAAATAATAACAGATATGTTATTCATAACTCTGCAGGACTGCATCTTTAAGAGCTGTAGAGTTGAGGCTACACTGAGCATGTGCAGGCACTCTTCTGATCCTGTTAGTCCAAGACAGAAGAGAATCTGCTCTGTGCATTGCATCAAACTCATTGCTTGTAATTAAGATTATAATGCACTTTGGGTTGCTTGGTGCCAGTTAGGCAGGATGATTTCTTCTGCTGTCAGCTACTGGAGCTTGTATTTTCAGGGGATCCAGTTAGCACAAGCAGCAGCAGCATAATAGGACAATTAAGTTGGGACATTTGCTGTTAGCAGTGCAAGGACTTGCTCTAACTTATCGCAAGAGTGCATTCCAGCATACTCTGCAAATTGTCAGTGAACTCAGTTGTATGAATCTGTGAACCATTTACACATGTGTTTCGCAAGCATGTTAATAAATGTGTTCATTTGTAGTAAAACTGAATGATTTCATATGCTAACAAGTTGTGCAGCTTCATTATTGTTGCTGGGTTGGTAATTGAAACTGAAAGAGCTTGCACTCTTGAACATTCAACAATCTGACCTTTGCAGCACCACTGCCAGTTATATACATACTGCAAGGTTATACCACCCATCTTTTATAATAATTGCATTTTCTTCCATATCCTTCAGAGTGTGATGTAAGAATTAAGCTTCCTCTGCTTTCACTGACAGTGCAGAGTTGGAAAAATGAGATATTTATGTTACATTGACCCACTCTTTTCTGAGACACAATCTCTTGCCTCTCATTTCTCAATCTCTTCCTCCCTCAGCCTGTCTCTTTCTTCTTTTCGAAGACCATCTTTGTGTCCTTTTGCTCTACCCTATCTCCCCTAAGTTGAGTATTTCCCAAACTTATGTAAAAAAGAGAAATTTATGGCATAATGCCTACCCTCGCATCTGAGGATTTAATTATTTAAAAGTTTTATATTCTGCCTCATTCAACTTCATAATTGAACTAGGCAGATCCTTTCATCCCATGCTTCCTTGAATTTCATTACTTTGGCATCAACCACCTCTGGGGGTCATTTATCAAATTGCATTATGGCACTTTTGCATGCGTTAAGTACCTTTAACGCATGTGATAGCACCATAATGCATGGTGCAATGCAAATCTGGAAAGGGAAAGAAAGAGAAAAAGAGAAAAAGAGAGAGAGAGAGAGAGAGAGAGAACCTAGCCATAATGCCCTCACACTAGATAGATATTTATATCTCTATGGGAAGCCCACCTAGTGAACTCGAGGTGAGGTTTAGGTATTAGTGTAGGGGTTAGGGGCAAAGTGAGATGTACGAACAGCACAGTGCTCTCTTGTGAAGATTTGATGTCCTTCAGAGTGAGGAAACTCAGCCAAAGATGAGATTTATGCAATGTTCTCTCAACCTAGCTTGATGGACTCTCTACCTGGGTAACATCAAGCTAGGTGAGAGAACATTGCATAAATCTCTTTGGCCTAGTTTCCTCACTCTGAAGGTGCTCACTCTCTCGCTCTCTCTCTCTCTCGCTCTCTCTCTCTCTCTCTCTTTCTCTCTCATAGAGCTAGAAAAGGTATAAATCCAGTGGGTTTTCAACAAAAAACATTAAATTTGGAAAAGTCCATGTCCATGGGGGAAAAAAACATAGAAAAATGTGAGAAACGTTTGGAAAAAGTAGAAGCTATACAGGAGAACTTAGTTAAATCTGAAATAGGAAATGAAAAGAAATTTGAATATATAGAGAACTCGTTAAAACATGTAAATTTGAGAGTTTTGAATTTTCCTGTTCAGAATTTGATTGCTGCGAGTGATATGTTCAAAGGGGCGGATTTTCAGAGCCCTGCTCGCGTAAATCCGCCCAAAACCGGGCGGATTTACGCGAGCAGGGCCCTGCGCGCCGGTGAGCCTATTTTACATAGGCTCACCAGCGCTCGCAGAACCCCGGGACTCGCGTAAGTCCCGGGGTTTTCGGAGTGGGCGTGTCGGGAGGCGTGTCGGGGGGCGGGGCCAGAGCATGCGGCGTTGCGGGGGCGTGTCGGCAGCGTTTTGGGGCGGGTACGGGGGGTGGCTACGGCCAGGGGGCGTGGCCGCGCCCTCCGTACCCGCCCCCAGGTCGCGGCCCGGCGCGCAGGAGGCCCGCTGGCGCGCGGGGATTTACGCCTCCCTCCGGGAGGCGTAAATCCCCCGACAAAGGTAGGATGGGGGTTTAGACAGGGCCGGGCGGATGGGTTAGGTAGGGGAAGGGAGGGGAAGGTGAGGGGAGGGCAAAGGAAAGTTCCCTTCTAGGCCGCTCCGATTTCGGAGCGGCCTAGGAGGGAACGGGGGTAGGCTGCGCGGCTCGGCGTGCGCAGGCTATACGAAATCGATAGCCTTGCGCGCGCCGATCCAGGATTTTAGCCGATACGCACGACTACGCGCGTATCTACTAAAATCCAGCGTACTTTTGTTTGCGCCTGGAGCGCAAACAAAAGTAGGCTGTTCGCGCTCGTCTGAAAATCTACCCCAAAGAGTATTTGCAATTTGTGTTAAAAATGCCAAAGGTGTCACTAACAGCCTTTTCAAAAGTATACTATCTACCTGTAAAATCTGCGACAGCTAACCAACAGTCTAATTTACCAATTGAGAGTAATGTAACTTGACAGAGGTGTTAGAGACTTCTTTGGATACAACAATTTCAACTAGGGCAACTCTTATAGCCTCATTTCTCGTTCCGACAGAGAGAGACACAGTTCTAAGATTATTCTTAAGAAATAGGTTATTAAAATTCCATGGTCAACAAATATGGATATACCCAGATTTGGCAAGAAATACTCAAATTAGGAGAAAGCAGTTTTTGTGGTTAAGAACAGAAGTGGAAGCAAAAGGAGCTAGATTCCTTTTAAAATTTCCATGTAGATGTGAAGTGAGCTATTTAGAACATAAATATGTTTTTCATGATATCACCCAGCTCCAAGCATTCCTGGTAACTCTTTCCCCATTAAACACAGAGGTAGGTTAGAGAGCTAATGTATGAAATCAGTTGCTGTCTCTGATGGTTTGGTAAAGAGAGTTTTATAAATGTTCCCTTTACCCTTTATTAGATTGGTTTTCCTTTAATCGCTCAGTTTTATTAGCTCTTCTGGATTTCTTGCGATAAATACAGAAAATTGTTGTTTATTCTATATGTATTTATATGTGTATACATTACATATAAATATATATCTGTATTTTTTCCTTGTATATTAATTTGTTGGATGTTTTGTTAATCTGAAAATGCAAAATTAAAAATTAAAAAAAATAAAAAATAAATCCAGGCCTCATCTCCCCCTTCCTCCTTTTTTCTGGGTGATAGTCCTTTAGTCCTAAATTATGCAGTTTATGGTATAGCCATTCTGGTAGTCCTGCTCTGGACTGCCTCTCTGCTGTCTATATCCTTTTGGAGGTACAGGTTCAATAATTAAAAATAATACTCTAGGTAAGATCTTGCCAATAATCTGCACAGAGGTATTATCACATCCTTTTTGCAAATGGTCATACCTCTAACATTCTTCTGGGTCTTACCATTGTCATACTGGAGTTTCTACACCCCATAAACATAACACTATACTTTTTTGCCGTGTATCAGCGCGCCAACTAGAATTTTTTATCATGTTTTAAAATGCAACAATAGCGCACCAGTATGATCCTAATTTTAAGAGGTTACTCGAGCACAGCCAGAAGACATGTGTCTTCAGGGTTTATGCGTGTCTATCAGCAAATTTTAAAACCTGCTTGTGTGAGGCACATTCACAGTTTTACAATTAGTCCACCAGTTTGTCCAGTTACTAGAGAGGTCTTTCCGACCCCTCTGGTTCTTCAGACCCCTCTCCCTGTCCTATAAGCCCTGAAATTTGTGATCTACAGACTTGCTCCTCAATAGGAGCAGAAGTAAAGTTACATGGATATGTAGCACGTGCACATTGTGGGTTTTATTTTTAAAATTCAGAGTTATGTGTGTTAAGTCTTGGCCCCAGCCTGGAACACCCTGTTCCGCCCCTTTTCCACGCCCTTATTCCTCACACGTGCACAGGTACATAGGCACATATTTTGTGGCTTTTTAAAATCCATGTTGCTTATGCCCAGCCCACATATGCACATACGAGGGCATTTTTGCACGAGCAATGCTTATAAAATAGACCTGTTAGTTGACAAACTCTTGACCACTTTGGGACAGTTCTCAGATCACTCATCTGCGCCAGCCTGACATGTCCACCTTGTTGCAGCCCTTTGTATCAGCTGTAAAAAGATAAACCTCTCTACAATATTCCTTATAAACATAGAGAACAGAACTGATTCCTGATACAGTTCCCTGATAGCTCTTTTTTCCTCAGAGTGAACTCCAGTTACCACTGCCTTCTACCTATGACAGCCAATTTCTAATCCAGTGTAAAAACTTAGCACCCACCTCCAGGCTGCTCAGCTTATTTATGAGCCTCCTGTGTGGAACAGAATCAAAAGTGTTACTAAAATCTAAGTATATTGCATCCAACCCTTGCTCCAATTTAATTCTTTGGCCACCCAGGTTAAAGAGATATGTTAGATTTGTTTGGCATGATCTTCCTCTGATGAAACCATACTGCGTTGGATTCCATAACCTTCTGGATTCTGTCACGGATGTGAGTCCTTGGATTGTGGCATGGTTGACCCAGCCTCGCAGGAAAACCTACTAGGCCCATGCGAACAAGAGCTGAATTCGCTCAAACTAGGACTGGTTCACCTATACCAGCCCCATTTCCTGCAAGTTGAACCCTTGGGTTCCAGGGGCTGGCAGGGCTTAGACGAGAGTCCTATAAGCAGTGCTCAGACAAAGTTGGGTAGTGGGCAGAGGTCAGGGCAGGTAACAAGCAACTGGTGTCAATGTCCAGGCTGAGGTTGAGGCAGGCAGAGATCGGGCAGTGTTGAGGTTCAGGCTAGGGTCAGGGCAAATGGCAGTCCAGAAGGGTAGTCAGAGTCAGAGGTCAGGGTCAGAACCAGAAGTCAGGCAGAGATGGACAGACGAGACAAAGCTAAGGCTCTGGGGACCAAGACTCGGCAGGAAGAAGCAGGACAAGGCAGGGCAAGGCAAGACGGCAATAAGGCAGGAGAAGGCAAGGAAGCAAGGAGGCAAGATAAGGCAATGCACGGAGACAGCAAGCAACACGGACTGCAAAGAGTACCTGTTGCTGAGGCAAAGCTTGTAGTGCAGCTGGGGTTTAAATATCCAGCCATGTGACATCTTCACTAAGTGCCAGCAGACTTGCTTCCCACTGTGGAGCCTTTAAATACTGGTGTGACATGCAAACGCCTAGGGGGGAATGTCAGCATTTTGGCGTCTCAGCCACATTAGCGGTATTCGGGGTAAGTGCGGCTGGTTGCAGGATATCCTGTGGCCGGCCAAAATGCTACAGATTCATGAAATTCCATCTTTTCCTTTAGTGGTGAGTCCTTCATAGAGGCCAGACTGACTGCTCTGCAGTTATAAGCCTCTTCCCTATTTCCACTTTTATGAAAAGAAAGGACATCTGCCCATCCCCAGTCTGCTAGAATCAATTCCTGTCTCCATTAGTGGAGCTGTCAGAACCTCTCTAAGCTACTTTTAATATCCTAGAATGTATCTCATCTGGCTCCTTTACCTTCCTCTTTCAGTTCTGCAAAACTTCTCCTCTGTAAAAGGCAAGATATCCGCTCCTCTAGCATATACATTCCCATCATCTGTCTGTGATCCTTCTCCATGCCCTGAACAACATCTGAGCTCTGTTTCCTTGCTTCCTAACACACCCTTCATTATCCCCATCTCATTTCACATCCATGACATTGCTGATTCTGCTTCCTTCTTTGCCAGAAGCCTGAAAAGTGATTTGCAATTCTGACCTCTTCTTTCTTCTCTGACCAATAATATTGATGTCATCTAGCAATCAGATTGACTTGGTAACATGGAGTAAGGAAATATGGAATAGTCTTATTATGTAATTATTTGCTTGTTCATTTTTATTAATTTGATGTTTTTCTGATTCACATTCATGAGGTGCATCGCCTTGAACAGCTATATGTTGCAATCAATAAAAGAAAATATAAACAAATAGATAAATAAATAAATAGTGAGAAGGATCTTAACTTGAGACACAGGAAATTGGAAATGGAGAAAAGGAGGCTGGTGCTTGCCTTGGTTGGAGCTGTTGGATGGTAGTCGGTCAGTCTCTTTCAGGGTGCGAAAATGGACCCGTTTGCTGGCTTGGCTCTCACTATACAGCCCAATAGACTGCACCTGGATAATGTAATCTGTGTCCTCCTCCAGCTCCCATAGCACACACGCCCGGTTGGTAGTGTTGACTTCCCGAATAAGCCTCTGCATCGGTCCATCCTGCCGCTGAGAAGATAAGGAAACATCAAAGAAAGATGACAATGAAAGTGCCTGAAGAACTGAGTGCCAGCAGAAGTTGCAGTACTTCAGGCACCAAAGACTAGCAACAATTGTATGCGAGGTAACTATGTGTGGGTTATATATCATCTTTTCACAAGGTTGATACTCTGTGGTGTGATGTGCAGAACAGAGGATAAGAGGGCTGTGGCTAGCAGAAGGTTCCCTTGTTGTCTTACTAGGCAAACTCAGAACTAATGCAGAGTTCCTTCAGTGTGACGTAGTCGCAATCTAGATAAAATAATCAGCAATAATAATTTAACTATACCAGTACCTAGAGCACACAGCACACTTAGCTAACTTGTTAACATTCTCAACCGACGATGACTTAAATTCAGTATCATATATTGTGGCCCAAGTAGCCCCCACAGTGCAGCGGGGGATCACAAGAAAGGAGAAGGTCCATAACCTGCTGCTCTGTAACAGTGGGCTGGCCCTAGGGACATGCAACCTGTCTCTCAGCACTAGGTGCTGGTGTAACCAGAGGCCACATAATCAGGGCCCATGGGGATCTTCAGGAGGTACCATGCCAATAATAGGAAGGAAAATCAATGAAGGGCTTGTGGCTCGGCCTGCACTGACAAGCCCTGTAGTGGTTTACCCTTCTGTCCTGCATAGGCTTCCTGTTACCAATGAAACCCATGTGAGGGGTGGAAACAATGCAGAGCCTATGAGTGCTGGATCACATGTCCGGTGCTGAGTTTTCCTCCTCTTGCTCCACCAATCCTGAAATGAGAGCTAGAGATGTGGGGGAGAGGACCTGGGATGGGGCCATGGGTGGGTAGGAAGGAGAGGATGTAAGAAAGGGCCATGGAGAGGAAAGGGGGAAGCTGTCTCTTATATCTTTGCTTGGGGACTCAGAATTTGAACTTACCCTACAGTTAAAATTTGATATAATGAAGATACCTACTGTACCTAATTGTACCTACTGTACCTTATGAAGATACCTACTGTACCTAATTGTAACTTAAGCTACAAATGGAAAGGTGTGAACTAAATCTAAATTAAAATAAAATAAAATAAAAAAAGTCCTGAAACAATAAAGCTACATCCAGGCAATCCACCAGTCTGCTTGCATAATCTCACAAAAATGGCTGTGATTTTGAAAGACTTAAGAATCTCAGAGATTACATAGTCCTGTGAAAGTTTGCTGTTCAATTCGTAGGGCAGTAGCACTGAAGTGCCATATTCAACCTGGCTGCCTTCATTGATCAATTACATGTACCAAATTTGTTATCAAGTATTGGCAGCAATCATATTCAAATAATGCCAGAAACACCAAAACCTGCCAGAATATATCTAACAATTCTTTAAGTGGGCAAAGATGAGTGGGATATAATAATTATAGATCCTGATAGTCTCTAGAGATTATGGGGCAAAAGGGATGGAATATAGTAACATAGTAAATGATGGCAAATAAAGACCAAAATAGCCCATCCAGTCAGTCCAATTGAGAGCTATCCTCCTTTGATAGATAGACATGCATATAAAATTCCCAAATACAATCCAACACCAACTCTCCATTGGGTCTTCCACTCCTCAACCCTCCTCTCATATCTGCCACAAGGATAGCCAGACTATTATGGTCATCACACTGTTATGCACTCCATACTATCTTTGAGCTCTGATGAAGTTGTACCACTGCTATTTTGGGTTGTAACTGCCAATCTGTGCAAGTTATCCCAATGTACTTAATTTCCATCCTATTGCCACTATGGATGTTCTATGCTTATTCCACATATGTTTTAATTCTGCTACTATTTTTCTCTACAGCACCTCCTCCATTAGGCATTTCAGGTATCCACCACGCTTTCTGTGAAAAAAATATTTCCTGATGTTGTTCCTGAGACTTATCCCTCAAACTCTTTACTAATTGGACTTATCCCTCAAACTCCTTACTAATTGGAATACCTTATTCAAACCTCAAACCGCTCCAGATTCTGCAGAACTCAGCAGCCAGAGTTCTGACAGGAACAAAAAGAAATGAACACATAACGCCCATATTTATCTCACTTCATTGGCTCCCAATTAAAGCATGCATCAAACACAAATCAATGACCATCATTCATAAAATTCTAAACAATGATCATCAAGGACTAAATGGCTTAAATATAACCCCCCAGAATTCTCAAAGAAACCTACGTTCAAACAACTCAGGATGCTTAAACATCCCACCCATCAGAGATGCGCATCTAACAACAAGAGAAAGAGCCTTTTCCATTGCCTCCCCTAAATTTTGGAACTCCCTACCTAAAGATCTGAGAACCCAACCCAACCTCAAAACGTTCAAAAATGACCCAAAAACATTGCTGTTTTGCAAATTCTACACTGACCTGCATACTTCTGAACATCCTAACTCCCAATTGAATTTTCATCCAAAAACCTCAAAATAACTTCTCTCCAACTAGAACAAACAATCCCTCCTCCTCCCACATAATGATATTTTCTGGACTTGAAATGTTTAGCCTCTGTTTAATATGCACATTGTTATACTTTTTCCACAATTGTTAAGAGAGTTACATTTTAAATTTTGTAAACCGTTATGATGGCTTTACCGAATGATGGTATATAAAACTCAACAAATAAATAAATAAATAAATAAATAAAGCTTTTACATCATGACCCCTAGTTCTACAGTTTCTCTTCTACTAGAAAAGGTTTATGGTACCTCTTGTGCATTATTAATACCCTTCAGGTATTTAAATGTCTCTATCATATCCCTCATCTCTTCTCTCCTCCAGGGTATACATATATTAAGGACCTCCAGTCTTATCTCATATGACTTTTGATGCAGTTCCCACACCATTTTGGTTGCCTCTCTCTGAACCACCTTTAGCCTTTCTCTTTCCTTTTGAGACACAGCCTGCTGAACACAATATTCCAGGTGGAATCTCTTCAATGACCTCAATGGTATTATGACCTTCTTTTTTTACTGCTGATTATACCTCTCCCTGTACACCCAAGCATCCTTCTGGCTCTGGTCATAGCCTTATCACACTGTTTTGCTACCTTAAAATCATCAGACACTATCACCCTGATGTCTCTGTCCTGGTGAGTGCATATCAACTCTTCCCCTCCCAAAGTGTACAGCTCCCTCAGATTTCTGCACCCAGAATGCATGACTCTGCACTTTTCTGCACTGAATCTTCACTGCCGAGTTTTCACCACTTCTCATACTTGAATCTTCACAGATATATACAAATATGGAAATAAAGGCCAATGACTCCTAGTAGATAGACAATGATGGCCCATAGTTGATTATCCTTAATAAATTATGAATTGGAAAATTCTCAGGACATTGTAATCAAGAGAAGATTAGGCTGGAGCAGAATAGCTGAAACTCTGTGTAGTTCCATACATGCAAATTAAGCTAAATGTAAAAGTTTATACATACCTAAAGATTAATGATAACATCTAATGATAATGCAATTTTGGTTGAGCAGTGGAGGGCCTACCTGCTGTAAGATAGCATAGCCAATGATGATATCTCCTTCAGGCACATCCCATGACACTGTAGCAGAATTGGCCTTCAGCTGAGTGACAGTCACATTGACTGGAGAAGGAGGTCTGTCTATAATGTTTAACAGAAAAGAAAAAAGAAAAAAACAGAGAGGTCAGTGAGAGGCAGACGCTAAGAGAGAAAGATGGGTGGATAGGTAGAAAACAGTCAGACAGAAACAAAATTAAGGTAGATCAGATAATGAGATGTATTGCATATTGGGACCTATATATATATATATATATTAACTTGCATTAAAATAAGCATATAATACTCATTATCCACTGATTTTAATACAGGCATTATATGGAGTATAGGACACTAATAAGATGCAGAACACAATAATGATATTAAAAACAGCATGACCATAATAATGCTGCCACATTTGGCAATTTAGGTCTCCCTGTTCTCCTTTAAAAGACATGGTCTCTGAACCTGGATAGTGCTCCCTCCACTGCCCCCACACAGAAATATGGTTGTCTTGTAAAGTATACTTGTAAGGTCTTTTCACTAAGAAATATACTTTTATTTCTATATATTTTATTTTGCTATCTAAACAAAAAAAATGAATACATTTAAAAAAGACAGACAATTACCATATTCCTACAGATATATACCTATATATATCAGATATCCATAACCACTTTCTCCTAGCTCAGAAGTTAGAAACAAAGGCAGGAAATTGAAAGCTAGGGGTAGAATGGATCAGTAAAATGAATCTGAGTTTAACTGTTCAAGATATCACAAAAACTATATTATAGCAGACTATGATTTGCCAGCATGAAGCAGACAGAGAGACCGGAGTCCTCTACATGATTTCAGCACAGCACAGGAAGACGTCCAAGCAAGTATTTACAGATATAAAACTCAGGAAAGCACTATGGACATTTTGCTAAACAGACCATTTTTACAATTAAGGTCTGACATGAAAAGCCTTATCATCCAATCAGATTTGAAATGAACTCTAATCAATTGATAACAAATTGCTGACATTGCAGAGTATTCCTCTGATTGTCATAAAGCTTAGTCATACCTAATGATATACTTGGAAGGCTGATAATTCAGATGTCTATGAACTAATGTCTAATAGAAGAGGCTTTACACCAGACATCAGTCACTTATGATCCAGACACTGATGATGACAAACTAAACTCCACCTATGATAACTGCATGAAAAATCATCAGCACAGAAGTCTAAACCAAGAAGATCGCAACGGATAACAGAATGTGCTGGGAGCACATAACTTCGCAGAGTCCTGGCAACACAGTGGCATTCCCTGCTAAAGATTTCAATTTGGTCAGACTTATGAAGCAGCTAAACTTCATGTGATATCTATCTATCTATCTATCTATCTTAGATAGGTATAGTGACTTTAGTGTAACAACTTTAAGTGGTAAGCTTTGTTAATAAATTTGGGGTAAATTCCTATTTTTTAGTGATAGCCCAAGCTGATAGTTATTTGGAAGGCTGGGGATCACATAGCCTAGAATTGATTTGCACATGGTCACAGAACCAGGTTCACTAAGGGGGCCTAATAAGGGTTAGTCCATTTGTACATTACAATTATAGATAACACTGGTAAACAAAGTTTTTGTTTCCTTCAGGCTTTTTGGTATTCCAAATAGATTTTTTGGTGCTAATCACTGATATTACTTCGAAATTTGTATATCATGTAAGGTTTTTGAGAAACGGCCAATTTTGTGTTACAATAATAGTGAAATTTTAAAACATAATCTCGCGTACATATGTTTTCTAGCTGGACAGTAGTTTTTATGATTTTTAAAATTAATGTCGTATTTTTGATGGCCATAAGCAATGAAACATGTAACAGAGACTAATCTTTTATAAAATACACCAAGAAACTCTGCCTGATCATGCCAGAACTTGCTCGGGCAAGCCCCAGGTTGGCTGCAAGATTCTAACTTGTTTCCATGACAACGCAGCCTTATATAATCAGCAGCAATGAGTAGTCTCCTATGCAACGTCCGAATGAATGAGCAAATTGTATCACTAAAACTTTTGAGTTTAAAGCCTGTGGATTTAATTTCATATACTTTATGAAATGTCACGCCAATGTTGTAATAGCCATGACACGTTTTGTTACATCTGTGGTGAGTTTACTCTGAAAGCACAGAAAAGGAGTATGACTGCTCTCAAGAAGGCATACAAGTTATACTTCAGTGCAAAATTGGTGACCAGGACAGAGCATGGGATCCTCATATATGTTGCTCATCTTGCCAGAATTCTGCGAGCTTGGCTGAAAGGTGACCATCCATGCCATTAACATCCCGATGATATGGAGGGAACAGAAAGATCATATGACTGACTGTTACTTCTGCATGATGAATGTGTCAGGATACTCATCAAAGAACAGTGAACATTGTGGACCAGTGATTGCAGCCCTGCACTGTTGCTTTGATATGCCTTGTGGGCATAGATGAGTTACTATATTTTGATATGAGGGTCCACATTAATATATTATGCTGCTCAGACTTTTTAGGATCTAAGTAAGGATTGGTCTGTAGATGTCTCTTTGTGTTTTGTATTATCATTGTTTAAAAATAGCATCTTGGAAGCTCAGATAAAATGTATTGCATGCATTAAAAAAGGTTGTTTAGCGGTGAAGAGAAAGAGGCACTTAAAGACAAAAGGGTATCATTCAAAAAATGGAAAGCAGACCTAAATGAAGAAAATAGGGAAGAGCATAAGCATTGGCAAATTATATGTAAAAAAGTAATTAAATAGGTTAAGAGAGAATTTGAAAAGAAGCTTGCCATAGAGGTAAAACAAGTAACAAAAATGTTTTCAAGTACATTTGAAGCAGAAAGCCTGTGAGGGAGTCAGTCAGGCCACTAGATGACTGACAGGTAAATGAGATGAAGAAGGGCCTTGTGAGAGTTGGAGAATGGGCATCTGAGAGGCAGATCAAATTTATTATTGAAAAATGCATAGGGATGCACATAGGGAAAAATAATCCCAACTACATGTACACAATACTGGATTCTATATTGGGTCAGAACCCAGGAAAAGACCTTGAAGTCCTTTTAAACAATACATAGAAATCCTTAGCTCAGTGTGTAGTGGTGGTCAAAAAAGCAAATAGAATGTTAGGAATGATTTGAAAAGGAATGGAGAATAAAATAGAAAATATCATATTGTCTCTATATCAATCCCTGGTGTGACCACACCTTGAGTACTGTGGGCAGTTCTGGTCACCCCATCTCAAAAAGATATAGTTGAAAAGGTGCAGAGCTAGGCAACAAAAATGATAAAGGGAATGTAAGGGCTCCCCTATGAAGAGAGCCTATACAGGTTACAGCTTGGATAAGAGACAGAAGTTTATAAAATTATGAGTGACATAGAAAGGATAAATAAAGAACAGTAATTTACCATTTCAAATAATATTAAAACAAGGGCACACTCCATGAAACTGACAACCAGTAGGAGATTTGAAATAAATCATAGAAACTACATTTTCACTCAGCCCACAGTCAAGCTCTGTAATGCCAACAAGCCATCAACAACTTACTCACTAGCCTCAACCTGATCCTTAATCAAAACAAAACAGAATATCTCCTCATCTCCCAAAATGGAACCAACACACTTCCAAGTACCATCATGTCTACCCAATTAACAATGACCCCACAAGTCAGAAATCTAGGAATTATACTGGACAATCAAATGAATTACAGATCACTCATAAATAACATCGTAAAGGACGGATTCTTCAAATTACAAGTCCTAAAAAGACTGAGACCTCTCCTACATTTTAAAGACTTCCGATTAGTTCTACAAGCAATCATTCTCACGAAAATAGACTACTGCAACTCACTTCTACTGGGTCTACCTGCAAACGCCATAAAACCGCTACAGATGCTGCAAAACGCTGCAGCGAGGATCTTAACCAAGTCCAACAAAAGAGACCACATCTCACCCATCTTAAAAAGCCTACACTGGCTTCCCGTCAAATTCAGAATACTTTTCAAAGTGCTCTCAGTAACCCACAAGGCACTACACAACCTGGCACCACTCGAGCTCAAATTCCCTCTCCAACTCCACACCTCTACCAGACCAGTGAGACAAGCCTACAAAAACAACCTTCAAATCCCACCGATGAAGTCAGCATTAAGCAAAAGAGCTTTCTCCACAGCAGGTCCTAAAATCTGGAACACTCTCCCGTCAGATCTCAGATCAGTGCAATGCTCCACTACATTTAAAAAACGACTCAAGACTTGGTTATTCAACCAAGCTTTCCCTTAACATCAACTTGCGGAATATCCCTGCCAATGATCCCCTCCGTGGGAACACGCTAGAGAACTATATAGACCTCTAGAAATCACATATTCTTTGGCAGTCTAATTATCTAACAACATTATAATACCACCTGTTTAGCTAGACTACATTAGGCACCGTACCTTTTAATTATGTTATTAACCCCATATATCTTAACCCAAGTTAATTCGACCTGTTCATTGTAAGACATTTACTTGTCATTGTTATTGTTGAGAATGTAAACCGAATTGATCAATAATTCTGTTATTGGAAAGTCGGTATAGAAAAATGCTAAATAAATAAATAAATAAATAAATCTGTTGCCAGAGGATGTGGTCAAGGCAACCAGAATAGCGGGGTTAAACAGAGGTTTGAACAAGTTCCTAGAGGAAAAGTTCATAAAACATTATTAACCAGGTAGATTACAGAAATCCATTACTATTTCTGGAAGTGAGTAACAAGAAATGGATCTATTTTTTAGGATCTGCTGGTACAGGATGCTGGGCTCAATAGAACTTGCTCTGATCCAACATGGCATTTCTTATGTTCTTATAATGCGAACCACAGTTCATGTTGCTTTTTTCTCTTGCTAAGTGGTTATAGGTGTTATTGGGACTATAACAAGGCATTTTCTATATGGGTTGGGTTCATGTCTTTTCACTGCTTTATACTCTATGGCTCAGGACTGAACAAGTGTTGGAAAATGCATGTAGATGAGACAGACTTGAGATTAAATTATGGGCAAGTGTTTTTAGCCTACTTTCCAAAAAGAAGGCAGCTTATGAGATCATCATGTGTCTGTGTGTATGCATATATGTGTGTTCCCTGATGTCGTCTATGTTACGTGTCCCGGCCGTGCCAGGCCCACGCCTGGGCCTACTCATCCCGTGAGCTTAGCTGCCAGCTCCGGTTCACCTTCGCTCATGGTGGTAGGCAGCTGCCTCTGTCCCTGAGAGCCTGCAGCCAACTCTTCCGCTTCTGACTCCTGTGTGGTTCCTCCTGGCACCCGATGGGCCTCCCCGTGCGGACCTTGGAGGGCCACTGCTGCCCTACTTCCTCCGGGCTCTGGCTTAGGCATGCGCGTGCACAACTTGCACTCTTTTAAAGGGGCCACGGTGGGAAAGTAGCCCGCGGCCCCGGACGATGACATTACTGAGCCCCTGTACAAAAGGCAGGGCCCAGCCACTTGTTTCCTGCCTTAGCAACAGGTCTCCACAATTGCTTGTGTACTCGTTGCTCATTCCTGGTTCCTGTTCCTGACATCGTTCCTGTCTTCTGTTCCTGTCATTGTTCCTGGTTCCTGTTCCTGCGTGTTCCCTTGTCTGACCCTCGTTTCCCCGAACTGATTCTCTGATATTGACCCCTGCATCGCCTGGACTAGGCTTGGACTGATTCTCTGGTATTGACCCCTGCATCACCTGGACTTCGCTTGAACTGATTCTCTGGTATTGACCTCCGCTTCGTCTGGACTACGTCTAATCTATTTCCTGGCTCTGACCTCTGCTCTGCTCCTGGTACTGTGCCTTCCTGCCGATTGCCCTGACTCCAGCTTGCCTTGGACTCTCCTTGTCTCCTATGGACCTAGCCTCTCAGGCTTTGGCCTATCTTTACCTGGATGCCCCCTGTTCTCCTTTGTTTCTGTTGGCGTCTGGGTCTTTGGAACCCTGCCTCGTCTGGACCGTCCTCAGCCTTCTAATACCCCTGCTGGTCTCTGGCATACCCTTGTCTACATGAAGGCCCGCCTAAGTCCAGCCGGCCCTGGCACCTGAGGGCTCAACCTAAGGGAACATGGGCTGGTACTGGTGAAGCTCCAGTCAGCCTCCGTCTCCTAGCCTGCTCCGCCACCTGATGGTGGGGACCCGTAGGGCTTGCCCTGTGGGTAGCGCCAACCCCACCTCGAGCCAAGGGTCCACCACCAGCACAACAGATTGCCAAGGCCATAGATTTAGCAGAGCCTTCCGCCCTCCAGGCCATTCCTGGCCTGGCCTGGAAGATACAAGAACAGCAGCGGTTCCTAAAGGCATTGGCCTCTTCTGTCGAACATCTCCACGCTTGACTGGATACTCACGAAAGCACCACAGTTCCGGCATCTGCACTAGTCAGGCCACTGCCTGCAGCCTCACCTACCAGGGCTTTGCTGGCCTTACCCGCTCCACCCCGCTTTAAAGGGGATCCTCTTCTCTGCAGAGGGTCTATTAACCAGTGCTATATGCAGTTTGCTCTCAGCTTTCCATCTTCCAGGATGAACTAACAAAGGTGATTTTTATTCTTTTTCATTTGGAAGGCAAGGCATTGGCACGGGCCTTTCCCTTATGGGAGTACTTGGATTCTCTCCTGCAAGAATTGTCACACTTCGTGACCGTCTTCCATCGGACCTTTGAGGATCCTGGCAGGCAGGCTGTGGCCAGTACCCATCTCTTACACTTATGACAGGGTCAGAGACCACTCAATGACTACACCATTGAGTTTCGGACTCTAGCCACTGAATTGGCGTGGCAAGAGGATTGTCTCCAAGCCATTTACTTGGACGGTCTTTCATTCCAATTGAAAGATGAACTTGCAGCCCGAGAACGTTCGTCCTCTCTGGTGGATTTAATTGACTTGACAGGCTGGATTAATCACCGCCTCCAGGTACATCACTGTGAAGTTCGGACAACCCGACATGTTGCTATGGAGCGATCCCTCTCTCCTCCTACTATGGAGCCCAATAGTAGTGGGGTTCAGTCTACCATCATGTCAGAGGAACCTATGCAGCTGGGTCGTGGGCGCCTTACTCCGGAGGAACATCTTTGACAGAGGGACACTGGCTTGTGCCTGTACTGCGGGGCTTCCGGCCACCGCCTCCAGACTTGTCCTATCCATCCGGGAAACTCCCGGGCCTAAATTCGGTTGGGGGTCCTGAACTTAGGTACTACTACTCCGGCCCCTCAATTATCCTTGCCAGTCATGCTAACCTGGAACTCCCATTCTTTTCCAACCATGGCTCTAGTTGACCCTGGAACAGGTGGGAGTTTTATCTTGAAAGACCTGGTACACCTTTTAGGCATAACTACTCATGCCATAGAAGTCCCTTTGCGGATCGCCTCCATCCATGGCGAACTGCTACCTGGGCAGATCTCTCAAATTACAGCACCTGTTCGGCTACTCACTGGCACCCTCCACGAGGAGGAGATTGAATTTCTCGTGTTGGAGAAATCCATTCATCCTATAGTCCTGGGGTTGCCATGGCTTCAGCATCACTCCTCCCAGTTTGACTGGGGAGCCTTGCAGCTCACCGAATGGAGTCCTGCTTGTTGCCAACAATGCTTGAAGAAGGTGGAGCCTTTGTCTGCAGTCCCCCTTGCAGTAGCCGTTTCTGGTTTTCTGTCTCCCTCCCTCACCCCAGGAGATTAGCTGCCAGCTCCGGTTCACCTTCGCTCACGGTGGTGGGCAGCCACCTCTGTCCCCGAGCGCCTGCAGCCACCTCTTCTGCTTCTGATTCCTGTGTGGTTCCTCCTGGTGCCTGGTGGGCCTCCCTGTGCAGGCCGTGGAGTGACGCCGCCGCCCTACTTCCTCCGAGCTTAACTTGCACTCTTTTAAAGGGGCCGCGGCAGGAAAGTAGCCTGAGGCCCTGGATGGTGACATCACTGGGCCTCTGTATAAAAGGCAGGGCCCAGCCACTTGTTCCCTGCCTTGGCAAAAGGTCTCCACGATTGCTCGTGTACTCGTTGCTCGTTCCTGGTTCCTGGTTCCTGTCCTTGTCATCGTTCCTGTCTTCTGTTCCTGTCATTGTTCCTGGTTCTTGTTCCTGCGTGTTCCCTTGTCTGCTCCTTGTTTCCTCGAACTGATTCTCTGGTATTGACCCCTGCATCGCCTGGACTCCACTTGGATTGATTCTCTGGTATTGACCCCTGCATCACCTGGACTTCGTTGAACTGATTCTCTGGTATTGACCTCCTCTTCGTCTGGACTACATCTGATCTATCTCCTGGCTCTGACCTCTGCTCTGCTCCTGGTACTGTGCCTTCCTGCCACCTGCCACCTGCCCTGACTCCAGCTTGCCTTGGACTCTCCTTGTTTCCAACAGACCTGGCCTCTCAGGCTTTGGCCTATCTTTACCTGGACGCCCCCTGTTCTCCTTTGTTCCTGAAGGCGTCTGGGTCTTTGGAACCCTGCCTCATCCGGACCATCCTCAGCCTTCCTATACCCCTGCTGGTCTCTGGCATACCCTTGTCTACATCAACTGGGAGTCATCTCACAGAGGCCTGCCTAAGTCCAGCCGGCCCCAGCACTCAAGGGCTCAAGCTAAGGGGAACGTGGGCTGGTATTGACGAAGCTCCCATCGGCCTCCGTCTCCTAGCCTGCTCTGCCACCCGACGGTGGGGACCATAGGGCTTGCCCTGTGGGTAGCGCCAACCCCACTTCAGGCCAAGGGTCCACCATCAGTGCAACACTATACGTACCAAATTTTTATGTTCAAATGTTTTTATTAAGTAAACAAAAACACATTCATACAGCATATAACTCTCCCTTTTATATACTACATATCAAAACCAGATATGAAAGAACACAGTTTTTTCAACGAAAAACACATAATTCCCTTTCTCTCTTCCACCCTCTCATCCCTGCCCCATCCCATCGTGATACCCTCCTATCCTCTACCTTCCCCACCTTCCAACAATAATCTCCACCCAGTTGATTAAACAGTACAAACTCAAGAAAAGGCAGGAGAAATTTCTTCTTAGGTTCTGTTTAAAAGTCATTTAGAACCAAATTTCTTGCTATGTGTGGGTTTTGATTCTGGGGAATCTTATTTCCTTGTCTTAATTGAATTAACATTGGCCTTTGATACTGTGGACCATAAATTGTTATGTCATCAACAGATTAAGATTGGGATTGATGGCAATGCTTTTAGATGATTTTCCTCTTTTTTCTATCTGACAGGTCTTTTCAAGTTAAGGGGGTCATTTATCAAAATGTGATAAGGTGTTTTTGCATGTGGTAAGAGCCTACTGCATGTGTTAATGGGGCTTTTTGCATGTGATAACACCATATTGTATAGCTGCTGTGACCATGTGATGAGGTTTTGTGGCCTTTTGTGATGTCTCCTGTAAAGGCCCAGAGCCTTGGGGAGGGGGAGGGGGAGGGGGAGAGAGAGAGAGAGAGAGAGAGAGAGAGAGAGAGAGAGAGAGAGAGAGTGAGAGAGAGAGAGAGCCTGGCCATAATATCATCCCCAGAGGTAGGTATTTGTATCCCTATGGTAGGCCCACCTAGTAACTCGAGGTGGGGGTTAGGTATGAGTGTAGGGGGTTAGGGGCCACCTTGACATTCTATGTGACACGTACAAACAGAACAGTGGTCTCTTTTGAAGATCTGATGGCCTTCAGAGTGAGGAAACTCACTCCAAGATGAGATTTGGTCAATATTCTCTCCACCTAGCTTGATGTTACCCAGGTAGAGAGTCCATCAAGCTAGGTTGAGAGAACACTGCACAAATCTCATCTTGGATTGAGTTGCCTCACTCTGAAGGCCATCAAATCTTCACAAGAGACCACTGTTCTGTTCGTATGTGTCACATAGAATGTCAAGGTGGCCCCTAACCCCTACACTCATACCTAAACCCCACCTCGAGTTACTAGGTGGGCCTACCATAGGGATACAAATACCTACCTCTGGGGATGGCATTATGGCCAGTCTCTCTCTCCCTCCCTCCCTCTTCCTCAAAAATGGTCCTCCCAGTGTCCATATGCAGGAAATACAAGCCTGACACCTATCACAAATTCAGATAATGTGCTCTAACTTAGCTCTTTGCATAGCAATAAACTGAATTTTTGCATAAACCACGCCCCTTTTGCTATCGCATGCGGTACTTACCACATTTTGATAAATCCAGGCCTAAATTTGGTAATCATTTTTCTGATATTTTTCAAATTGAAACAGGTGTGCCTCATGGTTCATCACTTTTGGCCACTTTATTTAATATATATGCTTCCTTTGTGCAAATTGATGGCGGGTTTAAGGATTTATTTTTATTTGTATGCTGATGACATACAGTTTTATATTCCATTTGCTAAATCATTTGAACATACTGTTTCTTTGATATCAATCTACACGAAGGCTATTCAGCAAGTTTTGTCACATCTTAAACTTACAATAAATTCAAGTAAGACTGAAATTATCTGGTTAAATAGAAATCTCTCAGTGGTTAAACCGTCTGTTCTTGATTTAGGTATCTCTAATATTACTCTATCAGACCAAGTTTGTAACTTAGGTATTCAATTAGATGAGAATCTCATTACGAAAAAACATATTAATAAGTTAATTAATGTAGGCTACGCTAAATTTGGTTTATTAGATCAATTGAAGCTCCTATTGACCTTTCAAGGTTTTCGCACTGTTTTGCAGACTCTTATTTTTTCAAACTTAGATTAATGTAATTCCTTACTACTTGGTCTTCCTGCTTGTTGTTATGATTTGTGGATGTGTAGACCCTTGGCCCGAGATGCGAGATGTACTGCCTATGGGGAGGAGCCCCACAGGTCCGCACCATCGGGAGGCGAGGTATAGACACAGTAGGGAGCTATGGGCACAGTGATGGAGAGGTCCCCAGGGACCAGGAGGTTACCCCAGTAGGTTGGCAGACTCGGGGCAGTACCTGGGCTGAGAGGCGCCAGACAGACCGTGGAGCAGAAGGCGTAGAACTAGCCATGCAGGAGGTTCTCCGGGAAGGCAGCTCAGGGGGCGGAGCTGTGCAGCATAGAGGGCGTAGATGTAGTGACGCAGGTCAACCCGTGGAGCAGGGAAGCCCGAGCCAGATCTCTGCTGCTGACGTAGGCAGGAACCCGGAGAGCGGAGGAATGCCAGCAGTCTTGTGTAGATACAACCTCGAGGAGCGGGGCAGCAGACAGTCACTGAGAGCACAAGAGCCCAGCCCCGAGGAGTGGGGAAGCTCTGAAAAGTCTCTAGAGTTAGTAGGCACGGCCCGAGAAGCGGGGAAGTGCAGACAGAATTGCATAGGACACAGGCACAACCCCGAGGACCAGGGAAGCCTTGTTGATGAACTCACAGGTTGCCGCAGTATTCCAGGGAAGACCTGAGTAGTAGCAGCTCTTACCGAGTAGGACCCAGGAAGTACAGAGCCAGACCATGGAGCAGGGTAGGCCAGGAGAGCAAGTCCCCGTGAAGCGCACACTGACCCCCGAGGAGCGGGTGCTAGACAGGGTCCAGGAGCAAGGCAGAAGCATAGTCTCAGGAGCATGAAGGCAGGCGTTGTAGACACGTACAGAACTTGTGGCCAAATCGGCTAGCTGGGGATGAAGGTGGAGCTTAAGTACAGAAGTCCGATGACATCATCAAACAGGGACGCCCCCAAGGTTCCCGCCGAAGAGGCTTAAAAGGTGTGGCCGATGACGCGCGCGTGCCTAGGAAGGCCCATCATTGTGGGAAGTAGCAGCTACCATGCTGCCATGAGGAGTCCCGGGGAACGCGTCGATGTCGGCTGGCCTGCGCTGCGATCAGACCCGGGAAGACAGGAGAGCGGAGCAAGAAGTGAGTTCTCTTGGTCACAGCTGTCTGCGACCGACAGGCATAACACCTGTAGACTGAAACCTTTACAATTATTACAATTATTACAAAATGCCTCAGCCAGACTCTTACTAGGGTTTAAAACATATGATCATATAACACCTACTCTGATTTCACTGCACTGGTTACCACTGGTTATTCATTCAAATGATACTAGCATGATTGATGCAGTGTTATAACTATATACTCCACAATGAGTACTAAGATCCCAAAATAAAGGTATTTTGGTTGTTCCAACATTATGGAGTGCACATTTGACGCAAATAAGAGAACATGTGTTTTCCATAGCTGGTCCTAAATTATGGAACTCATTGCCTGAGATGTTGCGTATGTTAACCGATATAAAGAGATTTACATGTAAACTAAAAACATGATTGTTTAAAAATGCATATAACCTTGCTTAAGAGAGAGAGTGAGAAAATTAATTGAGTTATGAACAGTAAATGATGAGAACTATATTTAGGTTGGAAGTAAGAAGGATTAAATGTGACAATCTATGTTGTATTGATTATTATGTTTTAGATTGTATATTATTTTACTGTTTTTATTAGTATATGTTATTTTGGTATAACAGTAATTGTGGCCATAATTGCCTCTAGAGGGAAAGCTTTAAGGCAAATTAATAGATTGTATGTTGCCATTAAAGGTACTGACACATAACCCAGTAAAACTTTATAGAATTTACTTGCAAATCCATCTGAACCATGTATAATTTGGTATGTTGCACTGCAAAATATAGTTCTGTGAGTTTAATAGGGGCATTCAGTCTATGTAATTGCTGCTCTGATCTCTGAAGATATATAGAATGAATATAGTTCCTCATTTCCACTATATTATTTGGAGTTTACTCCTGATAGAACTTCCGAAAAATATGACAGATTTGCTCACTAGAATTAATCACAATCCTAGAATTGGACCGTAAGGTTCTATAAACTTGGGAGTTGACATTGATTTATTTATTCTCACTAATAAGTTCCCTGTCTTATTTCTAAAAGCAAAATATCTATATTTATAATACACGAGTCCTTTCTTGATATATTGATTTATGAGAGAGTTTAAATACCACCTGAGGTGCAATTATTTGATGTTATTCTCAGCTGTAGCATTAAACCCAAAATTAGATTTATATATGTATAGGGGCTGATATTCAGCCATAGAGTGGCTCGATAAGGCCTGGATTTATCAAAATGCATGTGATAGGAAAAGGGGTAATAGGCAGTTTATTGTACTAATACCTATGCAAAGCACTATCTTAGTGCAAATTGTAATAACTATTTCATACTTTGTGATAAGTGCCAGAACTGATGTATTTCCTACATACAACCACTGGGGGGACCATGAGAGAGAGAGAGAGAGAGAGAGAGAGAGAGAGAGAGAGAGAGAGAGAGAGAGAGAGAGAGAGAGAGAGAGAACCTAGTCATAATGCTCTCACACTAGATAGATATTTATATCTCTATGGGAAGCCCACCTAGTCACTCGAGGTGAGGTTTAGGTATTAGTGTAGGGGTTAGGGGCCACTTTGACATTCAAAGTGAGATGTACGAACAGAACAGTGCTCTCTTGTGAAGATTTGATGACCTTCGGAGTGAGGAAACTCACCCAAAGATGAGATTTGTGCAATGTTCTCTCAACCTAGCTTGATGTTACCCAGGTAGAGATTCCATCAAGCTAGGTTGAGAGAGCATTGCACAAATCTCATATGCAGACTCCCACTCCCAAAAACACACACACAGTTTCTCACTCTCACATGCTGTCTCACATGCAGGTTCCCACTCCCCACACACACAGGTTCTCACATCCTCATGCTTTCTCTCACATACACACACTCCCACTCCCACACATACTCTCTTTGGGCCTCCCCTCCTCTTCTGGGCTTCTTCTTGCTGCAAGGGCTCCTTTTCTTGGGCCATCATGGGATGAGGTCCACAGCAGCCTGCTGCAGGGTTTTCTCTTCTTGGGATCTCATGGAATGGGTCCATGATGGCCCTGCTGCAAGGCCTCTTCTTGTCGAGTCACTGAGCAGCGTTAATTGGGTGGGCCTCAGCCCAAAATGAATAAGCTATGGTCTACCTAGGCTCACCCATGGTTACAATGCTATGAAGGTGAAATGTGTAGAAGTTTTATAACAAGTTAATATATCAAAGAACAAAAACTCTCCACTTGAAGGTGAACTCGTTAAAAATGAAATACAAAAAAATCACCCTTTAGCAAACTAAACAAAAATGGACACGCTTAGATTTCAAAATGATTCGTTTCTTAGGTCAGTTTTATCAACAAATCATTATATAGAAAAGGTTGGTAGTTTCATATCAACTTCACTAATGATACCCACTGGGTTATCAGGGCTGATATCCGGTGTTTAGAGACCGACCACTGATGGCGTTTAGGAGAGGGAACAACATTAAGGACAAAGTGGTTCATTCTTTTTTTAAAACACCACAGCCCAAGATAAATGAGGAGGTGGGTCATTACCCATGCAACTCCTGTTTAATGTGTGCCATTGCGCACTCTAACATCAACTTACCGGTTGCTAAGCTGAAGTTTTATGCACCCATGACAAAAACCTCTTGTACCTCTGACACACTTGTATATGTGATTTGGTGCCCGTGTGAGTTATTATATGTTGGAAAAACTATGAGGAGATTAAAAACTCGTTTAATTGAACATAAAAGTGCTCTGAAACATATGAAAATGGAAGCTCCGCTGGTACAACATTGTGTAGAGAAGGGCCATGCATTTGAAAACCTGAAATGCTACAAAAAGAACAAAGATGGATCTTTAAACTACAAATGGTACACCTTGAAGGCCTCAGCAAGGAAGTTGATTGGTCGATGTATATGTAATGGAGAACCTGATTGGTGCCGGTTCAGAGAAAGCGGGTTGTTTAAATAGAGGCACTTCCGTTAGAGGAAGTTCGAGCGAGGAGCGCCATTTGTTTGTGTGCTGCAGGGTTGAGCCGGGAGCGGCCGAGAAATTAAGTAAGCCCCATGTTCATGTAGTCTGATGAAAAATTTAAAACTAGAATTACAAACGAAATTTAGTGTGAAGAAAGTTAATGTGTTTTTTTTGATAGGTTGAATCCCCTGAAGCAGGCGACATTAGCCGCCGAAACATTGCAATGTTGGGAGGTCGGAGAGTTTTTTAACGCCAGCAACGTGGAAGGCAGTGTTGAAAGAAAAAAAGAAAAAAGAATGAAAATGATGTTTTTCGTTGGCGTGTGGACACACCGAGGTGTATGTTGAGTCACGGCAAAAAAAGACTGGGGTGTCGGTGAAACCACGACAAACAATTAAGATAAGTTGAAATATATGCACTTTCAAAAATTTAAAAAAAAAAAAAAAAGCAGATAAAAATATTGGGAAATAGTAAATGAGGTAAAAACTGAGTGCCACTACACACGAAGTTGGTTGCAGCCCATTGCGGGCAAGAGCCAAACGACTGTATATATGTGAGCACATTAACATCTGATACTAATTCCCTTAATATTCATAAAGAAAAATCGTTAAGAAATATTTTAAAGGAGTTTGATAATCCTCATTATTGTTATTTATTCAGTGTATAACTATTACATTATACATCTAAGTGGCTTTTGAAACTGGACCTCAGAATAGATACCAGGGAGCCAAAGCTATGGATCTGAGGATAAGTAGGTGCTACAGTAGTGACTGGGAGAAAATGCCAATATACTTTTCTATTACATACTGTTCCGGGCCCCTCTGCCCCCACTATGACAAGGACCTTTAGTATTGGACAGACTCTTCTCCCTCACCGTCATTGTAGAAAAAGCATGTGACTCCAAAGGACATTTAAACTTTACCATGCTGCCCAGCACTCGCAGTACCACACATCTCAGCAGAGGTCTTTCATTCTAAAAACTGAGGGGTAAGTTGTGACACTTGGTGGGGGGGAGGAGGGAGGATGTCACATGGATTTCAGACTGAAATTATGTTGAAATCCAATTTGTGCAGACAGTAGCATATCTGGCAGAATGACATTCAGGGATGAGCTGCCAAATGCTGATGCTCCCTAATTACAATCATTGAGTTGCACGTTCTGTTTCCGGCACAGGTTCAGAGGATCTGGTTTAATTGATGCAGCTGTCCCTGTGCTGGCTCCAAGCCTCCGTGTCCATGATTCTGCATTGCTATGTGATGTGCATGGTGATGGCGGATCACAGGAAGGGACACGTAAAGCGAGTTGTTCTCAATGTTATGTTACACTCATGATGAAATGTGAGATGTGGAACAATAGATTGCCGTACAGAGATAATACAGAAAGATATGTAGGTAGATGACAGATAAGACTGACAGGCTCACATACCGACAGAATAATAAATCATATTCGGAAAGGTTATATGTAGACATTGTAGCTGTGCAGAGAGAGAAAGTGGGAGATACAAAAAAAAGACAAATACTGTGGCTGTGCAGGAACTGACAGCTGGCTATGCGGAAAGAAGTGAGAGATATTGGCAGCCGTTGAAGGCAGAACCCCTGTGAAACTCTCTGCTTGTGGTCTTTTCACAACCCTGACCTACTTCTCTGGCAGAGATGATTGATGGGGTGGAAAAAGAAGCACATTGCAGGGGAACAGATCTCAAGGTCGTAAATATCAGTAAGAGACCTAGATGACTGAAGCCTTGAGAACTATTTATAGGACACTTATACCAAGCAGCTGAACAATTGCCAGAGAGAAGCAGCACAGATAACCCATATAACAATGACTACAGCGCTAAAGAGAGACCAAGGAAGTGGGATGCTATGCACGGAGACAGGTTTACAGGGATCAGGCACAGCTGGGACATTAAAGACTGTAGATTGACCTGCAGTGGCACCAGAATCGAATTATGCCCTTTTGCATAATTATGTACTTGGCTGGTTGAAAGGTAAACCACATGTTCATCAAGACCAGCTTTATTCTAATAGCCTAAGAGTTATTTCTGGGTGGGACCTCAAAGGAAGATTTTTAAAAAAAATGTACATCTACAACCAATTCTGCAGCAGTGAAAGAAGGTCTTCCCAACCCACGGGTATGCGTTTAACATAAGATCCTGCATCCGCGCATTTCTCTAAAGCCCTGAGGGGTAAACTTTGTTGCCAAAGGGCTACATTAATGGTCTGGGAAAGGGATCAGTGAAATTACAGGGTGTGGGGAGGAGGGGCGGGGCAAACAGAAATCTCCTAACTCTGCTCTAAAGCCATTCACTCTTTGTGGGAATTCTGCACTCCAAAATTTAAATTTCTGTGCAAAGAAATTCTGCGCACAATGACGGTAACTTTACAACAAACGTGCAGGTGCCCAGACACATGCAAGTGGGCGCATGAACGGACATGTGCTGGAATTTTAAACCATGTGCACAGTCACGCCTGTATGATCTCAAATACGCCTACTGCATGTAAGTATGCTCCTAATTTTAAGCCATTTCTCGAGTAAACATACTTTGTCTATCTTCCTTAGGACTTTGTTGACTTTAACGCACACAAGAAAGCAGATTTTAAAACATGCTCGCATGAGGGACGTTCCCAGTTTTACCATGTGGTCCACCAGTTTGCCCAGTCTATCTCAAAGTCATCCAGACCCCCTCTGGTTCTTCAGCCTGCACTCCCCCCAGTTGACCCAGACCCCTCACCCTGGTGAGATAGGCTTAAAACGTGATTTCTGCAGACTTACACCTCAACAGGAGCAGCATACATATACACAGTTAACAAGCCGTTGCGCACTGTGGCCTCCGGCTTGAAAATCCGGATTTATGTGCATAACTATTGGCCCCATCCTTCCCCACCCCCTTTTTATTAGCATGCTCATTCACGTGCATAATTAGCAGCTTTTAAAATCCGCATTGGTCATGTGTGGCTCACATACTCGTGTATATGGGCCTTGTAATGCGAGCAGTGCTTTAAAAATTCAGCCCAATAAATATATATATTTTTTTATTTATGCATTTTTAGATATATTACACTTTGTACAGAAACATAAGAGCAACAATTATAGACATTAGTACAATCCAGTGCCTTATTAAGGAAATTGCTCAATCTTAATTAGACTCCAAAACAAAAAATATAATATAGGGGGACAGAAAAAGAGGGGAAAATCAGAAATAAATTTAAGGAAATTGCTATAACAAGATAATAATCTGTGATCAAATCTAATGACGTTCAGTTTATGGACAATACTATAGGACTGGAAACCAAAGCTTTCCTAGTGTTTACAAATGCTTCAGGAGCAAAACATATATAGCTTTCATTATTCAATTTAAGAAAATATTTACAAGGGTATCTTAATATAAAATTGGCTTACAGTGCAGGAACTTCTTGATGGAGAGCTAAGAAAGCTCTTCTCCTCTCCTGAGTGACATTTATTTATTTAGTATTTTTCTATACTGACCTTCATGGTTAAATACCATATCAGGTCGGTTTACATCGAACAAGGGGATAGTAACAGAGAATACATATTTAAATAAGTGGATAAACAGAAGAATCAAGGTTACATTCAACAGGGATGGTAAAAACTTGGAAGCTTAAGCAGCTGGAAAGAAAGGCCTAAGAAGGCATAAAGTTAAGTAAACATAAAAGCATAAAAACCAACACGGTAACATGGTTAGTGCTAGATTAAGTGGTTAGAAGAGACTTGTGCTTGTGGGAGTTAAAGGATGTCAAAGTCCATAGGTCTTGGGAAGTGTTAATAGGTCTTGGGAAGACATGAGATAGATCAGGAAAGATCTGAACAGCACAACCCATGAAAGAATCACCAATATTTGCAAAGAAACTTTTCATAATAAAACTGAGATCTTTCTCTGAAAAAAAAGGAAACCATTAAAGTGCTTCTTTCAATGACCTCTAAATTTGAAGTCTCTAAGAAGGCCATTAAATCTAAGGCCTTTGCGTATGTCTGTCTGTTCCCAGGTGTGAGAAAATAAACTTTATTTAGAGAAGGAAACATCTTATCAGAGATCTTCAAAGTGTCCAAAAAATATCATCTCAAAGTCACTTTGGGAAATTCACCCATAACCCTAGGAAAGTTGGTAAGTCTTAAACTGAGGTGACGCAATCTGTTTTCAAGAAGTTCCATTCTTCTCTGAACTGTTCTGCTCCTGAATTAGCACAGAATGAGTATTTTTAATACTCTAAACATCTTGCTCTAAAGATGAAGATCTCTCCTGAGATTTATTTTGAGAAATATCACACGTGGAAATATGAGATTCAAGCCGATATGAAACATTGTCAGCCTGAATGGAGCAGTTGGCACAAGTCTGGCCTATAGAAACCATTAAGTCCCAGAGTGCATCCATTGTGACCACTGCCGGTTTAGGAGGAACTGCAAAAGCAGAGGAAATACTAGGAACCTGACTGAATTCACAGTCAGATTCCTCAACAGCTGCAAATGAGGTAAAAGATGGCAAAACCGCAGCCCCTTCCAAGGAGTTAGCTACAGCAGCAACAGTAACTGCAATGGCCCCAGGATCTCCCTTCGAAGCAGCTTCAAATTGAAATCTTCGTTCAGCGAGGCTATGTTGCGCTGAGCTAGCGGCATGCAAATGTTGAGTGTTGAGGCAGCTGAGGGAAACCTTTTCCCCAGCTGAGACTGGCTCTCCTCCACCCGATCCCCCCTCCTGATTCGTAAAGGCTACAAACTCTGAAATCATCCACTGCCTGGTTGGCAAAATAGGCTTCGAGGGGTAAGCACACATTTTGCTTTTATGTTTGAGAGGCATATTAAATGAAGAAACCTGAAAGTCAGAGAGGGTCTGTGATAGAGTATATGACAGAGAGCCTCAGACTGCCTGTAATACAGTATATGACAGAGAGCCTCAGACTGCCTTAACAGACCGGCTCCAGCTATCTGGCCCGGTCCACCTTAAGACAGACAGGAAAGGGATCCTCGGGTGGGAGCGTTTCCCTGAGGTAAGGGATACAAAGGTGAGGCCCTGAGAGAGTGAGAGAGGCCCCAGGGAGAAGAAGGAAGCTGTAATGGAGTGCTGTGCTCTTGTTGAAAACTGTTCTTGCATTGTCAGTCTGCTGAGGTAAGCAGCCATTTTGATTTTGTCTTGCTGAACCTTTTGTAATTAAACTGTTGAAAAGCAGAACAGACTCCAGCCTGGTCTGTTCTCCGACCTTCTCCTGTCTTAGACCGCTCCAAGGGTATCACATATGGTGGTAGAAGCGGGATTACTTGGTCTAAGCATCTGCACAGACAGGGTCTTACTGCCATCTTGTCCCCTAATATTTTTAAATTATGCTATATTATTTGTCAAACGATAACATAATATAATCCTTGTCCTTCAGTAATACTTTTATCTACAATGCAGAAAAATACAACTATTATTCAAAGATAGAGAATTTCCCCTGTAATAATATCTTATAAGGCAGTGGACCCCAAACCCAAGCCCTATCTCAACCCACTCACTTCCCACCTCCAAGTTCAACCCACCCTCTCAGTCTCTCTCTTTTCAGGCCATTGCTGCCTCTTCCTTTTTCTGACCCACACAGACTGACATGGTCTCAACCTTTTTTCACCCATACAGCCTGCTTCAAAGCTCTATCAAAGCCATGCCAGCGCAGAGGAGGAGAATTCTGTGCCAGCACAATTCTGCATTGCACAGTGATACAGAATTCCCCAGGGAGTAATCATCATACACAAATTGATCTCTTTATTCCTCCAAAAACACCTCCAATTTTCTTTTGAAGTTGGATGTCTTAGCTGTCATCATCTCCGTTAGCAAAATGTTTCAAAACTTTTGAGTAAAGAACTTCTTTCTTGTGAAGGGAGTGAAATCTGTTACCCCTTAAATTTAGAGGGTGTCCACTTGATTGCTGCTCCTAAGGCATAAAGATCACCTGCAAGATCCCTGTGGGGTTCACGGATATATTTATGCCATATAATTAAATTTCATCCAATTGCCATTTTTTTAAGGCAACTAGCCCTAATCTAGACAGTATTTTAGCACACATACATAAGACTTTATATCCTCATTATTTACGTGGTTATTTCTTTTCATGTATAGAATATTTTATTTAGCTTTTATGCAGCTTGGAATCACAAAATATAAGAGAAATGACAACATATTGCAGGGAAATTGACTGGATATAGTTTACAACATATAATATTCAAGGATGCATAGAACCAGTTATTGAAAAAAGAGGCAAAACTGGAGGATCACATGATGCAGTGGGCTCGGATGGTTGCATGAATCTGAGAGTTGCGTGAATCTGTAGAGCTGTGTGCCATCGTCGACACACACCATATTTTCTTTGCCCTGCTGTACATGGATGACTTTGTCAGTGTATGGACAGATTTATTACTTGGGTGCCTAGAATTATGTCTACTAGATTCTCCAGAAAAGATGCGAAGCCGTGCCTATTTGACTGCAAAATGGCCACCGTAAAGGAGAATGCAAATATAATAGCGCTTACTGAAGTGGTTGTGGCTGCCCTCGGAATCCCTTTGATGTGATCTCTGCACAGATATCGGTGGTACAATTTTCTATCCCTGACTTTGGATCGTGCCTTGACGGGCTGGAAGGCCGAATCAGCGTGGTAGAGGATGACTCTATGGCAGCTGCGGCGAAAATCCAATGGCTGGAGAAATTGGTACTAGAGCAATTGCACAAACTTGAGGACTTGGAAAACCGCTCCAGGCATAACCAACCTGCGAGTGGTGGGCATTCTAGAGTCAGTAGACGATAAACAATTAAAGGTCTCTCTGGCACGTGAGCTGGCTAAAGTGCTGAATCTCCGGACGGAAAGCGGGCCTATAATTATAGAGCGCACACACCGCCTAAGAGGAATCGCGCTGGGACAATCCAGGCCTAGAGAGTAGATTTTCAAGCTCCTGAACTATGCACAGAAAGAGCAAATCCTGCAAGTGTATCGCAAAACAAAGGAGTTGCGATGTTTGACCAGCATATACTATTGTTCCAGGATTTCTCGTCCCGGGTCTCAACGCAAAGAAAGGAATTTACTTTGATGTGCTCAGTATTGGTGAACAGGCAGATCCGTTTTGTTTTGTTATAGCCAGCGCGTTTACGAGTATGGCACAATAACTCTGCATTGACATTTGAGTTTGTGGAAGAGGCACAAAAGTTTCTGGATGGCCTGCCAAATAGGGGGGACTGAGTTGCAGAGACCACTGCTTCTCTAATTAAAGCAGGGATTTGTTTATGTCCAGTGGATTTTTAATGCCTGGCTATGCAAGAGTGTTCGGACTCAATATGGGCATTTTTTTTTATAGGCATGCTGGTCCCTCACTTAGGGCCTGCCGTTTGTTGATTTTTTTTGTATCGGCTGAGCAATTTAATTCCTTTTTCTGGTCTGCATTGATGTTAAGACTGGTGAAATATGTCTATGGTTATTTTAGTCACCAAAGCTGGGAGGCAATCTGTTGATGTGGCCATGTCACTAATACCATGGTTTTTCTAGTTTGGGGGGGGTCACCTGAATGCATTCAAGGTGATCTTGGTCTTCCACTTTTGGGAGATGAGTTATTTCAGTTTTTCTGTTTTTCCTTTTGTGTGGGGCAACATTTATTTATTTATTTATTTAAAACTTTTATATACCGGTATTAGTATGCAAACATCATACCGGTTCACATTGTAACTGAAAGACTAAAAATACAAATAACAGGGCGGGGACGAGGAGGGAGTAAATACATAGTGCAGGAAGAGTAGAAGGAGAGAAGAGATAAACTTTGAACGGTACCAGGTAACATAATTACTGGGACTATATACAATATTTACAAGAGGCTATAAACATACCACAGAGGGTTAATTTGGGTGGGTTTGGGGAGCGGTGTGGGGGTGTGCTAAAGGTGCATATGGCTTGGGAGTTAATAGGGATATTGGTTATTTGGCAAGTAGTTGGGCAGCATGAGGGGAGGGAAGACGTTTTTATGGGCGTTAGGTCATGCTTCCTGAGTGCCCCAGTGGGTCCGCGGCTTCAACTGGGACAGAGTGGTCTCCCCGTAAAAGATTGAAAATCAGCCTTATGATGGGCAAAGGAGGTGTGGGATGGGGGTCCCCGGTTGAATAAATATCATGGAAAGTAGCAGGACTTGGCACTCCAATAAAGTGGGAAAAAATATTGTGCCAATTGAATAGGTTGAAAGGGAGCATTATTTTCCTTCAAGAGACACATATGTTAGAAAAAGAACATTTAAAATTAAAGAGGAAATGGGTTTCACAGGTATTCTCAGCCCAAGGTTCTACTAAATGGTGTGGAGTTGCTGTTGCGCTGCTCCGTGGCTGGTGCCACAGGAGGCGCTTACCTGCGCGGCTGGAGGCTGCAGAAGCTGGGGCCTCGCCTGGTTCCCACGGCCGGGGCCGCCACCGAGCCGGAGCGGCAGGAGCCACGTCAGGGTTCCTCTTCGCATCCTGGGAGACACTGATGCTGCCATCTGTTGCCGCGGCGTGGAGGCCGCATCCATGGACTTTCCTGCAGCTGAGGAGCCGCTCCTAGAGCCTGCTTGCGGCCTGCATGATGCCGCTTCCTCGACGGGGCCTGCCCTGAGGCCCAACTTCCTCTCTTCGGCTCAGCATCGCAGCAGCAAGCATGGCTGCTGTCCAGGGTCTTGCCCCTTCCTTCCTAAGGGGCAGGCCTGTGGCTTCTTCCTTCATTTAAAGGGCCAGCCAGGTGTTGCCCATCTGAACTCCTCCCAGGGAGTTGCCTGCTTCCTGCCCTATAAAAGGGCTTCTCCGTCAGTCAGTCCTTGCTTTGGCAAGGAGAAAGTCCTCCTGGGCTAGTCCTCCCAAGGACTTCTTGTTTTCAGTTCCTTCCTGGCATCTTGACCTTCTTCCATGGATTTTCGTTTATCTTCCTGGTCTCTGTCCTGATGTTCCTCTATGTCCTGATGTCCCAAGTTCCATCATGTTCCTGGTCCTAATGCTCCAGGTCCGGTGGGACCTGTGCCTCTGGAAATTCCCTGCTTTTACTCTGAGTTTCCAAGCTCCAAGGTTTTATCTAATTTCCCAAGTCCCGACTCCGGAGGATCCGAGGTGTTTCTACTAACCTGCGCTATGAGACTTCCTGAGCCTGTCCTGTTCTCCTCATGGTCCGCGACCAGCCATCCAGCTGTGTAGGGAGCGAAGGGGACAGTGTGGTTCGCGACCAGCCCCACGTGCTGTGTAGGGTGCCTGAGGGTCTTTCTCATCCCTCTTGTTTCCTGTCTTCGTCCCAAGCTCCAGTCTTCACTCCAAGCTCCAGTTTTCACTGCAAGCTCCAGTTTTCACTCCAAGCTCCAGTCTTCATTCCAAGCTCCAGTGCCTACGGCCTCCTTCCACCATGACCTCTGTCTGGCCTGCAGCCACTACTACACCCTGTGGCAGGTCTGAAAGGGCTTGGAATGGTCGGAGGACCATTCAGAGACCACCATTGTGTTGGTGGCCTCACGGGCATGCAGGTCGGCGGAGGATTTGAGGTTCCTGACTCCCAGACTTGGACTGTCTTCACTGCAAGGGCACACATTCTCCTTGTTCTATGCCGGAGAGTCCTAGGTTGCACTCTGTCCCATCGTCAGGGCAACAGGAGTGCCAAGCCTTGAGCATCCCGAGCTCGAGGCTGACGCAAGCTCCAACAATTGCTATCTTGATACATAAAGATGTGTCGTTTCAAATGGAAAAGGTAAAAGTTGATCCGGAGGGTCACTTTGTTCTGGTAGGGGGAAAGCTTAGTGCAAATAATGTTATCCTGTCATCCGACTATGCTCCCAATAACTATAATCATAAATTCTTTGTACGTCTCATTACTAAGCTACAGGATATGGGGACAGCCCCAATAATCTTGAGAGGGGATTTAAATTGTATTGCAGACAATGTCATGGACAGGTGGCCTAATTTGAGCGTGAATCCTAGTTATGAACACAGGGGGGTTAATTTTCTATGCTCTTCATTGCAATTGTTAGATATATGGAGAATCCTTCACCCAGACGAGAAGGACTACACGTATTATGCAAGAGCCTATTCAACCAAATCTCGTATTGATTTTATATTGGTGTCCGAGGGGCTGCTTCAAAATGTAGAAGGTGTGGCTATCAGTCCTTTAGTGATATCAGACCATTGTCTGGTCACTTGCTCATTAGCCAGAGCAAACTCTAATGCCTGATCCAAGTTTTGGCATATGCCTGAATGGTTAGCAATTGATTCTGATTTTAAGCCTTACTTGGAGGGAAAATGGAGGGAGTTTGCTGAACATAATCATCAACACTGCTCTACCCCCATTTTGTATTGGGAAACAGTGAAAGCTATATGCGGGGAGACATAATTAATTATTTCTCTGCTAAACACAGGGCCCTTAATAAATCTATAGTGACATTACACAAGCAACTTGCCACACATAAAGCTAATTTTAATACTTTTGGGGCCAATGATTGGAAGGACAAATTCCTGACTACTCAGAAATTATTGAATGACTGTCTCCATAAAAGGGCGATGGTCTCCTTGTTTGCGGGAAAACATCAGTTCTATAGATATGATAACAAACCGGGTAGACTTTTAGCTAATTTGGTGAGATCGCGGAGGAGATCGGTTCATGTTTCAGGTCTTAAAAATGTGGGGGGCAATTTGTGCACAGATGTATCAGAGATAGGAAAAGTTTTCTGTCATTTTTACCATCAGCTGTACACTGCTAAAGGGGAAGATCTTACTGCCTGAGCAAATTTTATGGCCAATCTAAATTGTCTCTGTTGCGTCCGTCGGTAGCAGATGGCTGCAACCGCTCTGCCTCACCTTTTTTTTGCCTTTCTCCGCCTCCATGGGTAAGATGGCTGCCTCCGGTGCCGAGTGCCAAAAACCCTTGGTGTCTCCAACTCAGCATGGGCGTCCCCCGTCCGCCATGCTCCTTCCCTTGCCTCCTAGGGCGCACGCGCGCGCACGCTGCCTACGTTTATCTACATGTTATGGCGGGAACCTCGGGGGCATCCCCACCGCATGACGTTCATACCTCCGGGTATTTAAGCCTCCGCTCTGTTCAGAACGAATGAGTTAGCAAGGACTTCGGTTTAGTTACTCTGACCGCTTCTAAGCTGCGCGCTTAGACTCCTCGCTATCCTCTGGGGTATCTCGCTCCTGAAGAAGCTCTGGGCACTCGCTCCTCGGGGGCCTCTCACTTCCAACTACCCTTCGGGGTTTCTACCACTAACTAGACAACCGCTCCTCGGGGGTCTTTCTTCTCTTTTCATGATTCTGTGCTGCCAGGTACTCGCTCCTCGCGGGCCTATCCAGCTCAGAGTATCCTGCACCACGGACCTTGGGTCCCACCATCACCATCCACCAGGAGGATTCCTGCACTACTCTTCAGTGAGTACCTTTGTGATCCAGCTCTCCAATTCCACCCACCAGGTTCGGCTTATCTCGCTCTACGGAACACTACCAACCTTCTACATCATCTGAGGCTGTCTGCATGTATTGGCACCTTGCTGGACTTCAGTGCCATATCCTCCGGCACCATTACCATCATTCTACAGCAGTATAATAAAGCTTTCCATCTCCAGTGTCTGCTCTCTGAGTCTAGCCTATCGCTGTGGTTCCCCATGGGGCCCCTCCTCATGGGAGGAGTCATCACCACTGCGACTGAGTCCACACTATGCCTCAAACCCAACAGTCTCAACTGCATCCTAAAGTTTTAAAGAGGCTAAATGCTCCAATTATATCAGGTGAAATAATGGGAATTATTAAGGATTTAAAATCTTTTAAATCTCCAGAACCAGAGGGGCTGCATGCCACATTTTATAAAGTCCTATGTGAGCATGTTCAGGACCCTCTTAAACATTTTTTTGATGCTATGGTTTAGATGCGGAATCCCTGCGGTCAGCTGTAATAATTGTGCTACCTAAACCGGGGAAAGACCAGAATGATTCTGCCTCGTACGGTCGTACCGACCTATATCACTTTTAATTCTTGATATAAAACATATGCCAAATTGCTTGCTAATCAGCTGAAATATGTACTGCCCTTTTTAATTTCCATGGAGCAATCTGGTTTTGTTTATAGCAGGCACTCTAATTCTAATATTTGACAGCTCCTATTGGCCATGGAAATGAGCATCCATAATAAAATACCGGATTCCCTTGTGGTTAATTTCAATGCGGAGAAGGCCTTTGATAGGGTCTCTTGGCCTTTTCTTAAATATGTTCTGCTGGAGAATGGGTTTGTTGGGAATAACCTGGAGGCCATACAGGTGCTTTACTCTAACCTAATAGCTTATATCCAGGTAAATGAAGCCCTGTCAGAGACTATTCCTTTATACCAAGGTACGAGGCAAGGGTGTCCCTTATCTCCCCTATTATTCAGTTTGACTTTACAGCCCCTTATTAGGAAGCTTAAACAAGACAAGCTGTGCAGAGGATTCCAATAGGGCGGTTGTATAATAAAATAATGCTTTCCGTGAACGATATTCTGATGATGTTATCAAGGGCTCAGCAATCTCTCCCAAGAGGACTGGCTTTAATCACTGCCTATGAGAAATTTTCTGGGATAAATAAATTGGAGGGCTTAGATATGAGTGGTACACTTCATGAAAGTTGGTCTTCCTTTTCATTATGGTGGACAGGGGAAAAGATTAAATATTTGGAAACCTTGTGCAGTGGTATAGGTGTAATTTAGTATCCCTGTTATGTTACAATTCCCGGTCACAAGGTGCCTGCTCCTACCTCCCAGCACCGGGCCCAGGCCGTGGCCCTCCTCTCCTCGGCCATCTCGGGCGGCCGCCGCCAGGGCCCTGCCGCCTTCCGACTCCTCGGCTCGGTCCAGACTGCTCCTCTCTCTCTCTCCTCTGTGGCAGGGAGGGCTCCAACCTCCTCACAGGCCGCCCTCCAGCCACGGCGAGGGAACACCACTATGGCGTCCACGCCGCCACAGCTGTCCTCCTCATCCCCTGCTCCTAGGCGTGTGCATGCGCCGTCATCAGGATTTAAAGGGGCCACGGCGGGAAAAGCTCCTGCGGCCCCTAGTGATGACGTCTCCAGCCTTGAGTATACAGGGAAAGCTCTGACAGTCAGAGCTTGCCTTGGCAATGATTCTCCTTGCTCTTGTCTGCTTGTTCCAGAGGTCCTGTTCCAGTTCCTGCTTTCCTGTACCTGCACCCGTCTCCAGTTCTTGCCTCTACTCCAGATTCCCTTGCTCCAGTTCCTGCTCATTTTACTTCCTCCCTCGGATGGACCTCGGCTCTCGACCTGGACTGCTTCCTGACCATGCTCTCTGCCGCCTGCCTTTGACCTCTGGACTGGATCTGACTTTGCTTTCGGCCCCGGCCTCTCTCTTGGCTGCCTCCGTGCTCTCTTGCCACGTTCCTGGGATCATCCACGCAGAGGTCCACCTAAGACCAGCCAACCCCAGCACCCAAGGGCTCAACCTGCGGGGAACGTGGGCTGTAGTGGTGAAGCTCCAGCTGGCCTTTGCTTCCCATCCGGCCTCGCCACCTGACTGTGGGGACCTGTGAGGGTTTCCCCCAGAGGTGGTGCCAACACCACATCGGGCCAAGGGTCTATGATCGCAACATGTTAAAGGAATTCCAGCACAAAATTCAAGCCTGGATGTCATATCTGGTATCCGTTTTGGGGTGTGTAGCTCTATTGAAGATGATCTTAATCCCGAAGTTATTAAATTTTTTACAAATGGTCCCTATCATTTTTTTGCAGAAAAGATGTCAAATTTTTAAATAAGTTGTGCTCTAGATTTATTTGGAATTCTAAGAAGGCAAGACTTCCAGTATCCAAGCTTAGTGGTCCTAAAATGGAGGGTGGAGTAGGGTTTTCTCATATACAGTAGTACAATATGGCCTGTAACTTGATGATAATCTCTCCTTGGCTAGGCAGAAAAAGGTAGTAGCAGTACTTTGGAGTTGGAGAGACAGTTTGCCTCTCCTCTTAACTTAAAATATATATTACATGCTCCCAGGCAGACGCTTCCCTCCTTGATTTCTCAATTTTTACTGTTCCAATCTGCTAGGCGAGTTTGGCAATTTCTTAGGAATTTGTTACATCTCTCCATGTTTGCCTTTGATGGGCAATCCACAGTTTTGTTCGGGAGATTCACAAGTTGTGTTTAAACGCCTAGAAGGTATGGGGGTGGATTCGACACAGCATTTTCTGGATTTTAGTACTGGAAAAATGTAGCCTTTAGAGTACTGCACTGAACATTTAAGTATGAGTGCCTGGGACTATTTGGCATATTTACAATTACAGAGCTATATTGTAGGCGCTCTGGGAAAAGTTTGGCCTCAGTGCTCTTCAGGGGCCTTTCGGTGGCTTATGCATATAATGAATGCGGGAAAAGTCTCTATGTCTGTGGCTTATAAATATCTTCATCCCATTACTAATTATAGATTATTACAGTCTTTAGGGAATATACGGTCACCATCCTAGATGAGAAATCTTATGGCAGGTCTGCTAATGGTAAATAAGTCTTTGACGGAAATGCAGTTTAAAATAGTTCATAAGCTCTTCTTTTCGCCTCTGAAGGCCTATAGAGCCCATATCGGCCCAAATGACAATTGTTTGAAGTGTTTCTTGGTGGGAGCGACCCTACTTGTACATGCATCCAGGGGTTTTGGCAGGATATTTTGAAATCTCTGCGTGCTCTTCTTGGAGTACATTTCTCATGGTCTATGTGCTAAGTGTGAAGGATGAAGCCATTTTGGTAGCTAAGGCCCAAAAATCTCTCCTAATTAAATCCAGTTTAATAGCAAAAAAGTGTATAATGGCGAAATGGATGGATACTGTAAGCCCCTCTGTCAGCATGTGGAAAGCGAATTGTTACTACAGGAGCATAAATCTATTAACCCCTGATGTCTAAAAGTAAGAGAGCTTTTATTGAAATTTGGCAGCCGTTTATTAAGGTTCTCCCTGTGGGGGTGCAACCATCCTTGTTGTAATATAAAGGTGAGGGGTATCTTGTTCTAACTATCACCCATACTGTTTCTGTCTTTTTCTCTGACTCATGCTGTATGTGCTATGGTATACTTTTTTGTATTTTTGTCTGGAGATGGACTGGGGGGTGGGGGGTTGTGGGTAGGGAGTTGGCGGGGGGGGGGGGGGGGAGTCTAGTTGTAAAGTTATGAAAACAATGTTTCATGGTGGTTTGTTGTATTTCATTTTACTTGCCAATAAACATATTTTAAAAAAAAAGAGACAAAACTGTACCATGTCTGAAGCCGGCATGTACATGGAAGTGTGCAAAGGTTATCCGAAAAAACCTTCTCTGTGTATCCCCCCCGTTATGAACTGAGCAAACTCTCGTTTCCATGCAGTTTCTCACTACTTGCACCTCCGTTCAGGATCGTGCCGCTCTCTGAGGTCCAAGATTTTACTTCACCCTCTGTTTCCGCCTTCCCATCTCAAACTCACTTTCTCCAGTTGATTTATCCCAATCCTCAGTATATCATTCTGCCGCCAGTTCACTTCTCACTTCATTTTCCATACCTTTCTTTATCAATGTAAGGCAGCAGCATGGGTACTTGCACCTTCCAGGAGGCAGGAGGGGAATTGCAAATTTTTTTTAACTTCCCAGTGTTTTACCTGCAAACATGATTATGAAAAGTGCCCGCCCTAAGCTCAGTGCATATATTAAACTGTGCAAGAATGCCACTAATGAGTTGTGGTGTCTGCATCTCTAACTCAGTGCTACAGGAAATTATTTGATTTTTAGCATAGAATCTAATTTTTGCCTGCGCACTTGCTCCATAAATGATGAATATTTGGACAGGATCAAAATAAATTACCAGAAGCCACTGGTTTCAAATAACCCTTCCTACAGTCCATGGGCACCATCCGTTTCATTTCCTATCATTTTGGGGTTGTAAGATGGGTGGGATCATGACACTTCTTCTCACAGATTCTTTGAAAGATCTTCAAAAGGAATCAACCAATCTTTATATATTAAGAGCTCAAATCACCAAATATGAGACTGGAAAGGAGGCCATTCGGGAGGGTTAGTCAAATATTTTAAATGTAATTCTGAGAGTAAAGAAGTCAGCCCCATGAGCCTGAATAACTGCAAATAGGCTGATAAGTGAATAATGAGATCTTTTGGGGCCCTCCCCAAGCAGCTGAATGCCTTATCGGCCTCATTAAAATATGCATGAGACTCGTTCTGCCTTTTTGTACATGCAATGACATTGGTTCCTTATAAAAAAAAGAAATGTAAAGGAACTGAGCATGCTTAAGCTGTGACACTGTAAGAGCAAGATGCAAACAAGAAGTTCCACGCAGAACTAATAGAGCCTACTTTTTGTGATGCACGTATGTGTACGCACATCCATGGATTCCTCCCAAAATTACATCTGTCAGGATCCTCTTAGATCAACCGATGTGATACGGTAAAGGGCACAAGACATAAATCCTGAGTGCCCTGGGGCCTCCCACCTTTCATATAAAACCATGGCGAATATCAGTGGACATTCGGGGAAAAAAAAGAAATTGCCCCTGCGGAGCATGAAACTTACCGGGTTGAAACTGTAGTTTTGACTGAAGTATGCTGCCATCATGCCCATAAAATAAGCAAGGAAGGAGAAGGACAAAGACCAATCTGTAAAGGACAAAATGGCTGATGCACCAAAGGACAGCCCGACTTCTCTGGTAAATGATTCTAAAGTACTAGTGGTAGGAGAGGGGGTTGTGCTGGCCCTTAAAGGGAAATTTGAAAATGTATATTGTAATCTAGAGGTGGCAGATGGGCATCTCACTGCATCTGAACAGCGGCTGCAGGCGGCAGAAGCACACGTTTTTCAGTGGCAGAGGACAGTACACTGCAGCTAGAAACAGCTGAATGCTCTCAAACAAGCTAATAATCAGTATGCTGAGAAGGACCTGGAGAATAGGTCCTGCAGGAACAGTTTGCTTTCTGTCACGATCCCGGATACAGCAGCAGAAGCAGATCTAGCAGGGGTCTTTGGAGGCCTGGCTGACATGAGAGCTCCTTCTTACAGAAACACGTAGACCTCTGCGAATGGAGAGAGCGAATCGATTAGGCCTCAGGAAGTGGGGAAATACTACTAGGCCTAGGAATGTAATTGCAAAGATTTTAAACTTCTCCCACAAAACTGAAATAATGAAAGCATATCATCAGCTAGGAGGCACTAAATAGGAAGAATCTAAAATCCTAATTTTTCAGGATTACTCTGCTGGAATAGAAGCAAAACGTAGAGCTTTCCCATTGATTTGCTTCAGGCTAGTGGAGAAATAAATTTGATTTTCTCAGATTTACTCGAAACTTAGTTCCCTGCTAAGTAAAGAATACAACATCAGGGGAAATTTGCAACTGTTTGACCCGGCAGAAAATGCGGAGCAGATTTTACAACCTCTCAGAATGACTGACTTATAAGGTCATAGACAGGCCCGAGTTGAGGCTGAGTATGGTTTGACTCTATTCTTGTAAGACATATAACATGATTCAGAGACATGCAAGATGGCTAATACATGCTTGAGAACTCTGTAAGCCTTATTAGGTGAATGTCTTGTCTGTTCTGTGGCTTTTACAATGCACCCTGCACCATAAAACACTTTTTCTTCGGATAATACTGGAGCCTTATTGCCCCAAAGTTTGATTCACGTGTGTGGTGACATTTCCATTGGAATTCCTGGCTGAGTTGGAAGATAGGGAGATCTTTTTCTCCCTCTGTTTGTGCATCTGTAATGACCCTTTGGGTTCATTGCCACAAAAGCCCTAGTTAACTCCTTGAGCTAGGAAAGACAGTTCTAGTAAGTTAGGGGAGGCACCATTCAGTATAGCCCCTCCCTTTGAAGGTGCTGGGACGGCCACCCCTCCTGTGGTATAAAAGCATCTCTCTTCTCGAGAGGGTGGGGCAGTGTAGTTTGATTTTTGGAGTTAGAGGAAGCAGAAGAATTTGGCCTCGGTTATTCTTTGGGGCTCAGGCACTACTGCCTGTCATCCCTGGGAAAAGGTCAGGAAGCTGCCTTTCCAGTCGACTCCTCGCCTGGTTGGATTTGTCTTCCGGGTTGTTTTTTTCATGATTTTTACCTTATTTCTAGGAAGTCTTGTGAGACCCCTGTTTTTTGGCCTGGAGAGAGATTATGGGGCAGTCTCTCCCTGGTGGTGGTGGTGGTGGGGGTGGGGGGTGTTGGGAGACAGGATAAGGAAGACCTGCCCCCTTCTCCACCCTCAATGAGGATAGAGGCATGGTGGTGACCCGCTGCAAGTGAGTTCTGGTGTTTGGACTCATTTGGGGAAAGAACGTTTGAGTTGTAAGACTTAGGAGGAAGATTTTGCTGGCCCCTTCCTGCCCTGAAGGAGGAACATCGTGAGAATTGAGGTGTCCCAGCTGGAACTTTTCTCTGCAAAAGATGCAGAGAGAAAGAGAAACATTCGGATAAACTGTGAGTAAGACCATTTTAAGATATTCTGAGGACCCACATCAGGAGTCTTTACCCTGGGAAACAAAGATTTTGGAACTCTGTGCAAAGACGGAGTTTTACCTTTTTTTTTTTTTGCCAATTTTGGAGCTGGGTTTTCTGCCCAAACAAGGGATACCCCTGCCCACTTGGGAACCTTAATTTTTACAAGCCCTGAAGGGTGAGTATTTCCCTTATCCTCGTAGAGAAAGAGACCCTTGCACATAAGAACATGCCATACTGGGTCAGACCAAGGGTCCATCAAGCCCAGCATCCTGTTTCCAACAGTGGCCAATCCAGGCCATAAGAACCTGGCAAGTACCCAAAAACTAAGTCTATCCTATACTAGTAATAGCAGTAGCTATTTTCTAAGTCAACTTGATTAATAGGTAATGGACTTCTCCTCCAAGAACTTATCCAAACCGCTTTTAAACCCAGCTACACTAACTGCACTAACCACATCCTCTGGCAACAAATTCCAGAGTTTAATTGTGCGTTGAGTGAAAAAGAACTTTCTTCGATTAGTTTTAAATATTGAGAGGGCATGGGAAATTATCAAAACAACAGAAAGATGCTGACACAGGACAAATTTGTTCTGTCCTCAGTTTGGACTTAGGGGGGGGGGGGGGGTATCTTTTTCTTTTCTTTGTAAATGAACACTGCAGGGTAAGGCCAGTGCTTCCATTAGGCAAATTAGGCGGTCGCCTAGAGCGTCAACATTTTAGGTGCTGCAAAATCCTGCTAGTGTAAGGCATAGTGGGGTGCTCTACCACAGTGGTCCCCAACCCTGTTCTGGGGGCCCACCAGTCAGTCAGGTTTTCAGGATATCCATAATGAATATGCATGAGAGAAAATTTGCATACACTGCCTCCATAACATGCAAATTTTCTCTCATGCATATTCGTTGTGGATATCCTGAAAACCCGATGGGCTGGTGTGCCCCCAGGACAGGGTTGGGGACCACTGCTCTACCAAATCGAATGCTGTCACAGAAGGCAGCACTATGCTAGAGCCATTGCCGCTGGTTATAGGGAGCACTGTGTTGGATCTGTCACCAACAGGTAAATTGGGGAAGGGAGTGCATGACTGAAGGATCACCTAGTGTGCCAAACACTCTTACACCAGCCCTGCTGCAAGGAACGTCTTATTTTCTCTGTCTGAATATGAAACATGCTATGGAAGGCATCTTGAGTTTTGTTTCATTCTCCTTTGATTACTATGATCTTCCCCTGGATTCCCTTTGAAAATATAATACAAAAGGATCCTTTAAATAAGGAGGGATGGGGGTCTGCAGTGTCTAAGGTTGGGGTTATTGGGTAGCAAATTTGGATTATTATTGATATAGTAGGGATAAGGGCTGGGGGCTTGGCAAGGAAGGTGTGTCGGGATTAATAGGGAGGTCGGGTTGGGGAGGAGAAAGATGAGGGATGAGCTAGGAGATGAGTCAAGGCAGCTATAATCTCAAAGTTCAGGAGGGTTGGAAGTTAATGGGGACTGCTGGGATCTAGGCTGGGCGATCCCTGTAGGATTAAAGGTTATATTGGTCAGATTGGAAAACGCGAGGGCAGAGATAGGCTAATGGCTGGTAACACAACCAGAATTACCACTTGGACTGTTTCTGGCTTTGCTTCCGTATTCAAGAGGTATAAAATTATACAAGCTCTTAGGAGGTTTGAGACAGATATCACTATACTTCAGGAAACAAGATTGTCTGATCTCTAGCATGGTAAAATGAACAGACAGTGGGTAGGGGAGGGTTTTTCTGCTTCTTTGGAGAGTATTAAAGCGGGGGAGGCTATTTAGAAAGTAAGCATATTCCTTTTACAGGCATCAAAATAATAAAGACGAATAAGACAGATTTTCTTCTTTTGTGGAAGCAGCCCTTAATAGGTGACCTATAGTACTTGGGAATTCAGCATGTTCTTTTTATCAAATTCATTGTGGTGTCACAAAACAGCATTAAACACTTGCTTGGAAACTGCAGACTAGAAGAATACATACATATTAAGCAGTGCCTCTGACACCATGGTCTATTCCGTGACCACTGTTCACCTTTCAGTTCCTTCACAGGCAGAAATGGATCGTAAGGTGTTCCACGCTTGACAGTGCATCAGGTTGGCAGGAGAAGGAAGCTGACTGTACAGGAGAAACATTTCACGATCTTGATTTAGCAGTAGGCTCTGAGAAAGGTAAAACCAGGGCAGAATAGATGGTGGACTGGCAGAATGCAGTTCTACGTCTTTTACAGTTTGATCGGCAATGTCGGTGATATATTAAAATGCATCGCACATTCTCATACTTGCTTGCACTCTGCCAATATGATTAGGGGAGATTGTAATTCCTGAGTGCAGTAGTTGCAGATTGTTGAGGAGGGGAGAGGGGAGGGGGATGGGGATGGGATGGGAGCAGAGCCTGGAAATTCAAAGGGTTCAATGAAAGTGAAACAATGACACTGCAGGATGATAGGTAGGATTTGGGGGGCAAAGCTGGAGGCTGCTGGGGATGAGGGTAGAATTGTGGGTAGCTGGAGAATGCAAGAGCAGGCCGCTAATATGTTGGGCAAAGTTAGGATAGGAGAGAGCATTGGGCAAGAAATGATATTTATAAGTTAAGATTTTCTGGGCCTGCTGCCTCTGACTGTATAAGAATAACATCATGTGTGCATACCGGTTTAATAAAATATTATTTTGATTCGTGCAGCTGAGGGCACTAGCAGGATTTCATCATGCTTTCCTTTAAAGTCACCAAATGAATCCAAAGTGAGCGAGCCCAAGTTAGTTAATTGTATTATGGTTTTTGTTAAATTATTTTAAAAAATTAAACATATTTCCACACCCCAAGAGCCAGCATACAGGTAGAATTTCTAGTGAACGTACTTAATGTAGACAATGTGTACATAGCAAACTAGGAGAAAATAAGAGCAGAAAATTGTTTTGGTTTTTTTTAGCACCCCAGAGGTTGGTCTCAGTACAATGGACTATAAATTGTAAATGTGGGTATCACTGAAAAAAAAAAAAAAGAACATCAAATAAATAACTCAGGATAAAGAAAAACAAGCTTCTGGCAAAGAGAAAGTAATGTACTAAAGCATTGCGTTCCACAGACTCAGTGTAATCCAAAACTGCCCACTTGCAGTAATTCAAAAGAAGTCAAGGATAGATATTTGTAAATCCCCTAGCCGCTACAAGCTCAAAATGAAATTAACAATGCTCAGATTTACAACTCTCATTCAGCAATAATCAGGTATTCATAGTCCAATTTCCCGGATACATCCCAAAATGCAACTGGTCATGACCGGTTTATCAGTTCCTGAGGATCAGGTTCCGAATGATGACCTGAGTTCTAACTGTACAGAAGGCAAACTGTGCAATCATAACAGTCAACAGTTTCACAGTCTAGCACTCATCCACTGGCTAAAATTACCAGGTAACAATCTATCATTAAAATCTTCGGTGCCGCAGCAAATCAATTACACTGACAAATCCAAAATACTCATTAGACTCCCATGCTTGGTAGCAGAGAGCGATGTCTTACCCACACATTCGTCACCAGTAATTGAAAAGAAAAGTCTGCAAGGGTTCAACAGCGAGCTCTGTGAGGGTTTTAAGTTTTTGTTTTCTCATGGCTAGGTTCAATTCAGTGCAAGAATAGTCCAGACACATGGTGTTCCTTAATCGCATGTAACATTAAATGGCATGGGGCTGGTACATAGAAGAGGTCTAAATATTTCTTGGTTCTCTGGTGCATGGCATTTCCACTTACTCCGATCCAGTACTCATCCAGGAACCAATATTCACAGTCCCCAGTATTCACATATGTTCTCATATGTAGGTAGGTCAAATACAGTGGGGTCTCCCTGAACCACTTGCAGTGCTGTTATCTGACCACCCACTACTTATTCCACCTCCAACAAGTGGCTGTGAAACTTCAGCAGTACTTCCATTTTCAAATAACTCAAGAATGAGTACTAGCAGTAAATCGGAGAAATTAAAATCGTACCCTGGTTGACAAGTGAGGTTCATTCCTGGCATGGTATATACAAAACTAACCCAGCAGGGGACACTACCCTCAAGAAATGGGAGCTTAAGTCAGGAAGTGAATGAAGGTTTCCTGCCTGGCCGCATTAGGCTACTGTTTACATTGATTATATTTTATATTCCCATTTGTTGTTATGGAAATGTCTTCCTGTCAGAAATTATATCTTGTGTATTGTTTGTGTACTGTAAAAGGAATGCCTTATATATGTGATGGTTTCTCTTTTGGATATGTATGTGAAGCGTAGGACAGCGTAAGGTCAGCTGACAAGGCAGGGTACAGACGTTTTATCCCCTTCAATAATACAGTGGATGATGGGTGGGCTGCTCTCGGTCTATTGAGGGGTGGGGAGGCAGATGAGGAGTTTGGGTGGTCTGGAGGCAACTGCTCCTGCTGGGAAGAAGAGGAGGAGAAGGAGTGAGTGGCCCAGGAAAGCTTGAGTCTGCTAGGGGAGGGAGAAGAGTGAGTGGTCTAGGAGGACATTAAGAGTCTGCCCAGAGGTGGAGGAAGGTAAGTGACCTGGGGAATCTGAGTTTCTTGGGGTTGGAGGGGCAAGCTTAATGGTTCGGTGGTTGCCTGCTTCCACAATGTGGTGTGTGAGTATCTCAAATGGGGGCAGGGGGATGGAGTAGGGGTGACTGAGTTTGCTAAGGGGAGACGTAACTAGCCCACAGTGGGCCTTGTGTTAGGCCCTGGAAGATAACGCACCTCTGGGAGGTGTAGTTAAGTTTTTTCATTAATGGTGGGTTAATACAAACCACATAACTTTATATGAAAAATGTTAACTCATTTTTAATATTAATGAGCTGCTTCACATGCATTGTTACACAAAGCAGCTCATTAATATTTTTATCATGATAGAACATGCTAACATCACATTAACATATGCTTAACGCATTTGTGCATTATTTAATACTTTGTTAACACACATTAACCCTATGTTTAATGTATTTTAATGCTGTTAGTCATTACTTCAATACAATGACCGCTAGGCCTATATTTTTTTATATATGGTTTTGACCGCATGATGTGTTTGGATACTGACAACTTTTATAATGGATCATACAATTAATTTTAATGTTTTTCCTTTGTAAATAGAACTGTGATATTTAGCACTTTAGGCCCATTCCTATTTGGTATGTTCTTTTTGGTCTCTCTTGAGTGGGGTTCCTGTACACGGTTGTTCCTGTATCCCACAATTAAGTGACTGCATTAAACACGATAAAAAATTTCCGGAATCCCACATTCATCAAGAAAGAATCTGGGGAGGTTAAATTCATTACAGCAGATGACATGGACTGACCAGCTGGGCCTGAGGATTACCTTTACAGGAGCAGTACAGGGCTTCATGGCTGGGTGACTGCCTAGCAACCAGGATCATTAAAGCTGACTGTTCTCAACTGCCAAGTTTTACCTATTAATGATACTTTATATAGCCGACCCTCCTGGTCTAGCCACCAGATGTCACTGTTCCTGTATTATAACACTCTAGTAAGAAGCCATCTATACCCCTCAATCCCTCTCACCTGGAGGGTTTGGATTGGATGCCTGAATGCTATTTAGCCCAGCCATTTTTAACACATTGGGATCAGTTTGAGGAAGCAGTTGAAGAGTAAGGATGTCTGATTCGTACACTCTGGTGAGGCCTCCCAGCTTCACTTAAATGGAGTTTCTGTTAGAAGTGATACCTCATCGTGCACTCCCTGCCAGAGGGGCAAAAGGGCTCTCACCTAGGAACCAAAGACTTGTGAACCTACTCTAATCCCTAGGTGGGCAAGCACCAGTGATGGATCCTGCTGCAAGAGTCAGTAAGGGCAGAAGATGTATCCAGTTTAACTTTTGAAGTATGATTTGGACTTGAGCAGAGTGGGGAAGCTTTCGGATCCACCTTCCCCACTGGGATTGCAGTGCTGAGAAACTGCCTGATTTCACTGCGTTTTCCCCAAGAAAAGTAACCCAGAAATATCAATAGAGAAAGGATGGAAAAACAAGATTGGGAGACTTCAACTGGATCTCCACAAACTTAATACCAAGGGACCAGGATGGGCTGGGTGTCTGAGGAAGAATGTGAACTAAGGTAGGATTTTTGCAGTAAAGTTGAGGATCCCTCCACTAGGATTCCTGGACAGCCACTGGGAGAGTTTGCACATTAAATTTCACCATGGGCTCTACCCAGAGGTCCGAGTAAAGGACACCTACCTTCAAAGGAAAGTCACTGATGTACCATCAGTTAGATATAAATTCACACTTCTGGATAATGGACTTTAATTTATGATTACCAATCAGTAAACTATTTTTTTAACACCCAGACCTCGTCCTGTCTGAGCTAATATAGCCTCTCACCTCATGGGAAGCACCAATATAGTATACACAAACTGGGAACCTTTTAACAACGTCTGGGCCACAAGTGAAAGTTTACCCCCATAAAAAGAATTCCCTCCAGGGATTGAGAGCCAAGCGTGCAATGAAATTCCTAGCCAGAGCAGCCCCTGATGTGTGCCCTTGGGTCTAAATGCCCAGCTAAGGGTTACATTTACAATATTATGAACAAGTGAGCATTTAAGGCAATCCCTTTTAAGGAGGTGGCATTATCCATTTAAGGGCTGCTTTTATTGGTCACATTAGCCTCATGATTATTTATAAGCATGGCACTTGTTCACAATCTCAAATCTGCAGTAGGCATCCTTTGAGGATAGATGCAGTGCTGGGAAGCATCCTGCATCTTGCAGTCATGATTACAATGTTTTGTAGGGGCTGTCTTGACCTCATAGTGAAAAATACATTGGGTTAAGATGTTTCTCTGGTGACCGCATCCATACTGAATGAGTGATGTTATGACATCAGACATTGGACGTTTTCAGGCCACATGGCTGGTGGTGATGATGGTAAGATGGCCATTGACCTGAAGACCTTATGCCATATTACCAGGGTCCATTTTTTTAATTACTCCAGAATCCATATCATTTAATTATTTTAGTTATTTATTCATTCATAAATATATTCCATAGTTCCAACAAAGTTCAATTTTATAACTTTAAATGGCAGCAACTCAGCCTAGAAATGTCAGAAAGTTATAAAACCAATCTAGCTTGAAAGGGCATGAGAAGAGCTTTCAAAGCATGCACACCATTTATAATTTTTAAAGTGACAGAGTTGAGTTTCCCATTGTGAATAGCCCTAAAGACTTTAATGGAAAGTTACAGCCCAGATTCCCTTAAAACATATGTATCTCAGGAAATACTCAGTTTCAAACATATGCCATATCTTTTTGAGATGACGAGTCCTGGATCTAGAAAATGTTGCATAAAACATTATTTTATCTTTTATGCAGTTTAAATAAATTAGCCCATTTACCAGAGCTTCATGATTTTCAGTGGGCTAAAAACAACTGACAGCATGTGTAGAATATTTATTTGAGGTTTTTATGTACATTTCTAAGCAACTTTCCCAGTAAACAAGGATGCCCATTGTCAATGCGCCGTCTGTCTGTCAGCATGCATCAGGAGCCATCTCCATGGACAGACTAGGCTGAAATTTGGTAGAATAGTCGGGTATTAAGGTGCCACACCACTCCTCCCAGATTTCAGTCATTTGCATCTGATGTGTCAGGAGAGTGGGGTCATCATCATGCCAGAGGAGCAAGGCTAACCAGAGTGGACAAGAGTGTAAGACACTGAAATGAACCCTCTGTGTGTTATAAATGTGCATTTCTGCTACTTATCTCTCAGTAAATATATTAATGCCAAAATTTTAAGAAAAATGAGCCCTAACTATAAATGAAAACAATATCAGGTTGATTTTAAAAGTGTTGCTTGTGCGTAAGCAAATCAGATTTTAAAAAGCCGCAAAATATGCATGTATGAACCTGTGTGCGTGTGAGGAATAAGGGGGCAGAAAAGGGACAGGGCATGGGTGGGGCATGGGCATTCTGGGGCGTGGTCAAGTCTTAGGTGCATACCTCCGTATTTTAAAACCAAAAACCGCAGTGCGCATATGCTAGATATCCGTGTGACTTTACTGCTGATCCTGATGAGGAACACGTCTGTAGATCTTGAGTTTTAGGGATTAGAGAACTGGGTGAGGATCCAGGTCAACTGGGCGGCGGGCAGGATGAAGAACTAGAGGGGTGTGAAAGACCTCAGTATTAACTGGACAAACTGGTGGACTAATTGGAAAAATGGGAATGTGCCTCACACGAGCAGGTTTTAAAATCCACTGACACATGTGTGTGAAAGCTGGTAAAATCCTATGGAAGATACACACATGCAGTTGGTGCATTTTACAACATATGCTCGCAAGTGTGCACACAATACAAAATTCCAGCATAAACACACTTCTTTCGCACACCCTTTCACTTCAGTAGGGAGTGTGCTGCGGGAAAAAATTCAACAGCCTTTGCTAGATGGAAGGAAAGGGGGGGCGTACAAGATTAGAGCACTTAAGGGAGGGCAGAGGGATGAAACATTTTGGGTCAGTTCAAAGAAGTTGAGAGAGACTTATTACAAGGGAAATAATTATTTGAAGGGTTTTGTGATCATGCAGATAGACTGACAAGGGTGTCATCCAGAACATATAGTATTCTCAATACTGAATTTAAGAAAAAAAAACAAATTTCCTCTTAGCATGGGAACATAATCTTGGGCAAACATTAGAGGATAAGGAATGGGAAAGTTGCATTTTATATAGGGGAAAGGGTTCTGTTTTAGCTCTTCTAATGGGAAATAGTTTCAAATACCTCTGGTATTTGACACCTGAACGATTGCATAAGTTGTATCCAGGAGTAGAGGACGAATGTTGGATAATTTGGGGGGGAAAAGGTTTGTTTCTACATATTTGGTGGAATTGCCCAGTGGTAATGGCCTACTGGAAAATGATATTGACATGAAATAACTGGGATACAGATGGCAAGAGACCCCAAATTCTTGTTATTAAATGTACCTTCTCCACAGCTTGACCCCCACTCAGATGGCTCTTCTTCAACAAATCAAATTGGCGGCAAGGCGCGAGATAGCTTATAATTGGAGAAAGGCTGAGGCACCTTTACAGGAACTCATTTGACAGAGACTGGAGAAAATACATTATTTGAACCAAGTGACAGCATTAAAGAGAGACAATTTAAAGAGACCTGAGCTGACTTGGAAGCCATATGAACAGTGGAAAAGTTCAAACAATGCAACAGGTTCTGTTTAGACTAAAGGATCTTCCTTAGAACTTATCTCAAGAGATCTTTGGACAAGCCAAGAAAAATATTCTGTAGGATGTAATATGGGGAGGGAAGGGGAAGGGGCATATGGAGGGCTAAGGGAAATGGAGCTTACTAAGATTATGGGTATTAGTGTTTGCTGGTATTACTGTATTGTCCCGGAGTTCAGAGTTCATGGCTGTTGATATGAAGTTGTACTAGATAGTTATGTAATTTATTTTTGTGAGCTTAATAAACATTGTCAATCACAAAAAAAAATTACAGCGTATCTTAGCTCTCCTGTCAATACGCGCGTGTACTCATTTTTAAATTACCATGTATTTGTTCCAGAATTAAGCTATTGTTCCAGTAATTTATAAGAATAGATTTATAGGAAGAATTTTTTACTGAAAAATATTTCACTGAAAAATATTTTAAAGAGTATTTTCTGCATATTTTATTAAAACTATTGGGTTTTGAGGAACTTGTATTTAGTTTCATGCTAAAGCATAACCAGAAGTATAGTTTAGAGTTTTTATACCTTTTTTTTGCTGCTATTCAGTTCTTTATTGGATATTAAAATATTTACACTTTCAAATAATAGAAGGACTAGGGGGCATTCCATGGAGTTAGCAAGTAGCACATTTAAGACTAATTGGAGAAAATTCTTTTTCATTCAACGCACAATAAAGCTCTGGAATTTGTTGCCAGAGGATGTGGTTAATGCAGTTAGTGTAACCGGGTTCAAAAAGGTTTGGATAAGTTCTTGGAGGAGAAGTCCATTAAAGGCTTTTAATCAAGTTTACTTAGGGAATAGTCACTGCTATTAATTGCATCAGTAGCATGGGATCTTCTTAGTGTTTGGGTAATTGCCAGGTTCTTGTGGCCTGGCTTGGCCTCTGTTGGAAACAGGATGCTGGGCTTGATGGACTCTTGGTCTGACCCAGCATGGCAATTTCTTATGTTCTTATGTCACTCAATTGGCATAATTCACTTTAAAAAAAATGCAGAACTCAGAACACTGATGAAAAAATAATTTGATTGTCAGTTTTATTTATGGTAATTAACAAAGTATCTTTTATCCAATTGAACGTGTTACTTCTTAATGAGTGAGATATAAAACTGCCTTCACGTGGGCAGGAGTTCAGTTGGGGGAATAAGAAAGGGTCTATTAAGTAGTTGTTGCTGATTCTGTTTTAGGGAAGACTCTCTAGAAAGTGACAGAATTATACAGTGCTGAGTTAGGAATAGAACTTCTGATACTTAAATTAATTATCTGAAATACCAGAGTTAAGTAATATTGAAACACCTGTATAAGTAAGTTTGGTTTTTTTTGTGTGAGAACTGCAGTACTATCATAGCAGTCTATGGGACCTATTGAATTTTAATTAATCCCATTGATGTTAATTAACTTTTAGGCAGTTCATTATTAGATTTAAATTTTCAGTTTGATTTAATGGAAACCAATTGACCTTCATGAAAATGGATTAAAGCTATGAGTAAAAATTAAATTTAGTTGAATCAAATGGAACTTACTATAAACAAAATATAAGAAAATGAATAAGGGGTGAATTTTCAAAACTGTTCAAAACTTTACATGCATACAGATTAACATATATGCAAATAAGTAGTCTCTATGTGCATATTATGTGTTTATAAAAGTTTAAAGTTTGTGCATATTTTCACTTTTGCACGCACATATACACGTGCATAAAAGGGGTGGTCTAGGGACATTCAGGGGTGGAGACCAAACCTTAAAATTATCCATTGTACCTGAAGACTGGAGTGTGGCTAATGTAACCCCAATATTTTAAAAGGGCTTCAGGGGTGATCCGGGAAACTACAGACAAGTTAGCTTGAATTCAGTGCCAGGAAAAATAGTGAAAAGTGTTCTAAATATCAAAATAACAGAACATATAGAAAGACATGATTTAATGGAACAAAGTCAGCATGGCTTTACCCAAGACAAGTCTTGCCTCACAAATGTGCTTCACTTTTTTGAAGGGGTTAATAAACATGTAGATAAAGCTGAACTGGTAGATGTAGTGAATTTGGATTTTCAGAAGGTGTTTGACAAAGTTCCTCATGAGAGGCTTCTAGGAAAAGTAAAAATGCATGGGATAGGTGGTGATGTCCTTTCATGGATTACAAATTGGATAAAAGATAGGAAACAGAGAGTAGGATTAATTGGACAATTTTCTCAGTAGAAGGGAGTGCCTCAGGGATCTGTACTGGGACCCGTGCTTTTCAATATATTTATAAATGATCTGGAAAGGAATATGATGAGTGAGGTAATCAAATTTGCAGATGATACAAAATTATTCAGAGTAGTTAAATCACAAATGGATTGTGATAAATTGCAGGAAGACCTTGTGAGACTGGAAAATTGGGCATCCAAATGGCAAATGAAATGTAATGTGGATAAGTGAAAGGTGATGCATATAGGGAAAAATAACCCATGCTATAGTTACACAATGTTAGGTTCCATATTAGGAGCTACCACTCAAGAAAGAGATCTAGGCGTCATAGTGGATAACACATTGAAATCGTTGGTTCAGTGTGCTGCGGCAGTCAAAAAAGCAAACAGAATGTTAGGAATTATTAGAAAGGGAATAGAGAATAAAACGGAAAATGTCATAATGCCTCTGTATTGCTCTATGGTGAGACCGCACCTTAAATACTGTGTACAATTCTGGTCACCACATCTCAAAAATGATATAGTTGTGATGGAGAAGGTACAGAGAAGGGCGACCAAAATGAGAAATTGTACATGTGCATGCGATGCAAAGAGCTCCTGGCTGTCAGAGAATGAGTCCGATCTCTGGAGGCTAGAGTGGCAGACCTGGAGGAGCTGAGGCAGACAGAGAAGTATATAGATGAGACCTTCGGGACATAGTAGCCAAGTCCCAACTTCAGACTGGCAGCCCTGGTGTTGCCTTGGAGGAAGCAGGTCTCATGATTGGAGAGCATCAGCCTGGTATAGCAGGAAAGGATCCTGTAGCAAGGACCTGCTCTCCAGGTGATGCATTGTCTTTTCGCACTGAGGATATCTCCCCAAGGCCTACTGCCCAGGAGGGAAGGGTTAGGTCAGCCTTCATAGCTGGTTATTCGATTATTAGGAATGTAAACAGCTGGGTGGCTGGTGGGCGTGAGGAGCACCTGGTAACATGCCTACCTGGTGCGAAGGTGGCGGACCTAAACATGTCACCTATATAGGATTTTAGACAGTGCTGGGGAGGAGACGGCTGTCATGGTACATGTGGGCACCAACTACATAGGAAAATGTGGGAGGGAGGTTCTGGAAGCCAATATATGATCAAATTTGAATTAATGACTAGCAGGGGGACAGTAAGCAAATCCACGGCTCTTGTGCTAAACTTTCAAAAAGGAAACTTTGATAAAATGAGAAAAATTGTTAGAAAAAAAACTGAAAGGAGCAGCTACAAAGGTAAAAAGTGTGCAAGAGGCATGGTCATTGTTAAAAAATACCATCCTAGAAGTACAGTCCAGATGTATTCCACACATTAAGAAAGGTGGAAAGAAGGCAAAATGATTACCGGCATGGTTAAAAGGGGAGGTGAAAGAAGCTATTTTAGCCAAAAGATCTTCATTCAAAATTGGAAGAAGGATCCAACAGAAGAAAATAGGATAATGCATAAGTGTTGGCAGGTTAAATGTAGACATTGATAAGACAGGCTAAGAGAGAATTTGAAAAGAAGTTGGCCGTAGAGGGAAAAACTCACAGTAAAAACATTTTTAAATATATCTGAAGGAGAAAGCCTGTGAGGGAGTCAGTTGGACCATTAGATGATCGAGGGGTTAAAGGGGCACTTAGAGAAGATAAGGCCATCACGGAAAGATTAAATGATTTCTTTGCTTCAGTGTTTACTGAAGAGGATGTTGGAGAGGTACCGGTACTGGAGAAGGTTTTCATGGGTAATGATTCAGGTGGACTGAACCAAATCATGGTGAACCTAGAAGATGTGGTAGACCTGATTGACAAACTGAAGAGTAGTATATCACCTGGACCGGATGGTATACACCCCAGAGTTCTAAAGGAACTAAAAAATGAAATTTCAGACCTATTAGTAAAAATTTGTAACCTATCATTAAAATCATCCATTGTACCTGAAGACTGGAGGATAGCTAATGTAACCCCAATATTTAAAAAGGGCTCCAGGGGCAATCCGGGAAACTACAGACCGGTTAGCCTGACTTCAGTGCCAGGAAAAATAGTGGAAAGTGTTCTAAACATCAAAATCACAGAATATATAGAAAGACATGGTTTAATGGAACAAAGTCAGCATGGCTTTACCCAAGGCAAGTCTTGCCTCACAAATCTGCTTCACTTTTTTGAAGGAGTTAATAAACATGTGGATAAAGGTGAACCGGTAGATGTAGTATACTTGGATTTTCAGAAGGTGTTTGACAAAGTTTCTCATGAGAGGCTTCTAGGAAAAGTAGAAAGTAATGGGATAGGTGGCGATGTCCTTTCGTGGATTACAAACTGGCTAAAAGACAGGAAACAGAGAGTAGGATTAAATGGACAATTTTCTCAGTGGAAGAGAGTGGGCAGTGGATTGCCTCAGGGATCTGTATTGGGACCCTTACTTTACAATATATTTATAAATGATCTGGAAAGAAATACGACGAGTGAGATAATCAAATTTGCAGATGATACAAAATTGTTCAGAGTAGTTAAATCACAAGCAGATTGTGGTAAAATGCAGGAAGACCTTGTGAGAATGGAAAATTGAGCATCCAAATGGCAGATGAAATTTAATGTGGATAAGTGCAAGGTGATGCATATAGGGAAAAATAACCCATAACAATGTTAGGTTCCATATTAGGTGCTATCACCCAAGAAAGAGATCTAGGCATCATAGTGGATAACACATTGAAAACTTCGGTTCAGTGTGCTGCGGCAGTGAAATAAGCAAACAGAATGTTGGGAATTATTAGAAAGGGAATGGTGAATGAAACAGAAAATGTCATAATGCCTCTGTATCGCTCCATGGTGAGCCCGCACCTTGAATACTGTGTACAATTCTGGTCGCCGCATCTCAGAAAAGATATAATTGTGATGGAGAAGGTACAGAGAAGGGTGACCAAAATGATAAGGGGAATGGAACAGCTCCCCTATGAGGAAAGACTAAAGAGGTTAGGACTGTTCAGCTTGGAGAAGAGACGGCTGAGGGGGGATATGATAGAGGTGTTTAAAATCATGAGAGGTCTAGAATGGGTAAATGTGAATCTGTTATTTACTCTTTCGGATAATAGAAGGACTAGGGGGCACTCCATGAAATTCGCATGTGGCACATTTAAAACTAATCGGAGAAAGTTCTTTTTTTCACTTAATGCACAATTAAAGTCTGGAATTTGTTGCTAGAGGATGTGGTTAGTGCAGTTAGTATAGCTGTGTTTAAAAAAGGATTGGATAAGTTCTTGAAGGAGAAATCCATTACCTGGATTTGACTTAGAAAATAGCCACTGCTATTACTAGCAATGGTAACATGGAAAAGACTTAGTTTTTGGGTACTTGCCAGGTTCCTTTGGCCTGGATTGGTCACTGTTGGAAACAGGATGCTGGGCTTGATAGACCCTTGGTCTGACCCAATATGGCATGTTCTTATGTTCTTACATGCATAAGTTGCTATCTTAAAAGACACATACATGCATATTTTTAAACCTACTAAATATCTGGCATAAGTGAAATTAAGCGTGTTTATTGTGTAGTTCTGACTGGATGTTGGGGGAAATTCAGGCTGAAGAACCAGGAAGTTCTCGATAACCTGGATAAGGACTGGATGTACTGGTGGACTAATTTTTAATTTCATTTAAATGTGCATGTTTTAAAATTGATCGACTTAGGCACATAAATTAAGTTTTATGTAAGTCCCACTTTATTTTTGCATGTAAATTTTTAAAAAAGGTAGGAAAAGGACACATGTTCAATGCATTAATATTTGTGGTTTCACTCCATTGGGACAGATTTTTTACGCGCGTAGGGGGGGTTACTCACACCGAGCCTCTTTTGCATAGGCCTGGTGAAGCGCGCAAGCCCCGGGATGCACATATGTCCCGGGGCTTTGTGAAAGGGGTGGGGTGGGACCTAGGCTTCCGGCACAGTGGCCGTGTCAGGGGATCATGCGCCAGAATTTGGCCGGTGTGCGCAACCTACGCCTGCCCGGAGGCAGGTGCAACTTCCAAAATAAAGGTTGGGGGGGGTTAGGTAGGGCTGGGGGGGGGGGCGGCTTAGGTAGGGGAAGAGAGGGGAAGGTGGGGGGGGGGGGGCGGAAGGAAAGTTCCCTCCGAGGCCGCTCCGATTTCGGAGCGGCCTCAGAGGGAACAGGGAAAGCCATTGGGGCTCCCCTAAAGGCTCAGTGCGCGCAAGGTGCTCAAGTGGGCACCCCCTTGCTCGCACAGACCCCAGTTTTTATAACATGCGCGCGGCTGTGCGTACATGTTATAAAATTGGGCGTAGGTTTGTGCGCGCTGGGTTGCGCGCACAAATCTACGCCCATGCGTACATACTAAAATCTGACCCATTGCCTGTATTCATGCATAAGCCTACATTCACATGTATGTTGCGGGGTAGAGATATGCGTATTTTATAAAACGCACGTAGGTTATAAAATACTTGTATATATATCATATATGCGGTAACCTACATTTGTTTGAAAGTTATCCTCCCAAATATATATATATGCTTTAAATTTAATATATTTCTTCTATTTTACTTTATTAGCTTCTTTGAACAATTTGGTTGCATACCCAGGTACAAACACAGTGTATGTGGTGCCTGGAAATTAGCCGAACTGCTATAGCCAGTTGTAAGGCTTTAAAAAAAAACCTATATTAGGAAAGAATGTACATTAAGACATATAAAGTGATCATGCCTTTATATCCCTCTTGAGTTGTAACCTGAGGTGTCTGGGACAGAGACTAACCCTTGTGATCAAGAGGGCCCATGAACGGCTATATCGATGGACACTCTTAACAGGAAAAGCAAATATCTTCAGCAACAGGAGCTTCATAGTTCCATAGATGTAAATTTATCACATGATCTCACTGTATTACATGTAATTTTGATCAAAGATAATATTTACAAAAATAGATTTTGCTTGCAGGCTTTATATAATTTATGCTTTCTCTAATTAAAAAAAATACTTTTTTCACCTTGCTTGTATTTAAAAAGAGCCTTTTCAGTTGCCTCCCCTGAACTATGGAATACCCTACTTAAAGATATAAGAACACAGCACAACCTAAAAACTTTCAAAAAAGACCTAAAAACACTAATGTTTCGCAAATTCTACACTGACCCTCATACGTCTGATCATCCCAACTCACAACTGAACTCTCATCTATCAACCTCTTAACTCCTTCTCTCCATCCAGAACCTTCACACCTTTCTCATACAACTTAATAATACTTTCTGGACTTGAATTGTTTAATTTCTGTCAAATGTTCACATTGTTATACTGTTACACAACTACTAAGAAAATGCACATTTTGTAAACCGTTATGATGGCTCTACCGAATGACGGTATATAAAACTCATCATCAAATAAATTTAATTAATTTAATGATAATTTTGTTCTCATTGTTAATTTATAATACTAAATTCTTATAATAATTTGGGGAGTTTTAAATTTAAAGCAGAAAATCCAAAAAGCTGTAATGTCAAATGTTCCTAAAAAATATACTGACTGAAAAATCAATACAGTGCAATGCAAAATATGTGTGATTTAATTTAACATATTGTACAGGTGGACTGTCCTGAAATGCTCCTGTGAAATACAATCAAATTTTTCTTAAGCTGATGTGATTCCTATTAATTAATAGAATTACTAGTTTGAGTTAAATAATTTTAGTTTTCATTCTGTTCCTATTGTAGAATGTTGGTTTATTGACTTTTCACATTCACATTCTTCTGCAAGCTGAACAGCCCTAATCTATTTAGCCTTTCCTCATAGGGGAGCCATTCCTTGCCCTTTGGTTGTCATTCTCTGAACTTTCTCCAGTGCAACTAGATCTTTTTTGAGTTGCAGCGACCACACTTGCACATAGTGTGGTCTCACCATGGAGTGATACAGATTCATTATGACATCCACCATTTTATTTGCTATTCCCTTCCTAATAATTCCTAACATTCTGTTTGCTTTTTTGACCACCACAGCACACTGAGCTGATGAAGTCAATGTAATATCAACTATGATGCCCAGATCTTTTCCTGGGTGGTAACTCCTAAAATGGAACCTAATACCATGTAACGACAGCATGGGTTATTTTTCCCTATATGCATCGCTTTACACTTGTCCATATTATATTTCATCTGCCATATGGACACCCAATCTTCCAGACTTGAAAGGCCCTTCTACAATTTATCACAATCCGCTTATGATTTAACTATTCTGAATAATTTTGTGTCATCTGCAAATTTGATCACCTCACTCATCACACGTCTTTCCAAATCATTTACATGTTCTTATGCACTTCCAATTTACTAGCAGAGTATAAATCCCTCAAGCATAATGAACATAAGATCATGAGACTTGCCATACTGGGTCAGACCAAAGGTGCATCCAGCCCAGTAACCTGTTTCCATCAGTGGCCAAGACAGGTCACAAGTACCTGGCAGGATCCCAAGGGGTAGATAGATTCCAAGCTTTTATCTCAACAATAAGCAATGGATTTCTGCAACTCTGCCTTAATAATGGTTAATGGACTTTTCCTCCAGGAACTTGTCCAGACTTTTTTTTAAATGCAGCTACACTAATAGCTTTAACCACATCCTCTGGCAATGAATTCTAGAGCTTAATTATGCATTGAATAAAATATATGTTTCTCTTAATTTTAAATGTATTACCTAGTAACATCAATACGTGTCCCCTGGTCTTTGTACTTTTTGAAAGAGTAAACTGATTAAAGTTTACTTGCTCCATTCCACTCATTATTTTATAGACCTCTATCATATTTCCTCTCTGCCATCTCTTTTCCAAGCTGAAGACATCTAATCTCTTTATCCTTTGTTCATAGGGGAATCATTCTACCACCTTTATCATTTTGGTTGCCCTTTTCTGTACCTTTTCTAATTCTGCTTTATCTGTTTTTGAGATGTGGTGTCCAGAACTGCACACAATACTCAAAATGAGTCCGCACCATGGAGCGACGCAGAGGCATTATGATATTCTCTGTTTTATTCTCATTCCTTTCCTAATAATCCCTAGCATTCTATTTGCTTTCTTGGCTGCTGCTGCACACTGAGCAGAAGATTTCAATATATTACCAACAATGACGCCTAGATCATTTTCCTGAGTGGAGACTGCTAATGGGAAACATTAGACTGTGCAGCTATAATTTGGGTTACTCTTCCCTAAGTGCATCACTTTGCACTTGTCCCCATTACATTTCTTTTGCCATTTGCATACTCAGTCTCCCAGTTTTGCAATTTCCTTTTGCAATTTCTCACAATCCTCTTGTGATTTAACAACTTTGAATAATTTTGTGTCATTGGCAAATTTGATCAACTCACTTGTTGTTCCTATTTCCAGTTCATTTATAAATATATTAAAAAGCAGTGGTTCCAGAACAGATCCCTGGGGCACTCCACTATTCACCTTTCTCCAAACAATATAAGGAAAAAGTAATGGGGAAAAAGACCCTCCTATTTTAATGTATGGCTTTCTTTTTCTGATTGGGAGACTGAAAGGGAGTGCACAAGCCTTCCCTGAAATTTTGGCAACCAGCTACTGGAGGACATAGAACAGAGAGGAACGAAGGGAGATGAGAATTCTGGGAGATGTAATCCCATGGAGGCATGACCTAGGAAGCCAGGTGTGGCTAATTAAGAAGCTGAGTGAGAGATAGGAAGAAGGGCTTGCTGGCCGCAGCCAGGGATGTACAGCCCAGGAATCTACCAGGGTGGCATGGCCCTGAAAGTGTGCCAAGGGACTACAACCTGATGGGACAGGGCCAGGAAAACTGGAAAGCTACCAGTTGATAGGGAATATATCCTTGCCAGAGAGTTTGGGAAACCAGTTACTAAGGGCTTTAGCAGTTTGACAGTGTGCTGAGGAAAAGGGTGTTTTTGGCTTTTGCAAGGAAGTTATGCTTTGTAAATGCCTCTAGCACATGAGTGAACTGCCGTGGTACCAAAGGGCTGGACTTAGGATAGAAATCTGTGACATAAGTTATGTCACATAACAGACTTTGGGGGAGAAAGAGTAATGTTGAAATTATTCCAAACAAAAAAAACTCCCCAGCTTAAGAAAACCTTTCTATGTATCTGTGCATTAAGAATTAAAAGATAAAAATACCACTTCTTTCCTTATCTTGTGAAATTTATCACATGGGAGTGGCTTAGGGACCACTAGAAGAGACTAGAGATATGGTAAACACTATCACCAAAACAGCTCATCGTTGACACTGAAAACTCACTTCAGAGGGGAAATGCTTTATAATAGCCTCTTTGTGCTAATCAGCATGGACTCATATGTCCTGTTGGAATGAAAAACTTTGCACCAAAGCTGAGCTATTACGACATTCAAGAGACACACTAGTAAGACTGCTCTTATCAGCATAGAATGATCTCACACTGCATAATTTCTAGAAATATTTGGGTATTTTTTTCTTGATCTAAACTACTTCAGAACAATGGGGATTGGTTTGATACAATCTAGAAATGATCTGGACAGGGTGAATACCCAGATAAAGAAATCACGACTCATAGGTATAATTGCTACAATTGATATTTCTTGATCTCTAATAAAATAAGACAAACAGAATGGTATTTTGTCCTCCTAGCCTACTGCATAAGTTCTTCCTGGTCTTTGACAATATATAGGGGCAAGAGGATGCTGGGTCAGGAAGTTCTGAGTATTGAAAGAGTCTGGGAAAGAGACAAAAGAGCAGAAAAAAGGCAAAGAAAAGACAAAAAGTGAATAAAAAACTCAAAGCAAAAGTAAAAATGATGAATAGGAAGAGAGAGAGAGAGAGAGCGAGCAATAGAAAAGAAAGAAGAGGTCATAGAGAAAAAGAGTAAGAAATCTAGCCTGTCCTGACAGACAAAGACAGTGTGCCAGCAGCAAGCTGGTCCAAAATGTATTCTTCTCCATCTTTAGGAAACAGTGAAATGGTGACAGACACTGTCACTGTATTGAGAAATTCTGGCATTGTATGAACAAGAGGAAGGCAACTAGCACTACAAATAACTGACACTAATGTATGCCAGACAAGTTATGTCAGTGTTCTCACAGCGGGAATGCCTCATAATTTTCTTTTTACCACCCTGTGAGAAATGGTGGTGACATATCCCTATGCCACATTCACAAAACAACATTTCTTGGGTTTAAGGGTTTGTTTGTTTTTTAATTTGCTCTTGCAAAATGGATTTTAATTTCACTTGCTTTCCGGTCCATACAAACAAAAGTAACATATATTAAGCATAGAAACATAATGGCAGAAAAAGATCATATGGCCTGTCTAGTCTGGCTAGTCACACAAACTACTCATCTCCTCAATCCCTTCCACTGTCTCAGAGATCCTCTGTGTCTATCCCATGGTTTTTTGAATTCAGATACTGACCTTGCCATCACCATCTCCACTGGGAGGCTGTTCCATACATATACCACCCTTTCTGTAAAGAAATATTTCCTTAGATTACTCCCAATTCTACCCCCTTTCACCTGTGACTGCTTGTTCCAGAGCCTCCTTTCCGTTGAACCTTGGACGTATTTAAATATCTCTACATTATCTCTCCTCTCCTGCCTTTCCTCCAGGGCAGGGTTGCTCAAACCTGCCCTATGGGCCCCCCAGTCAGTCGAGTTTACTGGCTGGGGGGGCCCGTAGGACTGGTTTGAGAACCCCTGCTCTAGGGTTTAGATGTTTAGATCATTAAATCTGTCCCCATTTACTTTATAATGAAAACCATTGACCATTTTATTAGCCATCCTCTGAACCAACTCCATCCAGATTATATCCTTTTGAAAGTGAGGTCTCCAGAACTGCATGCAATTTTCCAAATGAGATCTCATCAGGGACTTATAAAGGGGAACGATCACTTCCTTTTATCTGCTGACCATTCCTTTCCCTACGCACCCAAGCATCTTTCTTGCTTTTGCTTTTGCATTATCCACCTATTTGGCCACCTTAAGATCATCAGATACGATCACGCCAGATCCTGTTCTTGAGTCATACTTAATAGAATTTCACCACCCGTGCTGTACCACTTCCTTGGGTTTTTGTAATCCAAAAGCATGGCTCTAACTTTTTTAGCCTGCTGCAGATTTTTGGTATTATCCACAAAAAGGTGACCTTTCCCGATAGTCCTTCTGCAATATTGCTTATGAATACGTTGAAAAGAACCAGTCCAAGGACTGATCTCTGCAGCACACAATTAATAATGCCTTGCTCCTCCACTAGCCTTTGTCATCTTCCACTCAACCAGTTACTAATCCAGTCAGATACTTTAGGGCTCATATCAAGACTGCTCAGTTTATTTATCAGTTGCCTATGTGGAACCATGTCGAAGGCCTTACTGAAATCCAAGTAGACTCTGATCCAACTCTCATTAGCCAACCAAAGAAATTGATCACATTTGTCTGACAAAACCTACCCCTGGTGTAACCATGTTGTCTTGGATCTTGTAATCCACTGGATTCCAGAAACTGCTCTGTCCTCTGTTTTTGTGGTGATTCCATTAAATTACGCACCACAGAGGTGAGTAAATTAATTAACTGGCCTGTAGTTCCCAGCCTCCTCCTTCCAATTTTGTGACTAACCATATCCACCTGTCTCCAGACCTTCAAAAGTACTTTTGACTCTAAAGAAACATTGAAAAAAATCAGCCAGAGGAACTGCTGTAATGTCTATTAAGTTCTCTTAATATCCTCCAATGTATCCCATCCAGCCCCATCGCTTTATCTACTCACAAGCACAGTCTTCTGAAAATCATTTCAATCCTATTTGTGTCCATTTTCTGAGGTTCTACTCCTGGCCTTTCCTCAGTGAAAACCAAAAAGAAGTATTTGTGGTTTTTCATCATCAGCATATACATTTTTCTCCCTTTCTCCTCCGAGTCTCACAATGTCCTCCTGTTACTAATATATCTAAGAAAAAAAGCCTTGTCCCTCCATTTTTTCATTTGCAGCTTTGCTCTTCTGACTACTTTCCCAGCTTCTCTTAGTTTTCCCAGATATTGTCCCCTGTCTTCTTCCTTCTGTGATCACTTCTAGTTTATGAACACTAACCTTTTTTCCTTACCTTTTCAGCTACTTCTTTAGAAAGCCACAGCAGCCTCTTTCCTTTATTTACTTTCTTAACAAAAAGGTTAAATGCCCTTACAATACCTTCTTTTGCCCACTGCTCTTCCACTTCCCCTAGATTTTCCCATTTAACTAACACTTCCTTGATGTGCATCCCCATTTTAACAAAATTAGGTGGTAACTTTGAAACAACTGCGTGAGCGCACATGCTCATGTCCAGAGACTCATCCATTTTATAACATATGTGCGTATGTACATGCATGTTTGAAAATATCCTGGACGCGTGTACACGTGCACAATTTTAAATGGATGTGCACATGTGCGTGCACATGCTGCATCTACTGCGAAAGTCGGGGAATTTTGTAAGGGACGCACACCGATGCCATAGCTAGTTTTCCTAGTTTGTTCCCAGTTCGCCCAGTTTACCGATAGGACTTGCAAATGCCCCTGTTGTGCTTCCCGGCCGAGTCTGCTCCGCGGCTGGTCCTGCTCACCTGGTCCGACCGTCTACCAGCTCATCCCTGAGTCCCTGCGCTGCTCGGCCACGGCGTCCACGGGCGTCCCCGGTTCCTTCACGGCCTTCCTCATCGCAGCTGTCCTCGCACTGGGGCTCGGCATCCTCCTCGGCATCGGCCCGCCCCCTAGTGTGCGCGCGGGGAGCTCTCCTTAAGTTAAAGGGCCAAGAGTGGGAAAACCTCGGGCAGTGCTCGAGTCTGACATCATTTGAGCAGAGTATTTAAACAGCAGCTCTAGCCCTAGCTCATTGCCTTGGCAATCGAGTCGTACACGCCGGTGTGTCTAGTTTGCCTTCCAACATTTCCTGTTCCAGTGTCTCTTGTTCCAGTGTTTCTTGTTCCACTGTCTCCCATTCCAGTGTGTCCTGTTCCAGCGTCTCCTGTGTCTCCTGTTCCAGAGTCTCCTGTTCCTTCATCTCTCCATCCTTGGTAGTACCCTCCAGACTGACCTCACGGTACTGACTATTGCTTGCTCCTGACTATTCTTGATTGCTGCCTGGACCTGACCTCTGCCTGAACACCAACTACTCTTGACCGCTGCCTGGAAGTGACCTCTGCCTGGACACTGACTACTTCCAGATTGACTACAGGTACTGACCCCTGCTTCGGCTACCATTCTGATCTACTCTGGCCTTGATCCTCGCTATCCATTCGGACTCCCTGTTCTGGCCTCCTGTGACTGCTAGACATTCTGGTGTGGATCTCGACTGCGCACCCTTGTTCGTGGTGGGCACTCCTCTACACTTCCTCTCCAGGAGATCCTGAGAGGCCCACCTAAGACCAGGCAGTCTGGGTAACCTAGGGCTCAACCTGAGGGGAACCCCGGGTTGCTATTGGTGAAGCTCCAGCTAGCCTCTGTCTCCTCCTGTGCTCCGCCTCCTGATGGCAGGCGCTCTCCGGGTCTGACCGGAGGGCCATACCAATCCTGCACCAGGCCAAGGGTCCACCTCCAGCGCAACAGCCCCTAATTTAGCCCCTAATTTAGCCACCCTTTCCCCCTGTTAGCCCCAACCCTTAAAATCCTGCTGACTAGCCTAGATATTTTTGGTTTTTTACTTATACGCTATTAAGCGCACATCTCTTGGTCTTCCCCCAACTCGCCCATGCCCCGACCAGACCTCGCCCAGATGCCGCCCCTTTTTCTAAACTTTTGACTTGTGTGCGTTATGGCAGATACGTGCGTACATGGGCGGCTTATAAAATCCACTTGGCGAGCGCCAGCCCAACTTATGCATGTATCTCCCGGCTTTGGTATGTAGGGTTTTTTTTTAATTCACCTGTTAGTTTTCCTGAAGACTAGGACCTTCACCTTTAAAAGCATCTTCACTGTCTGCATTCTAATATTGAACCACACCATCCAGTGATTGCCAGATGATCATCCACAAGGGCATCAGAAAAACTCTCTCCATTGCTAAGCACCAGATCCAGTATTGCCCCTTCCTTTGTGGGTTTCATTATCAGTTGATGGAATAGTTCAACTTTCAGATAATCTGGGATCTCCCTGATTCTAGATGGTACTACAGATGGGTTATCCTAATTAATATCTGGTATACTGAAATCACCTTGCAATACTACCTCACCTTTTAATATCCTCCATTAAACTCTATCCCTTTCTTTTGCCTGCGATGGAAGTCTGTATATCACACCAATATAAATGGATGTTCCATTTCCTCTTTCCAGATTAACCCTCATTGCCTCCGCATTACCTTGTAAGCACTGCAATCCTGTTGCTTTAATATTTTTATATATACTGCCACTCCTCCTCCTTTTATTCCTATCCTGTCCTTCCTGAATAGATTGTAACCTATTTTAACTATTTTCCAGTCATGTTTTTCTGTATACCATGTCTCTGAGTCAGCCACTACATCCAAGCCAGCCTCTTCCATGACTTCCTCTAGATCTGGGAATTTATTTCCCTTACTAGCTTCCCAGATGTTGTCCTTTTTTCCCATTTCTCTAAGTGTTTAAAGATTCACTTGCTAGAGTACTTTCACTTACCTATTTTAAAGTCAGTCTGTTCTGGAAAACACTGCACCCTTTCTTCGACAGGTGGACCCGATCTCTGCTCAGCAGTCCTTGAAACATCATCACATCAAGAAGCCAAAATGCTCTCATTGACATAATCTATGCAGCCATTCATTCATCTCTAGAATGTAAGCTTCCCTGCCTGGGTTTTTAACTTTGACTAGAAGGACCAAGGAGCATACCACCTGCTACACCTTCTATCCCAGAGCCTAAGGTCACTTTTGATATGGTCTTTGTGGTACCTAGTAGTATCATTCATGACAGCATTGATGAGTAGCATTGGAGAGCAGTAGGTTTCAGGTTTTTCCTAGATGGAATGGTTGTTGAGATCTCAGTTTTTGCAAATTTTGGTTTCTCCTCATACTGGGAACTGGTTCCTCCTCCAGTTCTATGTCTGCATACTGGTTCTTCAGCTCAAGAGAAATTGGAATTGGGATGTATGTTCTAGTGGTTGTAGTAACCTTTGTCCAACTGTCATCTTTTGGTCCAGTTTTACCTTCCCTTCTGCTTGTGTTTTCCATCTTTGATACCTCATTCAGCATTTTATTGATATAGTCCTCATTCTCATGCATGCTTCTCAGTCTTGCTGCCTCCCCTCTGAGTTCCACCACCTGTTTCCTGAGGAAGTCAACCTGCAGACATCAGTCATACTGAACCTCATTATGGATCAGAATTTCCATCTGGACAGTAGTAGAAGTAGTAACAGTGGTGACAGCTCTGGAGATATGTTGTTTCCTGGCCATCCTTCAGCTATTAGGAATTTCTAGTATCTGTTGAAAGAACTAAGAAAGATCTACTATAGTCCCTACCTTTTCTTCAGCTGTTCATCAAGTTAAATTAGCTAACCTGTGGAATCTAGCTTCCATCTCCACATTCAGAATCCTTGTTTGTAGTCCTGTTTGCTTGCTCACTTGTTGCTTTGAAACATGAAGTGGCTTATCTTACCTTTTCAGATGACAATATGTATTTATATATAGGTGTCCATACTCAGTAAGCTGTTAGTGACAAGTTATCCTGCTTTTGGCAAGTCTTGTGGGGGTCAGGAGGTCCCCCATACTTGCCAAAGGTCCCTGGTGGTCCAACGGGGGTCCGGGAGTGATCTCCTGCACTCAGGCCATCGGCTGCCAATAATCAAAATGGCGCCGATAGCCTTTGCCCTTACTATGTCACAGGGGCTACCAGTGCCATTGGTCAGCCCCTATCACATGGTAGGAGCACAAGATGGTGCCAGCCGTCCATTGCTCCTACCATGTGACAGGGGCCGACCAATGGCACCGGTAGCCCCTGTGAAGGTCAGCTATCGGCGTGAGTGCAGGAGATGGCTCCCGGACCCCCAGCTGGACCACCAGGGAGTTTTGGTAAGTCTTGGGGGAGGGGGGGTCAGGAGGGTGGGAGGTTGTAGTTAATTAAATTTTAGCTAGGAAACGAATAAGAATGAACACATGAACATATCGGGGGGCCCCCCTTGCTGAATGCAACGTATCTGCCCCCGACGAATACGAATACCAAATGGAACATATGTGGTCCCTCTGCACATCCCTAACATCTACCCGTTCTAGACCTCTCATGATTTTAAACACCTCTATCATATCCCCCCTCAGCTGTCTCTTCTCCAAGCTGAAAAGTCCTAACCTCTTTAGTCTTTCCTCAAAGGGGAGCTGTTCCATCCCCCCCATCATTTTGGTCGCCCTTCTCTGTACCCTCTCCATCGCAACTACATCTCCTTTGAGATGCGGCGACCAGAACTGTACACAGCACTCAAGGTGTGGTCTCACCATGGAGCGATACAGAGGCATCATGACATCTTCCGTTTTATTCACCATTCCCTTCCTAATAATTCCCAACATTCTGTTTGCTTTTTTGACTGCAGCAGCACACTGAACTGACGATTTCAATGTGTTATCCACTATGACACCTAGATCTCTTTCTTGGGTGGTTGCACCTAATATAGAACCTAACATTGTGTAACTATAGCATGGGCTATTTTTCCCTATATGTATCACCTTGCACTTATCCACATTAAATTTCATCTGCCATTTTGATGCCCAATTTTCCAGTCTCACAAGGTCTTCCTGCAATTTATCACAATCTGCTTGTGATTTAACTACTCTGAACAATTTTGTATCATCTGCAAATTTGATTACCTCACTCGTCGTATTTCTTAAAGGTCACAAAATTTGTCATTGTTCTTAACAATTCAGGCATTGAATTCCAGAGGCTGGGGCCTGCAATTGAAAAAGCCTGTCCCTTACTAAACTCAGTTGGGCTGAGTTAATACCGGTTACCACCAAAACCGCCTTTGTGCAGATCATAATGCACAAGAGGGGGTATAAAGCTGTATCGGAGCCCTTAATGATGAAAAACCCTCAACATGCAGAACATTAAATAGCAATGTTAAAACCTGAAAATGTATTCTGTATTTTATAGGTAACCAATGAAGCTCTGCTAAAATAGAGGTGATACATTCATAGTGACTACACCCACTCAAAACATGGACCACAGAATTCTGTAACATTTGTAGTGCACGTAAAATGCTCTCAGGGAATCCCGGCATCAAGGAATTACAATAGTCCACTCCTGCAAATAAAATTGTTTGTAACACCATACAAAATGCTACCATATCCAATAGCAGTTTAAGATGACATAGCATATGCAATTTTTAATATCCAACTTTTATTAGATTATTTGTATGCGCTCTCAAAGAGAACTTATATTCCAAAATGACACCTAAATTATAATTATGTACTTGCCTAGTAAATTTAATATTATGACTATCAAAATTTAAAGACAGTAGGTCATCCAATAATGAGACACTACTCAACACTTTGAAGTGGAGAAAAGTGGAATGAATAAATAAATAAATAGATAGATAAATATACATAAATACAAAGTTCTGCCTTTGCAGCATTCATTAAAAGATTGTTCTGAAGGAGCCACTGCTGAATAATGGTCAAATGTCTTTTTAATGATTTTATGGCACCAGTAATCTATCGAGTTATAGGCCTGCCAAACTGAATATCATCTGCGTAGATGGAAAAACTCAGGCCCAGCCCTGCCAACATTTCACAAAGCGATAACAAATATATATTAAATAAAGTTGCCGACAGGGCTGATTCCTGAGGAACTCCAGTATTAACTGAATACCATGCAGATGTTGTACTGCCAATTCAGACCCGTTGAGATTGACCAGCCAAAAAAAGAGTCGAGCCAACACAATACCGTTCTGTTCCCCTAATCCCTATACTACTCTAGTTGCCTAAGCAATATTCTATGATCTAAGGTGTCGAACGCGGCCGACAGATCCAGCATTACCAGAATATATTTCCGGCCACTATGAAACCCATGTAAGATGGCATGAAAGATTGATAATAGTAGAGCTTCTCTACATAGCTCTTTCGGAATCTCCCCTCCGGAAGAAGTCACAGAGTCCAGGCATTAATGATGTGCAACCAAACTATCCATTCAGGAAGTGATTGCATGCAGATTGGTATGAAGCCATTTGACTTGGAGCCCATTTGCCCCATTGATGAGAGCTGATGACCAACATCTGCTACGGGTGCCATAGTCCCTTTATCGGTGCCTTGGTGGATTTGTCCCTTTATCCCCCCCCACCCCTTGCTGATGAATTTCTGTCATCTGGGCTGCCACATTCCTGAGATGCTAAAGTGATAACATGCCTAGGAATCCCGTGGGTATGAAAGGTGCGACGCACATCCAAACATTTAGTATTGCAGTGCGGGGGCAATTTTCAAATTGTCTGCATTGTGACAAAGCCTGCAAATACCTTTCGCCCACAGTCTTTGCATCAAGTTTCAAAGAGGAAAGTATAGAAATGCTTTTGCTCTGAATCTCGCTACAGACAAAGCTGCCTGTGGACGTGTTCACCAGCTTTCCGTGCATGTAGGTTTTTTTTTCTTATTCATAGAAAACAACGCGCATAGAGTTGAAAATGCAATCTGTGCGCACGCAAAACACTGCTCCCTCCCGCCAACATTTTCCCTAAAAGTGACTAAAAGTGGAGCCTGTTGTGGGATGCCGTGCATGCTGTTAGAAATATATTGAGGGAGGACAGTTATCAGGTGGTCAATCTGCATGCACAAGTCACTATTTTCCTGCTGGAAGCAAAATATTTTAGAAAGTAAAGCAGGAAGTCAGATATTCTCCAAATTTGTGAAGGCTCTTGGAAATTACCTCCAAACAGCATACAGCTGAAGCCCTGATTGTACTTTAGCTCACACACTGGTTAAGATACCAACAGAATGATCCTCTTAAAAGTACAGCTGCAGAGGAAAAAGAAAAAAATTGAAAAATTGTGCGTGATAAAATGTTTTTTCCTGGCATTTCGTGGTGAATGTTTTTCAAATGATACTAAAACATATACTTGTTTCTGTTACGCATCCCGTCCGCGGCTGGCCTGCGCACGGGCCTGCTCACCTCCATGGTTCCATGGCAGGTCTCGGGTCGGCCTCCCTAGCAGCAGCTGCAAGCGCTTCCAGGCCTTGGCGTCCCGCGGCGGCTGTCGCCGGCCTTCCACTGCACACCAGGCCTCTCGCCGGAGCTCGGCGTCCTCAGCTGTGTTGGCCACGCCCCTACATGCACGCGCGCGCGTGGACCGCCCGGCCTCTTGTAGGGCCAGGGGCAGGTCCTAGCTCTGCGGCGCGCCCTGATTGATTCCCTGTTATAAGGAACTTCCTGCTTGTACTTCCTTGCCTTGGCAATTGGGTTAGTGTCTTGCTAGATTGTCACTGCGTCTGAACCTTGTTCCAGTCTTGTTCCAAGTCTCGTTCCAGGATCCTTCTGTTCCTGCCTTGTTCCTGCATCCTAGTACTCCAGAGTCCTTCTGTTCTTGTTCGTCTGTCCGTCTCCCCAGATAGTACCTCCGGACTGTCTCACTGGTACTGACCTCGACTTGCTCCTTGACCTGCCTGCCTGCTGCCTGCCTTCTGACTCCAGTCTGTTCCTCGACTTGCCTGCCTTCTGACTCCAGTCTGTTCCTCGACCTGCCTGCCTGCCGCCTGCCTTCTAACTCCAGTCTGCCCCTCGATCTGCCTGCCTTCTGATCTCAGCTTGTTCCTAGACTCATCTGCTTGCTGCCTGCCTTCTGATCTCGGCCTGCCTATGACCTCGTCTGACCTCCGGAACCTGACCTCTGCTTTGCTGACCCCCGGACTCTGACCTCTGCCTGCTTGACCACGTCTCTAGATTCTGGCTCTGTTCCTAGTCTTGTCATCACCTACGCTATTCTGGTCCTCCTTGTTCCATCTGACTTCCAGTCTCGAACCTGACCGCGCTCCCCTTCTGTCTGTAGGCACACCGGACTTGCATCCTTCCAGGAGACCCTGCGAGGCCCACCTAAGTCCAAGCGGCCCGGGTCCTTTGGGCTCCTCCCAGGGGGACCTCAGGCTTCCAGTGGTGAAGCTCATTCTAGCCTCTGTCTCCCCCAGTGCTCTGCCCCCTGGGGGCAGTTGCTTCCTGGTCCCTACCAGGGAGCCGTTCTCCACTGCTCCAGGACAAGGGTCCACCCACAAGTGCAACAGTTTCATGGGATCTCACATGGGACTATGTTCTCATGGAATCCTTTGCTGGATGTATTTTTGATGGGATTCAGGGGAGAAGAAATCTTTTAAATGACATCCCTTATTAACTTTGTTTTTCATGTGCTCTTGCATAGGGTGTGCTTTCATAAAATTGTGTGTTCTGTGGGGATTTTTTTTAATGGGCTCTTGTGGGGTGCATGTTTTTCAAGGGTTTCTATAATGAGAAGATTCTTTGAGTGCATGTGTCATGGGATCCTGTAATTAATGTGACTTTTTCATGGGATCTCAGACTGTCAGGTGAATTTTCAAAGGAATTACTCATAGAAATGTAACATACTATAGTATCAATTTTCAAAAATCAATTACCCACATTAAGTGCACTTAACATGGGTAAAATCTATTGACAATTCAATGGTATAAATTATAGCAATTTTCCAAAGCCCACTTGCACAGGTAAAGAGCATTTACACATGTAAAGCCCAGTTTTAAGTGTGTAAATGCTTATGAAAATCAGGCCCTGAATGTATTTTTCACTGGATCCCAAGGTGAGCCTGCCTTTCATCAATTCTCAGGAAACTCACCTATTTTCATGTTCACTGGAACCCTTTTCTTCAACCCTGGCCCATCCATTCTGGGCAAGATGGATTACATGCTTTTTGCTTTCCATTTTATCATTCACCTTTATTATCGTTTTATTTATTTCTCACTTTTCCAACAAAAGAACTCAAAGCAGGTTTCAGCACAATCAGGATTGTAAGCATTTCAGATACAGACAAATCGGAGGACTATATCAGGATGATAGCAAAGTAAGGCACACTAGATGGAGGTATAAAAGATGTAATAGGGTAACCGATGAGATGTTCCCAACGTTCATCGGTATATAAAAGCCTTTACATACATACATACATACATACATACATACATACATACATAAATAAATAAAACAAAACATGTGGGGGAGGCATAATGAGGTAAATGTATCGGTAGGTAATATAGGGGTATAGGGGTTAAGAATGGACTACGAGCAGTTCTTGCGAATATCAACAATGGCTTAGGATGATGACTGGATAAGGCACAAATTAATGTCTTTAGGGAAGATGCGTAGTACCTTTAGCCCTATACGGCAAGGGCAGAGTCCTGGAATTGTGGATAGCATGCTCAGAGAGGCATTACTCTTTCTGAATTACTTGCTGGCATGAACATATAGGGGAAAGGGACAGACGTAAGCCCCTAAATTATAATATAGAACATTGACATGATCAAGGAATGTTTTACTATGCTTTGGGATTATTGAACCTACAGAAACCTTCTTGTATTTTTTTCTAGTACTGACTGTAGAAACCTTCTATTCCTGGTTTTTTGTTTTTTTTTTTCTCTTTTTTTCTTGTTCCTTTTGCCACGGGGCTTAACACTGCCGCCCCCTTAGGCCACTCTGAGCAGAGGCTTCCGTCACAGGAAGGCATTGCAAAATACCGCAGTATTTTGTAGCATGTAATTAAATGGTAACCCACTAGTCAATAACTGCAAAGTCTAATGTCTCTCAACTGCCAAGCAGTGAGGAGGCTTTTGACTTCACCGCAGGGAGAAAACTTATTATAATGGCACCAAAAGATTCATCAGCATGCATTCAGCGTCTAGATAATACATTATAAGAAGCTGCAAAGGAATTGAGGTGGTGAGCTGCTTTTGCACTGTTCCAGCAGATGGGAATCCTCAGGCAGTACACTGCCCATTTGATTAGTATTTTTAAGTTCCAATAGAAGAAGAGGAAAAAATAAAAATTAGCAAAGGTCTCGGGCGACTTTCTAGAATTCCTATCCTCAGTGTGCTATGCCGAATTGTTGCTGGCATTTGATTAACACAGTACGTCTTACATTTGCAGACCTGAAGCTGCCAGCAGTGATGCTCTTAATTGGGATCTTTTGGGTTCGTCTTTCACCTTCACGAAATTAGAATTGATTTTATGGTAAGCAGCAGACAGTGGCTTCCAGCAGATGTCCCCAGAGGGTTTCATGGGAAGAGGCACATGGAGTGTTTTCTTCCCTATGAGGATAATAAACACATTTTTTTTTAAAGAGATGTTGGAAGCAACATGACAATCTGAGTTGAAAAACTTTATCGTGCCATGCCAGCCCTTTGCTTTAAGTATCAAATAAACACTGCTGCACAGTGCCCAGCAGCTTGATGGAACAGTACAGAAGCTGGCACCATGCAGCTTCTCCTCTTTCACCATTATAATTAATCGCACACTGGTGCATAAAAATCACATCTGCTTTTTACAACATCTTCCCCCATTTCACATACAGATCTATGTCCTTCTCCACCTCACACTTCATATAGCTAAACTCTTGACACCCTCTGTTCACACTCTTACATCCCGTATCTCCAGTTTCCTACATGCCCTGTTGTCTACATCTTCTTCTCACCTACTCTATATCCTTGCACCACCTGCCATATCTTCCCATCCCCCACCCTACATCCTTTCTCCATTCCCCACTCTGTCATGTCCTCTCTCTATGCTCCATATCTCCCCCCCCTCCCCCGGTGCTGACCCCTCCCCCCCCAAATCAGTCAGAAAGAATTTGCTGCACTTACTTCCTCTCACCAGGCAGAGATCACAGCTGAAAAGCACCAGTACTGCTGAGTTTAGATATACTGGGAAATGGGCCATCTCCTCTGTTACAGAAATCCTTTGCCACACGTTTCCCTTGAATGCCCTGGAGAAACACACACTCATTGGTTTGAAAATAAAACCGGGCCGGGTCTGAAGATGAATTGCAATTTTTTCTTAGCGCCATAGACCAGTCCTGCTTGGCTGCCTCTTTCTCTGATGCAGCTTAAAATTTCCCAGCCATACATTTGCAGAGGAAAGATCCCCCCCACCGGCTTCGGTACTCAGTAGCAAGCCAGTCTCAGATGCTCCTCGCAGGTTTGCAGCTGCAGAATAATCCAGGGTATTGTGCCTCCGAGCACTGGAAAAGTCTGATCTTCCAGGAGATTAAAGCTGTGATTCACGAATCTCATAGGCTGAGCAGTGAGCGGAGTTACTAGATAGGTTTTAAAACAAATGATTAGTGTTAGACTGGCAGAAGAGCATACAGCTCCCTTGTATACCACTAATAGTATCCATTACTGATATTAACACTGGGCATGCTCCCTTCCCTTAGCCCTATGATACCCGATGAATAATTTACCTATCAACTAAGTAGACTACTTCCCTGAGATTCTCAGAAGTGCTTATGTTCCAAAGGTTAATAATATCCCGGTAATATCAGTTTGCATTAGCAGTAGGCACTCTTTATCATTCATCTCCATTCCCCAATCACATTTGCAGTTGACGCTGTATATATATCAGTAATATCTGTCCCTCCTTAGTTTGGATACTCTGTACACTATTAGATACCTATTCTCAGTAATACCAGCACTGAACACGTGCTGTATACCATTGATATTCAGTCTTTAGTGCTTCCATCACTGAGAACTCTATACTACGTACTTATTATGCTCATATACCAGTAATATCAGCCCTGGACAACTCGTACACACCAAAATAAGCCTAAAATGATAAAACAATGTAGAATAATTTTAAAGAACTCAAAAGCTGTAGACATAAGTCCACATTTCAAGTTTTTGTCAAATATCAAATGCCTGAACAATGAATTATAATTCTGTTTATAAAAGAGGCATCAGACGGGCAGCTAAATGAATACAATTCTGTTTCTTAGCAAATAAGCTCTGACCAACATCTCTTGCCTCAAAAATCTTTGTGTGTCAATTTTAGAAATACAGGTAAAATAGCATTGTTCAATTGCTCGTAATACTTCTAATGTCTCCAGTAATGGCAGTGGAGGTGTGAGTGATGTCAGTTATTTTTAGGATGACGACAACAGAAAATACACAGCAGGGGACGAAAAGAAGGGATTTTGTCCAGGAGCAAAGAAGCCAGAGAGCGACCCATCAACGAGGCAGCGGGAGTCGCAGAACGTGCAGTAGTTAATATTTCAAACACAGATCTTAACTCCCACCACATTAAGGTATTGCAAAAGGGCCTTTCTTTTATACCTTCGGCTTCGGTACAGATGGATGTGTTTCAAGTTCAGATAGATCATAAGATAACTCTGCAATGTTTCTGAAAAACAATTTTAACCAAAGCAAGAGATAAAACTTTGCTAAGACAACCTGAACTTGAAACACATCCATCTGTACCGAAGCCGAAGGTATAAAAGAAAGGCCCTTTTGCAATACCTTAATGTGGTGGGAGTTAAGATCTGTGTTTGAAATATTAAGTACTGGAGGTGGAGAAGAAGGGAGCCTGAGTTGGAAGGAGGCCGGGACTGCTTATTGCACTGCTCGTTTGAATTGTTTGCCTGCTCCGGGGGTAAGGAAGGACCTAGCCCCAATGGTACCTGCAAGCTTCTGCCTTCTGACGTCATCATTGAGGGCCCATAAAATTGGCCCATTTACGGTGACCCTGTGGGGTGGAGGAGAAGGGAGCCCTGAATTGGAAGGAGGCCAGGACTGCTTATTGCACTGCTCGTTTGAATTGTTTGCCTGCTCCGGGGGTAGGGAAAGACCTAGCCCCGGCGGTACATGCAAGCTTCCAGCTTCTGACGTCATCATCGAGTGCCCATAAAATTGGCCCGTTTATGGTGCGCAGCTACCGTGGTCGCGCGCGTCACCCAAGCCCCATGCGTCTAAGGGGCGCGCGGCTTTGTTTTAAAAGATTCTCCTCCCTATAGACTCCTCCACCTTAAAATTAAGTTACTTGTACTTTGTTTTAAATATCTGGCTTTCTCCTCCTAAAAACCTCCAGATAGCAGTAACAATGAGAATTTAATTTAGGAAGCAACTGATTGCTCTCAGAAGTTTCCTATGATTTGACTCTGTTTGGTATATAAATTATGTCACACACTAAAAGGAAGGGCAAGCTGAAGGAGGCAGCAGCAACGTCTTCCCCAGCAAACCCTTCCCAAGTAAAAATTGAGAGCTTCTTCAGCCCAGCCTTTGAGAGACCCCCTGAGGGAAGCGCTGTGAACCCAGTTGTTGAGCCAAAGCTGGATTCACCTGCTTCACCAATTTCACTCAGTCCAGGGGCACCAGCAACTCCCTCTCCACCCTTTTTGGTCTGCTCTGGGGAAAAAGCTTTTCCCAAAAATGGAACAATTTCTGAATTAACAGGAGTTGATACTACACCATTTGTGGAAATGGGAGAAAAGATAAATGTTTCTCCCTCTTATTATTAACTTCTGGCTTATTTTCACGGTTTTCTCTCTCACTCCTACCCCCCCTCAACCTCCCTTAATTCACTATCCTGTAAATATCTTGTAAATACTCTCCTGTAAATATCCTGTAATTAACCCCCCCTGCCCCGTAAACAGTGATTCTCTAACCTTTAACTTCCCTCAGCCCCTTCTATCTATCATCACAATTCTCCTTAATTCCCTCCACCCCAGTTAATTAGTAAATTGTAACTCCTTTATGCAACCATAATGTTCTTTGTCCTTATGCAACTTTTAATGATCCCTGTATTTGCTATGTTTTCCCTTAGCCCATATTAACTATTCTTGTTTTAATTGTTTAATACTGTTTTAAAAACCGTTCTTTGTAAAGCTATGTTAGCTGCACTACCAGTTCTGTGGAAACCGATGTGATGTTCCGAACGAATGTCGGTATAAAAAAAAAAAAAAAGTTAAATAAATAAATAAATGAATAAGGAAGAGTTAAGAGCAAAGGTACTGACGGGGGAAGAAGAGGGACCCTCCAATAAATACACAGAAGTGTTGGATATTGGAGGTGTAGAATTAGTCAGCGAAACTCCTATTAAGATCGTAGAAAAACCATCAGTAATTACTTTAGAATCTGTTTGGTCCACAATTATGACCTTAGAAAAAGCTATATCAAAGTTAACTAATGTTATGATGGAAATGAACAATCGGGTATTAAAAACAGAACAACAACTTGAAAAACAGAATCTACAGTTGGAGGACTTGGAAAAAGGCATCCAAAATCCAGAAAGTTCAAGCGGGTATAATGCAAGGAGAGATGATTCGGATGAAAAATCTTGAAAGATTAGAAAATGAATCTAGATATTTAACTCTTAGAGTTATAAATTTTCCTTTGATCAGATTAACATCTTTACAAGATCAATTTAAAAAGTATTTGAATGAAGTATTTATTTATTTATTTATTGTTTTTGTTATACCGAGTTTCATGATAGGCATCACATCAACCCGGTTTACAAATAACAAGGAGTGTAAAGCATAACGTAACGTAAAAAACAATATTTTCAATAAGAACCTTGAACTTTAAATACAGTGAATCAGAAAAAGGGAGAGGGAAAGTTACAAAAAACAAGGAAAATAAACTTGTAAAATAAACAAATAGGGGTAGATTTTAAGAGGCGCGCGAACAGCCTACTTTTGCTTGCGCATCAGACTCAAGCAAAAGTACGCTGGATTTTAGTAGATACGCGCGGAGCCGCGCGTATCCACTAAAATCCTGGATCGGCGCGCGCAAGGCTATCAATTTTGTATAGCCTGCGCGCGCCGAGCCGCGCTGCCTCCCCCCGTTCCCTCCAAGGCCGCTCCGAAATCGGAGCGGCCTTGGAGGGAACTTTCCTTTGCCCTCCCCTCACCTTACCCTCCCTTCCCCTACCTAACCCACCCACCCGGCCCTGTCTACACCCCCCCCTTACCTTTGTCGGGGGATTTACGCCTCCCGGAGGGAGACGTAAATCCCCGCGCGCCAGCGGGCCTGCTGCGCGCCGGGCCGCGACCTGGGGGCGGGTACGGAGGGCGCGGCCACGCCCCCGGGCCGTAGCCACGCCCCGTACCCGCCCCCAAAACGCTGCCGACACGCCCCCGCAACGCCGCGCGCTCCGGCCCCGCCCCCCGACACGCCCCCCTCCGAGAACCCCGGGACGTACGCGAGTCCCGGGGCTCTGCGCGCGCCGGGAGGCCTATGTAAAATAGGCTTCCCGGCGCGCAGGGCCCTGCTCGCGTAAATCCGCCCGGTTTTGGGCGGATTTACGCGAGCAGGGCTCTGAAAATCCGCCCCATATTTTACAAGTAAACAAATAAACTTGTAAAATAAACAAGTACTAAAAATACCATCAGAAGCTACTCCTCCTCTTGCAAAGATATACTATATTTTGTCCAATAGCGTGAGTGAAGAACAAACATCTCCGTTAAATGTGACTGAGTTGCTTGAGACGTCTAGTGATGAGATTGTGGAGAAAAAGAGGAACTGTATTAGTAAAATGTGTATCTCCCTCAGATAGGGACATGGTTCTTAGATTATTTCTGCGTAATAGAGTTGTTAAATTTTATAATCATCAAATCTGGATATTTCCAGATATAGCTAAAACGACTGAACGAAGAAGGAAACAATTCGTAGCTATGAAACAACTAGTTGTACAGTTGGGTGCCCAAATAGTAGTTCAGTATCCCTGTAAATGTTTATTAAGATTGAATAATGAGAGGTACATATATTATGAACCAGATGATTTAAAAGTGTTTCTAGAAGCTAAGAAGCTAGTTGGGAGCAATGTTGGCTAAAGAACTTGCTGTATAGTAAAAATAAGAGGACTATACTTCTTATTTCCTTAGATATAGTATTGTTAAGAAATGCTCATTTATTTTAAATTGTTGACTGCTAATTTCATAGTAAATAGGACATCTGTTGGAAATTTACAATATAGCTGGTAAATATTGGATTGTTGAATTTATAACTGAAACATTTTGTTTTCTTTGTAACTTTGTATTATCCAATCTTATTTGTATGATTATACCCTTGGGGGTAGATTTTCAGACCGCGCGAATAGGCGTACTTTTGCTGGCGCATCAGGCACAAGCAAAAGTACACGGGATTTTAGTAGATACGCGCGTAGCCGCGCAAATCTTGGATCGGCGCGCGCAAGGCTATCGATTCTGTATAGCTGGCGCGCGCCGAGCCGCGCAGCCTACCCCCGTTCCCTCCGAGGCCGCTCCGAAATCGGAGCGGCCTCGGAGGGAATCCTCTAACGACTTCCCCTCACCTTCCCCTCCCTTCCTCTACCTAACCCACCTGCCCGGCCCTGTCTAAACCCCCTCCTTACCTTTGTCGGGGGATTTACGCCTCCCTCCGAGAGGCGTAAATCCCCGCACGCCAGCGGGCCGCTAGCGCGCCAGGACGCAACCTGGGGGCGGGTCCGGAGGGCGCGGCCACGCCCCCGGACCGCCCCGGGCCGTAACCACGCCCCCGGGCCCGCCCCCAAAACGCTGCCGACACGCCCCCTAAACACCGCGCGGCTCGGGCCCGCCCCCCGATACGCCCCCCTCGCCAAACCCCGGGACTTACGCGAGTCCCGGGGTCTGCCTGCGCCGGTAGGCCTATTGAACATAGGCGCACCGGCGAGCAGGGCTCTTAAAATCCGCCCCTAAGATAATAAATTTCCGCATTGTATTTTTGACAGGTTATGTCATAACATTTGTAAAATTAATAAAATATAATTTTTTTAAAAAAGAAATATTAATTACTGCACGTTCTGATACTCCCGCTGCCTCGTTGATGGGTCATTCTCTGGCTTCTTCGTTCCTGGACAAAATCCCCTCTTTTCGTCCCCCTGCTGCGTATTTTCTGTTGTCGTCATCCTAAAATTAACTAATGCATCACTCACACCTCCACTGCCATCACTGGAAACATTAGAAGTGGTATGAACAATTGAACAGTGTTACGAGACTTTTTATCTGTATTTCTAAAATTAACACAAAGTTTTTTTGAGGCAACAGATGTTGGCCATGGCTTATTTGCTAAGAAACAGAATTGTATTCATTTAGCTGCCCGTCTGATGCCTCTTTTATAAACAGAATTATAATTCATTGTTCAGGCATTTGATATTTAACAACTTGAAATGTGGATTTATGTCTACAGCTTTTGAATTGTTTATGATTTTTGTAGACTTGGTGATATTACACCTTTTGTGAGGAATAATTTTAAAGACCATCCCTTTAAATATCATTCCCAGAGCTGTATTCTAGGTATGGCATATCAAATAAGATATGTGGGCTCAGAAATGTTTATTTCTCTGCTGCTACTGGGGCTTGTAAATCTCATTTCACTGACTTCAGTGAAGAGTTTTATTTTCATATTTTAAATGGAAATGTTACAAACCTGCCAAAAATCTGAGGAACAGAAAAACAAGCACAGACTCACTATTTTTTTGTGTCCTTGCTCATCTCCTGCAAGATTACAATGGTAGTGCCATTTAGGCACTGCCCCATAAACTCACTCTTTGCTTCATGCTTCTTGCATTTAAGTGGTGATATGATACTCAGTGCCCTGGAGAATATTGTTGCTATTATGAAATGTGAACTTCAAAAGGCATAACATGAGCAATAAAAATTTCAGCTTGTCTAGGAAAAAAGGTTAACCCAAAAAATATTGGACTAACATAATACATTTCTTGATCAGCTTACCAAAATCTATTGGAGTAACATAATGCATTTCTTGATCAGCTTCAGGGAGTTAACACTCCCTTCCTCAGGCCCAAACAGAATAAGCAAGGTTAATCTAGGAATGATCTAGAGGTGAAGTCTTTCCTGAAAGCCTTTCTCCTTCTCTCTTATTGGCGATAAGAATGATTTTATTTGCTTGCATTCCTAGGATAACAGTACTGCTCATTTCTCTTTCATGATCCTTTGTCTCTAAGAATGCACATAAAACACATTCAGATGCACAGCTCCCAACTAACAGGTTATTCTTAAAACTGTACTATACAGTATTTAAACAATCATAATTCAGAGATGTCACTCTACACACACTCATCACAGAAAGCTAGCTAGCTTTGGCTTGTATTCACTTGAACAAGCAGGAGCCTTAGCCATTTTGGAATATTTTGTACTCATTTTGCTTACAACAGATTTTCTTAGCCCTCTTTCCCAGAACTGTGCAATTTGATCACAATACAAATCTCCGTTTCAGGTTCCTAGGTTGAGGACCTGAGGAAGGAAGTGCAAACTCATGAAAGCTGGTCAAGAAATGTATTTAGTCCAATAAATAAAAGGCATTACCTTATTTATTTATTTATTTTTGGTTTATCTTTTATTTCCATGCTGCCAGATAGAAAGGGACAATCGAAAAGAAAGCATTCCTTAACACGGGTCCACCATTTTAAACGTTCCCTGAGAAGAATATTTAATAGAATAATAGCATGCGAACAACTTTATCACAATATGGTCGAAAGCGGCTTCAAACCAGTTTTAAAAATAAATTCCAGGGCACTCGAAAATAATTCATGTAGCAGTTCAAACCACATTCCCAACTGATTTCCAAGCTGATTGACAGAAAGCTAAACCTTTTAGTTTCAATATATGTCATTTTCATAACCAGTTCTATCTTATGGTTTGTAATTTAGGCCTGGATTTATCAAAATGCGGTAAGTATCACATGCGATAGCAAAAGGGCTGTGGTTTATGCAAATGTTCATGTTATTGCAATTTGTGGTAGTTACCTATGTGAAGAGCTAAGTTAGTGCAAATTGTGAGCCAAACTTGTTGTATTCCCCACATATAACCAGAGGGAGGGAGGGAGAGAGAGAGAGCCTGGCCATGATGTCATCTCCCTAGATAGGTATTTGTATCCCTATGGTAGGCCCACCTAGTAACTCGAGGTGAGGGTTAGGTATCAGTGTAGGGGGTTAGGGGCCCCTTTGACATTCAATGTTAGATGTACGAACAGAACAGTGGTCTCTTGTGAACATTTGATGACCCTCGGAGTGAGGAAACTCTCTCCAAGATGAGATTTGGGCAATGTTACCGAACCGTATGGCACCCATGTAAAATGTAAGATTACAATAGCATTACTTTATGTGCCTTTATGTAAACCGTTGTGACGGTACCCACCTTAACGACGGTATAGAAAAAGATTTAAATAAATAAATAAATAAATGTTCTCTCAACCTAGCTTGATGACTCCATACGATATTGTGCTATCGCATGCGGTAAACACATTTTCGCATGCGTTAAGGGCCTATCGCATGCGTTAACGGGGCTTTTCGCATGCGCTAAGCCCTTAACGCATGCAAAAAAGCCTTAGCGCATTTTGATAAATGACCCCCTTAGTTTGGCTGTTGTCCAAACTGTGCCTCCCATCCCCCTCCCGCCCAAGTAACATAGCTATTTATCTATCTAATGAGGTCATTTATGAAGCTGTGGTATTTTCCTTCACTGCAGGTGACATTTTGAATTGAGATGACACCAGGCCCAGAGCCCCACTAGGCCACCAAGTCTTAAAAGTATGCCCAGGGGATGGGCTAGGGTGGGTTGGAAGGTAAGGGAGGGAGGGAGGGAAGGGGTCTAAAGCTAGGGTGGGGATATTTTATTGAAAAAGGGTGAGGTTGGGTAGAGGGGAGTGGTTGCTCACTGTGCAAACTTAAAACTTTTCTTTTGTTTGTTTTTAACATTACAGCTGCCTCTAGAAAGGTGGGGGTCTCACTAGACCGAACCCCCCCCCCCCCCAGGGTAGGAGGGGGAGGATTGATCTGGCCAATATGGCCCTTTAAGAAATTTAACTACATGCTGGGATGTCATTGTGAAATCCTGGCAAAGGGGTGTTAGCACTGGGCACACAGGGCCTGTGCCCCAAATCTCATCCTCGATGCCGAGTCTCTGCAGCTTCATCCGCTGTCAGAGGAAATAAGAAGCCCTGCAAGGCTGCTGATGTTTCACGAAGCTAGTGGGTGAAGAACAGGCCCTGCAGAGTGGCTGAAGAAGAGGGTCTGTTGGGCTGCCGGCATTTCCCTGCAGCCAGCAACCGAGGAAGAAGTCCTGGGGGGGCTGCCTGTTTTTCCTTGAACCCAGTGGCCGAGGAAAAGGGCCTACCGGACTGCCGGCATTTCCCTGCACCTGGCAGCTGCGGAGGAGACCCTGTGGGGCCACCGGCATTTCCTGTAGCTGGTGGCTGAGGAAGAGGGAAAGGTCCAGTGTGTGTGTGTATGTGTGTGTGTGTGTGTGTGTGTAAGAGAGAGTGCTTGTGTGTGTGTGATTGAGTGACTCTGAGTGTGCAAGTCTGAGACAGTACCTCTGTGTGTGCATGTGGGTGAGTGAAAGAGAGTTCATGTGTGTGTGTGAGTGTGAGAGAGAGTGTATATATGAGAGAGAGAGAGGTTAAAGCTTGTGTGTCCCCCTCTAATCTACTAGGAAAACACAAGAGGATTAGATGCCCAAGTCTTTTTCAATCTTTATTGCAGTGGACATGTTTTTTTTTTTTTAAATAATTGCCTGACTCAGGCCGAGTTTCACCGTCCGTATGGCGGCTGCCTCAGGGGCTTAGACTCTCATTGGAACTTTGTTATGAAAAGTGGAGACTACACATCCGGTTCGGGGAGCAAAGGCACTGTTATTTGAAAGGAGCCTACGAGATTGTGACTTTTTCTTAGCATTGAAGATTTGCTCCCATTACGGATTATTTTAAATGAAATTGATTTCTAAGCTTTATTTATTTTTATTTATTTAAGAGTTTTTATATACCGTCATTAAGTTATTTACCATCATAACGGTTTACAATAGGGCACCTGTATCAAAGAAAATAGTGGATCATAATTTACATTGGTGGTGCCATTAATATTCGGTAACAAATAATATTATGAATAATATGGTATATGATAAGGCATTTACATTTAAAGAAATTCACATGGGGAATTGAGTTTGGAAGCAATTCATCCTGATGGTTGGTTACAGTTAAAATTAGGTAATTAAGCGCTGTGTGCTCTATGCCGCTTATCCTTGTTTAATTGCCTGTGTCATTCTCTTTCTTGAAAGCTTGATTGAAAAGTCAGGTTTTCAGTTGTGTTTTGAAAAGTTTATGATTACTCTGAAGTCTTATGTCAAGGGGCATGGAGTTCCATAATGCAGGGCCGGCTAGGGATAGTGCACGTTCTCTAACTTGGGTAAGTCTTGCTGTTTTCACAGATGGAATGGTTAAAAGTGCTCTGTTTGCTGATCTTAAATTTCTGTGTGGGATGTGTACTCTAAGTGCTGTGTTCAGCCACTCTGCTTTTTCGTCATGGATAAGTTTGTGTATTAAGCACAGTGCTTTGAACTGTATTCTTTGTTCTATGGTTGCCAATGTAGGGAGGCAAGTGAATCTGTTATATGATCTCTTTTGCTTTTTCCAGTGAGAATTCGAGCTGCAGCATTTTGTAAAATTTGCAGTGGTCTGACTGTAGTGTGGGGTAGGCCAAGTAGTAAGGCATTACAATAGTCTGTGCTTGCAAATATCAGCAATTGAAGTACAGTACGGAAGTTTGGCAGAGTTAGTAATGGTTTAAGTTTTCTGAGTATCATGAGTTTAGCATACCCTTCTTTTACCTTTATTGATATGTGTTGTTTTAGGTTTAATTCCATGTCAATTATTACTCCTAGATTGCGAACTTTCTCGGTTAAATCAATTTGTTGGTTGTTTTTGTGCATTATTGGAGTTTGTGTGATCTTCGTGCTTTTCCTTTCTAAGTGTATGAATTCGGTTTTGTCTATGTTGATTATCAGCTCCATTTGGTTTAGTAGTTACTTTATTATGTCCAGATACATCATGGCTAGACCTATTGTTTTTTCAATAGTTTCATCTATAGGTAGGATTAATTGGATGTCATCAGCATAGATGTAGTGTATGATTCCAAGTCCGGCGAGGAGATGTCATAGTGGAAGTAGATATATATTAAACAGCGTAGCAGATAGTGCTGATCCTTGTGGGACTCCTGTTTTTAGGCTTTTTTAGGCTTGATGCTTCATTAATGGTCCCAAGTTCCAATGAGAGTCTAAGCCCCTGAGGCAGCCGTCACACGGACGGCGAAACTCGGCCTGAGTCAGGCAATTATTTTTTTTAAAAAGTCTCCACTGCAATAAATATTGAAAAAGACTTGTGCATCTAATCCTCTTGTGTTTTCCTAATGGCTTTTTAGATCGCCTACCTTCTTGTTTTCTGGGTCCATCCCCTCTAATCTACGACAATCTCATGCAACAGGAAATCTAAAGTTCCCAGAAATGGAGAGAGGAGGATTTAAAAAATCCTTATAAGTTTTAGTTATTGGATGTGATGTCTCTGCAGTTTGGAAATATTTTATTGGTGTTGCGGTTAGAGTGAGGTGACATCCCGATCTGAATAGTATTTTCTTTCTCTGGTGAGTGGTAAGGGGATGTGCCCTTGTTGAGAGAGCTCTGAACGCAGGGTATTGTAGAACTTGAGGTACAGGGTTTAGATTGGGATTCTGAATAGACCCCCAGACTTCACTCCTAAAAAAAGAACTTTATTGAATGATCCTCTTGAATCATTTTAGTGGTAGCTTTACTAGACAGTTGAAACTGGCCAGGGGTTTTCAATCTTTGTTGCATAGAAGATCCTTCTGTCTGGAGATGCCAGTGACATATACTTCCAGCACTTTGCGACAATGGTGCAAAACTTTTCAAGTGGTGATTCCTGCTTTATGAGTAGGGGTGTCCTGTCTCCATAGGGATGGATTTTGTTAAGAGGTGGGTGTGGAGAGAGTCATGGGACCCCTCCTGGGATCTGACTAACCGGGTGGTTTCCCTATCACAGGTCACATAGGAAGATTCCTTGATGACAGCTTCATGGGAACATGGAACAGAGATCATTTAAAATTTAATATTGAAAAATATGATGTCTAATTATGTGATTTTACAGGATTGTTCTGGGGAACAGGGGGAAGCTGTTGATTTTGATGAGTTAATTATCAACATCACAGGGGGAGAGAAGGGGAGACCTTATGAGTCTGTACCCGGATCTTTAAGGTACCTAGTAACGCCCCTGCCCGGCACATGTATGCAGAGTAAAAAATATCCCCATAGCACTTACGGCCATGGGATTTTCAAAGAGAAATGCTGCGGGCAATTTCCCTTTGAAAATCGGCTTGCAGGCCTGGGCATATCCATGGGCCTGCCAGCACTGCAGCTTCTCTCAAAATTATCCTCCCCATGCTTAACATTTCATGAATGCATACTCCCATTTACTGCCCGCCTCAAAGAAGTTTCTATATACTGTACCTTCAGTGCATGTCTAGTTGTATTTTCAATCCTAAACACAAGGGCACTATCTTCAGGGCATAAGTTTAATAAATGCAACTGACATGCTTTACAAAGTATATTTGCCTATGATTTAAACAATACCACATATGACAGCTTAATACTGAGTCTTACCACTGTATTTGTCTTCAATTAGAGATAATTATCTCCACACCCCTCTACCTCCAAACAAAGCAAAGGGTCTTTGAGCCTGTATATGGCACTCATCATCTATTCCTAGATCCCACTTGCTACCTCAATATCTCTTAGAAATTTTCTCTGGTAGGAGGGATGCCATTTCAAATTGGCGCTGTCGACACTCTGATCCACATACCAGCGGTAAAGAACATGTTACTGGACTTTATTTATTTACTAATAAGTGGGTTCCTACTTAGTAATGTGTATTTAATGCTGGCATTAACAGCAAACACCCATTTTTGCATCAATTGGAATTAGTAATTATATACATTCAGGAAACGGTAACCTCGCTTGTATTTTTTAGATTAAGGGGCTTGAATTTAAGTCATTCTTTATTCTTTAAACAAAAGACAGATGATGCAGATTTGTGAACTAAATTACAAATAATTGACAAGGGATTTTAAGAAATGTTTTATATTCTTTGGAGTAAAGGGAGTGGCCTGTTTAAACAATTTGATCATGTGGGTCAAATTCCCTCTCCTCCAAACAAAAGATTGGACAACATTGCTTTAAGAGTTACATCATCCTCTGGGGATCAGAAGGGTACAATTCACTAGAATTAATCCCTTTCCGTATCTATGCCCCTTGACCTGCTCCTTGAACCTCGTTGTCATCATCATTGTTTCCAATGTAATCTGCTGATTCATTCAACTATTGTAATACCATTGCACATTCTGTAAATATTTTTCCCATTTTTAGATTATTGCTATTTATTGTTTTCCTTTACGTTTGCCTCATCCATGCTTCCTCGTCTATTTTTCGGTTGTCCTGTTTCCCCCCTCCCCTGTTCATTGTATTTTCCATCTTTTTGTTACACTGTAAACCGATATGTTGTGTATTTTAATGTCGATATAGAAAAGCTGTTAAATAAAATAAATAAATAAATAAGTAGAATTACTCTGATCCAGGCAGACATGACCAAGCTCTGCTGAGATCTCATCTCACCCGGTCATCTGCCTGGGGTCTAGAGAAGAAAGAGCTACTCTCTTTTTTCTAGTAGTCTGGTGAGTGCTCTTGCATTAGTGCTTGAATGCCTCGAATAGATAGCTAACACATGTTACATCACTCCCTAACTCCAGAAGACTAACTGTTATGTAGATTATCTGGTTCTGGAGAATAAAGTCTAAAGCTGTCACTTGGGGATTTCCTATACAATGTATTTTATAAACCCAGAAAAAAAGTGGTTATAAAATGTAAATGATACTGATATCAATTAAACATGCACATATTTTAAATAAATATATAAAAAATTGGAAGGACTATCATATTTACAGCAGGCAATATGAATGAGATGCCTAATGCCAGATTATATATATATATATATACATACACGTCACACACACACACATACACACAAGTGCCATGCTGGTTCAAACCAAGGGCCCATTGAGCCCATCATCCTGTCTTCAGCAGTGGCCAACCCAGATCTCTAGGAAGTACTCGACAGATCCCAAGGAATGGAGCCATTTCTTGTCGCCGACTCCCAGATATGAGCTGTGGCTTTCCCCAGTCTACCTGGCTAATAATGGCTTATGGATCTTTCTTCCAGCAACTTGCCCAAATTGCTTTTAAACTCAGCTATCTGTTTATATAATTGTATGAATGTTTAATTTTATGTAAGCTGCACAAGGGTGACATATAAATTATAGAAAATTAGAAGTGCTCTGCCTGTGTGACCGAGGTGAGCTGTTCTGCTAGCATGTCATTTCTGTGTAGAGATTCCACAGACTAGGCAGACACTCCATGAAACTATCTGAAAGAGTAAATAACCATTCTCTTTTTATCTGTTCCACCCCACTCACGGTGTTATAACCCTCTATTATATTTATTTCCCTCTTAGTTGTCTGCTCTCCAAGCTGAAGAGCACTAACCTATGTAGCCTCTCTTCGTATGGGAGCCGTTCCATCCCCTTTATCACTTTTATTGTTCTCCTCTGTACCTTTTCCAGTTCCGCTATATCTTTCTTGAGATGGGGCAACCAGAACTGTCCACAATACTCAGGGTGCAGTCACACGACTATAGATATATACAGAGGCATTATAATCTGTCATGACTCAGTCTTTGCCAGTCCCTGGATTCCTTGAACTCATCAAACCGGATTCTCTCTATATAAGAAAACAGTGTTTCATATAATGAGTCACTTTGGTTTTGATTCATTAAAAGTCCTTGTCAAAACACATCTCGGGATACAGCATCTGCAAAAATGCCAAAACACAACTTTGTTCACTGTCACTTTGCACAGACCTCTCCACAATCCACTGCAGACCAGTGCTTAGCACTCTTCCTTGTGCAGCCTCATCATCCTGAGCCAGCGGTTAACACAGTTCCAGCACTAATCCATATATTCTTATTCTGCTGCTTATCATGGCTGCTTGGACAGTTTGTCAGCTTTAAATCCAGCTGCTTATCACAATTCCAGCATTAGTCCCCCAGGGTAAAATGTAGCTGCTTTCCCCCTATTCAGACAGGCCTTTCTATTAAATACAGTTCTGTCTTTTATGGAATAAGGAAAAAGCACCCAATTTTTGCACCAACAGATACAACTGCTATGTACTTCTCACGCAGCTGCTTACTTTGGAAAAGGGAGCCAGGACAGAAACGTCTCTAACTATGCTCAATGATAAATGTCCTCACCCTGTTATTTTCCTCTGTGCAAAGAGCTTCTTCTATATTTTAACCAGCTACCTATCCACAGTAAGACATCACCTTTTATCCCATTACTTTTTAGTTTCCTGAGGAGTCTCTAGTGGGGGACTTTATCTAATGCCTTCTTAAAATCCAAATATACTATGAGACTAATTTTCCAAAGAATTTATGTGCGTAAAAACAGCATATATTGTAGCAATTTTCAAAAGCCCACTAACATGCACAATATGCATTTATGCAGAGGAGGTCATTTTCAAAGGCGTAACACATGTAGATATAACTTACTTAGCAATTTTCAAAAGCCCATTTATGTGTGTAAAATGCACTTACACGTGTAAAACCTATAGACAATTCAATGGCATATATTGTAGCAATTTTCAAAAGCCCACTTACAAGCGTAAAATGCACTTATACACATAAGAACATAAGATCAACCAAGGGTCCATCAAGCCCAGCAACCTGTTTCCAACAGAGGCCAAACCAGGCCACAAGAATCTGGCAATTACCCAAACACCAAGAAGATCCCATGCTACTGATGCAATTAATAGCAGTGGTTATTCCCTAAGTAAACTTGATTAATAGCAGTTAATGGATTTCTCCTCCAAGAACTTATCCAAACCTTTTTTGAACCCAGCTACACTAACTGTACTAACCACATCCTCTGGCAACAAATTCCAGAGCTTTATTGTGCATTGAGTGAAAAAGAATTTTCTCCAATTAATCTTAAATGTGCTACTTGCTAACTTCATGGAATGCTCCCTAGTCCTTCTACTATCCGAAGGTCTCATTCAAGACCTCTCATGATCTTAAAGACCTCTATTATATCCCCCCTCAATTGTCTCTTCTTCAAGCTGCAGCCCTAACCTCTTCAGCCTTTCCTCATTAGGGGAGCTGTTCCATCCCCTTTATCATTTTGGTTGCCCTTCTCTGTACCTTCTACATCACTACTATATCTTTTTTGAGATGCGGCGACCAGAATTGTACACAGTATTCAAAGTGCAGTTTCACCATGGAGCGATATAGAGGCATTATGACATTTTCCGTTTTATTAACCATTTCCTTCTTAATAATTCCTAACAGTCTGTTTGCTTTTTTGATTGCTGCAGCACACTGAGCAGACAACTTTAAAGTATTATCCACTATGATGCCTAGATCTTTTTCCTGGGTGGTAGTTCCTAATAAGGAACCTAACATCGTGTAACTACAGCAAGGGTTATTTTTCCCTATGTGCAACACCTTGCACTTGTCCACCTTAAATTTAATCTGCCATTTGGATGCCCAATCTTCCAGTCTTGCAAGGTCCTCCTGTAATGTATCACAATCTGCTTGTGATTTAACTACTCTGAATAATTTTGTATCGTCCGTAAATGTGATAACTTCACTCATTGTATTCCTTTCCAGACCAGTTTTTATATACATTGAAAAGCACGGGTCCAAGAACAGATCCCTGAGGCACTCCACTGTTTACCCTTTTCCACTGAGAAAATTGACCATTTAATCCTACTCTCTGTTTCCTGTTTTTTAACCAGTTTGTAATCCACGAAAGGACATCGCCTCCTATCCCGTGACTTTTTAGTTTTCTTAGAAGCCTCTCATGAGGGACTTTGTCAAACGCCTTCTGAAAATCCAAATACACTACATCTACTGGTTCACCTTTATCCACATGTTTATTAACCCCTTTAAAAAAATGAAGCAGATTTGTTAAGCAAGACTTCCCTTGGGTAAATCAATGTTGACTGTGTTCCATTAAACCATGTCTTTCTATATGCTCTATGATTTTGATATTTAGAATAGTTTCCACTATTTTTCCCAGCACTGAAGTCAGGCTCACTGGTCTATAGTTACCCAGATCACCCCTGGAGCCCTTTTTAAATATTGGGGTTACATTGGCCTCCCTCCAGTCTTCAGGTACAAAGGATGATTTTAATGATAAGTTACAAATTTTAACTAATAGATCAGAAATTTCATTTTTAAGTTCCTTTAGTACCCTAGGATGCATACCATCCAGTCCAGGTGATTTGCTACTCTTTAGTTTGTCAATCTGGCCTACTACATCTTCCCGGTTCACAGTGATTTGGTTCAGTTCGTCTGACTCATCACCCTTGAAAACCATCTCCGGAACTGGTATCTCCCCAACATCCTCATTAGTAAACATGGAAGCAAAGATTTCATTTAGTCTTTCTGCAATGGCCTTATTTTCTCTTAGAGCCCCTTTAACTCCTCGGTCATCTAATGGTCCAACGAACTCCCTCACAGGTTTCTTGCTTCAGATATATTTTAAAACGTTCTTATTACGAGTTTTTGCCTCTATGGCCAACTTATTTCAAATTCTTTCTTCTCCTGTTTTATCAATGTTTTACACTTAACTTGACAATGCTTATGTTTTATCCTATTTCTTCAGATGGATCCTTCTTCCAATTTTTGAAGGATTTTTTTTGGCTAATATAGCCTCTTTCACCTCACCTTTTAACCACGCTGGTAATCGTTTTGCCTTCCTTCTACCTTTCTTAATGCATGGAATACATATGGACTGCGCCTCTAGGATTGTATTTTTAAACAATGTCCATGCCTGTTGAACACTTTTAACCTTTGCAGCTGCATCTTTCAGTTTTTTTCTATTGTCCTCATTTTAACAAAGTTTCCCTTTTGAAAGTTTAGTGCTAGAGCAGTAGATTTACTTATTGTCCCCCTTCCAGTTATTAGTTTAAATTTGATCATGTTATGATCACTAGATGTTTAGCCCTCTGGGGATAGGGAAATACCTACAGTTCCTGAATGTAAACTGATGTGATATCTCAGATCGAATGTCGGTATATAAAAATAAAAATAAAATAAAAAATAAAATAAATATTGCCAAGTGGCCCCATCACCGTTACCCCTCTCACCAAATCCTGCATTCCACTAAGAATTAAATCTAAAATAGCTCCCTCTTTTGTTGGTTCCTGAACCAATTGCTCCATGAAACAATCATTTATTACATCCAGGAACTTTATGTCTCTAGCAAGTCCTGATGTTACATTTTCCCAGTCAATATTGGGATAATTGAAATCTTAGTCCAAAAGAAGAAGGAGCAGAAACCTTGCACGTAAGCAAGTATCACAGTACACTGGTGCAGGATAATAAGTCTTTAATCACCACAAATTCTATGGTAGTTGTAGGCAGTTCCAATAATGAAAGATCTCAATGCTAATAATGGCGACTCCAAAACGTTCTGAATGACAGCGTTTAAATTGATCCCAATAGACAAAAACGATTCGACGCAGGAGGTCGTTCCGGACCCCCGCTGGACTTTTGGCAAGTCTTGTGGGGGTCAGGAGGCCCCCCCAAGCTGGCCAAAAGTTTCTGGGAGTCCAGCGGGGTTCAGGAAGTGATTTCTTGCCGCGAATCGTTTTCCAAATGGCGCCGGCAGGAGATCGACTGCAGGAGGTCGTTCAGCGGGGGTTCCGGACCGCCGCTGAACGACCTCCTGCAGTCGATCTCCTGCCGGCGCCATTTTCCGTACGGAAAACGATTCGCGGCAAGAAATCGCTTCCTGAACCCCGCTGGACTCCCAGGAACTTTTGGCCAGCTTGGGGGGGCCTCCTGACCCCCACAAGACTTGCCAAAAGTCCAGCGGGGGTCCGGAACGACCTCCTGCGTCGAATCGTTTTTGTCTATGGCCGCCGCCATTTTGCGGCAGCCATTTTGCAAAATGGCGCCGGCTGAAGACAACAGGATGCAATTGAGGGGGCCGTTCCGGACCGCCGCCGTTCTGGACCACCGCTGGATCCCCAGGTAATTCAAAGCATTTGGGGGGGGGGGTTCGGGAGGGTGGGGGATTTAATTTAAAGGGTCGGGGGTGGGTTTTAGGGGGTTTTAGTGTGCCAGTTTTCCTGCCCTCCCCCTTCCCCCGATTTACGATTTTTTAACTATAAATCGGGGGAATTGGTATTGTATCGTGGCCCTAACGATTTTTGACGATTTAAAATATATCGGACGATATTTTAAATCGTCAAAAAACGATTCACATCCCTAGTACTTGCCAGGTTCTTATGGCCTGGATTGGCCACTGTTAGAAACAGGATGCTGGGCTTTATGGACCCTTGGTCTGACACAGTATGGCATGTTCTTATGTTCTTATGAATCACGAACTATGATGGCCGGCCTAACCCTTCCCTCCTGGGCAGTAGCCCTGGGAGACTTGTCCTCGGTGCGAGAGGACAATACATCATTTGGAGAGCAGGTCCTTGCTACAGGATCACTTCCTGCTATACTAGGGTGATGTTCTCCTTCTGGGAGACCTTTCTGATCCAAGGCAGCAGTGGGGCTGCCAGACTGGATTTGGGACTTGGCTACTATGTCCCTGAATGTCTCATCAATGTACCTCTCTGTCTGCCTCAGCTCCTCCAAATCTGCTACTCTAGCCTCCAGAGATCGGACTCATTTCCTGAGAGCCAGGAGCTCTTTGCACTGAGTGCACACATACAATCTCTCACCGGTGGGTAAAAAATCATACAAGTGACACTCAATGCAAAAGACTGGAAAGCCCCCCTCTAGCTGCTGGACTGCTGCCTTCATCTTAGTTTTATTGAGTTCCTAGTTAAGTTTAGGATACTAAGGGAGTTGGAATTAGAGTACTTTAAATTTACAGGTGAATTTACTAATTAATCAGCTAGTGTCCTAAAAGGGGATTAAACTTTCAATAAGGGCTGGTACAATAATATGATTTAGATAAGACCCTGATTGATTTTTAATGAGAAAGTGTCTCTTACCTAAAAATCAAGGGTTGAGTGGGTGGGAAGACAGACACAAGAATTAATTATCTCTGACTTGCTTATTACCTCAGACACACACAAACTCTAAAGAATATATCTCTTTATTTCACCTTTCACTAAATTTTTATAAGTCTAAAGATTTCTCAAAACTATACTTACCAATCCTCTTTAACCACCATTAAATTGATCTTCACTCAGTTAATTGAAGGGTTTGAGATTTGTGCACCTGTTGCGTCCATTGGTCTTCGACGGCTTCGCCCTGCCTACACCTCTCTATTTGCGGCTCCTCCTGCTCACCTTGGACTGATGGCCGCCGCGGTGTCTGCTTGCTGACCTCTCTGGTGTCCCCAGACTGGCTATGGTGCTGCCTCTCGCCATTCTCCTTCACGGTACCTCTAGGGTGCGCTCGCGCATACTGCCCTCATCTTTATTTCCATGTTGGCGTGAACCTCAGGGGCGTCCCCCTGTTCTGACGTCACGACTCCAGGGTATATCTGCCTACTATATTTGCTGGCTCGTTGAGTTAGCAACAGGATTCGAACGGATGGGATTCACTCTCCGTTCCTAAGCTACTCTGCCACTCCAACTTTACTGGAACTCTTACTATCCTTCGAGGTCACTATCGGGGTACCTGCTCCTCAGGGGCCTCTCTGCTTCTTTCAGGTGCTATCAGGAAACCAGTACTTGCTCCTCGAGGGCGCTGCCTGCAACCTCTACCTTCTACTTGGAAGAACTAACTACAGTCATCATCTGTGAGTACAGAAAACGTCTCTCTCTACAGTACTGTTTCGCCAGAATCAGGTACTCGCTCCTCGAGGGCCTGCCCTCTGCTCCAGTGCCAGACCTCTCGTCTAGTGGAATCTCTGCTACTGCTAGTGAGTACAATGCTACTGAGTTTCTCTGATCTAAGGCATCAGGTACTCGCTCCTCAAGGGTCTGCTCTCCCTATCTCGGAGCTCTCCTATTCTACTTGGGACTCTGAATGCTAATTCTATTGTGTGCTCATAACTCTCAGTCTCTTTTCCACTACAGCACTGCCTACAGAGGATCCACTGTTCCAGCGTTCTGTGAGAGATGCACCCAGCCGGGCTCTACAACCACTACTCACTACTGCCCCCTCTCGTGGTTTCATATACTGTTTAATAAAAGATTCAATCTGTGTTTGTCTGGCCAGAGTTTAGCCTGACACTGTGGTTCCTCACGGAACTGCCCCCGTGGGCGTGGTCAGCTGCCACAGTGTCCAAGGATCCACCCAAACACCAATAACCATAACAGCGTCTAACGGCGCACACTTCCAGTCCTCTTCTTCTGCAAAGGGTGTGGGGCCTCTGGAAGCTGGAGTTGTGGAATTCAATCCCTGGATCGCTTGCGGTGACCTCTGGACTCCTCTCCTGGGGGATGCTGGGAGCAGTATGCAGATAAGCCTTCTGGTGTGATTTTATAACATGTGCGCGCTGGCGTGCACTTGTTATAAAATCCCAGTCGGCGCACGCAAGGGTGGGTAGAAATTCACGAATTCATGCGGTGACACATCGTCAGGCTTTCCCAGTTCCCTCCCAGTCCGGACAGGGAGAGAACTTCCCTACCCCCTACCCTAAACTCCCTTCCCCTTCCCCTTCCCCTATCCTACCCACCTCCTATCCCTATCCTTGCCCCCCCCCCCCCCATTTTGTTAACTTACTTTTTTCTCCTGCAAAGGAGCTGAAGCAAGTTGCGCGTGCTGGCATCCTGATGGCACGCAATCCCTCGGCACTGCGGCAAATGGCAGCTGTACCACTCACCTCTAGCCCCGCCCTGCCTCCTGGACCACCCTGGACCGCCCCCCCGGACCGCCCCTCTTCTGATGCCTGGATCTTGTACACATAACAGGGGCTACGTTCGCACGGCCGGGCCCCTTTCAAAATGCATGCGGTGTGCACAAGGCCCGGCCGTGCACATAACCCCTGTGTTTTACATGCATGGGCCATTAAAAATCTGGCCAATAAAGACCAGTTTTAAGTACGTAAATCCTTTAGAAAATGAACTCCTATGTTGACTGGCTCACCTTTGTCTACATACTTGGTCATCTCTTCTAGAAATTGTAATAGATTAGTAAAGCATGATCTTCTTTGCTAAATTCATGCTGACCTTCGTCATTTTAGCCATGTGTTTAGAAATTTTTTTCTTAACAATAACTTATTTATTTTATTTATTTAGCAGTTTTTTATACCGACCCTCATAGTAGATAACCATATCGGATCGGTTTACATTTTAACAAAGGGTAAAACTGAGGTAACAGTTCTGGTAAATAATAGATAACAAAGGAAAAGGAATAAGTCAAAGTTACACTCAACAAGGTATGGAAAACTTGGAGGCTTAAGGACAAGCTGGAAGGAAGATAGAGGCAGGAAGAATAAATATAACATGATACAAATAATTTAACGGGTTAGAGCATATGCTTTAACCAGGAAATGCCAGTGTCCATTGTTCAGGAGGAAGTGTGTCAAAGTCCTTGTAAGAAGTGAGGCTCAAACTAGTGATTATCCGGTGGATCTGGGAAGGCTTGGTGAAAGAGCCACGTCTTTAGTTTTTTTCTGAAGGTTAAGAGGCAGGGTTCCAATCTGAGATTTGCTGGGATATTGTTCCAGATAGCTGGGCCTGCAATTGAAAAAGCTCTGTTTTTGGTCGTAGAGAGGCGAGTGGCTTTAGTAGGGGGAAATTTCAGAGTGCCTTTGTGGATATCTCTCGTTGGTCTGTTAGAGGAGTGGAGTTTGAAAGGGATATCCAGGTCGAGTTGGAGTTGCTGATGGATGGTTTTGTGTATTAGGGTAATAGATTTGTACAGGATTCTGAAATTTACTGGTAACCAATGTAGGTTTCTGAGGACGGGGGAGATGTGTTCACCGCGGCTGGAGTTGGTCAGCAGTCTCGCTGCCGCATTTTGTATCATCTGCAGTGGTTTGGTGGTAGATTTAGGGAGGCCTAGAAAGAGGGCACTGCAGTAATCTATTTTGGCGAACAGAAGAGCCTGGAGGACTGTCCTGAAGTCTTGGAAAAATAAGAGTGGTCTCAGTCGTTTCAAAACCTGTAGTCTGAAGAAACTGTCTTTGGTAGTTGTGTTGACCATTTTTTTAAGGTTTAGACGATTGTCTATTATTACCCCAAGGTCTCTGACGTGCGTACAGGTGATGTGAGCATTGTGCGGTGAAGGTGGAGGAAGATTGTTTTCATTTGAAGAGATGAAGAGAAGTTCCGTCTTTGCGGCATTGAGGACCAAGTTTAAGCTGTTGAGTAGATTAGTAATGGATAGAAGACAGTTATTCCAGTAGGTGAGAGCTTTTGAGATGGATTCTGTTATTGGGATTAGAATCTGTACATCATCTGCGTACAGATAGTGAATTAACTTCCATCATTTTACACAGTACCAATGTCAGGCTTACCAGTCTGTAATTACTTGGGTCACCCCTGGAGTCTTTTTTTTTAATTGGCATTACACTGGCTACCCTCCAATCCACAGACTGGACTGATAAATTATAGAATACCAGTCACCGATCTGAAAATTGGTATTTGAGTTCCTTTAGAATCTTGGAGTGAGTACTATCAAGTCCTGGTGATTTGCTACTATTTAGTTTTTCAATTTGCTATATAGCACCTCTTCAAAATTCACATTGATTTGTTTCATTTCCTCCAATTCAACTTCAAAGATGTAGCACATTATTTTTTATCTTAAACTGCAGTGTCAAAATGTAAAAAAATTAAGTAAAACTGTACTAAACATGATAAATGATAAATAAAAATTTATTTTTAAAGAAGATGAAACATGATAACAGGAACTGAATAAGATTATGATATGATAGTGTCACATTTTAAAAATAAATTTTTCCTGGTGAGCTCAGAGACACAGTGGCCAGGTATGGATTGTATGATTTTTCTTTGTTAATCTTTAAAAAACAGATTTTAATTTAAAAATAAACTTTCATTGTTTGTTAATCATTCATATTTTTATGGACATTTTTTTTTACACTTTGCACCACAATAAAGAAAACAATAAAGAAAACATGAGTTTTGCCCATTATGAGGGTAATTTTGTAACATTGTGCATACATTAGCTGGCAAATATATGCATAGGTTTGCTTTGAAAATTATCCAGCAAAGCTACACATACACAACTACACCTGCCATATGGTGCATATAGTTTTGCTGATAGAATTTATGCACACACTTTTTAAAATAAAAAACAATGGGGTAGATTTTCAAAGGGTTACGCACGTAAGATACGCGCGTAACCTCCAAAAACCTCCCCCTGCGCATGCTGAGCCTGATCTTGCATAGGCTCGGTGGCGCACACAAGTCCTAGGAAGTGCGTAAGTCCCGGGGCATGAAAAAATGGGCGTTCCGGGGGTGGGACCGAAGCCTCCGGAACAGCCACCGGGCTGGGGGATGGAGAGCCGGAGGCAGGCATATCTTCTTCAACAAAGGTTGGGGGGGGGAGGGTTTAATTAGGGCTGGGGGGCAGGTTAGATAGGGGAAGGGAGGGGAAGGTGCTGGGGGCAGAAGGAAAGTTCCCTGCAAGGCCGCTCCGGAAGAAGGCTGCTCGGCTCGGCGCGTGCAAGTTGCACAATTGTGCACCCCTTTGCGTGTGCCGACCCTGGATTTTATAACATGCGCGCGCGGCTGCGCGCGCATGTTATAAAATCAGGAGTAGATTTGTTTGCGCCAGGTTGCGCGAACAAATCTATGCCCGCACGCATGTTATAAAATCTGGCCCTTTGTGCATAAGCCTCAACCCTATCCGGACTCTTCTCCTCAAAATGACTCTCTCTCCTTCCCACACTGTATGCAAATACTTTTATGTACATAAAAGTATTTGCATACAGTGTGTATGTGCATAATTTTGCGCACATGTCAGTTGTGCAATTTCCCAAAGAAGCATTTCTGCGGGTAAAGCACTACTTTAGTTGCAGAGGACCCTCTGAAAATTACCTTCCCTGGGGGCAAATTTCAAACTGTCCTTATTGGGATAAAGTCTTTGGCACTTTTAACCCTTGGACTTTGCACTAATCTTCAAAGTGAAAATATGTGTGGACGTTCACTTTGAAACTTGCTGTATGTACGAATTTCCCATGGACATTTGTTCCTGTTCTTGCAGGTGCCTTTTTCATAGAACATAATGTGCACAGAGCTGAAAATGCAATCTATACACATTATTTCCCTCCCTCCAACCTAAATATGCCCCTGGGATTGTCTTCTTTCAATGCAACTAAAAGTACATGTGCTGTTCCACAATGTGCCTCGAATTAGCTGCTTTAAAGGAGGACAATCTGCAGACAGCTGATTAATGCAGGTAAAATGCTTTTTACCTACATGAGTCTTGAAGGGAAAAAGACTTTAGTGGAAACAGGCAAGATCCGAGTGCACTGTTTTTTGCCTGGAATGAATGGGAGAGAGAAGGGTCTCACTTCCCCTCCACCCCAGCATCAACACAGACATCAGCAAAATCATAAAAAGGAAAACAAAATACCATAAATAGGCCAGAGATTGGAAATGTGAAACTAATTTACTTAGACAAGCAAAAGAATGCCATAGATCATATACATGAGAGTTCAAGATAGAATAAACGTTTTTTTCCTGGTGTCAAGGTCACTATTTCATCTAAGGTGCATGTGTGAGTTTAGCAGACCATTCTACTACCCCCACTGTCCAACCCAGACCACGGCACCATCATCACTCAACAGGAGGAATGGTGGGAGCATGTCCTGCTTCTGCCAGCCCCTCTCCACAGTCTGTGCCAGCACCATGAATATGTTCAAAACTGGCGGGTCAGCACTTTCTGACTCTTGATCTCATACATCGCAAGATGAGCAGCCAGAAAACACCAGCCCATGAGTTCTGAAGATGCTCACGGTGCTGCTAGTAGAGAGTGATCAGCAGTGGCAGGATGTGCTCCCACTACTCAGTTCAGCTAAGAGAGGCATAGGACAGATACAGAGGATGGGAGGAAATGGAAGGGGGTGGATGCTAGTGGTGATGGGGGAAGAAGGCAGGTGGAGATGCTGAGGAAGGGAGGCTGGAGTCAAGGCATCAGAAATGTGAAGGGATGGGAAAGGAAGTCCTATAGGAATCAGGGAAGTAGAATGGATGGGAGAAAAGAAAATGAATGGAAGAGGAAAAAGGAGTGGAGAGGTAGGTGAGAGAGCTGAAAAATATGAGAAAAGCTACAGAGGAGTGACAAAAGAAAAGATGGCAATGAAGGGAGAGAGACAGAAGCTAAGAGAAAGATGGAGAGAATTAGGGAGAAAGACGAATCTCAGATTGCTGGTGACACTAGTGGTAGGTAGTGGCACTATGGTAGAAACAGAATACAGGGAAAAGGGGGATAGAAACAGCACACACTGGGAGATCCCCATCCTACATCCACTTGCAAAGTTATGTGCATAACAGCAAAGAATGAAAAGTTAGAAAGAACATTGGTCAAGGTGTCATAATCTATAAAGATTTCAGTTTTCTTCAGTACCAATGTGGCTCTTAAAATTCTGGGCTAGAACTACATTGCTAGAAATTCTGTTTTGGTGTGAAGTAATGTCTAATGTGATCCTTGTACAACTCTTGGCACTGCAATTTTGCTTTGTAATCTTATCCTTAAAGGAACTGTTGCATTTTAACATTGCACACAGTGAAGTGCCAACATGGGAAAGCCGTCTTGAAAACTACTTTCCTGTTTCCTGCATGTAAGAAGCACTGGCATTTTCATCTACAGTAATTTCAACACGGGACTCTTTTCATATCGGACTATTGCACATTTCTCAGAAACTAGATGAACAGGAGAGACTTTACTGGAACCTTCAAAAGGAACTATCACACATCTTTCATTATTATTATTATTATTATACATTACTGCACGTATTGCTGTAATTTCTCTCGGGATAGCTTTCCGTGCAGCATTTCACCATACATCGTTTCTTTATTTTCAGCATTGGGTGGCTCTGCGAACAGTCTACTTTACTACCTTTTCAACACTTGATAGATAGCTGCCTGCAGTAGCCTTCAAACTGCTCGCCCCGACCACCCACGCGGTGCATTTCAGAATTAATCTCCAGGCCAAGGCATCCTCGCACCACTTATCATTTCGATAGTTAAGAGTTTTCTGCCAGATACCCATCCCCTGCCCCATATTTTAGCATTAGACAGCTTCTTCCAACGCATTCCCCCCCCCCCCCCCTTCCTCCAACCCTGTGCAGCCTTTCAGTGCCGCAATTCCTTGCCACATGTTCATCCAAGCCGAACGTTTCAGCACCGGACAGCTCCTTCCCTCCAAATTTGAACTTCTTGTATTTGTGCTTCATTTCCAGTGCTGGCCCATTTGGCAGCAAAATAGCAGTATTGCCCTCCAACCATAAAGCTTAGGTAATCAATTAATCTGCAACTATGAAGCGTTCCGCTGCCCGGCATTAGGACCATGATAGTCCCAGGAACTTGATCCATTTTGGGGAGGTCAGACAGGCTCCCTTTAAACTGAGCCCTAAAACTGGCTATTAATGCCGACGGTCTCTAGCCTCCAAGCACATCGTCTGCTGTACACTTGCAGCGCTGGGCCACGGTGAAGGTGAAAGCGGATCTCGGTGGACATTTTAAACTTTTTCAGTCATACCATGAACCTAATCCATACGGTATCAGCGTACATTTCTCTGTAAGATCAGCCCTGCCCTGCCAGTGCACGCACGGTTCAGTTATTATATCTCACCACCTATTAGTTTTCTATATTTCTGTAGTCATTTCAGCAGGGGACGGATTTCTATACCACCACGCATTCTCCCGTAATGTGTCTGAAATGTCAGAAATGCCAAAAACCATCTGTCATGCAGGTTTCCTGCCGATTTTCACGCTCTGTCCTCTCCGCACACTTGTGCTGCATCCCCCATCCCCCCCTGGTAATGCAGAGAGACCAGGGGGCCCCGAGCAGCCCTGTTAGCCCCGGGCGCTTTTACTTCTTTCTACCTGGGTTTAACCATCATTCATGCGCTGTCTCTGCGCCACCCCCCACCCCTCAGACTGGCGAACTGGTTTCATTCTGGATGCTGGCAACTGCATCGCTTTATCTATCAGCCTGGGGGAAAAGAGGAAAAAAAAGCTCTTTCCATTGCGTTTTTCTCTGATCCATTTGCTTCTATTTTCATTAGGAAATAGCCCCAGCAGCAGCAGCAGTGACAAATTAAGCTCCTCACTGAGCATCAGATAACTGCACTAATTGCTTTCACGACAGTAAATGCAAGATGCTGTACTGTCTCAGGGAAAGCCTAAGGCATCATTTGTTAAGGAACTCGGGCATTTCTACAATTGCATTGCTTCCTCCTCCATGTCCCGGAGATTTTTCCGGGGGGGGGGGGGGGGTTTAAAATCTCCGGATTTTCCAGTTTCCAGCATGTCCTGGCATCTCCAGGGTTGCCTCGTTTGCACATCAGTCACTTGATTCTGGGATTCAGCCCAATCGCGATATAGATATATATATATTTTTTTTCTTCCGCTGCTCTAACGAATACACCTCTTCTAAACTCTAATGATAAGTCACGTCCCCCCCCACGCCGTCTTTTTTTTTTTTACCTTAAGATCACAGCCTGCTCCTGGATTCCTTTTCCTTCTTCCTGCTTCTCCGGTGCTGGGTTGAAAGGCTTAGAGAGCCCCAAAGCCTGCCTCGTCATCATTGCAGTTCCGCCAGGGTCAGACCCGGTTTACTCTGGCCATGATGCCAGGGCAGGAGAGGCGGCAGCCAGCGCACTACAGAGCGCCTGAAGCAGCAGATTCAGTGGCTGTGTCAAGCAAAGGCACCTCCTGCACAAACATTTCCAGCCCTCCCCTTTAAAACTCCCCTTTAATGGAAGTGCAGCTGTCTGACTCACGTCAGGGTAGGACTGGGTTCAGACCTGAAGGGGACAGAGAGTGTGTGTGGGGGAGGGGGGGGGGCTCCTTTTTGGGGAGCGCAGGTAGTTATAGCAGATCCCACGATTCAGTACTGAAGAGCTTTAGGGGATAGCGTACCTCATTTAGCGCTTGATTTACTAAGGTTTTACCCACCCATTCCCCTTTTTCCTTTGTCTATGGGATAAAAGCTTAGTAAATAAGGCTCTTGGGATACTATTTTTTCGTTTAGTTTGAGGCGGAGGAGAGGTTTGCTATAGAGGTGTTTAAAGCTGACAGAGCAACTGCAAAAGCAAAAAAAATAAAATAAAAAATTCATACCCCCAAGTAAATTTGAGAGTTACATTAAATACGATCACAACCTTCTGCAGCATATTTTTCAAAATGAAAGCAAGAAAAAGTAAATCATTGCTTTAGTAAGGAAGGAAGGGGAAGCACTCAAAAGGATAAGCAGCACTGGTTTAGAAAAAAAGCGGCTGGCCAGTGTTTCTGTTGCAGTTTAAAAGATAAACTTAATTGTGTGAAAAAGAGGGGAGGGGAGGTTAAAGGATAAATTAGGTGAAAGGGGGTCACCACTCACACTAAAAAGAAAACGTCACAAAAAAAGCTAGGAAAGAAAAAAAAAAAAGACAAAACCCTAACTCAGCCTCAAAACCATAATCAATAGCAGGAAAAAAAAAAAGAACAATTTCAGAACCTGACGAGATAAAAGACTCCCCAAAGTAGGAGAAACACTGAAAAGCTAGAAGGGAGAGGGGAGGGAGGATTGCTCTGCTCTGCTTTGTTTTGTTTCCTGAAAAAAAATAGGGAGACGGTCAAGGGTTGATTGTAATAAAACAAAACAAAACAAAAACGACCCAGGGAGGGGCCTCTCTCCCTCCCTAGCAGCGTCTTGGTCTCCCGGCATCATTCCGTCTCCCTCACCCTACCTGAGAACTCTGGATGTCGAGTCACCCTAAGATTTTCCTTGATTAGAAGCCGGAGTTCCCATCCTGCCATCCACTGGCAGGATGGGATGCGCACGGATCTTTTCCTCTCATACGTTTCTGGAGCATAGCCAGAACTGAATATTTGAGGGGGCACAAGGTTAACAATGGAGGGGGGCACTGTGCTAACCCGCCCTCCATTACCCCATCTTAGGTGGGTCTTCAGGGCAGTAGCTACAAAACCTTTAATTTTTGGCAACACGCAGTATTGGCTGGGTTTTTTTTTTTCACTCTCTCCTTGTTCTGGCTACTTTGTGCAAGTGTTAATCTCTCTGCAAAACAGCAATTATGTAAACAAGCTTCCAACCAGGCAGGCGTTTCTGAAGTTTTAAGGTGCTGAAAAGAGAGGAATAATTACCCGCCAAAAGTAAACAGAAAGGCTTTAATGGCCTCAAATCTTTAAAGGATGAGCCCAAGGTCAGTGCTGTTTCCCTGTTCAAATTGGCTTCCTTAAAGGGCAGAGAGGATCATGGACTGGCAGTGATTTCAGTGCTTCCAGGCCCTGTAACTGCTGCACCTTTAAGAGCTGCCTCAGATGTGACATGATCCTGCTGCAAGGGGGGGGAAACGGGACCCCAGGATGTAGCTACATCCCTGATACAGATACATTCTAATACATTCATATGTTCACTCTCACACTCCTCTCGCACACAGATACGCTCATTCTCACACACACATGCTTACTTACACATCCACTCCACGCATGCATACATGTACACACAGCCACGCACTCACACTCACTTCTCTCTCCCACACACACTCTCTCTCACATATGTTCACTCATTCTCTCTCATCCTGAACTCATCAGCAGCAATATTCTTCCTTTGGGCCTCACAGCTGACAGGACTCCTCCTCCTTCTGCCAGCCATGCAGGTCAATGCTCCTCTTCCTGACTGCTTGTATGGGCCCAAGTGATTTCTTTTTCCAGGACCTGTGTGGGCACTTCAGTGCTGCACATGGAGTTTTCCAGTATTGGTAGTATTACAGCAATTCCTTTAGAATTCCAGAATATCTGGGCTAAATCTGTAGAGTTCCCAAGTATGCTCTTCACTCTCATCTTACTTCTGGGCCAGTGGTTCCTGGCCTATCTATTCCTTATAGCATGATGTGCATTGGTCACTGGGGCTCTTGGTCTGCTCCTCATGACATGGCCTCAGTGGTTCCTGGGGCGGCAGATATCAACAAGTGGCAGGTGCAGCATGCTCCATCCAAGTGAGTTTGAGCCATTAAAGATGCAGGGGCTCATAGGTTGAGTGCAATTCAAATGCCACTGGCCCATGAACCCCTGCATTTACCTGGCATCTTTTGATTTTCTAGAGATTGTTGTGGATTTGGGTGAAGAAGGCCACACAATCTTTAAACTCTCTTTCTCTTTCTCCTTCACACACATAAGCACTCTCTTTCTCATACACATGCAGGTTCTCTCTCTCATACACACATGCAGGCTCACTCTCATGCACATATTCAGGCTCTCTCTCTCTTTCATACACAAGTGCAGGCTCATGCACATATTCAGGCTACATATGAGCCTACATGTGGGGTAAGGAAGACCTGCATTTTAAGAACAACTGACAGCAAATCTTTTAAGAAAGCTTTAAAAACCTGGCTATTTATATCAGCATTTGCGAATGAATAAGTCCATTTCACTTACATGGTGCAGAGATGTCTGTATCATGTGCGGAATATAGTGTTTTGTTATTTAATTTAGACTATGTAAGTATGTTTTTAATTTTGTAGACCACCCTGATCTTCCCAGGAAGGGCAGTATAAAACTATTTGTAAACAAATAAATAGTAACATTCACCTCTTTCTCCACTGAGTCACTCATAAAATTGGCATTCCTGGCTGCTGCCAAGGCAGGGAACCCAGTAAGAGCCTCGGTGGCAGAGAGGACTAGAGCCACCTGTGCTTCAATGCAAATGTAATTCGCACTCCTGGTCTTGGGTGTTCTGGAGACTGCCCTGACTGGGCCTCATCTGGCAAGTGCTGAAATTTTGGGCTTGGAGGCTGAGATAGGTGTTTTGGTGGCTCTGGTGGCTGGGAGTGAGGGGAAAGAGAGGGTGCTTATTTCCTGCATGACCTTCCAGTCCTTGACTCTGAGGCAACTTCTTCTGGTGATTCACTGCCTGGCACGAACAGCACCCTTTCCCTTCCATGGTATAGAATATTCCTTAGGTGGTGGCTCATCATGCAGCAAACCACCGTAATGCTGGCCCTGAGGCAGTTTCATGGTTACCTGATGCTGAAAGGATTTGACATGCTTCAGCATCTTGAATTGGTGATCCAGGAGGATCATGGACTTGAGGGATTTCATCTCACCAGAGCATCTAAATGCAGCCTCAACTTATCGTCCGGAAGAAGGTTGGCACATTGGATAAAACCACCTTCATCCATGGTCTGTCAAGGTCTCGCCCTCTGTATATATGTATATAAACCGTTCCTTCCTGACCCTTTCTCTTCCCTTCCCGTTCCTTTTTGTTCCCCTCCCCTCTCTTTCCTCCAGTCTTTGCCCTGATACTAGATAAAGTTGTGCAATCACAGTTATTTTTACTCTATTTTATTACCTATTATTAGCTAAATAAGTTGTTCTTGATACTGTATTTTACTGTTTTAATGTATTGTTGAATTCAGCTATTATTATACTGTTATATGTACACGCAACTGCGTATTTTTGTTCTATGTACACCGACGTGATATCTTTGATGTTCGGCGGTATATAAAAACCAATAAATAAATAATAAATAATAAATAAATAAGGGGCTCTAGTGATTCGAAGACACCCTCTACCATAATACTTACTACAAGAGCCTGTAAGAAGCATCCTGCAAGGCATAGAACATTACAGTTTGTCATACATTTTGCTAGCTGCCCTATAACCTGTGCTTATTCTGAGATATACGCCTGAATCCCCCTGTCAGCCAACATATGGCAACATGCATGCACCATGTATCTGGCAGTGTAACATTTGCTGGTTGCAGGGTTATCCTGCGACCGTCAGCACTTACCCCAAAATGCTGACAGTCTCCAAAGAGACAGGAATGCTTCCTTGATGCCGTCAGCAATGTTGCTCTCCAGGCTCCCCTAGGTGTGAGTGCATGTGGCATAGCGGGGCACTTAAGAAGACTTCACAGTGGGAAATCCAGCTGTCAGGGAGCAGAAATGATGTCACAGGACTGGGTATAAAAGACTCAGTTGCAGTGGGTGTTGTTCCTGTTTTAGTTCCTGATCCTGCCTGCCTTGCCTTATCCAGCCTGCCCTGCCTAGCCCAGCTCGTTTTGCCCTTGGCTTTCCTTCATCCCAGTTCTTCTCCATGCTAGTCGGTACTAACATCTGCTTTGGACCTGGACTACCCTCTTGCCTGCCGCCTGCCAGTGACCTCAGCTATGAACTCTGTCTATGTCTTGCTTGCTGCTCACCTCAACCTCTGGCTTGCTCTTGGTAATTGTCAAAATGCAGTCTGTGCTGACCTTGGCCTTGCCCCAGACTCTCTCTCTTCCTATATGCAGTGTGGGACTCTTATGTAAGTTCTGCCAGCTCCTGGAACACAAAGGCTCAACCCACAGAGAATGGGGTTGGTATAGAAGAAGTTCTAGTCTAGACCCAGTCCAGCGAGTGTTCGTTAGCTGCAAATATGGGCCAATGGGGTACACCTGCTGGGCTGCATCAACCACACCATAGCACATGGGTCCATTATCCTTACAGGCAGAAACCTATGCCTTTGCCAAGAGATATGTTGTATCCAATTAAGGAGCCTTTCAGGTATCATATCTCCCCTGTCTCTCCCTTCCTTCGAGGTATATACATAATCAAGTCCTTCTGTCTTTGATGCAGGCCAAACAGTATTTTGGTTGCCTTTCTCTAGACCACTTCCATCCTGTCTCTATCATTTATGAGATACATTCTTCAGAACTAAACACAATACTCCAGGTGAGGCTTCACCAAAGACCAGTACAATGGCATTATCATCTCCTTTTTTCTGCTGGTTATGCCTCTTTCTATGCAGCCCAGCATCCCTCTGGCCTTAGCCACCACCTCGTAACATTGCTTCGCTGCCTTCAGGTCATCACACACTATCACTCTGAGGTCTCTTTCCTGGTCTGTGCACATCAATCTTTGATCTCCCACATCACATACAGCTCCTTTAGATTTCTGCTCCCCAAATGCATGATTCTACAGTTCTTGGCATTGAAGTCCCAGATAACAACCCTTCAACCACTCAGAGTTTTCTTAGGTGTGTCCACTCTGTTGCAGATCTTAGCATTATCTCCAAAACGTCAAAACTTTTCCTTCTAGTCCTTCAGCATTATTACTCACGAAGGGGCCGATGCAAAAAAAAAAAGCGCAGAAAGCGAGCACTGAAAAGTCAGTGCCCGCTTTCTTAATGTGCGCATGGTGCCCGCAAAGGGGGTGCCATGCTATATGCAAATTAGGGGGTCGCGCTAGCTAACACGAACCTGCAGTGGCTGCCGGTTATGAAAACCGACGCCGGTAAACTCGGCATCGGTTTTCATAACCGGCCGTCTGCCAGTAATGAAAAAGGACACCAAGTTTATCGGCATCCATTTTCATTACTGGCAGGTGGCCGCATTCACTTCGCATTAGGGGGTGGATTAGCGCCTATTTAACCATCATCCCAAAGCACCATCTATCCTCATGCATTTTCAACTGCACTGTATTGCATCGGCCCCAAAGATATTGAACCAAACGAGCCCAGAATCAATCCTTGAGGCACACCACATATGACTCTTCTCTCCTCAGAATAGGTTCCATTTTCAACTACTTACTGTTGTCTGTCCATCAACAAATTAGTAATCCATTTCACCATTTTGGGACCTACTCCAAGGCTTTTCATTTTGTTCATAAGCCTCCTATGCAGGACTGTATCAAAATCCTTTCTGAAATCCAGGTAAATCATGTCAAATGATCGTCCTTGATCTAATTCTCTAGTCACCCAATCAAAAAAATCATTCAGATTCATTTGACATGACTTTCCTTTGATAAAACAATGTTGTCTCTTATCTAACAATCCACCGGATTTGTTTTGTGTTTCCTCTTCCTGTCCACTTTCATAGTCCTTACATCCTCGGGCAGGACACTGGCCTCTCCGAGTATGTTGTCAGTGTCAGAGAGAGGGGCATTGACCATGGTGGTATCATTATAATTCCCTGTATTGGCAACAGAGATCCTATCTGGGTTCCTCACAGCAGAGGGATTCCCATCCAGGGCCCTTTTGGGAAAGATTTTCCCCTCTGGAGGTGCTCACAGCAAAGATCATCCCACTTGGGGCCTTCTCAGTAACAGGAGTCCCACAAGGCCCACTCAGTGATGGTCATCTCAGCCAAGGCACTTCCAGCAGTAAGAATCCCACATTGGGCCCTCTGAGCACAGGAGTCCCACCCATGGCACTTCCAGCAGTAAGAATCCCACATGGGGTCCCCTGAGCAAAGGAGTCCCACCCATGGCACTTTGAGCAGTAAGAATCCCACATGGGGCCCCCTGAGCACAGGAGTCCCACCCATGGCACTTTCCAGCAGTAAGAATCCCACATGGGGCCCCCTGAGCACAGGAGTCCCACCCATGGCACTTCGAGCAGTAAGAATCCCACATGGGGCCCTCTGAGCACAGGAGTCCCACCCATGGCACTTCCAGCAGTAAGAATCCCACATGGGGCCCCCTGAGCACAGGAGTCCCACCCATGGCACTTCCAGCAGTAAGAATCCCACATGGGGCCCCCTGAGCACAGGAGTCCCACCCATGGCACTTCCAGCAGTAAGAATCCCACATGGGGCCCCCTGAGCACAGGACTCCCACCCATGGCACTTCCAGCAGTAAGAATCCCACATGGGGCCCCCTGAGCACAGGACTCCCACCCATGGCACTTCCAGCAGTAAGAATCCCACATGGGGCCCCCTGAGCACAGGAGTCCCACCCATGGCACTTCCAGCAGTAGGAATCCCACATGGGGCCCCCTGAGCACAGGAGTCCCACCCATGGCACTTCCAGCAGTAAGAATCCCACATGGGGCCCCCTGAGCACAGGAGTCCCACCCATGGCACTTCCAGCAGTAAGAATCCCACATGGGGCCCTCTGAGCACAGGAGTCCCACCCATGGCACTTCCAGCAGTAAGAATCCCACATGGGGTCCTCTGAGCACAGGACTCCCACCCATGGCACTTCCAGCAGTAAGAATCCCACATGGGGCCCCCTGAGCACAGGAGTCCCACCCATGGCACTTCCAGCAGTAAGAATCCCACATGGGGCCCCCTGAGGACAGGAGTCCCACCCATGGCACTTCCAGCAGTAAGAATCCCACATGGGGTCCTCTGAGCACAGGACTCCCACCCATGGCACTTCCAGCAGTAAGAATCCCACATGGGGCCCCCTGAGCACAGGAGTCCCACCCATGGCACTTCCAGCAGTAAGAATCCCACATGGGGCCCCCTGAGCACAGGACTCCCACCCATGGCACTTCCAGCAGTAAGAATCCCACATGGGGCCCCCTGAGCACAGGAGTCCCACCCATGGCACTTCCAGCAGTAAGAATCCCACATGGGGCCCCCTGAGCACAGGAGTCCCACCCATGGCACTTCCAGCAGTAAGAATCCCACATGGGGCCCCCTGAGCACAGGACTCCCACCCATGGCACTTCCAGTAGTAAGAATCCCACATGGGGCCCTCTGAGCACAGGACTCCCACCCATGGCACTTCCAGCAGTAAGAATCCCACATGGGGCCCTCTGAGCACAGGAGTCCCACCCATGGCACTTCCAGCAGTAAGAATCCCACATGGGGCCCCCTGAGCACAGGACTCCCACCCATGGCACTTTCAGCAGTAAGAATCCCACATGGGGCCCCCTGAGCACAGGAGTCCCACCCATGGCACTTCCAGCAGTAAGAATCCCACATGGGGCCCCCTGAGCACAGGACTCCCACCCATGGCACTTCCAGCAGTAAGAATCCCACATGGGGCCCCCTGAGGACAGGAGTCCCACCCATGGCACTTCCAGCAGTAAGAATCCCACATGGGGCCCCCTGAGCACAGGACTCCCACCCATGGCACTTCCAGCAGTAAGAATCCCACATGGGGCCCCCTGAGCACAGGACTCCCACCCATGGCACTTCCAGCAGTAAGAATCCCACATGGGGCCCCCTGAGCACAGGACTCCCACCCATGGCACTTCCAGCAGTAAGAATCCCACATGGGGCCCCCTGAGCACAGGAGTCCCACCCATGGCACTTCGAGCAGTAAGAATCCCACATGGGGCTCCCTGAGCACAGGAGTCCCACCCATGGCACTTCCAGCAGTAAGAATCCCACATGGGGCTCCCTGAGCACAGGACTCCCACCCATGGCACTTCCAGCAGTAAGAATCCCACATTGGGCCCTCTGAGCACAGGAGTCCCACCCATGGCACTTCCAGCAGTAAGAATCCCACATGGGGCTCCCTGAGCACAGGACTCCCACCCATGGCACTTCCAGCAGTAAGAATCCCACATTGGGGCCCCTCTGAGCACAGGAGTCCCACCCATGGCACTTCCAGCAGTAAGAATCCCACATGGGGCCCCCTGAGCACAGGAGTCCCACCCATGGCACTTCCAGCAGTAAGAATCCCACATGGGGCCCCCTGAGCACAGGAGTCCCACCCATGGCACTTCCAGCAGTAAGAATCCCACATGGGGCCCTCTGAGCACAGGAGTCCCACCCATGGGTACCCACAGTCACCAGGATATTATCGAGAGCCTCCTCGGTACCTGGGACCTTGTGTCAGGCCTTTGTAGCACAGGGGGGTTGAGGGAGAACATTCCTAATCTAGTAATTCTGTCTCCTTAGGGGGAAAGGAGCCTTTTCAGACAGCAGAGAAGGAAAAAGCACTGCCTGAGTTCTCTACAGTAAAACTTTACTGCCCCCCCCCCCCCTTCTTTTTTCTCTGTTTTTGCCCTCTTTATTCTTTACATTGAGCCCCAGGTGTGAGACCTGCCTGGAAAGAAAAAAAATGGCTTCAGGGGAAAAAATGGCACTAGCTCTTTAGTACGGAGGAAGGGGAGTGAGTGAGGGAGAGCAGCTAAAAGAATAGGCAACACTGGTTTAAAGTGAAAGAAAATGTAGCCCAGCACTTTAGCAAGGTGGGTGTGTGTGGTGGGGGATGGGGGAGGAGCACGAAAAAGAATAGGCAGCTGGCCAGTGTTTCAGGTGAGGGAAACAATACGTTTAATATAAGCAAGTCCCAAAATTTCTCCCTTACTAAATACATCAGTTCATTTATTTGGCAATTTTTGAATCACCTTTTCTATGGTCAACACGAGGCAGTTTACAAATTAAAAGATACACACCAAAATTGTTCATAACATAGATATGATAAAATAAAATAATTTATTTATTTATTTATACAGTTTTTATATATCGTTGCACAGAACACGTTCTATCTCTACGGTTTACATTGGCTCATATTATAAGAACATGATAAAAGGAATAAAATGAAAAAAATACAATATCAATTAAGATCGAATTAAAATAGGAATTAAATTAATATTAAACGATAAGAACAGATTAAGAACACGAATCTACTCATACAAAAGACCCAGATTAAACATCACTGTCCATTTCAAAAGTTTGTCTAAAAAGCCATGTTTTCAGATCTTTCCTAAACCTCTTCAGATTTTCCTGCAGCCGTATTTCCGAGGGCAATTTGTTCCAAAGAGTCGGCCCAGCGATAGAGATAGCTCGCGCTCTGACTTCACTTAAGTGTGCAGACCTCACATCTCAGTGCAGCCTTAAAGCATAGATAAAAGAAACATCATCAACCACTAAGCTATCTCTAATTTAACCACGAAGTTCAACAGGTAGTATATCCCCTCTCCCTATGGATGGCTGATCCTCAGCCCAGTGCCCTCCTAGATTTCCATGGAGATCGCCCTCCCTTCAACAACTGTTCTTCCTCATGTCCCCCTATTTAGGTATCCCCTGAGTAGGCATGTCAAAAAGATGAACCTTGCTTTCTTTAATCACGTAAGGAAGGCTATGCCATAGCCATGGAAATTACGGATATAGCCTTTCTCTGTGTTCTGTCCAACCTTGTCTCTCCTATCCTTGAATACATCTAAAACTCCTTCTGATGTCTGGGTGCCCTCTTTCTTCTCTCACTTCTCTTTTCTGACCCAAGCCAGGTTCCCAAGTTGATTCCCTGTGAGATGAAACACCTATTGCGCCTTGGGCCCTTCCTCTTGAGGAGGAAAAGCCTTGCAGAGCTCTGTCCTGAAACGAGGGGTCTCAAGACTCAACAATTAAGCTGGTCCCTACTATCAATCCCTAAGCCATGGTGAAGATTCTCTCTTACCATGCATTGAACTCCAATTTATAGTCTGATAACCCCTCCCAAAGAGTATCTTTTCTTCCCACCTTCTTAAAGGAACCCAAAATGTATAACCCAATAATCCAGAAACTTCTCTCCATAACCTATGTACTTAGCATGTCCTTTTGGCTACCTACACTGCCATCTAGTGGTGGATTACAATAACTACGTCTCACCAATTGTTACAAAATATTCAGACTTTCATAATCAATTACATTTTCCATAACAAGTCAAAAACCTCCCATACCCAGACTCCTTCCAGACCACACTCCAGTGACAAAGGCCCATTTGGGTGGACATGTCACACTAAATTTAAAAAAAACCTGAAGAACAGTAGAGAAAACCAAAAACATAAGAAACAGTACTTTAGCAGTTCCACACACAGAAATCACAAAATCACAATTGTTCATGCTTCTTGGATTATTAAAATTGCAAGAAAATTGACACTCCAGATTTCAGTGTTCTAGAAGCCTGGATAGAACACTGCAATCATCTTTTCCTGCTCATTGGTTGATCAAAAAATAGCTGCTTAGTGCTGTAGTGTAAGGAACCCATTGTTCCTTCCCATGCGGAATGAACCAAGTTCTAGGGCGAAAGAGAGATTACTGAATAGAGGTTGGAGTTTGAGCTTCCCCGGTGCGAGCAAGAGATGATGTATGCCTGAGCATTTATAAACCCATTCTACCATCTTAGGGTATGGATTCTTAGTTCAGATTTTCCTTAGTTGCCTTACTGAGGACCAACTCTGAAGGTCCCCTTCATAGAGGCCTGGATAAACAAAGTAGAAACAGCGTGTCAGATCCTTAATTTTATTTCAGAGTTTTTGGAGACCTTTCTGTTTAGAGAAGATTTTTCCACCTTTCCCTTGGCTCTTTTGGTTGCTCTATTTGAATTACTTTTTTTTTCCCTCTGAGGGAGACAAAGAAATTAATCAAGTTGGCAAAAAGTCAAGCGGAAGAGAGGATTACCAAGGAGATAAAAATGGTGACAAAACATTTTTCAGATACATCAGCGAAAAGAGAAAGGTCCAAAGTGGTATAGTGAAATTGAAAGGTGATAATGATCAATGTGTGGAGAGAGACGAAGAAATGGCAGAAATATTAAACGAATACTTCAGCTCTGTGTTCACTAAAGAAGACCCTGGAGAAGGACCATCTCTACACAACAAGAAACTGGAAGGAAATGGAATAGATGAAAATCCTTTTACAGTAGAAAATGTGTGGGAAGAGCTAAAGAACCTGAAAGTGGACAAAGCCATGGGGCCTGATGGGATTCATCCAAGGATATTGAGGGAGCTCAGAGATGTTCTGGCGGGTCCGCTGTGTGACCTGTTCAATAGATCCCTTGAAACGGGAGTGGTGCCGAGTGATTGGAGAAGAGCGATGGTGGTCCCGCTTCACAAGAGTGGGAACAGGGAGGAGGCTGGCAACTACAGACCGGTTAGCCTCACTTCGGTGGTGGGAAAAGTAATGGAGTCACTGCTGAAAGAGAGAATAGTGAACTATCTACAGTCCGGAGAATTGATGGACCAGAGGCAACATGGATTCACCAGGGGAAGATCCTGTCAAACAAATCTGATTGACTTTTTTGACTGGGTAACCAAGGAATTGGATCAAGGAAGAGCACTCGATATCATATACTTGGATTTCAGCAAAGCTTTTGATACGGTTCCGCACAGGAGACTGGTGAATAAAACGAGAAGCTTAGGAGTGAGTGCCGAGGTGGTGACCTGGATTGCAAATTGGTTGACGGACAGAAGACAATGTGTGATGGTAAATGGAACCTTCTCTGAAGAGAGAGCGGTTTTAAGTGGTGTACCGCAAGGATCGGTGTTGGGACCGGTCCTGTTCAATATCTTTGTGAGCGACATTGCGGACGGGATAGAAGGTAAGGTTTGTCTTTTTGCGGATGACACTAAGATCTGCAACAGAGTGGACACGCCGGAAGGAGTGGAGAGAATGAGACGGGATCTAAGGAAACTGGAAGAGTGGTCGAAGATATGGCAGCTGAGATTCAATGCCAAGAAGTGCAAAGTCATGCATATGGGGAGTGGAAATCCGAATGAACTGTACTCGATGGGGGGGGGGAAAGGCTGATGTGCACGGAGCAGGAGAGGGACCTTGGGGTGATAGTGTCTAATGATATGAAGTCTGCGAAACAATGCGACAAGGCGATAGCAAAAGCCAGAAGAATGCTGGGCTGCATAGAGAGAGGAATATCGAGTAAGAAAAGGGAAGTGATTATTCCCTTGTACAGGTCCTTGGTGAGGCCTCACCTGGAGTACTGTGTTCAGTTCTGGAGACCGTATCTACAAAAAGACAAAGACAAGATGGAAGCGGTACAGAGAAGGGCGACCAGGAAGGTGGAGGATCTTCATCGGATGACGTACGAGGAGAGATTGAAGAATCTAAATATGTACACCCTGGAGGAAAGGAGGAGCAGAGGAGATATGATACAGACTTTCAGATACTTGAAAGGTTTTAATGATCCAAAGGCAATGACAAACCTTTACCATAAGAAAAAAATCAGCAGAACCAGGGGTCACGATTTGAAGCTCCAGGGAGGAAGATTCAGAACCAATGTCAGGAAGTATTTCTTCACGGAGAGGGTGGTGGATGCCTGGAATGCCCTTCCGGAGGAAGTGGTGAAGACCAGAACTGTGAAGGACTTCAAAGGGGCGTGGGATAAACACTGTGGATCCATAAAGTCAAGAGGCCGCCAATGAAGAGTGGGTGACTCGCCAGAATGATGGCTACTGCCTGGACACAATACCCTTATTCAATAAACATACACATGGTTACTGTGACTCCAACATCACTCTAAGCTTCAACAGCAAGAGGAAATGTGGAAAAAAGGATTTGCACTCACAAAGCCGGGAGTAGCTGGCTTGTTACGGCGGTTACTACCCCAAACCAAACGTGCCTGATACTTCACTTTCGATGCACATCCAGCATAGCTCTCTGCTCCAACGGCAGGGGAGAAGAAAAACTGATACTTCACGCATATCCAGCATAGCTCTCTGCTTCAACGGCAGGGGAAAAGAAAAACTGATACTTCACGCATATCCAGCATAGCTTCAACGGCAGGGGAGAAGAAAAAAGGATTCACACTCACAAAGCGGGGAGTAGCTGGCTTGTTACGGCGGTTACTACCCCAAACCAAATGTGCCTGATACTTCACTTTTGATGCATATCCAGCATAGCTCTCTGCTTCAACGGCAGGGGAGAAGACTGATACTTCACACATATCCAGCATAGCTCTCTGCTTCAACGGCAGGGGAGAAGAAAAACAACCAATAAGGGCTGTATAACATAGTCTGGATTAAAACAAATAAGCATGGGTGTAGCTTGTTTATTGCGGCGGTTACTACCCCTACTACCCCTAACTAATCAAGCTAGATATTTCACTTGGATGCAGCTCCATCACTGCTCTCTACATTAATGGTGGGGGAGGAAGGGAAATAGAACCAAGAGCTAAAAGAAACAGATAAGTATGAGAGAAAAAATGTGTGAAGCTTGCTGGGCAGACTGGATGGGCCATTTGGTCTTCTTCTGCCGTCATTTCTATGTTTCTATGTTTCTATATTGGGACTGAGTGCCTTTTTGTACCAGGGGCTCAGTTTCTAACACATTTAGAGGAAGAAAGAACCTGAAGAGCAACTATATCATCCAGAGTAATGGATTCCCATCCTTTACCAGAGAAGAGGAGATATTAAGGTATTTTTCAAGAGAGTAATTATTAACTCAAGTGTGCTACCCTTGAAAGGAGAGTGCTCACTTGGTGCTACCAGAAGGAGATATATGAGAACAGAGAAGACTTCAGGAAAGGTATAAGAACTGGGACTTTGCATTCTGTTAGGTATTTGGCACTTCTGATCTGCCTGTTTCACAGTGGGAAGAATCTTAAATTAAATTGGAAGTTGGATGAAGAACTATACTTTCCTCAGTCTCAGTAACTGAGAAGAAGATAAAAATATTTATGGAATTGGCTTAATCAAATTAATACTTTTACTGTTAGAGGAAGGTCACAAATTTATTGCATCTCTCAATGAAGTACATTAATTTGATTTGACATCAAAGAGCTGTAAGCAACAATTATCATCCAATTAATTAATTATCAGTAAAAGATTTGGAAACTGTTGTAGCTGGTGGGGTTTAGGGGTACCCTCTCAGGAGCAGGGCAGTACCCCAAGGCAAGAGCTGGGTCTGTCTTCTGCCTAGCCAGTCCTCTCCCCTGCAGGTTGGGCTCTTAGTTTCTGGGGCCAGTAGGAATTAGCTGGAACAGGCAAGGCTGGACTGGAGGTTGAGGCAAGGATGAAATGGAGATAAGGACTGAATGCCAAGGAAGTACAGGGCTGGATACAAGGTAAGACAGGGATGCAGGCAAAGGCTGGATACAAAGGCTGGATGAAGCCAGGACTGGACAGGACAAGACACAAACAAAACAAGGATTGGACAAGACAGATAACACAGAAGATCCAAAGGCTAGAGAGCTAGACAGGAGGTCCGAATGCCACAAGGTAAGGCTGAGAGCAAGAAGGCCCTAAGGCTACAGAGCGAGGAACAGAGACCAGGAGAAAGAGCCAATGAAACAGCGAGGAGGTTCTGGCAAGCAAGTCTAAACAGAGCTGGGACTGGATGTGGTGCAGGAGGGAGGAGCCTGTCAAGTTCTGGAAGCCAAGCCTGCTGAGGACTCTTAGTGGGGAGAAGGCTGCACCACAGGCTAATTCAGGCTGGTCACTAAGGAGCTGATACTGATGGCTGACAGAGTTTGTAAGAGTCCTCTGTTGGTGAGGAGGTGTCAAACAGCCGGGTAGGATGAGGCTGCGTAGTATGCAAAATCCTAACAGTTCTCCCCTTTAAGACACCCTCCTCCAGCTTCCCCATTTCCATAGGGGGTACAGGTAGCCAATACTTGCTTTGGAGTTAAAAGGTTAATGTCTTTTTGGAGCCGGGCAGAAAGGTCAGAGTTTTTCCAAGTGTGCACATGGCAGGACAAAGCTTGGCTGGATAAATACGGAGAGGTTTGGCTAGAAAGCTGGATATCTGGTGTAGTGCTCTCTTTGGGGAATTTTATGGTTGGAACAGCAGGTCCTCCCTCAGGACACTTTGAAGCAGGAACATCGCCACCTTCTGGGCAGTCAAAGGCAAAACCTTGCCCCCTTCTGGGAGAGAGCCCTCTGCAGCAATGGTGGCATCTGAGCAGTTAGACTCTGAAAGAGTGCCCTTTTCTGGGTGGTTGGGATCTGGGAGAGTGCCCTCTTCTGGGCGGCCAGGGTACGAGGATGGCTGACTCAGGGTGCCCAAAAGGCAGGACCACTGGTACAGGTTGACTGACACCACTGGCTCAGGATCCTGGGTGAATGGGCAATTGAACCATTGGCACAGGGTTTTCTTGAGGCTGTGTGGACACCTGAGAGAGAGAGAGAGAGAGAGAGAACCGATGTATAGAGTCAATGTGACACCACTGAAAGAGGGGACCCTTTCAACTAGGGTCGGGTTTGGGGGTGGCTTTACATACAGTCAGAGGAATGAACTGCAAATTTGATATGACTGATGAAGTGGTCAGTTCCTCTTGCTGGTACTTTTATTGATTCAAGTGACAGAAATTTGTCAGCCATATCAAATTTGCAGTTCATTCCTCTGTGTGTGAACCCCTCTCCCCCCAAACACACCCCGATGAAAGTATCCCTTCTTATAGTGGTATAAATATAGCATGCCATACTAATTCTCTACAGAGCCTTTCTCCCTCCCTGTGCAATAAAAATATTTTACCCGCTAACATGGGTATAACACACCAAAAAAAGGTGTAGTTATTTCTGATGGTAAACCCCACATTAGTGTGCATTATTCTATCGCATTCCAGGTTGGCAGACCCTCATTTCCATTAACTCCTCTCCAATCCTCCCACTTGCGTATTAAATGTAAAATGTGCATACTAACACGCATTGCAATATTTTTCGCATGCGTTAGGGCCCTAATGCATTTTAATAAGTGACCAGGTTAGTGTCAAAGATTCCTTGGGCTGCGAGGGAGATTCTGAAACACAATCTGGAACATTCATTAATTTTCCAGTGACCTGGTTAAGGCTGACAGCAACTTCCTTTATTACAGGTAAGGATTTGAGATTTTCTTGATTGTGTAATTGTGCCTTTTGGCTAACTTGAGCAGGCTGTGATTTTATGTGATACCTGTGGAGCTGAATTTGTCTTTCCTGGTAGGGATTTTAAACTATCTTGTTTTATTATGCTGGGTGTTTCAGAATCTGTGGATGTAGGCTACTGCTTTTTCCAAGGGGCTTTGGCTGGATGAGTTTTTATAAGCAGCTCTATTGCTGACAGAATATACATCTGGTATCTGATTAGGAACTGTGGTTTTTAGGGAATCCCTGCTGGGTTTTTCAGTTTTAGGCTGTTCTGTGTTTTTTTTCTAGGTGCTGGCTTGGTTGCAACACAGACAGGACAGGCCCAGTCAGGAGGCAGAGCTCCAGGGATACAGGGGCAGTTCCATCATCTAGGATTGAGGGAGCGACACCTCAAACAGTCAGGTAGTATTGGATTATTTTTGGCCTTGCATTACTGCAGGTCCATTATGCAGGAAGGTGCAAAGAAACTGAGTCATCAGGCAAGGATATTCGTAGATTAGGGTCAGGCTGATGCGCAGCACAACTGATACAGTTTTAGTGGAAGCAGGGTTTGTGACCCAGCATTTGGCACAATCCTATAAATTAAAGTTAGGATAATGGCAACAAATGCATTCTAGATTTATTTATTTATTTTATTTGACAGTTCTTATATGTCACCAGTGCATTGGGTTCAATATCTGACAGGCAGTGCAGGAAAAATAAGAGGCAGAGGCAGGGAAACTTTGTGAAGCAGAAACTGAAGCACCATAATAATTTCCCATAGAAGCAAGGTCTGTACTTGTTTCTTGGTCATGGCAGAAGGTCCAATGCCCACCCCGCCGAGAGGTTTTAGGCTGGTTCATTCTGTTGTAGCTGGTGGGGTTTAAGGATACCCTCTCAGGAACAGGGCAGGACCACAAGGCAGGAGCTGTGTCTGTCTTCTGTCTAGTCAGCCCGCTCCCCTGCAGGTTGAGCCCTTGGGTTCTGGGGGCTAGTAGGACTTAGCTGGAATAGGCAAGGCTGGACTGGAGGTTGAGGCAAAGACTGGAGACAAAGTCTGAATGCCAAGAAAGTACAGGGCTGGTGGCAAGGGCTAGATACAAGGTAATACAGGGCTGCAGGCAAGGGCTGGATACAAAGGCTGGATGAAGCCAGGACAGGACAAGACTGGACAAGCAGATAACACAGAAGGTCCGAAGGCCATAGAACTAGGCAGGAGGTCCAAAGGCCACAGAGCTAGCCAGGAGGTCTGAAGGCCACAAGGCAAGGCTGAAAGCAAGAAGGCTACAAGGCAAGGCAAGGAAATGGCAAGAAGGCCCATAGGCCACAGAATGAGGAACAGAGGCCAAGGCAAAGAGCCAAGAGTAACTCAATGAACCAGTGACCAAACTCTGGCAAGGCTTGTCTAAATAGAGCTGGGACAGGGTGTGGTACAGGAGGATGAAGGAGCCTGGCAGGTTCTGGAAGCCAAGCCTGCTGAGAACTCCTAGTGGAGAGAAGGCTGCACTACAAGCTAATTCAAGTTGGTCACTAAGGAGCTGGTTTTGATGGCTGACAGCAGAGTTTGTATGAGTCCTCTGCTGGTGAGGATGTATCAAGGCAGGAGACAGCAAAATGATGAGGCTGCGTAGCAGGCAAAATCCTAACAGAAACCACTCAGTTTATTGCTAGGGATTATCAATACTATATGCTAAGGGACATAAGAGGCTTGTGGTAACTTGGACAATAGCGGCTTGGAAACAGCCAAAAGGAAGGAGGAGGCAGAATCTGGCTGTTTCCTTTTGTGCAGTTTATTTACAGTGAAAAATAACATGCAAAGCAAAAACAAACAAATTATCAGCTCACCTTAAAGTTCAGGTAGCATAGAAACATCACATATAGCAGGTTTTCTCATAGAGTAGTTTCCTGACTGCTCTCTGTGGCCTCTCTATCTTTTCTGGGCCCCGATTCCTCATATTATGGTGAGGGGAGCCTCTCTTCACCCAAAATCCCTTGCGGGGCTGATCCTTAAGGATGACTGGGCTAGATAGGTATAGCCAGTCCCTTAAGGTGGTTTCTGGTATACTCCCTCACATACCCTCCCCCTCAGCTCACTCTTATTCGGGTGAATGCCTGCCTATATCAGGGACACCTCTCTGGTTAGGAAATATGCATTTTCATTTTCCTTTCATGCCCTATGTGATATTTTATAGTTGAAGGGCTGTAGGGCCAGGAACCATTTCTTTACCCTCACATTGGACTTCTTATTTCTATTTATCCAAAGGAGTAGTTGGCAATCCATTAAGAGTGTGAGCTGCTGTCCCAGCAGGTAATAGTGCAAGACTTCTAAGGCCACTTGACTGCAAAGGCATCCTTCTCAACTGTTGAGTAATCCCTTTTCCGAGGCATCAGCTTCCAGCCAATGTATGCCACAGTATGTTCTTGACCATCCTTCTTTTGGACTAGGGCCGCTCCTAAGCCTACTTCTGAGACGTCGGTCTGCACTGTAAAGGATTTGATGAAGTCCAGACTTATCATGACTGGTTTGGAGCATAATGTCTCTTTCAAAGCCCAAAAGGCCTCTTCTGCTTCAGCTGAAGCACTGGATTTTCTCTGATGCTTTCTTCTCAACAGCCTTGTGAGTGGCTCCACCTTAGTAACTGGGGATAAATTTTCTGGAGTACCCTGTGAAGCCTAGAAATGCTCTCACTTTTGCTTTTGTTTGTGGGACTGGCACCTGAGTGATCACCTCGATTTTCTGGGTTTGCAGCTGGACCTTGCCCTTCTCCAGGGTGTAGCCATGAGAAAGGACTTTTTGCCCTCCCAGCAAGCACTTCTTAGGATTGGCTGTCAGTCTTGCCTTCCTCAAACTGGTTAGCATAGCCTGGAGTTGGCTTAGCTGTGTCTTCCAATCTGGGCTATACACCATAATGTCATCCAAGTAGGAAGCTGCATACCCTTGATGTGGGTGAAGAAGGAGGTCGACCAATGCTGAAACTTTGTGGGAGAGCCATAAAGTCCAAAAAAAGAGGACAGTGAACTGGAAAAGTCTCCCTGATGTCGAGAACGCAGTCTTCTCCTTTGCTAGTGGCATGAGAGGTATCTTTTTGTAAGGTCCAGGGTAGAGATGAACTGGGCTGATTCCAGATGCTCAATTAGCTCATCCACAAGAGGCATTAAATAGGCATCAAACTTTGAGACATAAGAACATAAGAACATGCCATACTGGGTCAGACCAAGGGTCCATCAAGCCAAGCATCCTGTTTCCAACAGTGGCCAATCCAGGCCATAGGAACCTGGCAAGTACCCAAAAACTAAGTCTATTCCATGCTACTGTTGCTAGTAATAGCAGAGGCTATTTTCTAAGTCAACTTAATTAATAGCAGGTAATGGACTTCTCCTCCAAAAACTTATCCAATCCTTTTATAAACACAGCTATACTAACTGAACTAACCACGTCCTCTGGCAACAAATTCCAGAGTTTAATTGTGCATTGAGTGAAGAAGAACTTTCTCCGATTAGTTTTAAATGTGCCACATGCTAACTTTATCGAGTGCCCCCTAGTCTTTCTATTATCTGAAAGACTAAATAACCAATTCACATCTACCCGTTCTAGACCTCTCATGATTTTAAACACCTCTATCATATCCACCCTCAGCCATCTCTTCTCCAAGCTGAAAAGTCCTAAACTCTTTTGTCTTTCCTCATAGGGGAGCTGTTCCATTCCCCTTATCATTTTGGTCGCCCTTCTCTGTACTTTCTCCATCGCAATTATATCTAATTTGAGATGCGGCGACCAGAATTGTACACAGTATTCAAGGTGGGGGTCTCACCATGGAGCGATACAGAGGCATTATGACATTTTCCGTTTTATTCACCATTCCCTTCCTAATAATTCCCAACATTCTGTTTGCTTTTTTGACTGCCACAGCACACTGAACTGGCGATTTCAAGTTATCCACTATGACGCCTAGATCTCTTTCTTGGGTGGTAGCACCTAATTATGGAACCTAACATTGTGTAACTATAGCATGGGTTATTTTTCCCTATATGCATCACCTTGCACTTATCCACATTAAATTTCATCTGCCATTTCGATGCCCAATTTTCCAGTCTCACAAGGTCTTCCTGCAATTTATCACAATCTGCTTGTGATTTAACTACTCTGAACAATTTTGTATCATCTGCAAATTTGATTACCTCACTCATATTTCTTTCCAGATCATTTATAAATATATTGAAAAGTAAGGGTCCCAATACAGATCCCTGAGGCACTCCACTGCCCACTCCCTTCCACTGAGAAAATTGTCCATTTAATCCTACTCGCTGTTTCCTGTCTTTTAGCCAGTTTGTAATCCACGAAAGGACATCGCCACCTATACCATGACTTTTTACTTTTCCTAGAAGCCTCTCATGAGGAACTTTATCAAACGCCTTCTGAAAATCCAAGTACACTACATCTACCAGTTTACCTTTATTCACATGTTTATTAACTCCTCATTGTCATTGTCAATGCAGAACCTTATGCTCCCGTCTGGCTTTGGCCAGACGGGAGCCAGAGCATCTCCTTCACTTTGATCTCAAGGAGGTAGTGCCTGGCCTCGGGAATCCGATAAGGTCACTGCCACCCCACAACTCCAAGAGGCATAATGATGTCATGCTGCACCAGGTGGGTATGATCTAGTAGGTTTGAAAAGATCTCCTTGTTTTGGTTCACCAGCTGCTTTAAGTCAGTTGTCTGTGTGATGGACAGCTGCTCTTTGAAAGAAATCTAGGTTTGGTGCACTTCAGGTCCGAGCTCTGGACCAAACTCGTCTTCTTGTACCACTCTACACACCTGTGAAACCCACCTCTTCAAAAGGTTTACGTAGTAGATCTCAGATTTCTTTCGTTTGTCTGGCTGGGCTATTTTGTAATCCATGGGCCCTGTTTTGTCCAAAACTTCATAGGGTTCTTGACAATGGGCTAATAACTTGCTTTCTAAAGATGGGAGGAAGACAAGGATGCAGTCCCCCAGCTGGAATACTCTTTTGGACCATGGGGGCGATTGTAACCTTGGCCTTGGGTACCCTGAGCCTTCTCTAAGCTTATGCGAGCCATCTCCCCAGCCTTTTTTAGGAAATCCTGCATTGGAGAATGTAGTCAACAAGATTCTGCCCAGAGTTCCCTTCATCTTCCCAAGTCTCATGAACTATATTCAAGATTCCTCTTGGCCTTCTTCCATACAGTAATTCAAAAGGGGAAAACCCCATTGAGCATAGTGGCACTTCACAGATTGTGAATAACACATAGGGTAGCAATACGTCCCAGTTCTTGCCATCTTCATCCACAAATTTCCTTAGCATTTGTTTGAGCGTCTGATTGAAACACTTGATGAGGCCATTGGTCTGTGGATGATACACCAAGGAATGCAGAGTTTTAACCTCGAGCAAGCTGCAGAGTTGTTTCATTACCTTGGACACAAATGGGGTTCCCTGGTCCATCAGGATCTCCTTGGGCAGCCCAAGACATGAAAAAAACCTCCATTAGGACGGTCGCCATCATTGAGGTCTTCATATTTCATAGCGGTACTGCCTTCGGATATCTTGTGGCATAGTCCAAAATTAAGAGGAATTACTTATTTCATTGAGTAGAGCTCTCTAGTGACCCCATAAGATCCATGCCCACCCTTTCAACAAGAGTCTCGATTATGGGCATTTATATGAGAGATGTGGCCCGTATGCTGGCAGGCTTTATGAGTTGGCAGGTAGGGCAGGATCAGCAATACAACTAGACCTGTTTATTTAGACCTGGCCAATAGAAATGTGCTAATATTTTCTCTCTGGTCTTTTCCTCCACCGGTGACCCACCCTAAAAGGTGACCATGCGCTTGCATGACCTTCTGGTGATATGGTTTGAGAACTAGGAGGAGTTCTGTCAATTCCCTTTCCACCCTTCCCTTTGTGACTTGGTAAAGTAGGTCCCCTTTCATTACAAAATGAGGAGGAATAGGGTCTGTAACCTGTGCTCCAGGGACTAGTTTTCCCACCCACCCTCTATATATGCTCCTAGGCCTAATTAAAGGACACATTCTCCCTCTGGGTCTGCCTGACGCTCCTTGGGTCATCCCCCTTTTCCCACTCAAAGGGGCCAGGTATGACATTCTGGGTGGGTTGCTGCTCTTCCCCTGATTCTCTTTTTTTTTGTTTTGTTTTTATAAATTGCAGTTTGTATTTTCAATAATGCATATAACAATTATTTCAGCAAGACCAACACTCAATTCTTACATAATTGAAGTAAGATGCAAATTACAATCAACAAGTATAACATACCCAGTTCCCCCTCCCTACCCAAATGGAGTCAAGCAAATAGCTAATAATAGGATTGCATAGACCATTCATCACCCTGAATGTTCTTATAACCCTCAGAGCAGATACAGGATAAATAAGAAGCAAATTATATCCTTTCCAGTGCTATAAAATAGTAGCATTGCTAACCTTCCATTTCATAAAAGGATCCCATATCCTATAAAATTTGGAAAGCTGAAGGTTTTTAGTTGCTGTTAATTTATATAAAGAGCAGATCTTCTATTCTGTCTATTCTGTCTCTAATATTTATGTTCTTCCCCTGATTCTGACCCTTTCTCCCCGGCTGCCTCTAAATTAGCAGAATAACTGTATTTATCCTGTCGGCATTGCCTCTGGGACTTAGGCGTCTTTATGATACAGGTCTGGATCTTCTAAGGAAAAGTGTTTTGGAAACGCCAATTCTTCATTCTTATGGCTGCACAAACCCATTATAAGATGGTTCTCAAAGTTTGGACAGTCCCGTCCTATCACCACAGGGTAGGGTAACCAAAGAAGAACCACCTCTATTCTGTCTTGGCTGACTGGGATCTTCAGTTGCACCTGGCTTGTTGGATACTGCCATTGGTCCCCGTGGATGCATGTCAAGGTCATGAATCTGTGAAAGTCAATCTGGACCTGCTTCACTAATTCTCTTCAAATGAGCTTTTTTACACTCCCAGAATCCATTAATGCCTGTGTTGGAATGTCATCTAGTTCAACTGCAATCATAAAAGTAGAGACTCCTCAGCTGGAGAGATGCACGAAATTACAAAAGTGTGGGGCCACAGCATTAGCATCCATTGGTTTATCTTCCCTACGGGGACAGTCCCATGTAAAATGGCCTCTCTCTCAGCAGCTGAAACATGGCGGCCCCATGGGTTTTGCGATTGAGCTGAAAGGTTCAGCCTATCTGTCTCCAATGACTGTCGGGAATTCCTGTCTTTAGGACTCCGGCATCCTCTACCTGGATCTGGTGATCTCCCCTGGCTGCCTAAATCTCTTGACAGGGCACAGGCTCAACTTTATTCACGTATCAGGCCCTGGAAGAAGGCTGCAGAGAGAACCTTTCCATTCGGGAGGGCCCAATATTCCTGGGAAATGCCATCGGGGAAGGAGGAAGAGAGTCTGTATCCCCAGCAGAGTGAACAGCTGCTAGAAAATAAAAAAATAAATAAATAAACCAAAACTGCAACTTGGGGAGGAGGGGAAACAACAGAGGGAGGTGGTTCACATTACTCACCCTGTGGCTTTTCAAGGAGGGGAGAGGATTCCCCGATGATGATTTCTACTCCTTAAACCCAGACCTGGCACAATACAGCCTTTTCTGCAGCCCCAGCTCAAGCGGACAACTCTGGGGAATATCTACAGAGCAACCCTCCGAGCTCCAGGTCTGCACTCACTCTCCAGGTACTGCTACTGCTTCTTTCTCTCCACGTGCAGCTTCCGGTGGCTCTGAAATGAAGGAGAGGAGGGGCCTATGGCGTGAGACTACACCCCTTTTGAGTGAGTCTCATGCTTAATGTGTGACTACCATGGTAAAGGCCAAGCAAGCCTTACCTAATAATACATTTTCATCTCTCACTATGGCTCGGTACATAGCACTGTGCATTGCAGTGTGCAGACCATGCATTTTCCCGGGTGGCAGCGGCACCCACGGACATAGAAGGTGCAGTATGAGTGTGTGTGAGACAGCAAAGACACAACCCAGGTTTGGTTTCCTTTTCCAGACACTCATGCAAGGCCAGCAGGCATGAGCATTATGGCAACATGCAGCCCAGATCATCCTCCCCCTCTCACCCCCTATCCCCTGTGTGGCCAACGAGCAGGAGGAGCAACGCTTAACACAGCATTAGCTTCCTGTGCCATGTGGGAGCCACAATATTGCAGCTCATGCCACAAGACTGGCCTCGCATGGCAGAGAAATCCGATGATGTGTTAAGCACCAGTGGGGATTGGGTGAGGAGGGCAGGTTGTACCGCAGCAGAGGAGTGGGAAGCAGAGCAAACAGCAGGAGGGAGGGCATTGGGGTTATAGGGGTAAAGAGAATGGGAATGGGTCACCAGAGGAGAGGAAGTAGAAATCCCTAAGGGAGAGGAGAGACGCTGAGTGGGGAAGAGTGTACCAAGGATGGAGTGGAGAGAGGAGGGCATGGCAAGGCAGAGAGTCCCAGCAATTGGGAGATATTGTAGAGAGCTTTCCTGGAGGAAGGAGTGAAAACGTGAAGAACTTTCCAAGGATCAGGAGGGAGAGGAGAGAATGTGTGAAAGCTTTCTAGGGATGGGGGGGGGGGGGGGGGGGGGGGGGGGGGGGGCGAGAATATGGGGAGAGCTTTCCAGTGATCGGTGTGGGGGTGGAGAATATCAGGAGAATATTCTAGGGATTGGAGGGATGTGGGGAAAGCATCCTAGGGATTTGGGGGAGGAGAAGGAAGGGAAAGGGAATGCGGAGAAAGCTTTTTAGGGACTGGGGTGGGAAAGAGGGTCAGCTTTCCAGAGACTGGGGAAAAACCAGGGATCAGGGTGAGAGGAGCATTGGATGTACAGCATAGAGAGAGAGAGAGAGAGAGAAAGATGGAGAGAACCCTGTGTGCAGAAAGGATGATGGAGAGAGAGAGAGAGAGAGAACAAAGTATTGGGTGGAAGGAGAGAAGAAGAGGGATGGGGGAGGGTGAGAGGACCAGGGATGGTAGGAGAAAGGATTCTGGATTTGGGAGGGGGGCAGGGGATGAGAGGAAACCAGAGAGAGAATGGGGGGAGAGGGGGATAAGGAATGGAGGAGGATGTAAGAGAAAGAGGAAAGCAAACAGGAGGCATGAGAATAGCAGAGCAGGCAGGAGAGAAAAGGAAGAGAAAGTATTAAGATATCTACCCTGAAGGAAAGGGGCAAAGAAGGGAGGGAGAATTAAAGCAAAAAAGAAAAAAGGATGCTAGAGAGAAGAAAAGAAAAAAAAAGGAACAGAAAGAAGAACAGGGAATGAGAAAAAGAGACAAGCAGAGCCAGAGACACCAAAGGTTCAAAACTTTTATTGTCTATCAGAGAATATTAACTCATCAGTATAAATGCCCCTGGCCTGAATGTGTCTCCTACATAGAATTTACGTGTTGGGAACAATGGGATTTTGTTGGCTGATTTGACTTTTACTGGCGCATAATTAATTCCCTTTTATGCAGGGCATACTGGCCAAACACCAGCCTTTTGTATTAGGTACAAAACATTGTGTGTTAATAAAACAAAATGAATGTGTGTTTAGGTATGCTTTGAGAACAGATTACTACAATTGTCCCCTTTCACCAAAATGAACATCTTACTTACTATTTGCAGCACGAGGTATAACATTTGGTCAGTTATGGGATGGCCCCATGACCGGCTGCACTCACCACAGAACACTGCCAGACCGCTACGATGCCAGGCTGCCTTCATCGCAACATGGACGCCACCATCTTGCCTCCTCCTTGGCCCACCTTAGGTGTGTGCACGCGGCATGCACCAGAAGATAAGGTTCCCGTGGCGGGAAACAGGAGCAGCGCCGGCAAGATGATATCACATGGGCCGGGGATTTAAATCCCAGATGCACTTATAGCCGGCACCTCAGCAACAGGTCCCCTGCTGGGCTTTGCCTGCAGTGCGTGTTGCTTCTCCCATGTTTGTCTTGCTGCTCTTTGCCTGCCTTGTTGTCTGTCTTGTCTTGTCCTATCCACCTGCCTTGTCCTGGTCCCCGTAGCCTTGACTTGCCTTGCCCTTCTCACCCTGTCCGGTTCTTCTGTACCTTGTCCTCGCTTGTTCCATCTGTCTTGGCCTGCTTCCCTGGTACTGACCTCTGTATGGACCTGGACCACTCTCTTGCCTGCCACCTGGTACTGACCTTTGCTACAGACCCAGAACACTCTCTTTGTCTGTTGCCTGCTCTGACCCTTGGCTTGGAACCAGATGTTCTCTGCTCACTGCCAGCCTTGACCACAACCTGCACCAGGACTCTAACCAATCGCCTAAGTCCTTCCAGCCCCTGGAACCCAAGGGCTCAACCTGCTGGGAACAGGGCAAGACAGGTGAGGCTCCTGTTCAGTCCCAGTCAAGGCGTGTATGCTAGCTGTTGGCTTGGGCCTAGTAAGTTTGCCTACTAGACAGCATCAACCATGTGACAGCACAAGGGCTCACTACCATAACACAAGGAAGAAGCATCCCAGATTCACCCAATAGGAGTGAGGATGGGTTGAGAATGGTTAGAGCAGAGCTTCCCAAACCTGTCCTGGAAACCCCACAGCCAGTCGGGTTTTCAGGATATTCACAATGAATATGCATGAGATATATTTGCATACCTGAAACTGGACTGGCTGTGAAGTCCCCAGGACAGGTTTGGGAAGCCCTGGGTTAGAATTTGGAGTGGACTCTCACTCCTTGTATGCCCACTTTCTCCCAAGTATGCCCAGTCATTCCCACATAATGCAGTGAGGCCACACTCATATACACACTTTGTCCTGCTGTTCACACTGTAGGACAATTACTGATTTAGAGAGGGTTAGTTTTCCCCAATTGGGTTGATCTTCAGTGTAAGAGCTCCCGGTGGGTTAAACCATATCTAATAGGGCCCTGAGTGAGAATCCTGCCAGGCTTTCAGGATATCCATAATGAATATGCATGAGAGAGATTTGCATACAATGGAGGCAGTGCATGCAAATCTTTCTCATGCATATTCATTGTGGATATCCTGAAAACCTGGCCTATTTGTGGTTCTCAAGCACCTGTGTTGGCCACTCCTGCTATATACCAATGCAGCACTAAACCCAGAACTCAAACAGCAACAACCCTACCAATGAAAAAGCAAACTCTGCAAATATTACACTGGGTGCTAGAACACGAATACTCTTCTTATTGGGAAAACAGAACAAGCATGACTGCTACAGATTCCTCCACAGAAACCTCACCCTAGCAGAACACTTCATCTTGATCACATGTGCAGAACATAGAAAGATCCTCATCAAATATAGAACAAGAGACCACAGATTATACATAGAAATATACAGACAAAAGCTGAATCAAAGAAAGAGAAATGGAAATGCATTTCCTCTTGTACTGTGCTGAGCACCCTTGGGTGATGCCCCTGGTTCTCAGATGTTGTGGGGGTATTCCATGGCGGTCTATTTCTATGATTTTCCGATAAGGCAGCAAATGTCTTACAGGTACTGTGTACCTGAAAATACCAGCTTAGTTGCACCACTGTTTGTACTGACTTCTATAAATTGTAATCCCCAGGAGGGGCACATAAAATGAAAGAGATCTGGAGCTAAGGTTTTTTAAATCCTGGCACCAACTCTGAGGGCTCAGAATTTACATTTGGTTGAAAGATGTTGGACTGGACCTGGCTCAGAGGCAGTATTTTTTTCTACTAGACAGGGCAAAAAACCAAAACTACTTTTCTCCTCTGTGACCATCAGGCTATACCCCATGCATAATCTTCTATCTTCTTTTGATTTGATTTATATTCCACTTTTCCAGACACTTCAAAGCGGATTACTACATATATATATATATATATATATATATATATGTAGTAGAAAATTACACAAGGCAAATTATAATGATTGAAGTGTTCCTATATACAAAGTAATTCTATGCAGATGCTGTGGTGTTGGATATAAAGCATACTGGTGCATCAATAAAACATTTTTTACTTTATTTTATTTGTTTATAGCATTTTATCTTTGTTTAATCTCTTTAATAGCCTGCAGCTCTTTAAATTGAATTCTACATGTGAAAAGGTTGCCAGTAATCTGGACCCCCAAAACAGGGTACAAATCATCATCATTGGCTTATATTTAGTATGGTGGCACAGGATAGTACAGTAAAGAGGCCTGTGGTTGTGTTACAGAAAGGGGGCCTTAGGAGGCCTTTGCCTTCTGTTATGCGCACACAGGCTTTGGCTAGATGGAGCAAGAGATGCCATGAGCAGCTGCTGCACGAGAATAGGAGATGTGTGCCCTTGGACCTCGGTGAACCCAGAGAGGAGCTCCGGGGAAACACCCAGGCTGGTGAGACAGATCCGTGTCTGGGTCGAGACCAAGCCCAGGCCCCTGCCGACCTGCATACTTCAGTGAGACCAGCGACCACGAACATGAAGAACGATGAGGGATCCCACGAAGAACAGGAAATACCAGCAGGAGCTAAGAAGAGAAGACCAAGAAGAGACTAACTCCTTGCGAAGGCAACTAAGGACTGGAAGCTGGGCCCTTAAATAGGGCTGAAGATCAGGAAACGCCCTAGGAGGAGTCCAGGTGGGGCCAGGAGGCTGGCCCTTTAAATCAGTGAAGGAGGCGTGGCCCTCGCCCTAGGAGACAGGAAGCAGGAAGTTATGCAGAACCATGGCCAGCAGCCATGCTGCAGGAGCAGCGCAGGGAAAAGCCAGGCCTCTGCACAGGCCCCGATGTTAGCAGCGGCTCCTGCAGCTGCTGGAGGCACCAAGGACAGCTCCAGCCACCAGGAAAGCCCGGGGACTGCGGCCTCCCTGCCGCGAGGCTGAAGAGGGCGTCGGCGGCACTCCCTGCCGCAAGAGGGTCCCGATAGGCGCGGCTCCATGCCGCGCTGAAGATTAAAGTCCATGGCTCCTGCGCTGCGGAGGTAAGTGCAGAATCATAACAGGTTGCCTGCTGAAGCACTAATCCCTCTTTTTTTATATATCTATACGAGCTTCAGTGCAGGTAGCTGATTCTCAACCAGCAGCTCCTTAGTATAGGCTGGCAGAAATTTCCATTCCACTTACTGCATTGCTTCTGAAGCTCAATGTGAATGTATGTGAGACCTCTTATGGTTGGTGCTGAATGCCTGCGCCAATGTCACTCTCCTGAGGTGGACTCTTGCCTCTTAAAAGAGAGCTGCACAGTCAAATCCCACATTCAGAGGCACAAGAGCTGTTCCAAATGCCGGGCATATTACCATGATCCATTGCCTTGTATTGTGTATTCCTTGTGTCAGGAACTTTGAAATAAAGGTGTAATCAGAAAATATCAGGAGAGATGAAGAATGTAGCAAAACCAAACTTTTTAGCTTGCTTGCTAATTAGAATTACTTTTACTTCTGACAAAGTAGACTCTTGTCCTCGAAATTTCATGCCCCAATAAATCTGTTAGCCTATAAGGTGTCACTAGTCTTTGTATGATTTTTGCAACTGCAGACTAGCAAGGCTGCTCCTCTGGAAGCTTTACCTTGGGGCCTCTGTCTGAGCATGCTGCACTTTTGGCAGTATCTTTAACATTTCCTGAAGGATACAGGGTGTTCAGGTGCTTCATCTCTTCTGCTAGGAGGTTGCTTGCTTTATTTTGAATTCTGTTATAACAAGCTCAAAAGAATTGACTACAAGGGAAACTTGCCTCCCAGAGTGCAGTCTAGCTTTCCATAGCTCCGTTGAATGTCATGTTCAGGAAATGGAGGACATCACAATGTTTGGGGCTTCTTTCCTCTTTTGAAATTATTCTTAGACTACCTTATCCTGAGGTCATTTCAATAAAACCCAAGGATAAAACTAACTGAAGAACATGTCTCTGATTCAGTGTTTCTCAGCCAGTGTGCCTTGGGAGAGTTCTTCCTGGGCCTCAGTGCTCAGCCTGGCAGCCTCAGCATGATCCTTCTCCCTGGGCTCACACTGGATTCTATTGGACAGCGCCCCAAATCTCTTGCTGCTTCACCCCCTTCCTCCTTACCCCACAGCAACCAGACAGCACTGAGAGAGACTGGAGGGGAGGGGCAGGAGTAGGAGCAGAGAGCCTACATAGCAACAGTGAATGGTAGAGAAGAGCCTCTGCTCTCTGTTCAAGGCCCTCCCCACCTGTCCACTCCCCCCCCCCCCACCTGTTGCCTGGAGTACAGGACTCTTTGCTGTGCGCTTTCTTGGAGATTCACTGCCACACATTTAGATGCCTGCCCTGCAGCAACTTGGGACTCAGATGAGAGCAGAGTAGGGAGTCATTCTGCAGAGTTGGGAGTCATCCAGAGCGGCCAGGTGAAAATGATTTGTGGAAAGGGAAGGGGGTGAGGGGAGGAGGGGTGAATGCTTGGGTGAGGAGGCACAGGATGCTGATAGGGGTGCAGGGGAAGGATTGGAAGGAAAAACTGGACCATACCAGGGGAGGGGGAAGGGGCAAGAGAGAGGGGATCAAGTGTGAAGAAGAAGGGGAAAAAAACCAGGAGGGAGCAGGAGAAGAGAGAGAGAGACCAGGGACTGAGGGAGAAGAAGAAAGAAGAAAGGACCCTAGATGAGGGTCAGGATGATGGGGAAGGAAAGAGGACCAGGTATTGAGAAAACAGAGTTGGAGAAATGACTCAGGAATAGGGGAGAGGCCCTGGGAGATAATGGAGGAGAAAAGGAATAAGGAATGGAAGAGAGAGAGAGAGTAGGAGAAAAGGAGGATAAATGAAGAAAGAAAAACATCAAGGGAAGAGAAACTATTAAAATATCCACTCAAGGAAAGAGACAAAGAAGAAGAAAAGGACACGAGAGAGAGAGAGTAAAACAAAAAAGGAACATAGAGAAGACCTGAGAATGAGAAAAAAAGAGACAACCAGTGAGAAAACCAAATCAGAACTTTTATTGTCTGACAGAGAATATTAATAACTCATCAGTATTAAATATGCTGGTTCACGGATCAAAGCCTCTGACCTGGACATCTCCCATGAAGAATTTACATGTGGGGAAAAGTTGACTTTTTGTTGGTGTATAATAATACTTTTGTATGCATGACATACCCACTAACATGGAGGCTTTTGTATTGCAACCAAAAATATTTTGTGATAACAAGACTTAAAGAATATACTTTTAGCTATATTATGAGAGTAGATTACTGTAATTTTCCATGGGGACGGTCCAACAGACTTCTCCCTCCCACTAAAATGAACTGCTCGCTCACCACTAGCATTACGGGGAACAGATGTCCCAGGTTCACCCTCCAGAACTCGGGTAATCTTACACGATCCTACTGGAAAGAGAAGAGCAGTGCTTCTTACTAGGGGTGTGCATTCGTTTTGAACTTAAATGTAAAACGCTACTTTTTTTTTTTTTTTAACTTAAAAAAGTGATGAGGCGAAAACGATCGGATTTCCAACTTATTCAACATAGCTATGTTGTTGGAAATCGCGATTGTTGATCCAAAATAAAAATTTAAACCCCTCACCTTCCTTAATCCCCCCCCAAAGACTTACCACAACTCCCTGGTGGTCCAGCGAGGAGTCAGGATGCCATTTCTGCCATTTCTGAACTCCTTTGCGAGGAGCACGTGACGTCGGCGCCACGTCGGAGTGACGCGGCGTCACGTTATTCCCCGCGGGTTCGCTCCGGGACCCTCGTTCGACCCAGGGTGTCAGGAGGCCCCCCCAAGCTGGCCAAAAGTTCCTTTTGGGTCGAACGAGGGTCCCGGAGCGAACCCGCGGGGAATCACGTGATGTTGGTGCCACGTCGGAGTGACGCGGCGTCACGTGCTCCTTGCAAAGGAGGTCAGAAATGGCGTCCTGACCCCGCTGGACCACCAGGGAGTTTTGGTAAGTCTTGGTGTCAGGAGGCCCCCCCAAGCTGGCCAAAAGTTCCTTTTGGGTCGAACGAGGGTCCCGGAGCGAACCCGCGGGGAATCACATGACGCCGTGTCACTCCAACGTGACGCCGACGTCACGTGCTCCTTGCAAAGAAGGTCAGAAATGGCGTCCTGACCCCGCTGGACCACCAGGGAGTTTTGGTAAGTCTTGGGGGGGGGGGATTAAGGAGGGTGAGGGGTTTAAATTTTTATTTGCACATATGGACATAGACTCAACTTATGGAATTCTCCATATGTCCATATTGACTGCAAATGGGACCCCCTTTCGACTTATGGACTTATGAACATAAACTTTTGCTCTGCACATCCCTACTTCTTACCTGCGTGCACCTCCTCTACCAGCTTCAATCTGAAGTTTGAATGTGGGAGGCCCTGTAATCTCACAGGATTGGCTGGTTCCACAGGTTCAGATGTCAGATCACAGCTGGTAGAATAAGGCATACACAGGTATGCCAATGAAGGTGGGGGGGAGGGGGGGTAGAGAGTGGAGAATGAGAATTTGTGCAGAATTTGGTTTGGTTGCTTTGAGAGGATTGAGTAAAATTGAAAGTGTGCCATGACATATAAAAAGGTTGAGAAGTGCTGCTCCAATTGTTATAGAAAGACCTTGGAGTACTGCCATTCTTCAGTGCCATCTGTTGAAAGGCGGTTTTGCAAAATGAAAATACGAGAACAAGTGCAAGCAGGCAAGAAAAACTCTTGTCTCTTCTTGATGACTCATGGCCTGTGCGTGCTTTGGTTCCAGCTATCCAAATCTGCCAAAGCTCTATAGGAATAAAATATTCCTTCTGAATATTTCAAGAGCAAGAAATTGAATTAATAATAGATGACGTGCCAATATTGAGAGTGCTGTTCCATGTGACAGGGTGGGCTTTGTATAGCCATTCTGGCCTAAAGCGGGGGATTTAAGGGAAGCTGCAAGAATGGTTTAACACATACTGCTTTTTAATAAGTACTAGAAAAATGTGAGATTTGCTAGAACATATGCAGTGAAACTTGCACGTTAGAACATCTGCAAATTAAAGACAGCAAATGATGTACCAGATGTTTTGGCTGACTTGGCTACCTGCCAGTAAGGAGCATCAGCTTTTGAACAGAACAAATATATGTTGTGCTAAATGTCGCAGGCTGCTTAATTTTTCTTGTCGAACAAGCTCTTTTTTTACGAGCAAAACTTTCAGAAGTGCCGTTTTTCTGGAAGAACACTGTTTCATTACAGGGCTTCTACCAAGACTCTAACCAGTTTATGAAGGTAATTTGAAATGGGATGATTTTTGAACCCTTAGGATCATGATGCAAAAAGACAGGACTGATCTTGATATTTTCTGGGATGAATTGGTTTCTGCCTCATGATTAGATAGTAAGAATGCTCAAAAGTCAAGGTTAAAGAAAACAAAATCCCTGTTTTGATTAGAAACATTGGGTTTATTTAACCATATTTATGGGGATGCTTAACATCTGATGACAGATCACAATTTAAATGATGGTCAGCTTCAGAAACAGCTTCCTATCCAAGAGTAGGTCTATCTCTAGAACTAATATTGATATAAGCAATGAGATAAGCAAAAGGCAGGAACTGAAATTACCTAAGACCCAAGCCCGGACTAAGGAGTGCACCAACCAGGCAGACTTACATTGGTTACCCATCGAATACAGGATAAAATACAAAGCCTTATGCACCATACACAAACTAATATATGATAAAGAAGCAGACTGGCTAAACACAGCCTTAAGAGTACACGTTCCACAAAAAAACCTCCACTCAGCAAACAAAGCTCTACTAACAATCCCTTCAGTAAAGTCAGCAAAATTAACCCAAGTGAGAGAAAGGGCTTTATCATTGGCTGGGCCCATACTATGGAACACGATGCCCCCTGAACTCAGATTACAGAATAATCTCAAAACTTTTAAGAAAAATCTAAAAACATGGCTCTTTAAAAAAGCCTTCACTAAAGAGTGTGGAGGGTAGAGAATGAAAGTACAAGGTAATGCAGATGAGAATGAATTTAATCAAGCCTACTTTTAAGAAGTAATATTTCAAAGCGATAGTAACTCAATAATATACCTGGACTTGACCAACATTACTCAAATAATGATTTTATTTATGAAATTGTAACCGAACTTTATTGGCACCTGTTAGAATGTAAGATATCCTACATTTACTCACCTTAGTCTATGTGCCTATTTGTAAACCGTTGCAATGGTATATAACTTAGCGACGGTATAGAAAAGTTTGTAAATAAATAAATAAATCACTTGGAGCGGCAGCCAATAGAGTGCTGGTTGTCTCCTTCCATTGTGGAAGATCCAGCGGCGAAACATTGGAGCAGGCCGCAGGATGGCATGGCAAAACCTATCCTGCCAGGGCTGATGATTTCAGGAGGCCAAAGGGCTGTCAGTGAGTTCAACCTGCAGGCAGCTGAAGACGGCAAGAGGCTGCAGGGCTGCCGGTAGAGCCCAGCTTACCAGCAGCTGAAGACCTTAGAAGGCCATGGGCCACTGTGTGGCCCAAGTGAAGAAAATCAAAGATCATCTGCAGAGGCCAGGAGGTGTAAGAGAGAGAGAGAGGGAGCATGTGTGGGAGAGCATGCAAGTGTTGCGCCCATCGGTCGCAGACGGCTGCGCCCTCTATTGCTCAACTTTTTTCTACCTGATTCAGCTCAGCTTGGAAAGATGGCTGCCTCTGCTTCTCCACGCCGACCCCTTCGGCGTTCCCAGTCCGGCATGGGCGATTGCGTTCACTATCTTCCTCCCGGAGTCACCTAGGGCACGCGTGCACGCGTAGCCCCGTCCTTTACGTGCATCATGGTGGGAACCTAGGGAGCATCCCCACCGCATGACATCACAAGCTCTGGTATTTAATCTCAGTTCACGAATACAGATACGAGTTAGCAAGGAATCCTCCATGCTGATCTCTCCTCGCTACCAAATATCTCTGCTCTGTGTACTCTCGCTCCAGGACAACTTAGGTACCCGCTCCTCGGGGGCCTTGCGTCGCTCCTGTCTACCCTCCAGGGTTATCTACTACCAGCAAGGACACTTAAGGTACCTGCTCCTCGGGGGTCTTGCCTCGCTCCTGTCTACCCTTCAGAGTTGCCTACCACCTTTAAGGACGTCTAAGGTACCCGCTTCTTGGGGGCCTTATTTCATCTTGGACCTCCACTCCTCAGGGGATCTCTGCTTCTACAACTGCAAATATCAGAGTGATTACTACCACTCCAGTTCTGTCTCTGCATTGTCTCATCTCTCTTCTCAGATCTTCGGCCTACCCTGCAATGCGGACCACTACCGGATCTACTCTCACTGGCCTTTCCATCTAGGCCTGGTTTCTCGGCCTACCCCGCTTCACGGACCACTACTGGACCCATCTCCCTCACAGGACCTGGTGAGACTGTGGAACTGCCTTTTCTACCTTGCAGCCCTCAGAATGGAACATTGCCATCAGACATCTCCTCTTCTGGCTGGGATCACTACCCACTCCTCAGGTCACCATCTACATTGCAGTATAATAAAAACTATACTTCTCTGTGTCCATCTCTGCTTGGAGCTAGCCTATCGCTGCGAGGTGCCATCTCTTGCAGCGACCAAGGGCCCACACCTCAATGTCCAAAGTACAACAGATTGCTAACTCCATGGACCCGGCTCAGCTTGCAGCTCTACAGGCCATCCCTGGCCTGGCCCAACAGATACCAGAGCAACAAAAATCTCTGCAGACACTAGCCGCCGCTTTCAACCAGTTAAATGCCCGACTGAATACGCCGACGGTTCCAGAGAAAGATTCTTCTCCTTCAGTGGTTGCAGTTTGCTCCACTGTACCGCTTCCAGCTCCTGCATGCTTCTCTGGTGATGCCCAGATGTGCAGGGGTTTTATTAATCAGTGCTATATGCACTTCTCATTGCAACCGAACTACTTTCCTAATGCTGTTTCCAAGACTACCTATATCCTATCGCTACTCGATGGAAGAGCCCTGGCCTGAGCTTCACCTCTCTGGGAATGCAGCGACCATGTTTTAAATGATCTGACTGAATTCTTGAACCTGTTCAAATCAATATTTGATGATCCAGCATGTCAGACCATCGCAGGGTCTACTCTTCACTTTCAACAAGGAAGTAAGCCCTTACCGGACTACTTTATTGAATTCACTGGCCTCTGAATTCCATTGGGACTTGGGATGTTTACGTGCTAAATTTTTAGAGGGCCTCAACACCCTTATAAAAGATGAGCTAGCGGCTTGTGACTTGCCAGACACCTTGCAATCTCTCATTGATTTAGCTGAGAGAGTGGATCACAGGATACGCGATCGGACCCAAGAAGCAAAAGGTTACAAAAAGCACTCTACGGGAGGTAATCGCCCTCGAGCCATGCACATGACTTCAGCCCAATCTTCTGCACCCAGTGAAGAGGAAGAAGAGCCTATGCAGTTAGAACACAGTCACCTGACCTCTAAAGAGAGACGTTTTCACAGAAGCTCTGGTCTCTGTATATATTGCGGCCAATCCGGCCATGCTGTCCAGACTTGCCCTAACTGTCCGGGAAAATGCCAGATCTAGAATCTGCAGGAGGACTCCTCCTAGGTCTAACTGCTCCTTCTCCTCCATTATCTCTCCCTGTCTCTTTCATCTCTGGAGGCCTTGAATTCTCAACACTCACACTCGTGGACTCAGGGGCGGGAGGAAATTTTATGCTAAAGAGAATTGCAGACTACCTGCAAATTTCTACTATACCTATAGCTACCCCTCTACTGCTGTCCTCTATACACTGAGAATCACTTCCAGGAGAGGTTTTGCTGACCACGCAACCCATATGCCTTCGCACAGGGGCCTTACACACTGAGAACATCCCCTTCCTACTCCTGGAGAAGGCCATTCACCTCGTGGTGCTCAGCCTACCGTGGCTACAGGAACACACCCCTCAGTTCAACTGGACCACCATGGAGCTTTCTGACTGGGGCCCCAGTTGCCATGATTGTTGTCTAGTCAAAGTTTCACCGCTGCCCTGCTTGACAATGACTCCCTCACCACTTGGTCTACCACCACAGTATGCGTCTTTTCAGGATGTCTTCTCCAAGCAAGCAGCAGATGTATTATTTATTTATTTATTTATTTATTTATTTATTTATTTATTTAATTAAAATCTTTTCAATACCGTCGCTACATTATCTACCATTGCAACGGTTTACATGTTGGCACATAAATTAATGTAGGGAAAAGTGTACTATAGTACATTCTAACAGGTGCCGTCAAAGGTTCAGTTACAATAAATCATTAAAGACAAATATTGTTTAGTGAAGTAGGTCATGACCGGGTGTACCAGGAAGGTACTGTTTGCAGGTAAATTCATTATTCATAGTGTTACAATTATGTTTATAGTGATGTAGAGTTCATGGATCCCTCTACTGCATGTTTCAAATTGTTGTGTATCGGTGCTCTTCTGCCTCTTCCTGAATGTTTTCTATTTTCCCATCTCTATATAAAATGCTTGTTTAAAAAGCCATGTTTTCAAACTTTTCCTGAATGTTTTGAGATCTCTTTGTAATCTGATCTCTGTTGGCATTGTG